>NC_091125.1:117414120-118614120 GCF_040183065.1 Periplaneta americana | reverse complement strand
TAATGCCACGAAGAAAGGCTTAACCCAGTGGTCATCAACTGATTTGCATTGTGCATATCCCTAGCTCGCTCGCTTGCCCCGAACGACCGAGTGTGCGGTAACGGAGCAGAGGTGCAGTGACGGTGTCTCTGTATTTTAATGAGTAAGACATTGGACATGATTTGAATAAATGAACATTAACTTTATTATTGCATTGGAATATTTAACTTATGCAAACGGAATGAAGTATTAGATAGCGGCAGCACAATTGTTACATATTACAGGCACAATTACAATTAAATACTTAATATGGTATTCAAATTAATAAAAACCTTGTATGTAATTCTAAATTAAATACTGATTGTCACTACATACATAAAATTAACCAAACCATGAATATAAAGAATATTGTATATTGCTGCTATGTGTGTAACACGAATAGAAGTTTATTTAGCAATGTGAGCGATTTTCCGGGAATTTTTTTGTTTTCTTTTCACCCACCAACTTCTCAACACTGTTTGAGTGGTGCAGTCTCAGTGCACATTTTAAATTGTGATCTGGCAGTTCATTTTTATGTCGAGATTTGTTAATTTTCATTAGAGAAAAAACTGCTCGTTAATGTATGATGATCCAAATAAGCACAAGATTCGAACAGCATGTCTGTGCAATTGTGGAAGTCGGACATGTGAAAGATTATTATAAGTTTTTCTTGGTTGCAAATTTCTTCTTCAATTCGCGAATACATTGTAGAGCCAAGAGTTCCAATTGCAATTCAGTTGAAACAAGGTCAACCTTCATGGAATATGGAGTCGCGAATATTTCAAAATTACATTCAAGACTTTCCAAATCCTGGAATCTTGAGTGCAATTCCTGATTTAGTTCTTCTAGTATTTGCTCATATTCTTGCAAGTCTGCGGTCGTTGTGTGAACCGTCCTCAGTTTTGAAAAGTGCTCGAGGTTCTTATCCTTTAACTGATAACTTTATCTCAAACTGATAATGTAAATTTAAAGACCTTGATTCTGCCATACATTTGGATGACTATATTTGACCTTAACCTTAACCTTGAGGTTCAAAATATTCAAATGCCCTTTTAAATGTGTTAGAAATGCTAAGCCACAAGTTCATTTAACATTATTCTCAGTTCCGGAATAGGTTAATTCAGTTGTTCATGAATAAAGCTATCTCTTCTCGTAGTTATAGAAACCGATCCAGCAACGTGCCACGGCACCTGGCATGTTTGCAGTTTATGAAACTGTTGAGCCGCCACCATCACTCACTCAGAAGACCTCGACGTGCACTGCACTGCTACTCGCTCCTGCAATGCACTTGCCCCGGAACTCTGCTCGCGCACCAATATACGCAGTTGACGACCACTGGGCCCTTAACCTTCTTGTCCATATCGCTCCAGATGCAGTCTTATTATCTCCATCCGCTGCCACTTTCCAATTTCAGTTAGACTGTGCGGAACCCAGCATGCACAAACTTTCCTCATTTTCAGCTTCTTTACTAGAATTTTGTGGACAGACGATGCTGCAATACCAAGTTCTATGGAAATCTCCACACGTTCAGCGTCTGTCTTTTTCCAATAAAGCCCTTACACTCCTACAGCCCTAATATGAAAATCGTCTGTTGCAACGATGGGGCTACCAGAGCGCGTTGTCTGTGTTCACAGTGCTCCCTACCTTGAAATGCTTCCACCCATCTTGCAATAGTCCGGTATGGTAGGATTCTCTCCCACAAGCTTCTTGTAATGCCATAAAGCCTGCGTGTTCTCAAGAAACCGCACATTTACTTAAGAACGATGTTGCATTTGAATTGCTTGTGTTACGAACATTAATACAGGCGCTTTGACATCCCTGGCCTACTGATCTCTTCTAATTTGCATTATTATGATTGCGTGTATCTCATGAGTCACTACAAACCAAAAAGGGAGAAGTGTTTGAAAACCAAATAGGCCTAAATAATTGAAGTTTGCATTATGAATGAAACCTTACATCCAAATCCTTTTACGATCGTTTGCTCATACGGGAGTAAATTCTTTAATTTATACAGAATGTATCTAAATTGGTGTCAAATATTTCGGGGACGTGTTCCTAACATCAAAACAATTAAAAAAGTTAATAAGAACATGGGTCTGAAAACCATTCGTTAGGGAGTTATTAAAGGATTTGTCCCTTCATTGACCGCTGATTGTTTGATGGTTTTTTGTTTGTTTGTATTTTGTAGAGCAAAGAAATCTGAAGAAAATGTATTCTGTGAGTGAACAGAACGAAATGATTTGCATCATTTAATTGAAGATGTGCTTCTGGACGTCATCCAACGAATGTGTTTTAACATGATGCTGCTCCAGCTCATTTCAGTCTGATAGTTCGTAATTTTTTTAATGATCGATTTCCCCAAAGTTGTATTGGTCGAAGGGGATCCATTGCATGGCCTGCTCGATCGCCTGATTTGAATTCAATGGATTTCTTAGTCTGGAGACATTTAAAGTCCCTGGTTCATGCGACTCCCGTACTTAATGTTGATATTCTGAGAGCGTATCCAAATGGATTTCACGAAATACGAAACACACCATGAATTTTCAACAGAGTACGCCAGAGCATGTAACGCAGGTTTAGGGGATACATCGAATCAGGAGGAAGCCACTTCGAGCAATTTTTGTAACATTAAATTTTGTCTTGTAACTCTGAAATAAATTATTTTGAGACCAATGTTCATACGAACCTTTTGTAATGTTTTTGTATTATGAACACATCCCCGAAATATTTGACAGCAATTTAGATACACCCTGTATAGGCCTAGCTATCTGTTTTACTTAAATAATTTACATGTTTATTCTTGTTTTATTGTATGTATAATAGTTTTTCTTTAATGTATCTTTGTTTCTATTATATTTAATATTTATTTTTGTGGTATTTCTGACTGTAATAATTGTAATTTTAGTAACTGTTTAAAAATATCTTCAATATTTTCAATTAGAAAAAATCTGAACTTTCACTAACGAATCAATCTTCTGTTCAACAGCGATACATCGTTACAGGGCAGGTCTCTGGCAGCGGAGGCACCATAAGCGAATTCCATAATGAGTTTGTAACTAGCCTAGTTAATTTCTTCTAAAATATCTTACATTATAGCTAAGGTAGGACATAAATAAAGATAGTTTGAAACACTAGAATTATTTATTCAGACCAAAAAGACTTGTACAGTTCGGCACGTAATTAAAGTCTTCTTCTGCTACACCGTCTTCCCTCTACAGTCTTTTTTAGATAATGAGTTTTCTGCTTCCACGTCAGCGACACCTTCCACGAAATTGAAGTCTCCTTCTGCTACACAGTCTTCCATCTACAGCCTTTTTATAGGTAATGAGTTTTCTGCTTCCACGTCAGCGACACCTTCCACGAAATTGAAGTCTCCTTCTGCAACACAGTCTTCCCTCTACAGCCTTTTTTATAGATAATGAGTTTTCTGCTTCCACGTCAGCGACACCTTCCACGAAATTGAAGTCTCCTTCTGCAACACAGTCTTCCCTCTACAGCCTTTTTTTATAGATAATGAGTTTTCTGCTTCCACGTCAGCGACACCTTCCGCTCCTTGCCTTCAATTTCTCTTTTGCTTCAACTACGGCAATGGTTGCGGTGGCGTCTGCTTCGAGATCGTTTCTGGCAGTCTGTAAATAGGGAATCTGGATTTTCCGAGACGTTCTGTATACAGTAGGCCTATATCTTGCTGTGGTGGTGGTGGTGGTGGTGGTGGTGGTGGTGGTGGTGGCGTCTGCTTCGAGATCTTTTCTGGCAGCACTGCAAATAGGAAATTTGGTATTTAGGAGACGTTCTGTACACAATATACAGTATCTTCCTTTGGTGGTGGCGGCGGTGGTGGTGGTAGCGTCTGTCTGCTTCGAGATCAATTCTGACAGCAATGCTTCGAGATTTTTTCTGGCAGCACTGCAAATAAGTAATGAAACATTCTGTACACAGTACCTACAGTATATCTTCCTTCAGTGATGACAGTGGTGACGGTGACTGCGTTGGCGGTGACGTCTATCGGAAATTGCAGAGCAGTGAAACAAGAGGCAGCGCGTATCGGTGCATCCATCCATCTTTTTACACTAGAGTGAATAGTGGCTCCGAAACTGAATATTTAAATCCTTTCGACGGACCGACGAGGAAACACAGACATCAATGATTTAAAAAGTCTCACAGTAGTTCGATTCCCTTGACGTTGGCCTACCTATACTCCCAAATTTCGTATATTTATTCCTGAAGTAACGAATGAAAGACACTAGACCACTTTCATAGAGAGGATGATGGTTCATTCTCATACTCTACATACAGTTTAGCCAAAATAAATTTGACTATTTCGGTCTAGATTTCAGTAAAATATTTTCTTCGTTTGTTGCTCGGCGACACCTACAGTACACATGACGTCATTGACGTTGTTGAGTTGCTGCCAGGTAATCACAGAGAATTGCTTTTGGCTTTTTCTTCGAATGTAAGGTTTGAATATAAATTTTATTGAGCATGCAAATATTTAGTATTCTGGCTACAAAAAAAAAAAAGTTTACAATCAGGCGTCCTGGAGTCTGAACAATAGACATTTCGAAATCATGGAACTACTGGGGTTTCAGGACAGTCATTCGGTTTTCGTGTGCGATAGATATTCTTACGTTTGGTGAGTAAAAAGACGTAGTAGGTATTTAAGGGGAGTAGCAGGAATTTCCCCCCTGTTGGAAAGTTATACGTCTCTCATAAATTTATAGTGCCAGGAATGACTTCTATCCTCCCTCACAGAATATAATTGTTATAATACGAGTATACTTTATAAAATACAATATAAAGTAATCAAAAAGATAATATTGATGTATTATCATCACTGACAATCCGACAACAATCAATAACTTAGGAATTACACGTCTTATCTTAAGCCTGCTCATGGATATAATTATTATTATGATCAAGATACAAGACAAGCAACTCAGACCAAGCGTTGAGCCGTATCGAATGAGCATGATAATAATAATAATAATAATAATAATAATAATAATAATAATAATAATAATAATAATAATAATAATAATAATAATAATTTTATATATGGTATTCTCTATCTAGGATTCTATCCCCCCTCACTTGAAATCTTAATTCGCACCCTGCGTACAGTACATCTATTATCAGGCAGTACACCTCACTTGATATCAGAGGAAGAACTGAAGTGTCCAGAGGAAAAACACGTTTAGTCTAAATTTAGTAATATTGTTATACCGTATTTTAATTTTGAATCTGGCAATTAAAGTTGAGATCTTTACGATCCCCTAACCATACAGAGAAAAAGCTCTTGGTTCCACATTGTAAGCATAAGTTATTAAAGAAAGACTTACACGGGAAGAAATCGTCAGTTCTGCAAGTCTGTAAGCGCTCTCCTGAAAAATTTGCAAATATGTTATATACAACTGAAGTCTGATTAGTATCATATGTAGCTAGTCGGCGATGTATGCAATGGAGGGGGAAAGGAACTAGCCACCCTACCTCATTATCTCCTGGCTTAGTTGCCTCTTAAGTAGGCCTGAAGAAAAGTATTGGTATCAGAGTAGTAAATAATTTCTGTATACATTGTTTACAAAATGTATCCCGTTGTCGGGTGTATCTACTGTCTGTAAGGAGCAGAGAGAGTGAACATTCGAAACTCCTCAACAGCAGACCTACTTAAGTGACGTGAGGTTGTATCAGAATGCCGAAACAAAAATCCAACAAAGAACAGATAATAGGAGGTCTGAATTCAGAACATGGGGAAAATGTGTTTGAATGATATTTTTTGTAAATGTAATGTGTTCCGAGTTAATTAATTTGAAAAACAAGTAATGTTGTAAATGTAAATATTCTATTATGAGTTCATTCATACGGAGCGGACTGTACAAGCAGCCGCTACAGTAACCAGTCGAGCGTGGATACAAACATTTTATAAACACAGAGCTTTACGTACGATGCAGCGTAGCCTATAACCAATACTTTTTTTCAGCCCTACTCATAAGTGATGCATTGTTAGTAACAATTGTCTTCGGACAGTTGACTAAATAACAACATCAAATATTTTTGACGGACACTTCTTGAAGGACGGCGATGTAAACCATATCAGATAATATCATGAGTGGAATTAACGCGCCATTGAGTTGACATGTTATCCATTATTTTGACTGCCGATACGGGCTATTTAGCTGAGCAAACAATATCGAATAAGATGAAGATAATGTTCTGTTTTACCGTATTACGGGCAGTGGCGGCTGATTGACTGAGGCAAGTGAGGCCGGGCCTCAGTCACTTGGCTTAACTGAAATCAAATTTTGCGGGCTTTGAGTTTGCGCTTAAAACGTTGTAGCTGAGGCACAATTAGTCTGGCCCAAGAGGAGTAGAATTTCTACTCCTCTTGGTCTGGCCTGGTCAGATTTCACTCGTCCCATCCATGGGCCGGCCTCAAGGGTAGAGTGGGGTGGGAATAGCAGTGGTGACTTGTCTTCCTAACTAGGCCATAAATAACAAAATTCCAGCTCTTTGGCAGGCAGAGACCCACTCGATTCTCTCCCCTTATGTCTCAGTTTATGACATATAGGCGAGGGTGTAGTACAGTAGTGAATGTGGGCCAATGTTGTTATGTATTTCGGGAAAATATAAACAGAAACAAATGAGAGAAGTAATGCTGGTGCAGTTAATTCATTGTTAGAGTGTCCTTTTTTGAGAAGAAATAATACTGAAAGAAAGGAAGTTTTAAATAAAGAGAGAGACTACCGAGATACCTGATCATTTTTCTCGCACATAATCTTAAAACGCGAGTTTCTATTGCATCCTGGTATGGGCAACATAAATGGTTATGTGGTAATGTGATGCAAAATAAACTTCTCTTGGCCTTGTTTGTTGCTGTCAAAGAAAAAAAATAAAAAGAAAAGAAAGAAAGGGGAATTCCAACACATATGGGTTGCTTCATCACACTGAAACAATCACTGAAACTCAGAGCATAACAGCTTATTTGGTGAGTGAAATTATTATTTTTCATTGATAATAATAAGAATAGAATAATAATTATAATAATAATAATAATACAGTGATAATGATATTAATAATATAACAATAATAATTAATATCATGAACAAACATTTCCTATCGGAGGCAATTAAACTAGTTACATCTGGCCTCACCGAGGATTTCGATCACCGGCCGCTACTGATTACGGGATCAGAGCATTGCCAAATAAGTTGCGTAACGGAAAAAAATAATAAGTTTCTACAAATACTCTAGATTTTAATACAGAGATATGACAATCATCATTACATTGCATTGTGTAACATTTTAAGTCGATAATCTTATCCATTATATATCGTGGCTTTTAAATAGTGGACATCTAATAAATTTTCGACAGTCAGACCATACAGAAGCCTGTTTAACAGACAGCAAAATGTATATTTTTGTGCTGATATTGGCGATAGCTGTAACAAGTTGTAGGGGAAGAGCCGTAGGTGAGGTGACGCTCATACAGTAATTTTATTAATTCTGGAAAAATACTTCTACAATAAAATTATTTGATGTCGCTTAAAATGAGAGGATAGTATGATTATAAGTAAACAGCAGTTAAGAAATAATTGTTTGTGGGTTATTCACGCGCCGGAGCTACAAGAAAAAAATAGTTTGTACATTTTTTAAGTCATCTTGTTGAACGTCAATTGCAAGAAAAATTTTCGAAGCTTTCAAAGCATCATTACCTCCATAAATAAAATCACAAAAGTGAAGTTACTTAAATTCTGTACAATACACGTAATATAGGACATTTCTGAGATGCTTGACGAAAAGGAGAAATAAAAACATATTAATAAATAATTGAAACGTAGTGATATTTTGATTCAAAGATGTACCGTATTTGAACTTTGCCTCCACTCCAATTAAGGTCATATAATATACCTATGTATACTTAAAAATAAAAACAAATTTAATTTTATTGATTACGGTCACTAAATCTCAAAATAAAAATTAACTGTTCCATTATTCCAGATGTCAGAGAAAAACAAAATGCATGGGAGCTGAGCGGCCATTTTGAAGGAGATATCATACTAACTGAAGAACAGAAGCTTGGACTTAGAAACGGCCTCATCAACACAAACTATCGTTGGCCTAATAGAATAGTGCCATACTTCATAGATCCAGTGTTCAGTAAGTAGAAATCTTTCCTTCGTCTCTCTTTTCTTTTCTGTCTTCCGCTTCATTATATTTTAAGTATTAGCACAACCTAGTATATACAGTCACGAAGCTCAATACATAGTAAATATGCATCCATAGATAGTTGCTAACCACTAGGATCGCTAATATCGCCTCATTACAAACAATGCGAAATAGTACCAGCATAGTCAATTGTTCCTAGCACCCTCACAACCCAATCTTCGTGACTGTGGTATTATCCCAATGCTATTCCAATTGGGTCTCTCTACTTTTCATACGAGTACATTTTCCTGCAGTTGTATAAAAAACATCCCCCTCCATTCGTACAGTACTTATCTCAGCACGAATTTCTTCACCTCCTACTGTATTACTAGAAAGGACTTTGTGAATATATAATATAGTCTACTTCAAATATAGTAATAACTATTATTGAATTGTATTAAATAGTTTATTTTTGTAAAGCTGCAATTTTTCATACATTAGCCTACATACCTACTATTTTCTCTGCAGTGTAGAAAGGTAAGTATTGCATATTCATGATAAAGATATTCGAATTTTTAGTGATATTTTTAATTAAAAATTTCCAACGATGGTGTGTTATTTCATACTTATCGTTGTTGTTGTTGTCATGCCATATAAGTTGATTCTACAACACGATAAATGGTTATTTATTTAAATTTAAACTACGATCATCGTTCAAAAATAGTATCCTATATGCTATTTGTTTGTTAAATGCATAAATCTCGAAAATAGAAAAAAAAACTTGACCGCGTCTCGTCTTTTCCAAACTTTTCCTCTATTTTGTTATACCACTACTCCACACGTAACGTAATATTTATGTAACCAAATACAGGGTGATTCAAAAGTCTCTTGACAGTTTATGGAAAATGGCATGCAATTGCAAAAGTCCTATACTTCTGAAACATACTATACCAAAAACTACATTTAGTGCATTTCAATGTGGTTGTCCTCTAAGTCTAGGGAGCGCCTCCATGTTTCTTCCGTAGACCGGAACATTTTGTTCGGCATAGCGGGCGTGATCCCGTCTGCTGCTGCAGTTATTCGCTGTCGTAATTCCTATAGGGTGTCGACCCGTAATCCAGACACCTTAGACTTAATGAACTCCCAGGCGAAAAAGTCTAAGGACATCAGGTCTGGAGAGTGGGACGACCAAATTCTCGGTGAGCCACGACCTGTCCACCTGTTGGGAAAGTGTTCATTGAGGTATTCTCTTACAATTAAGGCAAAATGGGGTGGTGCGCCATCTTGCTGGAAAACAACGGTGTCTGTTATTCCATCCTGTTCCAGCTGGGGTACCGAGAAGTGTTGTAGCATGTCAAGGTAGGTATTCCCTGTAATTGTTCGCTCAGCGAACATAAACGGCCCTTCATCACTGAACAGCACATTGTTCATCAGGTTTTCATTCTCGACTGCATCTAACAAGTCGAAAAACATTGCGTTTAGAACTGTAAAATCCTCAGGTTCAAGCTTGTGCATTATCTGGATGTGATATGGCGTATATCGTAAGGTACGCCGTACAGTGCTTTGTGAAACATCAAGCTCCCTCCTCAGTCTCCTGGTAGAAGCGGTGGGAATCCGTGTGATGGCATTCTGTATGGCTTGCACTGTTATGTGGTGTTGTAGCGGTCTCCCCGAACGCTCCTCATTCGCAACACTGCCAGTTCGTTGGAATTTGTTTACCAGATCTCTGATAGCTTGCCTGCTAGGCTCTGGTTTTCTGAATCTTCTCTCGAAATCTTGCTGGACCTATTCTTAGGTCATTCCACATAGTCGAGCTGAAACGGCTGCTATTCTTTCTTGTATGGTGAGCATTCTTTCCAATTATATATAAAAGAAATCCCTGCATTAGCGATATCAGGAAAATGTCAAGAGACTTTTGAATCACCCTGTACAAACTTATGTAGGCCTATCTAAATTCCACGGCATAAGAATAAAGTTACTAACTTGTTTTCCAATATTCAGTTATAATTATATAGGCCTATCTAAGAATTATAAATACACATATTAGCCAGTCGATGCAAAACAGAGAAAACTGATAAATCGTACGATACGTATTGTAGAGTAATATTTCTTCGTTCTCCTTCTCTAAAATCAAAGCAATTCTTTGGAAGTCTTTCATTTTTCATTTGTTGTAGGCCTACATAGTCAAGTCGCTAATGTCAATATTCCTCTTGTTTTTCACTTATTTGCAAACAACTATGTTTTGCTTAATATTATTTCTGATTGTACTGCTCTTCTAATATCCCGTCTCGCAATCCGGGCGTTATAAACCCCGTTTCTGTTGCCTGTATTCTGCTCTCATCTCTATTTTTCATAGTTCAGGGCTCACTTCTACACAGAAACCTGGAGTAGCCATCATCTTAAAAATCTAAAAACGTCGTCTCTTGTATAATTTTATTCTTCTGTTAGCTTTCAATGACTCTACAAAGATGCTTCAATTTATGTAACATAGTGGCTGCTTCGTCTAGATAGAATATTCTACACGTGTTTGCTTTAGGGGCTATTTCCTTACTGCTAAGAGGCATTTATTCTCGCAGACGTTGAATGAGTTTTCCTGAGTTATCAATAAGATAATACTGGAAAAAACAAGTTAAATGGATTTATTCGGTCTCCATAGAAAACAATATTTCTTGTTGTGTCTAACAGTAAATACGAGCGAGAATTCATTTTGTGCTGACTGAATGGTTTAAATGGATATTTCTGGAGTCACTGCACACAAGCGACTATTTACTGTCCAAATTTCACGAGAGAATACATGCTCCTTGCGGGGTAAGAGGAGAGGGTCAACTAGTAACTCTCCTCCTCTGAAGAAGCAGGTGGATGGGGATGGTGTCATTGGCCGGCCGGTTCCATGTTGGGAAGTTGGTTGTAAGAGAAGGGAAAAAACTCGCATTCCTTGCTCGGATCTTCTCGTGAAGTGCGGACTTGTATTTATATTCGTACTCACTAGATCTATTCGACAAGTATAAAGATGGTTTGCGGAATATGTTTTATATGCCAAAGCAGTCCTATAGTGCATAATTTTATAGGAAAAATGAGAGAGACTAGAATTGTGCAAGACAAAAAGCGTGTACAACAGAATGAATCTAGTAGGTTGTGATCGGAAACGAGAACGATAAAGTTAAAACTTGGCCAAGTCTCCGTTCCCGTTCGGGCTCCAGCAAGCTTCTCGTTAATTGTGAACGCTCATATTTAAATACTTTATTTTAAACAATTTTCCGTTCTCATTCTCTTTGTCGTTTCCGTTCCCGATTTATTGTGAGCCAGCCTTAAGTACGCGTACATAATTTTGTGTTACAAATCTAGTATAAAATTGTAATTAAATAATTAGTGATTAACTTTGTAACTTCTTTACTGTGTTAATATGAAGAATTTTACCTGACTGACTAGAGTTGACGGAAATTCGGAAGGCGGTAGTCTGCTAGCGTTTGCGTCGAGAGAGACAAATAGAGAGAGCAAGGCAGCGTACAACATTGCCACATCGTACTTCACAATACAAATAGCACAGGAGAGAATTTAAATTCTCAAAAGACAATAATGACCTTAGCCATTGACTACAGTAAGAATGACACCAAACAAGCCTTCTTTCCTTCACTAACAATATTCTTTGCACGTTTCTCAATCCCAGACCACATGCTTCTGCAGTCGTTTCTTGCTCATTGGCAACGTTGTAGCCAGCATCAAGATGGCCGGCAGCGTTCTGCTCGTCAACGTTTTTAAAATAATTATACACCTTAAACACTATTTTCCGCGCCTGCCTGTGCAATACTTGTCTCTTTACAGTCTCTTCTTTCATTTATTTATCTTACACACACGCAGTAAATGTTAGTTTTGCTTATTTAATGTATTGAAACACTCACACGTAAACAAACGAACTCAGGAAGTACTTGTTATAGACTGATTCCGATTGGTTCTACTATACAAGCTTGTGACGTCACATACCAGAAACCCTACGGCACATGTAGCAGACGACCGCCTTCCGAAATGCCGTCTAGTATAGTTTCGAAGTGATATTCTTCATTGTCAGAAGCATAAATATAATTATATGGCATATTCTTTCGCTTCTGTAATCCCATGAAGCTTAGACTTTTTTAGACATCTTTCATATAAAATATACCTTAAATATAATTGAGGAACGTTTTTATTAATGCAGCTGAAGAACAGAAAGCTCAAATTCTCAAGGCCGTGGATCAGTACCACGCTCAGACCTGCATACGCTTACGTGAATACAACCCGGACACAGATGTTGATTATGTCCACATCAGAGGCGGCTCTGGATGCTCATCAAGCGTAGGCCGCATCGGAGGGGTGAGTACCAGTTGGTGCCTCAACGCTATAGAGACACTAGATTTCTAATTCTGGGGAGTCCAAGCAGTGGACAAAGAAAGTGTTTTTGCGGCAGGTTATCGCGTATCTCTTGCCTCGACTCCATTAATTATTTCTCTATTACTCATCACCAGCATCATTACCAACATAATTATCATCTTGGTGTAACGCAAATTCATTTTTCATAGATCATCACGAGCAATGTCGTAAAAAAATAGTAACCTACATCTGCATTTTCCACCACATCTCTTAGAATCTGCATATTTCGCACTAGAATCTCGGACTTCTGGTGAAAAACAATCTACCAAACTGACTATGGTAATTATTCAATACTTTCCGTTAATTATCTATTTTTAGACAGCCACTCCTAAAAGTTGATCTTTCAATGCTAGACAAGCATGTTCAAAACTGACTGTTATATGATAGCGTGTGAGAAGTATTATAACAATGACTTTCAACTGATTTCGCCGATTGTCAATTATTTCCCACCAGATGTCACACAGCAGCAATCGCAATCGATCAATAAAGCGACGCAAACAATGCCAGGTCTGCTTTAAAAATTACTCTCTTCGGTTAATAAATGTGCACAGACTATAATTTCAACAACTACTCGTACTTTACTGATAACTACATAAATCAATAAAAGAATTAAATATAATTATAAAAAATAGGGTGCATCCGGGTTCGACCCGGAGATCTCTGTTCTGCAGCCAAGTGCTCTAACATTGAGGTATACCTTTACCCGATTTCACTGTGATAAAGTTAAACTATTGCAATGAGGGAGAATACAGCAATGGAGAAGCACGTGTAGTGTACGACACAATGTTAAAATCGTTTTATTTTATTCGCAGCATTGCTACACTTGACCTGCGCCCTCGTTTCGCACACATCTCCGATCACAAGAGATATTTTTAACACTTGTATCGTAAATAACTATTCTCATATAACGCTTGCAAGTCCATAATAAACATTGACAAACGAATTTGCATTTTGGGCAGAGGCAATACTTAACCCTTGGAGCGGGGTGTTTCCAAGTGGGTACCATCGAGCACGAACTACTCCACACAATGGGCTTCTACCACATGCAGAGCGCCACCGATAGGGACAACTACGTAGAGATCATATGGGATAACATCGAAGCAGGTATTTATGTTTGCAATCTATTAGTACAATAACCAAATAAAATTGTTGTATTTGCGTACTGTTGTTTTTAGCCAGCAGTCCTAAGAATGGTTGGAACCTCATGTCAGAAGTGACTCCAATAAGGCATCATTCATATTTAACTAAAATCATAAACAGACACGTCCCTTTCATCAGTGGAGGATTGCTTAAGAAACATGTTGACCTACAACAGTGTTAATACTTCTACTCTTCTTCCTTTCTTTGTCATGTTTTACCTCGCCCTTTCCTGTCGACTTACAATCCAATTCGGTATATAGGCTATATTATTTGACGGACACTAGACAGACATACATTGCAGGTCTCCCTGGTCGTGTGGTCAGGACTATGCAGGGTCACCACTGAAACATCATAGGACGTCACATGACAATGGACAAACACTCAAGCTCGTGAACGTACGAAAGACAAATCTCTTCAATTGCCCATGCCGAAAATCGAATCACGGACCACTTGGAGAAGGAAGAATTTAACATAAGAGAAACTAAAGATGTGGCTTATGGTAATGTGTAACGAATGGCAAGGCGTGTTACATGAATATCGTAAAATTTAAGTGATTGTTTCATTAAATTCCGTTTTCACACAAATGGGTACTTACTTTATAATCACCCTGTATATTATGACTTTTCTTTCCTGTCTATTGTACCATTTCTAGATTTACAATGTTTTTCATGTTTTAATTGCCTTTTTTGCCTGCCTATTGTGCCTTTTCTAGATGTAGTGTCTTTTTTCATGTTTTAATTGCCATTTTTGCCTGCCTATTGTGCCTTTTTAGATTTACAGTGTCTTTTTTCATGTTTTAATTGTTTTTTTGGCTATCTATTGTGCCTTTTCTAGATTTACAAATTTTTATGCTCTAATTGCCTTTTTTTGCCTGCCTATTGTGCTTTTTGTACAGGGACATCATTTTATTTTTACTAACATTTTTAATATTAACCTGGCTATAACTTTAGAGAACCGGAAACATCGTTTGCTACTCCCTTCCACGACTATAGTTGGATGATACTGACGTAAAACACAAACAAATCACTTTACTAGGTATAGGAGGGAAGAAAAGTAGTTCATCCATTTGCGTAAACTAGGAAATATCGCGATTTTGAGTTCGATAATTTTCATTAGGTTTCTGTTTAATCAAAATGCTGTACTGTATTAAGAATAAGTGTTTTTACTCACGAACTGAGTTATCCATGCGAACGTATTCATTATGCAGTGTATATTATATGCCTACAGCACATTAGCGTATAATATAGAGAATGAAGTTAAATTGAAAAATAATCATATTATGGAAATGGTGGCCGTTCATTTCGATACAGGCTTCAGTTCTTTTATGCATATTATCGCACTATAGACTATTGCATCTAATTCCAATTGCCAGTTTCGTCCTTCGTACTAGTAACTCATGTTGAAATAATTCTGTACCTACTCTATAAAAGAGTACCTTACGTATTGTAAATTCAATCTCCACTTCTGCCCGACCCGCACAGATAAAATTACTCAGACATGCTATCTACTGTCCGTCCAAGTGGTTATGCCGCAGGATTGTAAAAAGGGGGGAAATCACGTGACAGTTAATTACTTAACGAGACCCTTTTATTTAAGTTATTTTAAACAGTTGTATAATATTACGTAAACGTCCAATTCCTAGCAGAAATTAATGTTTTCAGAAAAGAGCTAAGACAGCCCAGCTTTTACAGAGGGGCGAGCAGAAGCAGGTGGGGGGAAATCGGGATGCGACGTAGGCAAACGGACAGTACCTGTGCGAAAATATGATTCAATATTGAAAGCTCTATCGTCACTGGAAAACGCGAACATATTTCTGGAACGTACTATGCTCACTAACTCAGTGCTGTTTACTATATGCAGCCTTAATTATGTGTGGAGGACAGTTCGAACTTCATTAGTAGAAGGGGTGGGAGTGAAGTACATTCAAAAACTCAGGTACAATAAAAAATTGAAGTAAAAATAAAATGATGTCCCTGTAGATTTACAATGTTTTTTTTTTTTTTTTTTTTTTTTTTTTTTCCAGGTTTCAATTGCCTTTTTTACCTGCCTATTGTGCCTTTTCTAGATTTACAGTGTTCCTTTCTCATATTTAAATTGACGTTTTTGCCTACCTACTGTGTCTTTTTTCATGCTTTAATTGCCTTTTCTAGATTTACAATGTTTTTCCAGGTTTTAATTGCCTTTTTTGCCTGCCTATTATGTCTTTTCTAGATTTACCGTACAATGTTTTTTCATGTTCTAATTGTCTTTTTTGCCTGCCTATTGTGCCTTTTCTATATGTACAATGTTTTTTTTTTTTCACGATTTAATTGTCTTTCTTGCCTATATATTTTAAATGCGAAAAATATCAACACATCCGGTCTCTGCTAATAACACACGACATAATTGGTTTCTACATTTTTTGCAGGAAAGGAACACAATTTTAATAAGTATGACGCAAGTACTATCACCAGCTTTGGAGTAGAATATGATTATGGCAGTATAATGCATTACAGCGCTTATGCCTTTTCCAAGAACGGAGAACCAACGATTGTGCCTCTTGTAAGTTTCTTAATTCATACTATACAATACACCACTTCAAAATTCAGTTGAAAATGTCAAACTATTTGAATCAATTGTAATGCACAAAAATGCGGCACACTCAAGTTGTGGTTCACATAATGGCAATCGTCCTGCGTTTGGTTACTTTGAATACAAGTTAGGTGTCCTCGATCATACTATTTTTAATAGTTTCACTCTACGGTCTCACGTCGCATGCTCCGGTACTGTGTGTTTACACCTAAGAATTCGAATTTCTTCCTACGACTGCTTTTGTCAACATTATGTATTAGTCGTAGTGACAAAAAAACAATAGAAATCTTAAACAATTTTGAATTCAATAAATAATTCAGGCACCACATAATAATTTTTAGTTGCCATGGCTACATGCTGCCAGGAATTTGTTTACCCCTGATTTTTACAATAAGTAGTATGCATTAAGATATTTTAGATTTGATTAATGGTTGGAATTGACAAATGAAAAAACATAAATGTTAACACAAACTTAAAATATAACAAATTATGAATGCGTGCTTCACGAGTCTCTACACATTACGATGAATGACTGTAAACGTTTTAAGTGTCACAAATGAAACACTTCTCCTTTCTGATAAAATACATTTTCTTCTTTCCTAATAAAGTGCTGACTACCAAATGATTCTATTAGACCATTGATTTCCAAGCGTTCAGCTTTGTTTTGTTTTCGTACATTCACTGAACAGCAGACCTGAATGTGTAGTAGGGTCGTACGTATTCCACCGATCTATACTCCATGCATACCTACACTGCTGCGGCTCACTTGGTTACCTAAAGCCTCCAAACGCAGGACTCTAGTAATATCGCAATCATTAATACTGAATCGTACATCAGAGAGAAAATGGTGACAAAAATGTCAGATCCACACACCTCAAGTGGGCTGACAAGGCGCCAGAAACCTAACTTTGAGTGTATACAAACTCTGTGACTTCAATTGTGGTTTTCTGTTATTATGTAATTTGGCGCGCTCAGCTAAAGATCCCGGGATCGATACCCGACCCCGGAACAATTTTTTCCCTTATAATTATTCACGTCTGCTTCACAGGGAGCTATACCTAAAAGCCAGATTTGCATAATACATACGTCACTGTAGATATGTTAACAGAAAACCACAATTCAAGTCACACAGAGTTTGTGTGCACTCAAAGTTGAGTTTCTGGCGTCTTGTCAGCCCACGTGAGGTGTGTGGATATAAAGGAAAAAATTGAGACGGTGTCGGGTGCAGTTCCTGGGTAGCTCAGTCGGTAGAGCGTTAGCGCGCTCAGCCAAAGGTCCCGGGATCGATACCCGGCTCCGGAACAATTTTTCCCTTGAAATTATTCAAGATTAGGCAGTAGATTGTTTTCTTCGAATGGGGATTATGTACTTTGTTATTTTATTTGTGCCAAACACAAACTAGAAGGTGAAAGCGAAGATTCAGTGAAGAATACTAACACCAAAAAGCATCGTAAACGTGTAATATTGTTAGAGCGGCAAGCAAAGGAAGAAATTGCACACTTCAAATTCAAGTAGGCAGTCAGAGTTTCTTCTCGACGTATGCGAAGTTATGGTGGGGTCCAACATTCCATTTCATAAATTAGATAACTCTTTTTTCCAGCAGTTCATAGAAAAATACATACAAAATGCTTCTTTCAGAGTGAACACTACGCAAAAGGTACCTGAAAGTTTGTTATGCTGACGAAAAGAAATCAGAACATTAAACTTGTTTACTGTTCTTTATTTATAGTACATATCTTATGTAGGGACTACTGTTTATTTCACTCAATCTGACATGATATCAAAGTATTTAGGCAGTGACCATATTTTCGTTAGACTAGACAGTAGTGTCGAAGCGCGCGTTTGTTCATACTGAACTCCTATCGCTAAGTACGTGTACATGCATGACAGGAGGTCGGAACTTTCAAGTGTGCTGATAATAGAGTGCATGATGTAAATACTGTATGAATAACAAGAGACTTAGGCAATGGTATTCTTTGTGTATAGATAATATGGTATTAACAGTTCTCTAAGAGAGTTATACAGTGGGCCTACACCCAATCGCTTAATAGACCTAATAGTAAGTACAGTATAAAGCGATAAATAAAGTAAACTATTATTTTTAAGGATGAAAATGCACAAATCGGGCAGATAGATGGATTCAGCGCTCGGGACCTCGAGAAGCTGGCCAAGATGTACGACTGTTAGCTGGAACACGAAGTTCAAGAGAATGCGCCACCAGTAAATATCTCTTCATGGTTTTGACAAAACAGAATATGTACGAATTATGTAATGGTTTTAATTGATAATAAAGTGTTTTGTCATTTAGTAATTAAAATCAAATAGCCAACTCACTACGTCTCCACTTTCCTTATGCACTGCAGTGAAATAAACCACATTTTTGTTTATCATTATCGTTATTATTAGCAGTAGGCGTAGTATCTTATTCGGCTAAGTTTTCATCATGTACGTAAAATTAAAACAAGGGAACCCACAGCTTTATTTCCCTCCTTAAGAACTTTGTCACTCTTCAAAATCCATTGTTCTTTGTCCGTTACATCTCCGAGAACTACGAGTATTTGAGCCGTTCAGAGCAAAAGTGGTGTAAGTCAAAATTGGGTAATGAGGTTTAAAGTAAAAATTCTGTAAAATATAGCGCAAAGTCCTTCGTGCTATCCACTGGCTACTAATAGTTTAAATAAATTGAATATTAATTGCTACTTTGCGCTGTATTTTACAGAATGTTTACTTTAACCCTCATTATCCATTCTTGACTTACACCACTTCTGCTCTGAACGGCTCATTTATTGTTATCAATAGGCTATCACCTCTGCCAACAGACTATCCAGTATTCAGCACCTAACATCGCATGGAAAATCCCTAGCACTGCAATGGATTCCAGGTCATTGTCAGAACATTGGAAATGAAAGGGCAGACCAACTAGCCAAGAAAGGTGCCTCTCTATTTAGCCTACTTCTACAAAAGCTTTACCATATCAATCCGAAAAATGGCTAGTCAAACACACAATCAGACATACTACAAATCAGGATAGGACAGAATTAAATAGAAACACTGGAAAACCGCCCTCAATAACATTCCAGATAGGCCGAGGAAAACAGTAGTATCAACATTCCGCCTCAGCACGGACATGACTGCCTTTGGAAACATCTCTACTGCTTTGGAATAGTGCCATCACCAGGCTTAGGATCCGGGGCACACTAGCAACCAATGTACAGTTACCCTTAAAAAGAATGAGACGATTCTTGGTTGTCGGAAGTTAAAGTTCTACAGCGCGGTTCACTCGATATCGACGTATAACGATAAGTAACATGACAAATAGAACAAGAATTGTTACAAGGACCACAACAAGGACAGGGATCAGAATAAGGATCACGAAGAAGCCAGCCATTTAAAGCCACGATTTCACAACATAGCTCGGGTAACAAAATATCATTGCTTCTCTGTACCGAATGGCAAATGCCTGCTATCGGATCTACATTCTGGACTGCTGCTGTCAATGTCTTGTCTCTGTAGCTCATATAGTAGCGTGTCGGTTCCACTGTATAAACGAAACGTTTCGTGTTCGATCCCAGATGAAACTCTTTTTTTTTATTGAGGTGTAATTAATTTGTTCAGAGTTCCTCGACTGTATAATTTGTCGAAAAATATGGAATAATTTATGCCCAATTTTTTGGTCTACAAGTGGGCTGAACCTCGTCGAAAAATAAATAAATCTTACTTGGAAGTTAAAAGTATTCTTCCTGAAACAAAAATCATAAAAAAACAAAAAGAGACCCGTTAACTTAAAATCTTGTCCGCATACCATCATACATTTCTCCAATCGAAATCCACTCGATTGGTAGCGAAGGCAAGATGGTTGACAGCTTGTGCTTCCCCCAATATTTCCATTTGCGCAGCCCTCCGGCTCCTAATACCGCGGTTCCTCAACCTGCTGATCACAATCTGTGAAGAACCGGGAAAGTTAGATGCTGCTCTTATTTCGTTAGCAGTCCGAAAGGGTCCAGTCGAACTGTCTCGAATAAGAAAGCATCCTCTTCCAATGAAGAAATCCGCAGACGCCCATGGAATAGGGCGATTTTCGACCTCCCCTGAATTTTGTAACGATGAACCCCCTCGCTGCTGTACTTCCAGGAACACCGACCAAACGGCCAGCAGATCTAGCCCCATATCCAGCCTCAACTATAGCTATAACTCGCTGTCTCATGTCACGTCGGTTCGCCATTACGATGAGAAATGAGGGATGACGATAATACTTTGGTGTAGACAATGACTATTTAGCGTGATATATAATTATTGAAATAATGGGCATCTTGCACAGTAAGAGTTAATAAGTCAACCCTAAATTAAATATTTAAATAACAGGATATAACAGGAAGTCCAATTATTGTTGCGAAACTAATCAAATTAAATCTAATTACGTTAAGTAAACAAATCCCAAGTTATGACACCACATTGCTACAGCTAAATTCTAGGTTATTAACATAATTCATTTTAATTGTTAGTTTTTAATATATATGCATTTACATTGTATGTGTGTATGTATAAATGCATTCATTAGATTAACGTTTACAATATTATAACTTGTAATTTTGTATTGTCTGTGATCATTAACACAATCTGAGGAATTTGTAAAACTCTATTTCAACGTTATTTAGCTATTTCAAAGTTATTTAGACAAAAAAAATCGTTGTATAGACTAGGAATCGAACTCGCACTCTTCTACACGAGACGCAGAAGTCTTAGCGTCTGAGCTATTGAAACGACACGAAAGCTTTCCTTTCTGTGTGGAGTGTCGATCTAGTCATGAAGGTCCATTGTCGATTTAACTACACGATTTATGTATATATTTATCTTTTATTTACGTAATATTATCATATTTTTTTGCAGTTTTTGAAGTGAATTTAGGAACGATGCTCATAACAAACCAAATAGCCTGAATTTAAGTACCGGTAACTCAATATTCGTTATCTTGTGTATCAGTGCTCTGGTCTCCGATCATGCGCAGTGTCTTACATCTGAGACTTAGGAATATTCAATCGTCTCATCCTTTTCTAGGGAAACTGTACGTACAACTTGATTATAGAGTTCCTTGAACATAGTAGACAGACATACTGTGCAGTGGCGGCTCATACATATTTAATGCCTAGTGCCAAAATCAGTGGTAGATCCAGGATACCCTAAGGGGGAGGGTAACTCTTTTTCCGACTATTTCCTCCCTGGATTCGCCTATGGTCTAAACCAAAGACAAGAAATAAGCAATAATAATAATAATAATAATAATAATAATAATAATAATAATAATAATAATAATAATAATAATAATAATAATAATAATTAGAGACGAGAATTCCATGCAAATGCATGTTGTTATAGGAACATAGGACATAGCTCAAACTTAGTACTTATCCATTTCATTACTTTCCGGTTCCAAATATGTGTACTTTTCCCGTGCATATTTGCATGTTTTCGACTTTTTAGGGATAAAAACATGCATAATGCATATTTAGGTAATTTTTAGCTTAGTAATGCATATAATATACATTACATTCAGTTTAAATGCATGTTTTAATGGTTTTGTGTGGACACCTCAGTTTCTCGATTTTATGTCCCATATTTTAGCTTCAGGAATCAGGATTGAAGAATAAAAAGAAAAAAACTAAATAACAGAAAAATTAAATAAAATGTTAAGATTTTCACAATAAGGTGTTAGAGGACCTTTCCCTGGACGGAAGTCCACTTTTACAACACTTTACCGACGACCCTCTATACACTGCGTGTCATAAATGAATTTATTACGTTGGATATTTTGAGAATAGTAAGTAGGAGGAAATATAGAGGGTTCAAGGAAATTGCCGACAAATAATTTAGGTCAAAAGCATCCTCTTTCACGGAGGTTGTAAATTCTCTTCCTTTTCTAGTACTAGTAGCAATTTAGATTCTTCTAAAATTGGCATCATCGTTAAACTGTGTTTGCTGTGTGTGAATATCGTAAGTTGTTAATGTGCTTGTTTATTCTGTTTGCGCGTGTTAATGTGGTTCTAATACGTTTCCAATTTAAAGATTTCAAAAGTGTACTCTTTGCACAGTGGATTACTGTAAAGGAAAAGATTTTATTAGGTCAGATGACGATGTATTTTGCGACTGTTGGAGTAAAGAGTTAAGCAATGCTGTTCTGTTTCCGAACATTTTGTATGACAATTGTTCTTTGTAAAAATAATTACAAAACTTGTTTAAAATAATTATGAAATTACGATGTCCGTTTTTAAATCGTATCTAGATAACCGTAAGGTCTATTATAATTTCAGATGAAATGTACTAAAGAATTTCAAGTCGACCAGCATGTCGCATCTGTTTCACATATTGTAAGAATGGAACAAAAGAAAGAATCTGCAGAGAATTTCATAGATCGCTCAGTTATGCCCGTGGGAAAATGGCTGTAGCGGCGAAAAACAAATTGGACAGGGTCATAAATGCTAACCCGGACTGCGAATTCTTTTGTTCTGTGAAGAAGGTTATTTGTGGCGAAAACTTTAATGAAGAATTTGACCTGACACTGTCACAAATATGTTCATTCAAGTTTAAACCCGTAACTTCTTGCAATATAGAGAGGTCATTCTCTGCCTACAAAAACATATTGACTGACAAGTGCAGGAACCTCACAGAATCCAAATTTAAAAATGTTGTTAGGTTTTTAACTGTGCAAAAAAGTGAAGTGAAATAAGACATTTGAAACAAAAATAAAAGTGCATATTTTAATGTATTTTTCGCTTGATCATGCATATTTCATTGTTTGATAGTGCATGAATGCATGCATATTTTGGGATTTTATAGTGCATGAAATTCTCGTCTCTAATAATAATAATAACAATAATAATAATAATAATAATAATAATAATAATAATAATAATAATAATAATAATAATAATAATAATAATAATAATAATAATAATAATAATAATCACTCACCAACATTTATACAACTGGAGCACTTAAGTACTTTTATTGACCAGATTAATATGAGCGATAGATGAAACCCATTCGCCGATTCTTCTGACTTGAAAATAAATCCATCATTTTTTTGTTGAAGTTGTCTATTTTGCAAACAAAACTCCTCAGATTCATCGTGCCCTCTTAGTGCTAAATCTAGTGCCCCACAAAATCGTATGTAATTTATTATTAAATTTAACACATATCTGTTTTTATCAACTTGTTCATTGTGTTTTGCAATCGCGAGTCTCTAGTGTGAATTTAACTGATTTTCAATGTTCGCTTTACCCAGCATAGACAAACTGAAGACGTTATTCATATTAACCTTTGACTTATGATGTGTTTTTATTTTACCCCATAAATGTACTAAATCTGTCACACCTACTTTTGACCAGCTAAGTTCACCTCCGAACAGAACACATGGGAAACAGAAGAACGCATTTTTCACATCACATCCACACAACCAGTTGTTTTTTAAATAAATATCTGGGTTGAATTTGCGAGATCTGTTAACTTTAGCACTTTGCTACTTTTGATGAATATTTAAGTGCGGTATAGGTCTGCCTAATTCTTTAACACGAAGTTTGTTTTCATATGTTAATGTTGAAAACGGAGATTTCAATAAAGCGCCAACCGAGTTCATTTTTTCACAGTACACAACACGATAACACGACCACTATTACGATGACAACCTCACGACTTAACACGTTCAAACTACAATTGGTACTGTTGTAGAAATAATAAAGTGAAAACTTTCTCAAGCCAAGTTTTCAAGAAACCGGGAGAGATTTTATTATCTTATTGTTGCAGTCTTTGCTCTAAGAAACTTGTTTCGACAAAGTGGAAGGACAGACAGAGCGAGAGGTAGTAAGGGATCGGCGTAGAAAATGGGGATGTATACAGTTTTACAAGCATTGCAAAAGCCAGCGGCAAATTGTGCCTGGCACATTTTAGCTCATGCTTTAGATGCAGAAAAGGACAAGCGAACATGAAGATTGCGCTCGCATCCCATTATATTCCTTATGGGATGTAGTGCCTGGCACAGATCCATCCTCCAAACACTGGTTACAACGTGTTTCGCTGCAAGGATCATATTGACGGTAGAGATTGTATAAGCGTAACTTGTTTCTCTCAGGTTTTGAGCGGAAAATAAGAATTCTCCTTTTCCTTCTGTATTCTGATAGTGCCATGGCACAACGGCACTACCTCTAAAGCCGCCCCTGATACTGTGAATGTAAACAACGACGTCAATGTGCTGCGTTATATTCTACTGTTAATAGTACAATCTAGTGATGGTGGAAAATGAAGTAGGATACATACTTACAAGTTTTCATGTCCCTTGGCGACGTTGAAGGCGTTAGCGTTACAATGAACAACCATATACATACTTGCAACTAGTTCGAAAAAACTGTTCACTGAATTGAAAATACACTATGTTGGCCTGAGTTCGTTTCGTAGGGAGAGACGAAAGAATACTGTACCTCTGATCACGAACCGGATTGTGCACTAACGCACAGGTAAACAAAACCCAACGCGCCACTTCACTCCATCTGTACTCCGCTTAACTGTAACTTCACTTCATTCTTAAGTTGTCTCGGATCCTAAGCCTAGCCACTACCACCCTGCCTGTTGTGCAATTCCCGGGCCGACATGAACAGACACCATCTTCAGACATGCCGAGCCCTGCAAAGACCTACAGAAGAACAGACGTAAGAGTTAAAATGGTGAGCCTTATGGGACAACGATTTTGTTATTCAATGTATTCTTCATTACTTACTTACTAGCTTTTAAGGAACCCGGAGGTTCATTGTCGCCCTCACAAAAGCCAGCCATTGGTCCCTATTCTGAGCAAGATTAATCCAGTCTCTATCATCATATCCTACCTCCCTCAAATACATTTTAATATTACCTTCCTATCTACGTCTCGGCCTCCCCAAAGGTCTTTTTCCCTCCGGTCTCCCAACTAACACTCTATATGCATTTCTGGATTCGCCCATATGTGCTACATGCCCTGCCCATCTCAAACGTCTGGATTTAATGTTCCTAATTATGTCAGGTGAAGAATAAATAAATATCACTAATTTAACAATAATCATACGAATTAGTAGTAATAATGAGGGGCTACCAAACAGGTTTTTTGTGGCTATTTTTCGATCGCATGACGTAAGTCGCTGGTTTTAAATTGGACGTAATTAATAATGAGATAAAATAGTTATTTAGGGAGCTAAGTAGTGTTTATTAGTCGTGAACGATCGATAGCGAGAGTTGCAATTAAGTAGTCCAAGAAACTCTACTGAACTCACGAATTGCATATAATGTTTTTTCCACTCTCACATTTTACATGATAAAAGCATATTTCTTCATTTTACATGATTTAATATCAGATCTGTTGAAAGGGTCGTCGAGTTTTGAGTATTCTTTTATTTGTTGCTATGTTACTGTCGAACGAAACATATTTTCACTTACTTCCCTAGAGAAGCAATGCAGCTTGTGTCCCGTCGTCAATAGCAACCAACACTTATTTACTTATGACTTTTAAGGAACGTAAAATCACGATAAAATCCATTTATTTCCCTAAAAACAAGTTAATAAGAGTATACGGCAGTGGGAGTGGAAAAAATAGCTACGTTAATCTCTGGTATGCACCGAAAATTACCGTGTGCAAAAAATGTTCCAAAGTGCACTGAAAATTCGAATATTAAATAATCTTTATCAGAGATTTCTTCTTTAAGACCCTTCGTCCACCGCGACAACTAACGCAATGCAATAAATCACGGGTGACTGATCACTTACGATAGTTGTCCGTTTTTCGTTCACACAAGAAACCGAATTTAGATCAGGTGCAAGAAAAAATTCGCAAAACTTGGAAATATACGGTGTATGTTTTTCTACAAGTGAGCGCTGCGACAAATGAAACGCAACTGATCGTCTGGCGATGAACCTGTTTGGTTCCTTACAATTATTTATCGCGTTACTCTTAAGTCGTCGCCTCGATGAAAGAAAAAAAAATCGAAGTATAATTTAAATGGAAAAGTTGCCCGACTGATTAATTGCTTGGTCGTAGTAATATTTACTTTACGTAGACGACCAGTCATATGATTTTGTGAGTTTCGATGGACGAACGGCCAAGTGTCGGAACGATCGTTTGCGTTCTGTTTGCTGTCAGACTGTGCCTGCCGTAACATCATTTTGGCGACTCGGCAGCAAGCAGAATGATTCCCTCTGCCAGTACTGTAATGCTTTTAATTGAATTCATTATAAAAATTGATTATCTGTAAATGTTATTTCATTGTCCAACCTTCACATTTATACCTAAAAATTCATTTGCACTATTGGTTTTAATATAGTTTTTCATTTTCTTGACAATTCTCTACGCCAGAAAATACGTTCAATGATCTAATCGTCCTTCTTTCAAAATCGATACAATTCTGAACGCCCTTTTCACGCAAACCACATTTATCAAGCTATTTAATTGGGTTTAAAAAAGGGCTCGTCAGCTACCATGGCTATTTGCACACCTATCTAAAATTAAAAAAAAAAGAAAATAAAACAAAACAAAACACAAATAACTTGAAGTGATCAACACTTCGAACTATCACACAACTTATTTTCAAATCTTCGCAATTTCAGCGTTATGGAAATATTTTAATGGAACCTATTTATGTTTGAAAATAAACGTTTAAGGATTAAAATGGACATGAGGAAGAATCAAAGAAAGTGTTATGTTATGTAGACAAGGATAGGCAAAATTATTCTATATTTAAAAAACTCTAATGTAAAGTTGCAGTTTTGTTGATACGCCCTTCTGGCATAATGCCCTCGATATATTTAGTTTTATTTAAATTAATCTTCAGTCCTCCCAATGTAAATGAATCAGCAAGTTTACGTAACAAGTATTGAATATCGGCTCGATCTTCTGCAATTATAATTTGACCATCAGCAAATAATAGATTGTGTATCATTCGATTAGTAATGGTGAAATCCATTTTCTGACTTGTGTTATAAAAAAGATCTTCGTACATATATTATAAAAAATAACATAATATTCGAAAAAATATAAAATTGCGATGAACTCGAAATTAATAAGTAATGACGAGCTTCAATTTCTTTCTCACAAAAGACACAGTAACAAACGAAATTTTAAATGTTTTCAAAACTATTTTAATCATCATTCATTGTATTATATCTCTAATAAATAACTTCTAAAGACAAATAAGACTTGAAGGTAGTTACGTAACTATAGCTCTTCGAAGATCACTACGAAGAAAGATGTTTGCCTTTTCTGCCTTTTAATTTTTCTTAAAACATCGATTTCGAGATATTCACGGAAACTCATGTTTTAGCATCAGTAACATTTTCGGTATGCTGCGGTTTCTCCTAAATTTAAATTCAATCATTGTATTAGAAGAATTAATGGGTCTTTACTTCAGAAAGTAACACAAAATGGAGATTTCCTCGAAAACGACTACAGAGATTAAGCTTCCAGTTTAGAAAATCTTCAAACATGAGTTTAAGGCCAACTTACTGTATATAGACCGTTATAGTGTTTTTACTTTGCTAGAACCCGCTCACGGAAGCTCAGTAGGCCCTACAAAAGCGGCATTAAACAGAGCAGCCCGTTAAGAGTCTAGAACACGTAAGATAAACCGTAGAACGGACAGTTTTCTACAATTTTAAATTATTAAAGTGCTTACCTTTTCAAATACGGTGTTGAAAGTGGTCCTCATTTGCTGCGACGTAGACATTGTGGCGTCTAAACATATTCTGATGCACACGCTGCAGCTCTGCTTCCAAATTGTGGCTATTTCTTAGGCCTATATTTAATCTTAATACTACATATTTTTACATATTTCGCAGAACAGTAGGCCTACACATCTTAAGGTAACTACATATCTTTACATATAATTAATATCTATGTCAAATGTAAAAATGATTATCAATATTTCAGCATAAAATAAACCGATACCACAGTAGTACAGTGCGTCTAGAGAGATAGAGTGAACCGCGTCGGCCTTGGACTGGGCGAGAGTTATTTTGGTTATTTTACGACGCTTCATCAACTGCTATGGTTATTAGTGTCTGAGTGAGATGAAGGTGATAGCGCTAGTGAGATGAGTCCATTGTTCAGCGCCGAAAGTTACCCAGCATTTATTTGCTCTTAATGGGTTGAGGGAAAACCACGGGAAAACCCTCAACCAGGATTTGAAGCTGGGTCCGCTAGTTTCATGGTCACGTGGTAACCGTTACTCCACAGCGGTGGACTTCCGAACATTTTACTGATGAAGATTATGAAAGGGATGAATTTACCTCCGAAGAAAAGATAGAAACACACAAGCATGGATTATGGAATTCAATGCATCTTAATTGCAATTTAATCTTATGAATGAGTTACGCGTTTCTTATTTTGGTGTCAATTATTCTGTCATGGTCTTCTTCTGATATGGGATCTTCTACACCAAAAACCAACAGAACAATTTTACAGTGTGATTCTGAAGAGGATGGATTAATCGATTTCACATTAATTATCTTTTGGTGATTTGACAGAACCATCAGACAATTTGAATTTAAATATTAACCTATTAAAATATAAATTATTCATCAGATTTCACAAACGAAATTCCTTAACAAAAGGGGGAAAAAAAAAACATAAATAGGTTAGTAAAAATTGCTGTACATAAATATTCGCATGTTCCAACTGAAGTTGTACAAGCTTTTATTTTACAAATAACATATCCTGAGTTGCGCTCGGGCGTGGGTTCGATTCCCGCTTGGGCTGATTACCTGGTTGGTTTTTTTCCGAGGTTTCTCTCAACCGTTAGGCGAATCTTAGGTAATCTAAGGCAAATTCTCGGCCTCATCGCGCCAAACACGATATCGCTATCACCAATTCCATCGACGCTAAATAACCTAGTAGTTGACATAGCGTCCTTAAAACCAAGTAAAAAAAAGGGAAACAAGGACAACTTGAAGAAACACAAACTGGAGAAAAGGAGAAGCGATGAAGAATGTAAAGTTGCCAAAAAAGAAAGAGAAAAATGTTTACTTGGATGTTCATTGTTTTCGGTTTTTCTTTGGAATGAGATTAAAAACCAGATGGTTTGTGAGTTATATGTAACGAATATGTTGCATTACGTTTTATAACATTGTAAATTGTTTTTTTGTGTTGTGTAGAACTGTAAAATAGTATTAATTTTGGTTAGCAGTCAATAATGGTGCGTGAAGCATAAATGGAAATTTGTTTCCATATTCCTTAACTGTACGTTATTTTGTTATTCATTAAAAATTAATTATTAATTATGGTTACAACAGCATTATTCATTTATTAAAGTTGGGCCTAATTGTAAATTATTTTGTGTTTTATAAAGTAAATGTAATTTATTATGTAATATGATAGCCTAATCAATGTATAATGATACTTCTGAGTTGTAAATATTGTTTTGTGTTCTGTAGAATAGCATACGTAATTAATTATGGTTATGCTTAAATACTTTCTCTAAAAATTAAGTAAATGCATTTCTTGCATTGTAGGTAATAGTCTATAGTGAATTAATCCAAATGCATATCAAATATAGTATTTTCCTTACTATTTAATAATAATAATAATAATAATAATAATAATAATAATAATAATAATAATAATAATAATGGCATGCTGTCAAGAAGTCAAAAGAAAAATAGCAATGGCCAAGGAAGCTTTTAATAGAAAAAGGAGCATCTTCTGCGAACCTCTGGAGAAAGAACTAAGGAAGAGATAGTGAAGTGTTTTGTGTGGAGTGTAGCATTGTATGAGTCAGAAATATGGCCATTACGACGAAGTGAAGAGAAGGGAATAGAAGCATTTGAAATGTGGATATGGATAAGGATGATGCGTGTGAAAAGGACAACAGACATAATAAGAAATGAAGCTGTGTTGGAAAGAGTGAAGTAAGAATGAAACTGATCAGGAAGAGGAAAATGAATTGGCTGGGACACTGGCTGAGAAGAAACAGTCTTTTGAAGGATGCACTGGGAGGAATGGTGAACGGGAGAAGAGTTCGGGGCAGAAGAAGATATCAAATTATAGACGACATTAAGATATATGGATCCTCTGCAGAGACTAAGAGGAAAGCAGAAAATATGGAAGACCGGAGAATGCTGGATTTGCAGTGAAAGACCTGCCCTTGATTGAGTGAAATTATTGTAAAAAGTTTTACTGGAAAACTACTGGTAGGTTTGCGGCATACCCAGCGAATTTCACGGCACAGTAGTATGCCTAAAGCAATAACGTCCTTGGAAAAGGGTAGGCATATCTTTAAATGTGGCATTGCTAGCGTTTGAAGAAACAATCTTCTGCCTAAATTCCGTCTCTGGTGGTGTAGAGGAAAAGCTTAAGGATAAAACTTACATATAAAAAAATTCTGGATATGAACAATAATTAGAGATATTTTAAACGGACAATCCTCCATTAATCCCAGTGAATTAACTTATCTTTTACTGTGGAACGGTCAGAAGCATTTTGTTAAATCAATACGATCTAGGGACAAGTTAGCTAAGCAAGTTAAACGAGACCCACAAAACAATGTTTTATTAAATTACTACAGAAAATATAGAAATATTCTCACTAATGTAATAAGAAATCAGAGAATCAAATATTATTCTGAAAAATTTAACAAAAATAAAAATAATCCAAAGCAATTTTGGAAGACCATAAAAGAAGCTACTGACACCCAATGTAATAAAAATAGTATATTAAAGACAATTATAAGTCGAAATGGAATAACAATTGAAAATAAGGAAACTATCGCAAATGAATTTAACGATCATTTTACTAATGTAAGTCATGACATCGTATCTAATATAAAAAAGAAAGTATTTGGTACTCATCACTATAAGCTTTATAATAAAAGTATATCATCTATGTTTATGTTTCCTGTAAACGAATGTGAAATCATTAATATTGTAAACAGTTTAAAAAATAATGTGGCTCCTGGTATTGATGGTATTACAACAACTACCCTGAAACTTATTATCGAAGCTATTTCTAAACCACTTGCCTTTATATTTAATTTGTGCATATCTCAAGGTGTATTTCCCTCAGCCCTAAAACATGCTGTGGTGATACCAATTCACAAGTCTGGTGACAAAAATAATCTTAATAATTACAGACCCATTTCACTATTACCCAGTCTCTCTAAGGTATTTGAAAAATGTATAAAAACACGGTTAATAACATTTTTAGAAAAAAATAAACTACTAAATGATAATCAATTTGGTTTCAGAAAAAATTTGTGCACTGATGATGCTATTATGGCAGTTACCTCAAAAATAATTCAACAATTAGATGTAGGAAATAAATGTCTAGGAATTTTTCTAGACTTACAAAAAGCTTTCGATACGGTCAATCACAGTATACTTTTGAATAAAATGGATAGATTAGGAATTAATGGAATTGCTTTAAAATTATTTAAATCTTACTTAAGTAACAGAACTCAAGCAACTAAAATAAATGATCACCTTAGTAAATCACATAACATTGATATAGGTGTACCTCAGGGGACGATTTTAGGTCCTGTTTTGTTTTTAATATATATCAACGATTTACTTAAAATTGACATTGAGAAATATTCTGATACTCTGTATTCTTATTCTGATGATACTGTGGTTATATTTAGCGGTTCGAGTTGGAATGAAACTTATCAAAATTCTAACAGTGGTATTAATATTATTAAAGAATGGCTGGATGCTCACTTACTTTCTTTGAACGTTTCTAAAACAAAATTAATACCATTTTCATTAACATCACATGGCCTTGAGCAACTAGAAATAAATAATAATATAAGTATAACTATACATGATTGTAACCTACCTACTTGCTCATGTAACGCTTTGAGTATATCCTCACAAGTTAAATATTTAGGCATTATTATTGACCAACATTTAAAATGGGACAAGCATATCTCCTTTCTGTGTAACAGATTGCGTAAAACAATCCACAAATTTTCCATTCTACGCTCTTATTTAACTGTTTATGTTCTGCGTACTGTGTACTTAGCTCTGTTTCAATCAATAATTCAGTATTGTATTTTAGGTTGGGGAGGAATGGCAAAATCGACTCTCCGTCCTTTAAATCTGCTCCAAAAAAGAATGATCAAAATTTGTCTATATAAACCTTTTGATTACCCAACAAAATTAATTTTTCAGGAATTTGGCGTATCAAATTTAGAACAAATTTATAAACAAAAATTGCTGATTTACTTCCATAAAAACCACAATAAATTTAAATTTGATTCTCATGAATACCAGACGAGACAAAACTACAGTTTCTTTCTAAATACTCCCAAATGCCACACAACTGCTGGATTAAAACACAGCAGAAATTTTGGACCCAAAATATATAATACATTAATTAGAGCTTACCCTGTGCTAAGTACACTTAACACACATAGATTTAAGAAACAAATCAGATTAATTATTTAATTGTTTAAGCTAATTGAGTTAAAAGTTGTTACTCTAATATTCATGTACTTCTGTATTTTCTATTTGTATATAGACCCTGTTATTACATGCTGTATATATTTTACCATTTATTAATGTGATTGTGCTTAATGAACTCTCGTAATTTTGTGATATATTTTGTATAACTGATCTGAACTGCGCCCGAGCACGAGCTTCTGCTCTTTCGGGCTGCAATGCCTAATGTAGCTCAAGTGTATAGTATTAATAAATATTATTATTATTATTATTATTATTATTATTATTATTATTATTATTATTATTATTATTATTTAAGTATGCCCCAGTAACGTCTTGCGACATTGAGAGCTTTTCAAGATACAAATCTATCTTTAGAGACAATAGACACTATCTCAACCCATCGCTTCTTTTGGACAGCGATTCATATCTTCAACTTCTCAACAACAAAACATGTAAGTTTAATCTCATCTTCTAAAGCATTCAAAAAGTAGCCTAATGGCAACATAGTTACTGTTTCACAATAAATTCATTTAGATTATTTTTGGCATTACATACTTCATTTTCACTTGCCATTTCAACTATATGTTGCCAAATTATTGGAAGATTGCGCACTCCATCTGCAGCAAAATTTCTGGCGATATATCTCAATGATCGATCTAAAGCTCTTCTGATGTCAACTTTTGATTGAAAGCGTATGTCTGCAGGGGTTCTTTCATCTTTGAAAACAAGTCATAATCGCATGGGCTCATGTCTGGTGAATTTGGTGGGTGTTGCAGTAATTCCTAATTCCATCTGGTTAACAAACTGCGCACTATGTCAGCTACATGACAGCGAGCATTATCAAAACAATGGGTCTCTGCAATGTTCGAACATGAAAGAGACAATCAAAATATTAAAAACTTCATTTTATTTGATATGAAAAACTATCCACATAATCTGTATTAAAGTCCTTAAGAGGTTAAAATATGAGTGAAGGACAGCCACTGTTTTATAACAAGGTGGAACAAACACGAGAGGCCTCCTCCTGCAGAGCAAACATCGGCGAATATCGAACTTCGCCATATTCCACAAACTTGAGCTGAACATAGCGCCTGTAATGCACGACGCTTGTATCTGCTTAAATGCTAGACATTGTTTACGACGCAATGCTGGGCGCAAATGATGTTCCAAGTAATAAGAATAGTAAACTACATTGACGTTTGTACGAGGAGGTACAGTATGCACCAAAATATCATCTTCATAATCAAAACACACAATTATCATTCGTTTCAAAGGATCCTGCAATGCGCGGCATCTTTTTGGGGATGGTGATTCCATATGTCGCCATTCGATTGTCGTTTGAGCTCAGGTGTATACGAATGTGCCCATGTCTCATCGATAGTGATAATGCCACGAAGAAAGGCTTAACCCAGTGGTCATCAACTGATTTGCACTGTGCATCTCCCTAGCTCGCTCGCTTGCTCCGAACAACCGAGTGTGCGGTAACGGAGCAGAGGTGCAGTGACGGTGTCTCTGTATTTTAATGAGTAAGACATTGGACATGATTTGAATAAATGAACATTAACTTTATTATTGCATTGGAATATTTAACTTATGCAAACGGAATGAAGTATTAGATAGCGGCAGCACAATTGTTACATATTACAGGCACAATTACAATTAAATACTTAATACGGTATTCAAATTAATAAAAACCTTGTGTGTAATTCTAAATTAAACACTGATTGTCACTACATACATAAATAGGCATTAACCAAACCATGAACATAATGAATATTGTATATTGCTGCTATGTGTGTAACACGAATAGAAGTTTATTCAATAATGTGAGCGATTTTCCGGGAATTTTTTTATCTTCTTTTCACCCACCAACTTCTCAACACTGTTTGAGTGGTGCACAGTCTCAGTTTACATTTTAAATTGTGTTCTGGCAGTTAAGTGTTATGTCGAGATTTGTTAATTTTCATCAGAGAAAAAAAAACTGCTTCCTAATGTATGATGATCCAAATAAGCACAAGATTCGAATAGCATGTCTGTGCAATTGTGGAAATCGGACATGTGAAAGATTATTATACACGTCACACGAACTTTTCTTGGCTGCAAATTTCTTCAATTCGCGATTACATTGTACAGCCAAGAGTTCCAATTGCAATTCAGTTGAAGCACGGTCAACCTTCATGGAATATGGAGTCGCGAGTATTTCAAAATTACATTCAAGACTTTCCAAATCCTGGAATCTTGAGTGCAATTCCTGATTCAGTTCTCCTAGTATTTGATCATATTCTTGCAAGTCGTTACAGAAGTTAGTTTTGAGAAGTGCTCGAGGTTCTTATCCTTTAACTGACGTTCTCAAAGTGATAATGTAAGTTTTAAGACCTTGATTGTCATACATTTGGGTGACTATTTGACCTTAACCTTGAAGAGAGAGGTTCAAAACACTCAAATGCCCTTTCAAATCTGTTAGAAATGCTAAGTCACAAGTTCATTTAACATTATTCTCAGTTCCGGAATAGGTTTGTTCAGTTGTTCCATGAATAAAGCTATCTCTTCTCGTAGTTAAGAAACCGATCCAGCAACGTGCCACGGCACCTGACATGTTTGCAGTTTCTGAAACCGTCGAGCCGCCACCATCACTCAGAAGACCTCACTGCACTGCTGCTGCAATGCACTTGCCCCGGAACTCTGCTCGTCCACCAATACATGGCAGTTGACGACCACTGGGTCCTTAACCTTCTTGTCCATATCGCTCCAGAAGCAGTCTTATTGTCTCCATCCGCTGCCACTTTCCAATTTCAGTTAGAATGTGCGGAACCCAGCGTGCACAAACTTTCCTCATTTTCAGCTTCTTTACTAGAATTTTGTGGACAGACAATGCTGCAATACCAAGTTCTATGGAAATCTCCACACATGTTCAGCGTCTGTCTTTTTCCAATAAAGCCCTTACACTCCTACAGCCCTAATATGAAAATCGTCTGTTGCAACGATGGGGCTACCAGTGCGCGTTGTCTGTGTCCACAGTGCTCCTACCTTGAAATGCTTCCATCCATCTTGCAATAGTCCGGTATGGTAGGATTCTCTCCTACAAGCTTCTTGTAATGCCATAAAGCCTGCGTGTTCTCAAGAACCCGCACAACACTTACTTAAGAACGATGTTGCATTTGAATTGCTTGTGTTACGAACATTAATACAGGCGCTTTGACATCCCTGGCCTACTGATCTCTTCTAATTTGCATTATTATGATTGCGTGTATCTCATGAGTCACTACAAACCAAAAAGGGAGAAGTGTTTTAAACCAAATAGGCCTAAATAATTGAAGTTTGCATTATGAATGAAATCTTACATCCAAATCCTTATCGATCGTTTGCTCATACGGGAGTAAATTCTTTAATTTATAGAGGCCTAGCTTTACTTAAAAAATTGACATGTTTATTCTTGTTTTATTGTATGTATAATAGTTTTTCTTTAATGTATCTTTGTTTCTGTTATATTTAATATGTATTTTTGTGGTATTTCTGACTGTAATAATTGTAATTTTAGTAACTGTTTAAAAATATATTCAATATTTTCAATTAGAAAAACTCTGAACTTTCACTAACGAATCAATCTTCTGTCCAACAGCGATACATCATTGCAGGGCAGGTCTCTGGCAGCGGAGGCACCGTAAGCGAATTCCATAATGAGTTTGTAATTAGCCTAGTTAATTTCTTCTAAAATATCTTACATTATAGCTAAGATAGGACATAAATAAAGATAGTTTGAAATACTAGAATTATTTATTCAGACCAAAAAGGCTTGTGCAATTCGGCACGTAATTAAAGTCTTCTTATGCTATACCGTCTTCCTTCTACAGCCTTTTTATAGGTAATGAGGCTTCTGCTTCCACGTCAGCGACACCTTCCGCGAAATTGAAGTATTCTTCTGCTACACAGTCTTCCCTCTACAGCCTTTTTTTAGATAATGAGTTTTCTGCTTCTACGTCAGCGACACCTTCCGCTCTTTGCCTTTAAGTTCTCTTTTGCTTCAACTACGGCAATGGTTGCGGTGGCGTCTGCTTCGAGATCGTTTCTGGCAGTCTGTAAATAGGGAATCTGGATTTTCCGAGACGTTCTGTATACAGTAGGCCTATATCTTGCTGTGGTGGTGATGGTGGTGGTGGTGGTGGTGGTGGTGGTGGTGGTGGTGGTGGTGGTGGTGGTGGTGGTGGCGGCGTCTGCTTCGAGATCTTTTCTGGCAGCACTGCAAATAGGAAATTTGGTATGTAGGAGACGTTCTGTACACAGTATACAGTATCTTCCTTCGGTGGTGTCGGCGGTGGTGGTGGTAGCGTCTGTCTGCTTCGAGATCATTTCTGACAGCAATGCTTCGAGATTTTTTCTGGCAGCACTGCAAATAGGTAATGAAACATTCTGTACACAGTACCTACAGTATATCTTCCTTCAGTGATGACAGTGGTGACGGTGACTGCGTTGGCGGTGACGTCTACCGGAAATTGCAGAGCAATGAAACAAGAGGCAGCGCGTATAGGTTCAACCATCCATCTTTTTACAGTAGAGTGAACAGTGGCTCCGAAACTGAATATTTAAATACTTTCGCCGGACCGACGAGAAAACACAGACATCAGTGATTTAAAAACGCTCACAGTAGTTCGATTCCATTGACATAGGCCTACCTATACTCCTAAATTTCGTATATTTATTCCTGAAGTGACGAATGAAAGACACTAGACCACTTTCATAGAGAGAATGATGGTTCATTCTCATACTCTACATACAGTTTAGCCAAAATAAATTTGACTATTTCGGTCTAGATTTCAGTAAATTATTTTCTTCGCTTGTTGCTTGCCGACACCTACAGTACACATGACGTCACTGACATTGTTGAGTTGCTGCCAGGTAATTACAGAGAATTGATTTTGGCTTTTTCTCCGAAATATAAGGTTTGAATATAAATTTTATTAAGGATGCAAATATTAAATATTCTGGCTACAAAAAAAAAGTTTACAATCAGGCGGCCTGCTGTCTGAATAATAGACATTTCGAAATCATGGAACTACTGGGGTTTCAGGACAGTCTTTCGGTTTTCGTGTGCGATAGATATTCTTACGTTTGGTGAGTAAAAAGACGTAGTAGGTATTTAAGGGGAATAGGAGGAATTTCCCCTCTGTTGGAAAGTTATCCCTCTCTCATAAATTTATAGTGCCAGGAATGACTTCTATCCTCCCTCACAGAATATAATTGTTTTAATACTAGTATACTTTATAAAATACAATATAAAGTAATCAAAAAGATAATATTGATGTATTATCATCACTGACAATCTGACAACAATCAATAACTTAGGAATTACACGTCTTATCTTAAGCCTGCTCACGGATATAATTATTATTATGATCAAGATACAAGACAAGCAACTCAGTGCGACCAAGCGTTGAGCCGTATCGAATGAGGATAATAATAATGATAATAGTAATAGTAATAATAATAATAATAATAATAATGATAATGATAATAATTTTATCTATGGTATTCTCTATCTAGGATTCTATCCCCCCTCACTTGAAATCTTAATTTGCACCCTGCGTACAGTACATCTATTATCAGGCAGTACACCTCACTTGATGTCAGAGGAAGAACTGAAGTGTCCAGAGGAAAAACACGTTTAGTCTAAATTTAGTAATATTGTTATACCGTATTTTGATTTTGAATCTGGCAATTAAAGTTGAGATCTTTACGATCCCCTAACCATACAGAGAAAAAGCTCTTAGTTCCACATTGTAAGCATAAGTTATTAAAGAAAGCCTTACACGGGAAGAAATCGTCAGTTCTGCAAGTCTGTAAGCGCTCTCCTGAAAAATTTGCAAATATGTTATATACAACTGAAGTCTGATTAGTATCATATGTAGCTAGTCGGCGATGTATGCAATGGAGGGGGAAAGGAACTAGCCACCCTACCTCATTATCTCCTGGCTTAGTTGCCTCTTAAGTAGGCCTGAAGAAAAGTATTGGTATCAGAGTAGTAAATAATTTCTGTATATATTGTTTATAAAATGCATCCCGTTGTCGGGTGTATCTACTGTCTGTAAGGAGCAGAGAGAGTGAACATTCGACACTCCTCGACAGCAGACCTGCTTAAGTGACGTGAGGTTGTATCAGAATGCCGAAACAAAAATCCAACAAAGAACAGATAATAGGAGGTCTGAATTCAGAACATGGGGAAAATGTGTTTGAATGATATTTTTTGTAAATGTAATGTGTTCCGAGTTAATTAATTTGAAACACAAGTAATGTTGTAAATGTAAATATTCTATTATGAGTTCATTCATACGGAGCGGACTGTACAAGCAGACCGCTACAGTAACCAGTCGAGCGTGGATACAAACATTTTATAAACACAGAGCTTTACGTACGATGCAGCGTAGCCTATAACCAATACTTTTTTTCAGCCCTACTCATAAGTGATGCATTGTTAGTAACAATTGTCTTTGGACAGTTGACTAAATAACAACATCAAATCTTTTTGACGGACACTTCTTGAAGGACGGCGATGTAAACCATATCAGATAATATGAGTGGAATTAACGCGACATTGAGTTGACATGTTATACATTATTTTGACTGCCGATACGGGCTATTTAGCTGAGCAAACAATATCGAATAAGATGAAGATAATGTTCCGTTTTACCGTATTACGGGCAGTGGCGGCTGATTGCCTGAGGCAAGTGAGGCCGGGCCTCAGTCACTTGGCTTAACTGAAATCAAATTTTGTGTTTTCATATAATGTATTAGTTATTTTAAAGAAAGCATATATCGCTGTAGAAGCATTTGAAAACTTTGATGTATATAGACCTGTTTTTCAGTAAAATTTGTTCCTGAGGCAAGGATTGCTCGTGCCGGGTCTGGCTTGTGATGTATATAGACCTGTTTTGCAGTAAAATTTGTTCCTGAGGCCAGAATCGTTCGTGCCGGGTCTCGCTTAATGCATTTCATGTCCTTTCGCGGGCTTTGAGTTTGCGCTTAAAACGTTGTAGCTGAGGCACAATTCGTCTGGCCTGGTCAGATTTCACTCGTCCCATCCATGGGCCGGCCTCAAGGGTAGAGTGGGGTGGGAATAGCAGTGGTGACTTGTCTTCCTAACTAGGCCATAAACAACAAAATTCCAGCTCTTTGGCAGGCAGAGACCCACTCGATTCTCTCCCCTTATGTCTCAGTTTATGACATATAGGCGAGGGTGTAGTACAGTAGTGAATGTGGGCCAATGTTGTTATGTATTTCGGGAAAATATAAACAGAAACAAATGAGAGAAGTAATGCTGGTGCAGTTAATTCATTGTTAGAGTGTCCTTTTTTGAGAAGAAATAATACTGAAAGAAAGGAAGTTTTAAATAAAGAGAGAGACTACCGAGATACCTGATCATTTTTCTCGCACATAATCATAAAACGCGAGTTTCTATTACATCCTGGTATGGGCAACATAAATGGTTATGTGGTAATGTGATGCAAAATAAACTTCTCTTGGCCTTGTTTGTTGCTGTCAAAGAAAAAAAATAAAAAGAAAAGAAAGAAAGGGGAATTTCAACACATATGGGTTGCTTCATCACACTGAAACAATCACTCAAACTCAGAGCATAACAGCTTATTTGTTGAGTGAAATTATTATTTTTCATTGATAATAATAAGAATAGAACAATAATAATAATAATAATAATAATAATAATAATAATAATACAGTGATAATGATATTAATAATATAATAACAATAATAATTAATATCATGAACAAACATTTCCTATCGGAGGCAATTAAACTAGTTGCATCTGGCCTCACCGAGGATTTCGATCACCGGCCGCTACTGATTACGGGATCAGAGCATTGCCAAATAAGTTGCGTAACGGAAAAAAATAATAAGTTTCTACAAATACTCTAGATTTTAATACAGAGATATGACAATCATCATTAGATTGCATTGTGTAACATTTTAAGTCGATAATCTTATCCATTATATATCGTGGCTTTTAAATAGTGGACATCTAATAAATTTTCGACAGTCAGACCATATAGAAGCCTGTTTAACACACAGCAAAATGTATATTTGTGTGCTGATATTGGCGATAGCTGTAACAAGTTGTAGAGGAAGAGCCGTAGGTGAGGTGACGCTCATACAGTAATTTTATTAATTCTGGAAAAATACTTCTACAATAAAATTATTTGATGTCGCTTAAAATGAGAGGACTGTATGATTATAAGTAAACAGCAGTTAAGAAGTAATTGTTTGTGGGTTATTCACGCGCCGGAGCTACAAGAAAAAAATAGTTTGTACATTTTTTAAGTCATCTTGTTGAACGTCAATTGCAAGAAAAATTTTCGAAGCTTTCAAAGCATCATTACCTCCATAAATAAAATCACAAAAGTGAAGTTTCTTAAATTCTGTACAATACACATAATATCGGACATTTCTGAGATGCTTGACGAAAAGGAGAAACAAAAACATATTAATAAATAATTGAAATGTAGTGATATTTTGATTCAAAGATGTACCGTATTTGAACTTTGCCTCCACTCCAATTAAGGTCATATAATATACCTATGTATACTTAAAAATAAAAACAAATTTAATTTTATTGATTACGGTCACTAAATCTCAAAATAAAAATTAACTGTTCCATTATTCCAGATGTCAGAGAAAAACAAAATGCATGGGAGCTGAGCGGCCATTTTGAAGGAGATATCATACTAACTGAAGAACAGAAGCTTGGACTTAGAAACGGCCTCATCAACACAAACTATCGTTGGCCTAATAGAATAGTGCCATACTTCATAGATCCAGTGTTCAGTAAGTAGAAATCTTTCCTTCGTCTCTCTTTTCTTTTCTGTCTTCCGCTTCATTATATTTTAAGTATTAGCACAATCTAGTATATACAGTCACGAAGCTCAATACGTAGTAAATATGTATCCATAGATAGTTGCTAACCACTAGGATCGCTAATATCGTCTCATTACAGACAATGCGAAATAGTACCAGCATAGTCAATTGTTCCTAGCACCCTCACAACCCAATCTTTTTTTTTTTTTTAGTAGGTTATTTTACGACGCTTTATCAACATCTTTGGTTATTTAGCGTCTGAATGAGATGAAGGTCCGGGGTCCAGCACCGAAAGTTACCCAGCATTTGCTCATATGGGGTTGAGGGAAAACCCCGGAAAAAACCTCAACCAGGTAACATGTCCCGACCGGGAATCGAACCCGGGCCACCTGGTTTCGCGGCCAGACGCGCTGACCGTTACTCCAAAGGTGTGACTGTAGTATTAGCCCAATGCTATTCCAATTGGGTCTCTCTACTTTTCATACGAGTACATTTTCCTGCAGTTATATAAAAAACATCCTCCCTCCATTCGTACAGTACTTATCTCAGCACGAATTCCTCCACCTCCTACTGTATTACTAGAAAGGACTTTGTGAATAGCTATATAATATAGTCTACTTCAAATATAGTAATAACTATTATTGAATTGTATTAAATAGTTTATTTTTGTAAAGCTGCAATTTTTCATACATTAGCCTACATACCTACTATTTTCTCTGCAGTGTAGAAAGGTAAGTATTGCGTATTCATGATAAAGATATTCGAATTTTTAGTGATATTTTAATTAAAAATTTCCAACGATGGTGTGTTATTTCATACTTATCGTTGTTGTTGTCATGCCATATAAGTTGATTGTACAACACGATAAATGGTTATTTATTTAAATTTAAACTACGATCACCGTTCAAAAATAGTAGCCTATATGCTATTTGTTTGTTAAATGCATAAATCTCGAAAATAGAAAAAAAAAAACTTGACCGCGTCTCGTCTTTTCCAAACGTTTCCTCTATTTTGTTATACCACTACTCCACACGTAACGTAATATTTATGTAACCAAATACAGGGTGATTCAAAAGTCTCTTGACATTTTATGGAAAATGGCATGCAATTGCAAAAGTTCCTATACTTCTGAAACATACTATACCAAAGACTACATTTAGTGCATTTCAGTGTGGTTGCCCTCTAAGTCTAGGCAGCGCCTCCATCTTCCTTCCGTAGACCGGAACATTTTGTTCGGCATAGCGGGCGTGATCCCGTCTGCTGCTGCAGTTATTCGCTGTCGTAATTCCTATAGGGGGTCGACCCGTAATCCAGACACCTTAGATTTAATGAACTCCCAGGCGAAAACGTCTAAGGACATCAGGTCTGGAGAGTGGGACGACCAAATTCTCGGTGAGCCACGATCTGTCCATCTATTGGGAAACTGTTCATTGAGGTATTCTCTTACAATTAAGGCAAAATGGGGTGGTGCGCCATCTTGCTGGAAAACAACGGTGTCTGTTATTCCATCCTGTTCCAGCTGGGGTACCGAGAAGTGTTGTAGCATGTCAAGGTAGGTATTCCCTGTAATTGTTCGCTCAGCGAACATAAACGGCCCTTCATCACTGAACAGCACATTGTTCATCAGGTTTTCATTCTCGACTGCATCTAACAAGTCGAAAAACATTGCGTTTAGAACTGTAAAATCCTCAGGTTCAAGCTTGTGCATTATCTGGATGTGATATGGCGTATATCGTAAGGTACGCCGTACAGTGCTTCGTGAAACATCAAGCTCCCTCCTCAGTCTCCTGGTAGAAGCGGTGGGACTCCGTGTGATGGCATTCTGTATGGCTTGCACTGTTATGTGGTGTTGTAGCGGCAGTGGCGTATACTGGTTAAAGGGTTTGGGCTACGGCTGACCCTATTATTACACAAAATATATTTTAAAATTCCTATAATAAAATTCCTTACGTATTTATGTGAATTCCAGACGTCTTGATTGGGACGAAAATACGTTGATGACTTCGTCCTTGAAATTACAGTTGGGCCACTTGCAAAGTTTCTGTAGAAATGACTTTTCAATGGATATTAGTGCCAAGCCGGATAAACGTTCTTGTGTATGAGTTGATCTATAGTAGGATTTTATTCTCTTCAACGCAGAAAATGCTCTTTCTACCGATGCTGACGTAGCTGGTATTGTCAGAATTAATGTTGCCAATTTAAGGACTTCAGGAATAACTTGGTTCAGCTGGTTTTCATATATGGCAGATAATATTTCATGGATAGGTTTGTTCGAAAAATCAAAGACTTCTGCTGAATATATTACACTTAATTCATTTTTCAAACGTACTTGATCAAAGTGACTGTTATAGGACTGAAATAATTTGTTTAGTGCCTCATTCGGGAAGTTTTCTCTATAAGCAGAACATTTTTGAGATTCTAGAAGATGTGTGAACTGAAGCTTTCCATAATCAGAAAATCTGTCAGTAATTTCCATGTGCATACGATCTAGTATGCTGTAGTACAGCTGCCTGTATTTCAATTCATCATCTCCTTTTCTTCGCTTTAATGGTGGTTCCATTGTATTGGCTGAAGAATTTTCATTTTCCATATTACTCCATATGGACGGAAACCCACTACGTCTGAACTCGGATATAGTATTTTTTTTTAACTTTGATACCTCTTGCAAGTAGTATGCTATGTCTAGACTTTTTGTCTGAAAAATATTGTACAGCACATCTGTATGTGCGAACACTCTAGCATAGACTTCAAGAAGAAATATATTCTGAAACTGTGTGAAAAAATTCAAATATCCTTGAGCCTGCACATTTACAGCATCATCCCAGTTTTCTTCAGAGTCATTACAAAATGATATTTTTAAAGAAAGCAGTCCGTTTTTCTCTGTATTCCTTTACTGTATTTACAAGACGAGATGTAAAATTCAATCTAGTTGGTGCTACTTTTGGGAGTTTCTTGTTCATAAATTCCTTGAGTTTTCTGATCTTTTAGGAGATGAGAAAAATGCAGCTAAACCCGACAGTGTTTTGAAAAAAAAATGCGGCATTCTGGAATGGATGAAGTAGTTTGTTGCAAAACTAAATTGAGAACATGGCTGTAACAATGGACAAATAGTGCTTGAGGATACTTTTCTTGAACTTTTGTTTTTAAGCCATTAATATTTCCCGCCATAACTGAAGCACCATCGTATGTCTATGCAATTAACTTATTGCCGACATTGTATTCTGCTATAACACCTTCCACATGCTGAAACAAAGCAGCAGCAGTTTTGTCCGAACTGACATTTGTGAATCCTATAAACCGTTCTTGAACATTGGCAGTACTGTCGACGTATCCTAAAACAGTGGACAATTGACTCTGATTAGAGCAGTAACTTGTTTCATCAACAACAATGGCCACAAAAGGTTTTATGTTCTTTATCATAACCCCACTTATAGCAAATATTAAGTCATTCTGAATTGCGAGAGAAGTACCACGAAATACTGTTGAACTCTCAAGATGATTGGCCAGTAAATGGTCAAATTCACTTAAGGAACTTAAATATTCAATATAATGTCCTATATTGTCTGATTCCACACTCTCGTTATGACCCCGAAAAGCCCATTCTTGTTTTCCTAGAAAGCAGACTGCTTTAATAAGATGCAGTAAAATCTCCCGATTTTTTTTTCCACAAGAGCATTGTGTTGGTTGATGTGTAGAGCTTTTCGCTTATCTAGCTGTAAATCAATTCTTGTCTTCCCAAAGTTTGCAAAGTTCATGCTACTACAAATATGAGCTTTTGATTTGTCGTATTCTAGGACTGCCGTTCGAAGGGAGTTCATATTAGAAAACCCCTCTTTTGACCACACATTAGTTTCGCGGCTAAATAACAAACATGGCCAGCAAAATAGTTTAGACAGTTTAGAAGTACCACACAACCAATTCCACTTACCATATGATGTTGAAGTGAAATGGCGTGTGTACTCTCGCTGTTTTTCTTTTACGTCCATGGACAAATTTAACTCAGGAGTTGTTCTTTCCATTTTCACAATTTCAACTTTCTCGTTGTTATGTACGACGGTTAAAAGGCACTTTTAATAAACCTTCTATTACACTGTCATTTTCAACACAAACCTCTCCAGAAACTTGTTCTGCCATATTTTTCACAATATCACTTAATTGGGAAATTAAAAACTTAATAATTCACGATTAATATAACTCTTAGACACTCGAACAAATCACAGATTTAAAATAATGCACTGCAAGAACACAATCACATTCAATTGCTAGCGTACTAAGCGTATTGCTGCTTCGCGCCTGCGAAGAAACCGATCATGAGAGCGGCAACTCGCCCGCCTACAGTGCACGATGGAAACAGGTGGGAGCGGGGGGGACGGGCAGTTGTGCGAAGGACAGCGTGAGCGAAACGGTCACAGGCTACCTCACGTAGCAAGCGGTTTCTCCAGCGATGACGCCTTGACAACTTGTTTCTTTTCGAGAGCAGAGAGCGCATATAAATCTAACAATTACTTTAATTTTAATTACTATGGTAAAACTAATAATACAAAATTATTACATTATGTTATATTATAAACTTTTTCTTTTGTAGTCCGCAAAATACGCCCCTGTATAGCGGTCTCCCCGAACGCTCCTCATTCACAACATTGCCAGTTCGTTGGAATTTGTTTACCAGATCTCTGATAGCTTGCCTGCTAGGCCCTGGTTTCCTGAATCTTCTCTCGAAATCTTGCTGGACCTATTCTTAGGTCATTCCACATAGTCGAGCTGAAACGGCTGCTATTCTTTCTTGTATGGTGAGTATTCTTCCCAATTATATATAAAAGAAATCCCTGCATTAGCGATATCAGGAAAATGTCAAGAGACTTTTGAATCACCCTGTACAAACTTATGTAGGCCTATCTAAATTCCACGGCATAAGAATAAAGTTACTAACTTGTTTTCCAATATTCAGTTATAATTATATAGGCCTATCTAAGAATTATAAATACACATATTAGCCAGTCGATGCAAAACAGAGAAAACTGATAAATCGTACGATACGTATTGTAGAGTAATATTTCTTCGTTCTCCTTCTCTAAATTCAAAGCAATTCTTTGGAAGTCTTTCATTTTTCATTTGTTGTAGGCCTACATAGTCAAGTCGCTAATGTCAATATTCCTCTTGTTTTTCACTTATTTGCAAACAACTATGTTTTGCTTAATATTATTTCTGATTGTACTGCTCTTCTAATATCCCGTCTCGCAATCCGGGCCTTATAAACTCCGTTTCTGTTGCCTGTATTCTGCTCTCATCTCTATTTTTCATAGTTCAGGGCTCACTTCTACACAGAAACCTGGAGTAGCCATCATCTTAAAAATCTAAAAACGTCGTCTCTTGTATAATTTTATTCTTCTGTTAGCTTTCAATGACTCTACAAAGATGCTTAAATTTATGTAACATAGTGGCTGCTTCGTCTAGATAGAATATTCTACACGTGTTTGCTTTAGGGGCTATTTCCTTACTGCTAAGAGGCATTTATTCTCGCAGACGTTGAATGAGTTTTCCTGAGTTATCAATAAGATAATACTGGAAAACACAAGTTAAATGGATTTATTCGGTCTCTATAGAAAACAATATTTCTTGTTGTGTCTAACAGTAAATACGAGAGAGAATTCATTTTGTGCTGACTGAATGGTTTAAATGGGTATTTCTGGAGTCACTGCACACAAGCGACTATTTACTGTCCAAATTTCACGAGAGAATACCTGCTCCTTGCGGGGTAAGAGGAGAGGGTCAACTAGTAACTCTCCTCCTCTGTAGAAGCAGGTGGATGGGGATGGTGTCATTCAAAGATGTTTTATAGTTTAACCGTGTCATTGGCCGGCTGGGACAAACAAGGTTTACAGTCGCGCTCAAACCTCCTGACGTTTCGCGAAAGCCAGTAACATGCGAGCGCGACCCTTTACCTGAAGTTGGTTTGATAGGGAGATGCAGAAGACTTAATAATAATAATAATAATAATAATAATAATAATAATAATAATAATAATAATAATAATTATTATTATTATTATTATTATTATTATTATTATTATTATTATCTTCAGATTGCAACGAATGAAATTAAGTCACAAAATATAGAAAAATTAGTCGAGTCGGACGTAACTCGCTGAATTTATATCAGTTTTGTAAGTTTTACTTTTATTAGGGTTAATAAAGTTGTCGAATAACACAAAGGCGCAGCTTGATCAAATAAATTGAACGATAAGATTAATTTGAAATAGTAGGCCCTAATTTTCTGTAGCCTACAAATGAATTGATTGAATTGACATGGACCTAAATAGCATTATGTCCATGCTGTCAGAGCACATTCTTACAAAAATAGTGGTTTTTATATGCCTGTGTTCCGTTTAAGGAAAACGATGAATTAATAAAACGTACCTTTTGTGCTCCAAATTTCTACTCCAGTGGCAGAGCTAATGGTGAGCCAACATCGTCGTCAGCCCCCTCACCATCAGTTTTACTGTCATCTGTGTCACTGTCTTCTTGTAAATTAATGACCACTGGTTCTAAAATGCTAACTCTTTAGCGAAATCTTCCTCTTGTAATTTCACCGCGTGTTTCACGCATTTTCAAGTTCCTTATTTACAAGTTCTTCCACATCCGACATTTTGAAAGTATTGTTGTTTCTAGCGACCTCCCTTTTCACCTGGGCCCAAATTAGTTCTATTGCACTATACTGGCAATGATAACGTGGGAGTCTTATCACTTCATGCCCCATTTCATTGGCCAGCTGATCAAGTTCATACATTTTTTCACTGCTTTTGAAAGGCAACACTTTTTCCAAAAGTTCAGACTTAGTGTCTGAGGGAGAAAAACTAACACCTTTACTTTTCAGCCATTCACTGATTTCATCTTTTTTAGAGGAGGTATTTGGTGGTCTATTAATGCTAACGGAATGGTATGGAGCATTGTCCATTATAATTATATTCCCTTCCTCTAGATGATTTAGAAATCTGTTTAAGAACCAATCGCGAAATGATTGTGCCGTAATTTCTTCGTGATAATCACTGGTTTTCTTTGATCTGAATACCCAATTATTACCTGGAACGAAACCTGTTTCAGCTGACCCTGCCTCCCTTTCCTAAAGGCACTTTAAGACCTCTATTTCTATTTGATTCTTGCCAAACATATTTCAGAGAATGATTTTTGTTGACCCACGTTTCACCAAGGTAAAATGTGGGTCGAGTGTCACCCGATCTGATCATGTGCATTTTGCGCAGAAACGTCAGTCTTGCGGCAACAATATCATTCCGTTCCATTAGATATTTTTGCCCATCATTGATTTTCCTGTAGCGGAATCGCAACCGATTAATAATCTTTTAGTGGAAGAAACTGAACCTGAGTAATTAATTTTTTTTCTAAGCAGTACGGTTAGTTTGTCAGCTGTCGAAAATTTTCCGTTATCGTAAAAGTAAAAAATTGTACGTCGTACAACGTCTTTTTGGAAGTCGTCTAGATGTGTAACTCTTTTAGGAACATTCATATGCTTTCTAGGAGAATGGAACAATTTATCGGCACCCTGTGCTTGCGCTCTTTTAACGTCTCTGCATACACGGGACACTGCAGACACACTTAAAGAACACTCCTCGGCAGTCAGTGCTTGACATTTTGAAAAGTTAAGATTTTTACGCATTTCTTCAGAAGTGTATTTCCTAAAGAAATTATAAACACTAAACACCATTTTCCGAATTTTACTGCCATATCCACTCGATCCACCATTCCACTTGCACTGGGATCACTAAGAGACATAATTGTTTTGAGAATGCCAAATTGCCAACACACGAAAAAGATATTACATTACACTTTCATATACCGTACTTTAAACAGAGCCAACTGCACACAACACCACCAGAAATCGAACTGACATTTCAATTTAGTAGTCTCTCTTCTCTCCTCTCACAAACAGATAACTCTGTTTATATTCTGAAGGGACCCTTTGTTTGAAGCTGTAAGTTTATGGTTCTCAAAATTCTTACATATAAACATTCCTTATCGCATCGCAGCTGTATAAACATCGTCCAGTACTTCATTGCTGGAAGTCAGCAAAAACAATGAAACAGAGGCAACTGTGACGGAAAAAATCTTACGAAATTACGATGATCAGAAACAACTCTCTGATTCATTATAAATCCCATCATCCACATTAAGGACAATAATAAAAAATCTCTGCAGCTGCGACGTCGGAAGGATGTAAGCGCAAGAGAGTGAAGTGTGATAAACATGAGGACTTGGAAACACGCACACGACAAATAACTATAAATTACTTTTTTCGATAGAATTGAGTACAGTATATATTGTAAATATCTTTGACGTACAATACAGTAATTACATAATGGATTAATGCTGTATTACTTTTCATGAATCATGTATTTCTATAAAGAAAAATGCTACTAGATATTGTATATAAGATATAAGTCAAAATTAGTATGCCCGTCTAATACGCAGTCCCGCTTAATACGAGGTTTACACGCGGTCCCTTGAACTGCGTCTTATCGGGGTTTTACCGTATTAACCCGTAAAATTGGAACCACTGGGGGTAGAAACGTGATTTTTGTTTCTATGTGTTCAGAAAACATTAAGCATTCATCATATATACATGCAGGGTCCCAACAACATACCAATTTTCAGCGCACTTGTTATTTGATTTTGAGATTTCTAAGCGGCGACTATGCGGCGGGTCTGCGTAGCCCATATGTTGCAACGCAGCACTGCCGCTATTGGCTATCGCCGATAAGCAGACACAACTGCAAACGTCAGGAGGTTTGAGCGCGACTGTAGTCATTGGCCGGCCGGTTCCATGTTGGGAAGTTGGTTGTAAGAGAAGGGAAAAAACTCGCATTCCTTGCTCGGATCTTCTCGTGAAGTGCGGACTTGTATTTATATTCGTACTCACTAGATCTATTCGACAAGTATAAAGATGGTTTGCGGAATATGTTTTATATACCAAAGCAGTCCTATAGTGCATAATTTTATAGGAAAAATGAGAGAGACTAGAATTGTGCAAGACAAAAAAGCGTGTACAACAGATTGAATCTAGTAGGCTGTGATCGGAAACGAGAACGCTAAAGTTAAAACTTGGCCAACTCTCCGTTCCCGTTCGGGCTCCAGTAAGCTTCTCGTTAACTGTGAATGCTCATATTTAAATACTTTATTTTAAACAATTTTCCGTTCTCATTCTCGTTTCGTTTCCGTTCCCGGTTTAATGTGAGCCAGCCTCAAGTAAACGTACATATTTTTGTGTTACAAATCTAGTATAAAATTGTAATTAAATAATTAGGAATTAACTTTGTAACCTTTTTACTGTGTTAATATGAAGAATTTTACCTGACTGACTAGAGTCGACGGAAATTCGGAAGGCGGTAGTCTGCCAGCGTTTGCGTCGAGAGAGACAGACAAATAGAGAGAGCAAGGTAGCGTACAACATTGCCACATCGTACTTCTCGCGCACGTGCAATACAAATAGCTCAGGAGAGAATTTAAATTCTCAAAAGACAATAATGACCTTAGTCATTGACTACAGTAAGCATGACACCAAACAAGCCCTCTTTCCTTCACTAACAATATTCTTTGCACGGTTCTCAATCTCAGACCACATGCTTCTGCAGTCGTTTCTTGCTCATTGGCAACGTTGTAGCCAGCATCAAGATGGCCGGCAGCGTTCTGCTCGTCAACGTTTTTAAAATAATTATACACCTTAAACACTATTTTCCGCGCCTGCCTGTGCAATACTTGTCTCTTTACAGTCTCTTCTTTCATTTATTTACCTTACACACACGCAGTAAATGTTAATTTTGCTTATTTAATGTATTAAAACACTCACACGTAAACAAACGAACTCAGGAAGTACTTGTTATAGATTGATTCCGATTGGTTCTACTGTACAAGCTTGTGACGTCACATACCAAAAACCCTACGGCACATGTAGCAGACGACCGCCTTCCGAAATGCCGTCCAGTCTAGTTTCGAAGTGATATTCTTCATTGTCAGAAGCATAAATATAATTATATGGAATATTCTTTCGCTTCTGTAATCCCATGAAGCTTAGACTTTTTTTAGACATCTTTCATATAAAATATACCTTAAATATAATTGAGGCACGTTTTTATTAATGCAGCTGAAGAACAGAAAGCTCAAATTCTGAAGGCCGTGGATCAGTACCACGCTCAGACCTGCATACGCCTACGTGAATACAACCCTGACACAGATGTTGATTATGTCCACATCAGAAGCGGCTCTGGATGCTCATCCAACGTAGGCCGCATCGGAGGGGTGAGTACCAGTTTGTGCCTCAACGCTATAGAGACACCAGATTTCTAATTCTGGGGAGTCCAAGCAGTGGACAAAGAAAGTGTTTTTGCGGCAGGTTATCGCGTATCTCTTGCCTCGACTCCATTAATTATTTCTCTATTACTCATCACCAGCATCATTACCGACATAATTATCATCTTGGTGTAACGCAGATTCATTTTTCATAGACCATCACGAGCAATGTCGTAAAAAAATAGTAACCTACATCTGCATTCTCCACCACATCTCTTAGAATTTGCATATTTCGCATTAGAATCTCGGACTTCTGGTGAAAAACAATCTACCAAACTGACTATGGTAGTTATTCAATACTTTCCGTTAATTATCTATTTATAGACAGCCACTCCTAAAAGTTGATCTTTCAATGCTAGACAAGCATGTTCAAAACTGATTGTTATATGATAACGTGTGAGAAGTATTATAACAATGACTTTCAACTGATTTCGCCGATTGTCAATTATTTCCCACCAGATGTCACACAGCAGCAATCGCAATCGACGCAAACAATGCCAGGTCTGCTTTAAAAAATTACTCTCTTCGGTTAATAAATGTGCACAGACTATAAATTCAACAACTACCTTACTGATAACTACATAAATCAATAAAAGAATTAAATATAATTATAAAAAAATAGGGTGCATCCGGGTTCGAACCGGAGATCTCTGTTCTGCAGCCAAGTGCTCTAACATTGAGGTATACCTTTACCCGATTTCACTGTGATAAAGTTAAACTATTGCAATGAGGGAGAATACAGCAGTGGAGAAGCACGTGTAGTGTACGACACAATGTTAAAATCGTTTTACTTTATTCGCAGCATTGCTACACTTGACCTGCGCCCTCGTTTCGCACACATCTCCGATCACAAGAGATATTTTTAACACTTGTATCGTAAACAACTATTCTCGCATTCTCATATAACGCTTGCAAGTCCATAATAAACATTGACAAACGAATTTGCATTTTGGGCAGAGGCAATACTTAACCCTTGGAGCGGGGTGTTTCCAAGTGGGTACCATCGAGCACGAACTACTCCACACAATGGGCTTCTACCACATGCAGAGCGCCACCGATAGGGACAACTACGTAGAGATCATATGGGATAACATCGAAGCAGGTATTTATGTTTGCAATCTATTAATACAATAACCAAATAAAATTGTATTTACGTACTGTTGTGTTTAGCCAGCAATCCTAAGAATGGTTGGAACCTCATGTCAGAAGTGACTCCAATAAGGCATCATTCATATTTAACTAAAATCATAAACAGACACGTCCCTTTCATCAGTGGAGGATTGCTTAAGAAATATGTAGACCTACCCTTCTTCCTTTCTTTGTCATGTTTTACCTCGCCCTTTCCTGTCGACTTACAATCCAATGCGTTGTATAGGCCTATATTATTTGACGGACACTAGACAGACATACATTGCAGGTCTCCCTGGTCGTGTGGTCAGGACTATGCAGGGTCACCACTGAAACATCATAGGACGTCACATGACAATGGACAAACACGCAAGCTCGTGAACGTACGAAAGACAAATCTCTTCAATTGCTCATGCCGAAAATCGAATCACGGACCACTTGGAGAAGGAAGAATTTAACATAAGAGAATCTAAAGATGTGGCTTATGGTAATGTGTAACGAATGGCAAGGCGTGTTACATGAATATCATATAATTTAAGTGATGGTTTCATTAAATTCAGTTTTCACACAAATGGGTACTTATTTTATAATCACCCTGTATATTATGACTTTTCTTTCCTGTCTATTGTACCATTTCTAGATTTACAATGTTTTTCATGTTTTAATTGCCTTTTTTGCCTGCCTATTGTGCCTTTTCTAGATTTATTGTCTTTTTTCATGTTTTAATTGCCTTTTTACCTGCCTATTGTGCCTTTTCTAGATTTACAGTGTCTTTCTTCATGTTTTAATTGCCATTTTTGCCTGCCTATTGTGCCTTTTTAGATTTACAGTGTCTTTTTTCATGTTTTAATTGCATTTTTTTTTTGGCTGTCTATTGTGCTTTTCTAGATCTACAAATTTTTAAGCTTTAATTGCCTTTTTTGCCTGCTTATTGTGCCTTTTATAGGTTTACAATGTTTTTTCAAGTTTCAATTGCCTTTTTTACCTGCCTAGTGTGCCTTTTCTAGATTTACAGTGTTTCTTTCTCATGTTTAAATTGACTTTTTTGCCTACCTAGTGTGTCTTTTCCGGATTTACAGTGTCTTTTTTCATGCTTTAATTGCCTTTTGTGCCCGCGTATTGTGCCTTTTCTAGATTTACAATGTTTTTCCAGGTTTTAATTGCCTTTTTTGCCTGTCTATTATGTCTTTTCTAGATTTACCGTACAATGTTTTTTCATGTTTTAATTGTCTTTTTTGCCTGCCTATTGTGCCTTTTCTATATGTACAATGTTTTTTTTTTTCACGATTTAACCACTTCCCTTATTATCCCGAGTTAACTCGGGTTGCTAACATGTGTCAAAATTTATTAACTCGAGTTAACTCGTTTGAGTCCCATTGTCTATTTCATAGTGATTTTTTAAGTATGTAAGAAAATTAGTGATGTACAGTGATTCTGCAATATTAAATGACCTCTTTACGAAAATAAAAAAAATATGACACTTTTTTTCACAAAACTGGTAAAATATATAGCAAGGGAAGAGGTTAATTGTGTTTCTTGCCTATATATTTTAAATGCGAAAAATGCCAACACATCCGGTCTCTACTAATAACACACGACATAATTGGTTTCTACATTTTTTGCAGGAAAGGAACACAATTTTAATAAGTATGACGCAAGTACTATCACCAGCTTTGGAGTAGAATATGATTATGGCAGTATAATGCATTACGGCGCTTATGCCTTTTCCATTAACGGAGAACCAACGATTGTGCCTCTTGTAAGTTTCTTAATTCATACTATACAATACACCACTTCAATATTCAGTTGAAAATGTCAAACTATTTGAATCAATTGTAATGCACAAAAATGCGGCACACTCAAGTTGTGGTTCACATAATAGCAATAGTCCTGCGTTTGGTTACTTTGAATACAAGTTAGGTGTACCTCGATAATACTATTTTTAATAGTTTCACTCTACGGTCTCACGTCGCATGCTCCGGTACTGTGTGTTTACACCTAAGAATTCGAATTTCTTCCTACGCCTGCTTTTGTCAACATTATGTATTAGTCGTAGTGACAAAAAAGGAATAGAAATCTTAAACAATTTTGAATTCAATAAATAATTCAGGCACCACATAATAATTTTTAGTTGCCATGGCTACATGCTGCCAGGAATTTGTTTACCCCTGATTTTTACAATAAGTAGTACGCATTAAGATATTTTAGATTTGATTAATGGTTGGAATTGACAAATGAAAAAACATAAATGTTAACACAAACTTAAAATAAACAACAAATTATGAATGCGTGCTTCACGAGTCTCTACACATTACGATGAATGACTGTAAACGTTTTAAGTGTCACAAATGAAACACTTCTCCTTTCTGATAAAATACATTTTCTTCTTTCCTAATAAAGTGCTGACTACCAAATGATTCTATTAGACCACTGATTTCCAAGCGTTCAGCTTTGTTTTGTTTTCGTATGTTCACTGAACAGCAGACCTGAATGTGTAGTAGGGTCGTACGTATTCCACCGAACTATACTCCATGCATACCTACACTGCTGCGGCTCACTTGGAGGCTTTAGATAACCAAACGCAGGACTCTAGTAATAACACAATCATTAATACTGAATCTTACATCAGAGAGAAAATGGTGATAAAAATGTCAGATCCACACACCTCAAGTGGGCTCACAAGACGCCAGAAACCTAACTTCGAGTGTATACAAACTCTGTGACTTCAATTGTGGTTTTCTGTTATTATGTAATTTGGCGCGCTCAGTTAAAGGCCCCGGGATCGATACTCGACCCCAGAACAATTTTTTCTCTTCTAATTATTCACGTATGTTTCACAGGGAGCTATACCTAAAAGCCTGATTTGCATAATACATACGTCACTGTAGATGTGTTAACAGAAAACCACAATTCAAGTCACACAGAGTTTGTGTGCACTCAAAGTTGAGTTTCTGGCGTCTTGTCAGCCCACTTGAGGTGTGTGGATATAAAGGAAAAAATTGAGACGGTGTCGGGTGCAGTTCCTGGGTAGCTCAGTCGGTAGAGCGTTAGCGCGCTCAGCCAAAGGTCCCGGGATCGATACCCGGCTCCGGAACAATTTTTACCTTGAAATTATTCAAGATTAGGCAGTAGATTGTTTTCTTCGAATGGGGATTATATATTTTGTAATTTTATTTGTGCCCAACACAAACTAGACGGTGGAAGATGATTCAGTGAAGAACACTAACACCAAAAAGCATCGTAAACGTGTAGTATTGTTGGAGCACCAAGGAGGAAGAAATTGCATTCACTTCAAATTCAACTAGGCATTCGGAGTTTTTTTCTTGTCATGTGAAATCATGGTGGGATCTAACATTCCATTTCATAAATTAGATAACTCTTTTTCCGAGCAGTTCATAGAAAAATACATGCAAAATGCTTCTTTCGAAGTGAACACTTTGCAAAAGGTACCTGAAAGTTTGTTATGCTGACGAAAAGAAATCAGAACATTAAACTTGTTTACTGTTCTTCTTTATTCATAGCTACATATCTTATGTAGGGACTATTATTTCACTCAATCTGATGATATCAATTAAGTATTTATTTAGGCAGTGACCATATTTTCAGTAGACCCGACTATATCTCATGTCGAAGCACGGGTTTGTTCATACTGAACTCCTTTCGCTAGGTACGTGTACATGCATGACAGGAAGTTGGAACTTTCGAGTTTTGCTGACTGTATGAATAACAAGAGACTTAGGCAATGATGTTATTTGTGTATAGATATGGTATTAACAGTTCTCCAAGAGAGTTATACAGTGGGTCTACACCCAATCGCTTTATAGACCTAATAGCAAGTACAGTATAAAGCGATAAATAAAGTAAACTATTATTTTTAAGGATGAGAATGCACAAATCGGGCAGCGAGCTGGATTCAGCGCTCGGGACCTCGAGAAGCTGGCCAAGATGTACGACTGTTAGCTGGAACACGAAGTTCAAGAGAATGCGCCACCAGTAAATATCTCTTCTTGGTTTTGGCAAAACAGAATATGTACGAATTATGTAATGGTTTTAATTGATAATAAAGTGTGTTATATCATTTAGTAATTAAAATCAAATAACCAAATCACTACGTCTCCACTTTCCTTATGCACTGCAGTGAAATAAACCATATTTTGTTTATCATTATCATTATTATTAGCAGTAGGCTTAGTATCTTATTCGGCTAAATTTTCATCATGTACGTAAAATTAAAACAAGGGAACCCACAGCTTTATTTCCCTCCCTAAGAACTTTGTCACTCTTCAAGATCCATTGTTCTTTGTCCGTTACATCTCCGAGAATTATTTGAGCCGTTCAGAGCAAAAGTGGTGTAAGTCAAAATTGGGTAATGAGGTTTAAAGTAAAAATTCTGTAAAATATAGCGCAAAGCCGCAATTAATATGTCCTTCGTGCTATCCACTGACTACTAATAGTTTAAATAAACTGAATATTAATTGCTACATTGCGCTGTATTTTACAGAATGTTTACTTTAACCCTCATTATCCATTCTTGACTTACACCACTTCTGCTCTGAACGGCTCATTTATTGTTATCAATAGGCTATCACCTCTGCCAACAGACTATCCAGCACCTAACATCGCATGAAAAATCCCTAGCACAGCAATGGATTCCAGGTCATTGTCAGATCATTGGAAATGAAAGGGCAGACCAACTTTCCAAGAAAGTTGCCTCTATTTACTTCTACAAAAGCTCTGTCATATCAATCTGAAAAATTGCTAGTCAAACACACAATCAGACATACTACAAATCAAGATAGGGCAGAATTAAATAGAAACACTGGAAAACCGCCCTCAATAACATTCCAGATAGGCCAAGGAAAACAGTAGTATCAACAGTCCGCCTCAGCACGGGCATGACAGCCTTTGGAAACACCTCTACCGCTTTGGAATAGTGCCATCACAAGGCTTAGGATCCGGGACACTTTAACAACCAATGTACGCACAACTTGACTATAGAGTTCCTTGAACATAGTAGACAGACATACTGTGAATGTAAACAACGACGTCAATGTGCTGCGTTATACTCTACTATTAATAGTACAATCTAGTGACGATGGAAGTAGGATACATAATTCACAAGGTTTCATGTCCCTCGGCGACATTGAAAGCGTTAGCGTTACAATGAACAACCATATACATACTTGCAACTAGTTCGAAAAAACTGTTCACTATGAATTGAAAATTCACTGTGATAGCCTGAGTTCGTTTCGTAGGGAGAGACGGAAGAATATTGTACCGCTGATCACGAACCGGATAGTACATTACCGCACAGGTAAACAAAACTCAACGCGCCATCTCACTCCATTTGTACTCCGTTGCACTGTAACTTCACTTCATTCATAAGCTGTCTCGGATCCTAAGTCTGGCCACTACCACCCTGCATGTTGTGCAATAATTCCCGAACAGACACCATCTTCAGACATGCCGAGCCCTCAAAGCCCTACAGAAGAACAGCGATACGGACTGGGAAGCTCGAGTTAAAATGATGAGCCTTATGGGACAATGATTTTGTTATTCAATGTACTCGCGTTGGTTTAAGTAAATAGCACTAATTTAACAATAATTATAGGAATTAGTGGTAATAATGAGGGGCTACCGAACATATTTTTGTGGCTATTTTTCGATCACATGACGTAAGCCGCTGGCTTTAAATTGTACGAAATTAATAACGAGATAAGGAATAGTTATTTAGGGAGCTAAGTAGTGTTTACTAGTCGTGACCGAGCGACAACGAGAGTTGCAATTAAGTAGTCCGAGAAACTCTACTTAACTCACGAATTGCATGTAATTTTTTTCCACTCCCACATTTTACATGATAAAAGTATATTTCATTTTACATTATTTAACATCAGATCTGCTGGGAGGGTCGTCGAGTTTTGAGTATTCTTTTATTTGTTGCTATGTTACTGTCGAACGAAACATAGCCTATTTCAATATAGCCTATATTGCTTTCCTAGAGAAGCAATGCGACTTGTGTCCCGTCGTCAATAGCAACCAACACTACCACGGTAAAATCCATTTACTTCCCTAAAAACAAGCTAATAACAGTATACGGCCACAGTCTAGACTCTAGTATATACAGTCACAAAGCTCAATACGTAGTAAATATGCATCCATAGATACTGTAGTTGCTAACCACTAGGATCGCTACTATTGCCTCATTACAAACAATGCGAAATAGTACCTGCATAGTCTATTGTTCCTAGTATCCTCACAACTCAAGCTTATTCTATTATAATAATTATAACATTGTCAACAATTATTATAATAATAGCGACAATGTTATCAAAAAAACAGATTGAAGACCGAGGTGACTGTATATACTAGACTGTGATACGGCAGTGGGAGTGGAAAAAATTCGTTAATCTCTGGTATGCATGGAAAATTACCATCGCAAAAAATGTTCCGAAATGCACTGAAAATTCGAATATTAAATATCTTTATTAGAGATTTCTTCTTTAAGACCCTTCGCCCACCGCGACACAATAAATCACGGGCGACTGGTCACTTACGATAGTTGTCTGTTTTTCGTTCACATAAACCGAATCTAAATAAAGTGTAAGAAAAAAATTCGTATAACAACTTGGAAATATACATTGTTTGTTTTTCTACAAGTGCGCGCTGCGACAAATGAAACGCAACTGATCGTCTGGCGACCAACCTGTTCGGTTCCTTACGATTTATCGCGTTACTCTTAAAGTCGTTGTCTCGATGGAAGAAAAAAATAATAAAATCGAAGTATAGTTTAAATGGAAAAGTTGCCCGACTGATTAATTGCTTGATCGTAGTAATATTTACTTTACGTAGACGACTAGTCATATGATTTTGTGAGTTTCGATGGACGAGCGGCCAAGTGTCGGAACGATCGTTTGCGTTCTGTTGGCTGTCAGACTGTGCCTGCCGTAACATCATATTGGCGACTCGGCAGCAAGCAGAATGATTCCCTCTCCCAGTACTGTAATGTTTTTAATCGAATTCATTATAAAAACTGATTATCCGTAATTGTTATTTCATTGTCCAACCTTCACATTTATACCTAAGAATTTTTTTGCACTATTGGTTTTAATATTGTTTGTTTTTATTTTTTTTTTATAATTCCCTACTCCAGAGAATATCGTTCAATGATCTAATCGCCCTTCTTGCAAAATCGATTCTATTCTGAACGCCCTTTTCACACAAACCACATTTTTTATCAAGCTATTTAATTGGGTTTAAAAAAGGGCTCGTCAGCTACTATGGCTATTTGCGCACTTCTCAAATTCTTAAAAAAACAAAACAAACAATAACATAAGCTAAATGTGGACGTGGACTAAAAACGTTATCATACTAAAATAGATCCAAGATACTTGAAGTGATCAACACTTCGATCTACCATACAATTCATTTTCAAATCTTCGCAATTTTCTCTAAGGGCATCATACTAGAAGGGCGTATCAGTAAATGCAGCGTTATGGGAATATTTTAATGGAACCTATTTATGTTTGAAAACTAATGTTTAAGAATTAAAATGACATGAGAAAGAATCTAAGTGTTTTGTTATGTAGACAAGGATAGGAAAAATTATTCTATATTAAATAACTCTAATGTAAAGTTGCAGTTTTGTGGATACGCCCTTCTGGCATGATGCCCTCGTTATATTCAGTCTTGTTTAAATTAATCTTCAGTCCTCCTAATGTAAATGAATCAGCAAGTTTACGTAACATGTATTGAATATCGTCTCGATCTTCTGCCATCATAATTCGGTCATCAGCAAATAATAGATTGTGTATCATTCGGTTAGTAATGTCTAAATCCATTTTCTGACTTGTGTTATGAAAAAGATCTTCATACATATAAAAAATAACATAATATTCGAAAAAATATAAAATGACAATTAACTCGAAATTAATAAGTAATGATGATCTTCAATTTCTTTCTCACAAAAGACACAGTGACAAACGAAATTTTAAATGTTTTCCAAACTATTTTAATCATTATTTACAGTATTATACCTCTAATAAATAACTTCTAAAGACAAATAAGACTTGAAGATAGTTACGTAGCTATAGCTCTTCGAAGATCACTACGAAGAAAGATGTTTGCCTTTTCTGCCTTTTAATTTTTCTTAAAACATCGATTTCGAGATATTCACGGAAACTCATGTTTTAGCATCACTAACATTTTCGGTATGCTTTGGTTTCTCCTAAATTTAAATTCAATCATTGTATTAGAAAAATTAATGGGTCCTTACTTCAGAAAGTAACACAAAATAGAGATTTCCTCGAAAACGACTACAGAGATTAAGCTTCCAGTTTAGAAAATCTTCAAACATGAGTTTAAGGCCAACTTACTGTATATAGACCGTTATAGTGTTTTTACTTTGCTAGAACCCGCTCACGGAAGCTCAGTAGGCCCTACAAAAGCGGTATTAAACAGGGCAGCCCGTTCAGAGTCAAGAACACGTAAGATAAACCGTAGAACGGTCAGTTTTCTACAATTTTAAATTATGAAAAGTGCTTACCTTTTCAAATACGGTGTTGAAAGTGGTCCTCATTTGCTGCGACGTAGACATTGTGGCGCCTAAACATATTCTGATGCACACGCTGCAGCTCTGCTTCCAAATTGTGGCTATTTCTTCTCGTATGTTGTTTTGTGACGTCTTCGATTTGATGATTTGATTTCTTGTCCAATACTGTTCCCGTATTTTTTAATTTGTTCGCTAGTTTATGAACTACCTCTACGACACTGGGCAGGTGATTCGTTTTTTAAAAGTTACAACAAACGAAAATTCCTTGTTCGATAGTAAATTTTAGAACCACGTCGCAAACAGTAAACACAGAGAACTTAACCTACACTGCAGACGTCTCTCCAAACAACTATTCATGCATCGTGCCGCTTATAGCTGCCTGCCCGCCCGGCTTGTGCTGACAGTACAACTGCCGCCTCGCTTTTCGGCTTAGTAGAGGCCCAAACAAAATAAAATAACGTAAGACTTAATCAATGCGCATTACTTTGTAAATAGTGTCACCCTTGTCGTTATGAAAGTTAATAAAAATGACTATTTTTCTGTAAAAATTGCAGATACTCAATAAGAATCTCTTCTTCGCTACAAATGGTTACAGGTACAGGTATATACTGTAGGTAGGCCTACTGAGCGGGTAGGACATGAAGCATTGGTCTTATGACCTTATGCACCGATAATTTTATTCTTCTCAACTACAAGTTCATATAGATTTCGTTTCACTTTCTGATTATGCGCGTATAAAAAAATATAAAGATACTGTAAAAGAGCTACCGGTATTCCCAATTCTTAGGGAAATACACGTTTCCACCATCTCTGACATCGAAAAAGAGCTTTCGGTATGCAGTCTGTGTAGAGAGATTTTATAAATTTATGTTCATATTCAGTATTAATGAATCAGTGTGTCCGGAAATGGAGCATGTGAAACATATTGCCTTAACAAAGATTAATGGGTCTTTATTTATTTGTAATAAGATAAGAGGACTAACTTATGCCTTGTTACTCTGACAGTGTAAAATTAGATAAAGGAAAATGAGTATGGAAAAAAAAAGTACTCATATCTAAATATGTCATTTTTTAAGTTCAAGAGGGGGGGTTCAAACCCGGCAACCCCCTTGCCCTCCCTTCTCCCGTTTTGTTTGGTACAGATGTTGTCAGACTATCAGAGTAAAACTTACTGCGAAAATGAAGCGTTTTATATTACAAAACATGAATATCTTAGTGGTTATCCTTGTATCTACTGCGTAAACTTATTCAGAACACAATAATGTTTAGCATATTTCGGATTTTAAATTTCACCATTACTACCTTGAAGCGCAAATCTGGATAGTCGAAAATAGTATTTCAAGTCCGTGTCATCGTAACGCAGTAGTGTCAGAGTTGTAAGCTCCGAAACCGTTTGTGGTGCTAGAGACGTCCAGTGGGAGCGTGAACTTGCTTATGTCTGTGGAAGCACCGAAGCACGCAACGAGTTATAGTGGAGCGCTCCGCTCCGTTTAGGCTGTGTCTGACAACGCTGTGTGACACAGAATTCAAAATGTATAGGCTACTTCTGATATGCACACTTTTTCTTTTAATAAAGATACACCATCTTCACTTTCTTAAGTGGTTTATGATTCCGATGAACAGTTTTACTCTTTAACAAAAAACATAATCCATTACCAATAACGTTTCAAAGCCTTGTTTAATTTGTATTAACATCATTAAAGGGCTTCTGCCGTCTTCGGTCGCCTGCTAAGTAATATTCTTGTCCTTTTTCTTTCTTCTTCATTCCGAGTTTTAGCCCATTACGTGTTCAATTAGGTCCTTCCTTATTTTATATGGGCAGGATGCGATATGAATAGGACGACTTCAATTTACAAAAAAACATCTTTCGACTGCTCGTACACTGCTTTTACCAGACAGAAATTTGAGAATATGTATAGGTCTATAATTTGCAACATATCGTATTTATATTAATATTAAATCTTATTTCTAGAGTCTGGATTTTTATGTCAATTACATATTTTTTCCTTAGTATGTATCTCTCTGCAAACTCAAAATGTTGGCGAATTAGGCTACTAAAACCATTAGGCCTATATTTAATCTTAATACGATATATTTTTACACATTTCGCAAAACAATAGGCCTACACATTTTAAGGTAATTACATATATATTTACATACAATTAATATCTATGTCAAATGTAAAAATAATAATCAATATTTAAGCATAAAATAAAACGAGACCAACAGCTGCTATGATTATTTATCGTCTGAGTGAGATGAAGGTGATAGCACTAGCGAGAGGAGTCCAGTGTTCAGCGTCGAAAGTTACCCAGCGTCCTAGTTAATTTCTTCTAAGATATCTCACATTATAGCTAAGGTAGACTAGAATTATTTATTTAGACCAAAAAGACTTGTACAATTCGACGGTCTCTGGCAGCGGAGGTACCATAAGCGAATTCCATTATGAGTTGTAATTAGCCTAGTTAATTTCTTCTAAGATATCTCACATTATAGCTAAGGTAGGACATAAATAAAAGATAGTTTGAAATACTAGAATTATTTATTCAGACCAAAAAGACTTGTACAATTCGACACGAAATTAAAGTCTCCTTCTGCAACACAGTCTTTCCTCTACAGCCTTTTTTAGATAATGAGTTTTCTGCTTCCACGTCAGCGACACCTTCCGCGAAATTAAAGTTTCCTTCTGCTATACAGTCTTCCCTCTACAGCCTTTTTTTAGATAATGAGTTTTCTGCTTCCACGTCAGCGACACCTTCCGCGAAATTAAAGTTTCCTTCTGCTATACAGTCTTCCCTCTACAGCCTTTTTTAGATAATGAGTTTTCTGCTTCCACGTCAGCGACACCTTCCGCGAAATTAAAGTTTCCTTCTGCTATACAGTCTTCCCTCTACAGCCTTTTTTTAGATAATGAGTTTTCTGCTTCCACGTCAGCGACACCTTCCGCTCCTTGTCTTCAAGTTCTCTTTTGCTTCAACGACGGCAATGGTTGCGGTGGCGTCTGCTTCGAGATCGTTTCTGGCAGTCTGTAAATAGGGAATCTGGATTTTCCGAGACGTTCTGTACACAGTAGGCCTATATCTTGCTTCGGTGGTGGTGGCGGTGGTGGTGGCGTCTGCTTCGAGATCTTTTCTGGCAATTGGTATTTAGGAGACGTTCTGTATACAGTAGGCTATACAGTATCTTCCTTCGGTGGTGGCGAAGGTGGTGGTAGCGTCTGTCTACTTCGAGATCATTTCTGACATCAATTCTTCGAAATTTTTTTCTGGCAGCATTGCAAATAGGTTATGAGACATTCTGTACACAGTACCTGCAGTATATCTTCCTTCAGTGATGACAGTGGTGACGGTAACTGCGTTGGCGGTGACGTCTACAGGAAATTGCAGAGCAGTGAAACAGGAGGCAGCGCATATCGGTGTATCCATCCATCTTTTTAGAGTGAACAGTGGCTCCGAAACTGAATATTTAAATCTTTCCGTCGGGCCGACGCGGAAACACAGACGTAAGTGATTCAAAAACGCTCACAGTAGTTCGATTCCCTTGACGTAGGCCCACCTATACTCCCAAATTTCGTATATTTATTCCTGAAGTAACCAATGAAAGGCACTAGACCACTTTCATAGAGAGGATGACTGTTCATTCTCGTACTTTACAATTTAGTCAAAATAAATTTGACTATTTCGGTCTAGATTTCAGTAATTATTTCCTTCGCTTGTTGCTTGGCGTCACCTACAATACACATGACGTCATTGACGTTGTTGAGTTGCTGCTAGGTAATCACAGAGAATTGTTTTTGACTTTTTCTCCGAAATATAAGGTTTGAATATAAATTTTATTAAGCATGCAAATATTAAGTATTCTGGCTACAAAAAAGTTTACAATCAGGCGGCCTGCTGTCTGAATAATAGACATTTAGAAATCATGAAAATACTGGGGTTTCAGCACAGTCTTTCTGTTTTCGTGTGCGATAGATATTCATACGTTTGGTGAGTAAAAAGACGTAGTAGGTACTTAAGCAAAGAAAAAATTCGTTATATCAATTTTGCATAATTATGTTATAATTTTTTACATTCTTTGTACTTTTCTGTTTATTGCAACTGTGTGTATCTTATACAATACAAATTTCCATGAATACAAGGCTATTGCTTTCACTTGGTAACTGTTGTTGTCTTTCAACTTTTATTACTGCACAAAATTTGTTTTATTAATGCACATATTGGGCTATTACTGCACAAATTGTGTATTACTGCACCCTAAAAAAACTCTGGTACACGCTGAAGAAATTATGATACCATACCTAATAGCATTGGACTCTAGGCCGTATTCATAGACATTTTTAGCGCGGGCTTTCGGTGGATTATCAGCGTTTTTCGTATTCATAAGCCAGTGTTAGCGATAGGATATGATTTGAATTCTGTACTAATAACCAGTGGATAGCCGGGGCTAGCTTAGTACGCTCGTAGCGCGTGCTGCGAAATGTCTATGAATACGACCCTTAAGGTAAACCTTTAACATGCTTTCCTGTAAAATTGTCTGTGTGGATTAGGACTATATCATTCCCAACCCTTCATATATTTGAATCCACTCGTAGCGGATATGGATTGTTGTGGAAGCACTCTTGTGTAAGTTCAAACAGGCGATTATAAATGGATTTTTAATAATATATTCTAGGTTTACTTTGAAACGAAGGTCTATTAGCTCTTTCCACCTGAATGATATCTAATTCAGATGTTTACGGTTTCATTGAAAAAAAAGTCGTTAACGGATATGGAGTGTTAATTCACATACAATACATAAGTAATTTAGGCTTAAGTTTTCACTATGCATGATATATTATTTTTACATTCTAACGATTTTAGTTGACATTTTAATTGTCATAACTGAATCCCTTCGTGCCTGTATTTAATGTAGCCTATCACAATGTCACATAATTTCTCTGATAGTGGTTCTGGATGATATGTACATCTATTATCAGGCAGTACATCTCACTTGATATGTGTCAGAGGAAGAACAACTGAAGGGTCCGGGGAAAAACACGTTTAGTCCAAATTTAGTAATATTCTTACATTTTAATTGAATCTGACAGTTGAAATTGAAATCTTTACGATTCCCTAATCATACAGGTGAAAAACTCGCTTGGTTCGATGGTTCCACATTGTAAGCATATTAAGGAAAGGTTTGCAAGGGAAGAAATCGTTAGTTCTGCAAGTCTGTAAGCACCCTCCTGAAAAATTTGCAAAATATGTTACATACAACTGAAGTCTCATTAGTGTAATATGTAACATGTAACTAGTCGGCGATGTATGCAATGGAGAGGGAAAGGAACTGGCCACCCTACCTCATTATCTCCTGACTTAGTTGCCTCGTAAGTGATGCCTTGTTAGTAACACTTGTGAGGTCCAGATCTGTCTTCGGACAGTTGACTAAATAACAACGTCAAATCTTTTTGACGCGACACTTCTTGAAGGACAGCGGTGTAAACCATGTCAGATAATATCATGAGTGGAATTAATGCAACATTGAGTTGACATATTATACATTATTTTGACTGCCGATACGGGCTATTTAGCTGAGCAAACAATATCGAATAAGATGAAGATAATGTTTTGTTTTATCGTATTACGGGATTTACAGAGCGTTGTCAAATAAGTTGCGTAACTGAAAAAAAATAATAGTAAGTTCCTACAAATACTCAAGATTTTAATACAGAGATATGACAATCATCATTAGATTGCATTGTGTAACATTTTAAGTCGATAATCTTATCCATTATATATCGTGGCTTTTAAATAGACAGTCCATGAGTGGACATCTAATAAATGTTCGACAGTCAGACCATACAGAAGCCTGTTTAACAGACAGCAAAATGTATATTTGTGTGCTGATATTGGCGATAGCTGTAACAAGTTGTAGAGGAAGAGCCGTAGGTGAGATGACGCTCATACAGTAATTTTATTAATTCTGGAAAAATACTTCTACAATAAAATTATTTGATGTCGCTTAAAATGAGAGGATTGTATGATTATAAACAGCAGTTAAGAAGTAATTGTTTGTGAGTTATGTATGCGCCGGAGCTACAAGAAAAAAATAGTTTGTACATTTTTTAAGTCATCTTGTTGAACGTCAATTGCAAGAAGCTTTCAAAGCATCATTATCTCCATAAATAAATTCAAAAAAGTGAAATTTCTTAAATTCTGTACAATACTCATAATATAGGGCATTTCTGAGATGCTTGACGAGAAGGAGAAATAAGAACATATTATTAATAAATAATTGAAACATAGTGATATTTTGATTCAATGATGTACCGTATTTGTACTTTCCCTCCACTCCATTTAAGGTCATATAATATACTTATACTTAAAAATAAGAACAAATTTAATTTTATTGATTACTGTCACTAAATCTCAAAATAAAAATTAACTGTTCCATTATTCCAGATGTCAGAGAAAAACAAAATGCATGGGAGCTGAGCGGCCATTTTGAAGGAGATATCATACTAACTGAAGAACAGAAGCTTGGACTTAGAAACGGGATCATCAACACAAAATATCGTTGGCCTGATAGAACAGTGCCATACGTCATAGATTCAGTGTTCAGTAAGTAGAAATCTTTCCTTCGTCTCTCTTTTCTTTTCTGTCTCCCGCTTCGTTATATTTTAAGTATTAGCACAGTCTAGTATATACAGTCACGAAGCTCAATACGTAGTAAATATGCATCCATAGATAGTTGCTAACCACTAGGATCGCTAATATTGCCTCATTACAGACAATGCGAAATAGTACCGGCACAATCTATTGTTCCTAGCACCCTCACAACTCAAGCTTCGTGACTGTATATACTAGACTGTGGTATTAGCCCAGTGCTATTCCAATTGTGTCTCTCTACTTTTCACACGAGTACATTTTCCTGCAGTTAAATAAAAAACATCCCCCCTCCATTCGTACAGTACTTATCTCAGCACGAATTCCTCCACCTCCTACTGTATTACTAGAAAGGACTTTGTGAATATATAATATAGTCTACTTCAAATATAGTAATACCGGTAACTATTATTGAATTGTATTAAATAGTTTGTTTTTGTAAAGCTGCAATTTTTCATACCTTACATACCTACTACTCTTTTCTCTGCAGTGCAGAAAGGTAAGTATTGCGTATTCATGATAAAGATATTCGAATTTTTAGTGATATTTTTAATTAAAAATTTCCAACGATGGTGTGTTATTTCATACTTATCGTTGTTGTTGTTGTCATGCCATATAAGTTGATTGTACAACACGATAAATGGTTATTTATTTAAATTTAAACTACGATCATCGATCAAAAATAGTAGCCTATATGCTATTTGTTTGTTAAATGCATAAATCTCGAAAATATAAAAAAAAAACTTGACCGCTTCTCGTCCTTTTCAAACTTTTCCTCTATTTTATTATACCACTGCTCCACATATAACGTAATATTTATGTAACCAAATATGCAACTTATGTAGGTTCTAAATTCCACAGCATAAGAATGAAGTTACTAACTTGTTTGCCAATATTGGTATAATTATATAGCCCTATCTAAGAATTATAAATACACATATTAGCCAATCGATGCAAAACAGAGAAAACTGATGAATCGTACGATACGTATTGTAGAGTAATATTTCTTCGTTCTCCTGCTCTAAATTCAAAGAAATTCTTTGGAAGTCTGTCACTTTTCATTTGTTGTACAGAGTCAAGTCGCTAATGCCAATATTCCTCTTGTTTTTCACTTATTTGCAAAAAACTATGTTTTGCTTAATATTATTTCTGATTGTACAACTCTTCTAACATCACGATTAGAAGAAAAAACCCAAATACCACAAAAAATATAATAGAAAAAAAGATAATTTTCATTAGTTTTAATAATTTAACAAAAATATTGGTCTTGTAAACCAAAAATAAGGAATACCTTTTAAAACTTCAGAAAAAAGATAAATCTTTTCATTAATTCCCAAAACTAATATTTTAAATAAACTATTTTATGATATTAAAAATATTATAATTATAATATTAACTGCAAGAATACTTTTCACACAAATAAGACATCCATTGGCAATAGGACTCATATTACTAATTCAAATAATTATTGTATGTATAATAAGAGGTTTACTATCACAAAGATTTTGATTTTCATATATTCTATTTTTAATCTTCCTAGGAGGAATATTAATATTATTTATTTATGTAGCAAGACTAGCCTCAAATGAAATATTTTATATATCAATAAAAATATTATTAAGCATAATCATTATTATATTAATATCATCACTAATTATTAATACAGATTTAATAATTAACAATATGGGAGAGCAAATGACTACGTACAAAGGAATAGTACGTGTCGTTCTGATCTGCCGAGGTGAAGACATACATTGGCCACCAAGGTCTCCACACCTTACTGCTACCGATTTTTGTTTATAGAGGTCGATAAATGGCGAAGAACAATGATCGAGAAAGGAAGACTAACAGCGCCCGCAAAGCCGAAAACCTGCCCGACCAACGAAAATTAGTGCTTCTGCTATATGAAAAAAATATTTTTACGATTTAAAAAAAAAACATATTTAATCTTATAATCAACAAAATTGGATCAAGTATCCATAAATTAATGTATATTAAAAAAAAGAGTTATTTAATTCTTCCAATCACCCCAATAAAATATATTAAATACTAAATAAAATTAAACAAACAAAATAAATAAAATAATATATACAATTTACATTATAATTTAGTTTACCCTGATGTTCATAGGGCAGTAATGACGTCTCAACTGTTGGGTAAATTTTTCCATAATTCATAGGAAGGTTTATTACGTTGCCATGCTTATTTATGAATTGTAATTTTGAATAATATTTGAGTACTTTGCATTTCATAATTGGTTTTCTGATTCTCACCTCATAAAAAAATTGAGAAACTTTAGGTGGCCCGGTATTTTTGCCGGTGAGTGTAGTTGTTCATAATTGCAGGAAAATGACTTTCAGATTCCGTCTCCCAGTCCGGACCTTATAAACCCCGTTTCTGTTGCCTGTACTCTGCTCTCATCTCTATTTTCACAGTTCAGAGCTCACTTCTACACAGAAATCTGGAGTGGCCATCATCTTAAAAATCTAAAAACGTTGTCTCTTATATGATTTTATTCTTCTGTTAGCTTTCAATAACTCTACAAAGATACTTCAATTTATATAACATAGTGGCTGCTTCTTCTAGATAGAATATTCTACACGTGTTTGCTTTAGGGGCTATTTCCTTACTGCTAAGAGGCATTTATTCGCGCAGACGTTGAATGGGTTTTCCTGAGTTATCAATAAGATAATACTGGAAAACGCAAGTTAAATTGATTTATTCAGTCTCTGTAGAAAACAATTTCGTGTTGTGTCTAACAGTAAATACGAGCGAGAATTAATTTTGTGCTGACTGAATGGTTTAAATGGATATTTCTGGATTCACTGCACACAAGCGACTATTTATTTATATTCGTACTCACTAGATCTATTCGACAAGTATAATGATGGTTTGCGGAATATTTTTTATATGTCAAAGCGTATAATTTTATAGAAAAAATGAGAGAGCTAGAATTGTGCAAGACAAAAAGCGTGTGCAACAGAATGAATCTAGTAGGCTGTGATCGGAAACGAGAACGGTAAAGTTAAAACTTGGCCAACTCTCCGTTCCCGTTCGGGCTCCAGCAAGCTTCTCGTTAATTGTGAATGCTCATATTTAAATACTTTATTTCATTCTCGTTGTCGTTTCCGTTCCCGGTTTAATGTGAGCCAGCCTTAAGTAAGCGTACATATTTTTGTGTTACAAATCTAGTTTAAAATTGTAATTAAATAATTAGTGATTAACTTTGTAACCTCTTTACTGTGTTAAAATGAAGAATTTTACCTGGCTGACTAGTTTCGAAGTGACATTCTTCATTGTCAGAAGCATAAATATAATATTATATAGAATATTCTTTCGCTTCTGTAATCCCATGAAGCTTGCACTTTTTTTCATATAAAATATATTTTAAATATTATTGAGACATGTTTTTATTAATGCAGATGAAGAACAGAAAGCTCAAATTCTGAAGGCCGTGGATCAGTACCACGCTCTGACCTGCATACGCCTACGTGAATACAACCCTGACACAGATGTTGATTATGTCCACATCAGAGGCGGCTCTGGATGCTCATCCAACGTAGGCCGCATCGGAGGGGTGAGTACCATTTGGTGCCTCAACGCCAAAGACACCAGATTTCTAATCCTGGAGAGTCCAAGTAGAGGACAAAGAAAGTGTTTGCGGCAGGTTATCGAGTATCTCTTGCCTCGACTCCATTAATTATTTCTCTATTACTCATCACCAGCACCATTACCAACATAATCATCATCCTGATGTAAAGCATATTCATTTTTCATAGATCATCACGAGCAATGTCGTAACAATATAGTAACCTACATCTGCATTTTTCACATCTCTTAAAATGTGCATATTTCGCATTAGAATCTCGGACTTCTTGTGACAATCTACCAAACTGACTATGGTAGTTGATTCAATACTTTCTGTTAATTATAATCTATTTTTAGGCAGCCACTCCTAAAAGTTGATCTTTCAACGCTAGACAAGAATGTTCAAAACTGATTGTTATACGGTAGAGTGTGACAAGTATTGTAACATTGACTTTCAACCGATTTCGCCGATTGTCAATTATTTCCCACCAGATGTCACACAGCAGCAATCGATCAATAAAGCGGCGCAAAAAATGCCAGGCCTGCTTTAAAAATGACTCTTTTCGGTTAATAAATGTGCACAGACTATAAATTCAACAACTACCTTACTGATAACTACATAAATCAATAAAAGAATTAAATATAATTATAAAAAATAGAGTTAATCCGGATTCGAACCGGAGATCTCTGTTCTGCAGCCAAGTGCTCTAACATTGAGGTATACCTTTACCCGATTTCACTGTGATAAAGTTAAACTATTGCAATGAGGGAGAATACAGCAGTGGAGAAGCACGTGTAGTGTACGACACAAAGTTAAAATCGTTTTATTTTATTCGCAGCATTGCTACACTCGACCTGCGCCCTCGTTTCGCACACATCTTCGATCACAACATTTGTATCGTAAATGACTATTCTCGCATTCTCATATAACGCTTGCAAGTCCATAATAAACATTGACAAACGAATTTTCATTTTGAGCAGAGGCAATACTTAACCCTTGAGCCCAATAATCCTGGAGCGGGGTGTTTCCGACTGGGTACCATCGAGCATGAACTACTCCACACACTTGGCTTCCACCACATGCAGAGCGCCACCGATAGGGACAACTACGTAGAGATCATATGGGATAACATCGAAGCAGGTATTTATGTTTGCAATCTATTAATACAATAACCAAATAAAATTGTATTTACGTACTGTTGTGTTTAGCCAGCAGTCCTAAGAATGGTTGGAACCTCATGTCAGAAGTGACTCCAATAAGGCATCACTCATATTTAACTAAAATAATAAACAGACACGTCCCCTTCATCAGTGGAGGATTGCTTAAGAAACATGTAGACCTACCCTTCTTCCTTTCTTTGTCATGTTTTACCTCGCCCTTTCCTGTCGACTTACAATCCAATGCGGTGTATAGGCCTATATTATTTGACGGTCATTAGACAGACATACATTGCAGGTCTCCCTGGTCGTGTGGTCAGGACTATGCAGGGTCACCACTGAAACATCATAGGATGTCACATGACAATGGACAAACACGCAAGCTCGTGAACGGACGAAAGACGAATCTCTTCAATTGTCCATGCTGAAAATCGAATCACGGACCACTTGGAGAAGGGAGAATTTAACATAAGAGAATCTAAAGATGTCGCTTATGGTTAATTTGTAACGAATGGCAAGGCGTGTTACATGAATATCATATAATTTAAGTGATGGTCTCATTAAATTACGTTTTCACAAAAATGGGTTCTTACTTTATAATACTTTACTTTGTATATTATGACTTTTCTTTCCTGCCTATTGTACCATTTCTAGATTTACAATGTTTTTCATGTTTTAATTGCTTTTTTGCCTGCCTATTGTGCCTTTCCTAGATTTATAGTGTCTTTTTTCATGTTGTAATTGCCTTTTTATCTGCCTATTGTGCCTTTTCTAGATTTACAGTGTCTTTCTTCATGTTTTAATTGCAATTTTTGCCTGCTTATTGTGCCTTTTTTAAGATTTACGGTGTCTTTCTTCATGTTTTAATTGCCTTTTTTGCCTGCCTATTGTGCCTTTTCTAGATTTACAGTGTTTTTTTTATGTTTTAATTACCTTTTCTGCCCGCGTATTATGCCTTTTCTAGATTTACAATGTTTTTCCAGGTTTTAATTGCCTTTTTTGCCTGCCTATTGTGCCTTTTCTAGATTTACATACAATGTTTTTTCATGTTTTAATTGTCTTTTTTGACTACCTATTTTGCCTTTTCTATATGTACAATGTTTTTTTTTTTTCATGATTTAATTGCCTTTCTTGCCTATATATTTTAAATGTGAAAAATGCCTACACATTCGATCTCTACTAATAACAAGACATAATTGGTTTCTATATTTTTTGCAGGAAAGGAACACAATTTCAATAAGTATGACGCAAGTACTGTCACCAGCTTTGGAGTAGAATATGATTATGGCAGTGTACTGCATTACAGCGCTTATGCCTTTTCTATTAACGGAGAACGAACGATTGTGCCTCTTGTAAGTTTCTTAATTCATACTATACAATACACCACTTCAATATTCAGTTGAAAATGTCAAACTATTTGAATCAATTGTAATGCACAAAAATGCGGCACACTCAAGTTGTGGTTCATATAATGGCAATAGTCCTGCGTTTGGTTACTTTGAATACAAGTTAGGTGTACCTCGATCATACTATTTTTAATAGTTTTACTCTACGGTCTCACGTCGCATGCTCCGGTACTGTGTGTTTACACCTAAGAATTCGAATTTCTTCCTACGACCGATTTTTTCAACATTATGTATTAGTCGTAGTGACAAAAAAGGAATCGAAGTCTTAATTTTGAATTCAATAAATAATTCAGGCACCACATAATAATTTTCAGTTGCCATGTCTACATGCTGCCAGGAACTTGTTTACCCTGATTTTTACAATAAGTAGTACGCATTAAGGGGAGTTGGTCATTATCGCATGTAAAATAATGGTAAAATAGCCTATCTTCAAGCAGTCATAAATATAATACTATTTATCAGAGGTATTTCATTTTTGTTAGCTATGCGTCTATGCATATTAAGCTTTAAAATGAAAAAGAATGGATACTCTAGAGTAAATATTTATCCTTAAATTAATTTTTTTAATTAAGTACAATTTTTTTTATAAATTCACTATATGTCTGTGATTAGGTACACTCTATTCACTTATTATAGGACATATTGAATTGAAAATTTGACCACTTACTGCTAATAGATACTAAAACATACCCTACTAAAATTATTCATGTATCTGTAATATTATGGGCATAGGACTTATAGAAATCATCACCGTGAATAAATTTAAAAAAATTGAAGATTAGTATAAGCCCTATGCCCATAGTATTACAGATATTTTAATAATTTTAGTAGGGTATGTTTTAGTATCTATTAGCAGTAAGTGGCCAAAATTTTAATTCAATGTGTGCTATGATAAGTGAATAGAGTGTACCTAATCACAGATATGTAGTGAATTTATATAAAAAAATATGTTTAAATTCAACAATTAATTTAAGGGTAGGATTTACACTAGATTAACCATTCTTTTTTCATTTTAAAGGTTAATATGTATACATATATCATAAAAAAATGAAATAGCTGTGATAAATAGTATTACATTTATGACTGCTTGAAGATAGGCTATTTTTATCATTATTTTGCATGCGATAACGTCCAATTCCCCTTAAGATATTTTAGATTTGATTAATGGTTGGAATTAACAGATGAGAAAATATAAATGTTAACACAAACTTAAAATAAAACAAATTATGAATGCGTGCTTCACGAGTCTCTACACATTACGATGAATGACTGTAAACGTTTTAAGTGTCACAAATGAAACACTTCTCCTTCTTTCTGATAAAATACATTTTCTTCTTTCCTAATGAAGTGCTGGCTACCAAATGATTCTATTAGAGCACTGATCTCCAAGCGTTCATCTTTGTTTTGTTTTCTTATGTTCACTGAACAGCAGACCTGAATGTTCAGTAGGGTAGTGTTCCACCGAACTATACTCCATGCATACCTACACTGCTGCGGCTCACTTGGAGGCTTTAGGTAACCAAACGAAGGACTCTAGTAATAACACAATCATTAATACTGAAACTTACATCAGAGAGAAAATGGTGACAAAAATGTCAGATCCACACAACTCAAGTGGACTAACAAGACGCCAGAAACCCAACTTTGACTGCATACAAACTCTGTGTGACTTGAATGGTTGTTTTCTGTTATTATGTAATTTGGCGCGCTCAGTCAAAGGTCCCGGGATCGATACCGGGCTCCAGAAAAATTTTTCCCTCGAAATTATTCAAGTCTGCGTCACAGGGATCTAGATTTGCATAATATATACGTCACTGTAGGTACGTTAACAGAAAACCACAATTCAAGTCACACAGAGTTTGTGTGCACTCAAAGTTGGGTTTCTGGCGTCCTGTCAGCCCACTTGAGATGTGTGGGGTATAAACGGAAAAATTAAGACGGTGTCGGGTGCAGTTCCTGAGTAGCTCAGTCGGTAGAGCGTTAGCGGCACTCAAAGGTCCCGGGTTCGATACCCGGCTCAGGAACAATTTTTCCCTTGAAATTATTCAAGATTAGGCAGTAGATTGTTTTCTTCGAATGGGGATTATGTACTTTGTAATTTTATTTGTGCCAAACACAAACTAGAAGGTAAAAGCGAAGATTTAGTGAAGAATACTAACACCAAAAAGCATCGTAAACGTGTAATATTGTTAGAGCAGCAAGAAAAGGAAGAAATTGCACACTTCAAATTCAAGTAGGCAGTCAGAGTTTCTTCTCGACGTATGCGAAGTTATGGTGGGGTCCAACATTTCATTTCATAAATTAGATAACTCTTTTTTCCAGCAGTTCATAGAAAAATACATACAAAATGATTCTTTCAAAGTGAACACTTCGCAAAAGCTAACTGAAATTTTGTTATGCTGACGAAAAGAAATCAGAACATTAAACTTGTTTACTGTTCTTTATTTGTAGTACATAGGCCTATCTTATGTAGGAACTATTGTTTATTTCACTCAATCTGACATGATATCAATAAAGTATTTAGGCAGTGACCATATTTTCAGTAGACTAGACAGTAGTGTCGAAGCGCGCGTTTGTTCATACTGAACTCCTATCGCTAGGTAACGTGTACACTTAGCGGCATAAAGAATGGGCCGGCCGACAATTTCAAAGTTCCAGAGACATACATTGCGCATGCTCGTCTCGTCAACGCCATAGTTCACTAGGCAACACATAATTAAACCATTTAAATTTGCTGTATTTTGTTTAAGGGGCTAAAATATGTAATAAAATCGAATGGCGGGTTGATTCTAGATACATCAGGGCCCTTGAAGAGTGGAATAATAATAAAATTGATAAATACAAAATCAACCGGAGCGAATATGAACAGGAAAACCATGTATTATGCCGAACCGATATAAGCAGTTGCAGTAGCGTAAGTTGTTATGGCATTGGTATATTGAACAAGTTAGTAGTAGTAGCTCAAGGTTCGAATCTCCCCCAATATATATATATATTTTTTTGTTACAAATTTGCCATCATATGCGTCTCGCAAAGCTATAATTATGTGGCGATATCTCTTAGAATATGCCCAAAATCTAATAAATAATAAACCTCCCTCTCTCTTTCAAGCAATGCTGCTATCTGTTAATATAACGTTCTGTCTCGTCATTACGCTTGAAGATGGCACAGAAACAATAACTCATTGCCCTGATTCGCATAGGTTATTCTGCGTATGCTACTCTCCGACAGGACTTTGATTGGAGAAATGTCATTTTCTCCGACGAGGTAATTGTCTGCAATAGCAATGATAGTTTATTATATGAATGACCACCGATACGCTTCGCGTGAGGGTCGCGTGTTGGGGGTGGATGTCATACGATGGGGCAGGACTTCTGGAACGCATCCACAGTCTGTTTACGGCAGAAGTCTACGAACACATTTTCGCAAATGTAATGATCCCTTCCGCCCGACAACGATATCCAGAAGGAACACTTTTCTTCCGGCAGGATAATCATCCGATACACACCGCCAACCGGATTCAAAAATGGTTTACGAGGCGTGATGTCGACCCAGTCGACTGGCCTCCAAATTCACCAGATATAGTCCACACCTGTGGAGTAACGGTCAGAGCGTCTGGCCGCGAAACTAGGTGGCCCGGGTTCGAATCCCGGTCGGGGCAAGTTATCTGGTTGAGGTTTTTTCCGGGGTTTTCCCTCAACCAATACGAGCAAATGCTGGGTAACTTTTGGTGCTGGACCCCGGACTCATTTCACCGGCATTATCACCTTCATATCATTCAGACGCTAAATAACCTAGATGTTGATACAGCGTCGTAAAATAACCCAAGAAAATAAAAAAAAATCACCAGATATGAATCCGTTTCAAAATTTGTGGGCTGCAGTCAAAAGGATCCTACGATCTAATTGTACAGAACAACCACCCGTTAGGACACCTGAGGAACTGTGGGACAGAGTTCTAGATGCAAGGGAGAAGATGGCCAAGAATTTAGACCTGTTCCATAATCTTGTGGACTCCATGCCGCGCAGAATGAGGGCAGATGTTGACGCAGGTGGTTTGTGGACGAGATACTAGTCCCCATCACAGCCTTGTTTTGTTAATATATTAACAAACTATTTGTTTTTGTTAATTTAATTATTTATTTGTGTTTGATATGCGTCCGTTTTTTAGGATGTGAAACAAGTATTTTTGTTTATACAGACCAGGTCTCACCTATTAATAGCCTACAAGTGATGGGCAATAATATTTTTACAAGGCAGGCATAACGAAGTTTGTTAACAAATGCCATTTCAAAACTAATAAATTAAGTAAAAGTTAAAATAATAAAAAAAATAATTTTACCGTACCAGGAGGCGAACTCACAACCTCTGGCACGGATGTCAGACTTCTTACCACTGGGCCACACACTGCTCGTAAGGTTTACTACATTATAGACGGATGACTTTCAATGAAGAGACACCACAGCAATGCCTTGCGCTGGGTTACGTTTACACGAGTGAACCGCGCGATAGAACTTAGCATTTCTATCGACCAAGAGTCAGCCCATTCTTTTTGCCGCTAAGTGTACATGCATGATAGAAGGTCGGAACTTCCAAGTTTGCTGATAATAGAGTGCATGATGTAAATACTGTGTGAATAACAAGATACTTAGGCAATGGTATTCTTTGTGTATAGATATGGTATTAACAGTTCTCTAAGAGAGTTATACAGTGGGTCTACACACAATTGCTTTATAGACCTAATAGTAAGTACAGAATAAAGCGATAAATAAAGTAAACTATTATTTTTAAGGATGAAAATGCACAAATCGGGCAGCGAGATGGATTCAGCGCTCGGGACCTCGAAAAGCTGGCCAAGATGTACGACTGTTAGCTGGAACACGAAGTTCAAGAGAATCCGCCACTAGTAAATATCTCATGGTTTTGACAAAACAGAATATTTACGAATTATGTAATGGTTCTAATTGATAATAAAGTGTTTTATGTCATTTAGTAATTAAAATCAAATAACCAACTCACTACGTCTCCACTTTCCTTATGCACTGCAGTGAAATAAACCACATTTTGTTTATCATTATCGTCATTATTAGCAGTAGGCTTAGTATCTTATTCGGCTAAGTTTTCATCATGTACGTAAAATTAAAACAAGGGAACCCACAGATTTATTTCCCTCCCTAAGAAGTTCGTCACTCTTCAAAATCCATTGTTCTTTGTCCGTCACATCTCCGAAAACTATTTGAGCCGTTCAGAGCAAAAGTGGTGAAAGTCAAAATTGGGTAATGAGGTTTAAAGTAAAAATTCTGTAAAATATAGCGCAAAGTCCTTCGTGCTATCCACTGACTACTAATAGTTTAAATAAATTGAATATTAATTGCTACTTTGCGCTGTATTTTACAGAATGTTTACTTTAACCCTCATTATCCATTCTTGACTTACACCACTTCTGCTCTGAACGGCTCATTTATTGTTATCAATAGTCTATCACCTCTGCCAACAGACTATCTAGCACCTAACATCGCATGGAAAATCCCTAGCACAGCAATGGATTCCAGGTCATTGTCAGATCATTGGAAATGAAAGGGCAGACCAACTAGCCAAGAAAGTTGACTCTGTATTTACTTCTACAAAAGCTTTATCATATCAGTCTGAAAAATGGCTAGTCAAACACACAATCAGACATACTACAAATGAGGAATGGAAGACAGAATTAAATAGAAACACTGGAAAACAGCCCTCAATAACATTCCAGATAGGCCAAGGAAAACAGTAGTATCAACATTCCGCCTCAGCACGGTCATGACTGTCTTTGGAAACACCTCTACCGCTTTGGAATAGTGCCACCACCAGACTTAGGATCCAGGACACTTTAGCAACCAATGTACGCACAACTCGACTATAGAGTTCCTTGAACATAGTAGACAGACATACTGTGAATGTAAACAACGACGTCAATGTGCTGCGTTATATTCTACTGTTAATAGTACAATCTAGTGAAGGTGGTAAATGAAGTAGGATGCATACCTCACAAGTTTTCATGTCCCTCGGCGACGTTGAAGGCGTTAGCGTTACAATGAACAACCATGTAGTACATACTTGCAACTAGTTCGAAAAAAACTGTTCACTATGAATTGAAAATCCACTGTGATGGCCTGAGTTCGTTTCGTAGGGAGAGACGGAAGAATATGTACCTCTGATCACGAGCCGGATTGTACACTAACGCACAGGTAAACAAAACTCAACGCGCCACCTCACGCCATTTGTACTGCGTTACACTGTAACTTCATTCTTAAGTTGTCACGGATCCTAAGCCTCTACCACCCTGCCTGTTGTGCAATTCCCGGAACGACATGAACAGACACCATCTTCAGACATGCCGAGCCCTGCAAAGCCCTACAGAAGAACAGCGATACGGACTGGGAAGCTCGAGTTAAAATGATGAGCCACATGGGGCAATGATTTTATTATTCAATGTATTCGCCATTGGTTTAAATAAATATCACTAATTTAACAATAATCATAGGAAGCAGTAGCAGTAGCAGTAGCAGTAGTAGTAGTAGTAGTAGTAGTAGTAGTAGTAGTAGTAGTAGTGGTGGTAGTGGTAGTAGTAGTAGTAGTAGTAGTAGTGAGGGGCTACCGAACAGATTTTTGTGGCTATTTTTCGATCGCATGACGTAAGCCGCTGGCTTTAAATTGTATGTAATTAATAACGAGATAAGGAATAGTTATTTAGGCAGCTAAGTAGTGTTTACTAGTAGTGAACGAGCGACAACGAGAGTTGCAATTAAGTAGTCCGAGAAACTCTACTTAACTCACGAATTGCATATAATGTTTTTTCCACTCCCACATTTTACATGATAAAAGCATATTTCTTCATGTTACATAATTATTATCATCTGTTGGGAGGGTCGTCGAGTTTTGAGTAGGCCTATTCTTTTATTTGTGCTATGTTGCTGTCGAACGAAACATATTTTCACTTACTTCTCTAGAGAAGCAATGCGACTTGTGTCCCGTCGTCAACAGCAACCAACACTATCACGGTAAAATCAATTTACTTCCCTAAAAACGAGCTAATAACAGTACACGGCCACAGTCTAGTACTCTAGTATATACAGTCACAAAGCTCAATACGTAGTAAATATGCATCCATAGATAATTGCTAACCACCAGGATCGCTACTATCGCCTCATTACAGACAATGCGAAATAGTACCCGCATAGTCTATTATTCCTAGTACCCTCACAACTCAAGCTTCGTGACTATATACTAGACTGTGATACGGCAGTGGGAGTAGAAAAAATACGTTAATCTCTGGTATGCATGTGCAAAAAATGTTCCGAAGTGCACTGAAAATTCAAATATTAAATATATTTATCCTCGACCATGCCGAAATGTAGTAATTATACACCTGGTAGCAGCCCTTTAATGTACCTCATTAAAGTACACCTATTCATTAAAGTTCAGGTGTTCCACCAATCAGAAAACACCACTGTAGCAATATGAAAGCGCAAATATCGATTATTCTCGGATATGCAATCGAAAGACAACTAGCGAAACGTCACGGAAGTTGGAAATCCAATACTGTCGCAGAAGGTTATGTTCTGTTACTATAATAATTAGCGTTAATTGTAAATAATATTCAAATAAATTCAATTTGTAATCTCGTTTTTCAATGTCTAATTCAATTTCAAGGTTATAATTATATTTTAGTTCCTATTTCATTTTACTTATTTATATATATTATTATTATTATTATTATTATTATTATTTTTTTTTATTTTAATATTATATCTGAACTGCGACCGAGCACGAGCGCTGCTCATTCGGTCTCAAATTTTGTTAATACTACTGTATCTTCTTTTTATATTGCTTGTATTATTTTATTTGTATTTCTCTTTGTTTGTTTTGTAATTATATTTCTTTATTCTGTATATTTGAATTTAAATAAATAAATTTAAATAAATAAAATAAATAAATATCTAGATTAATGTTTATTTTACTCTCTAGATTATATCAAGGTCAATGTCGAAATTTGTTTCTCGGAAAAAATCAATACTTTCGCGTCTGCGCACATCTCACAATTTACGAGGCATTACACAAGGTCAGTTCCGCTCCTCAGTCAGATAAGAATAACATGAATACTTATGAATAATTTGAAGTTAGAAATATGGTCGAGCATAAAAAGTCGTATGAAGCTTGCCTATAATGGTAATTAAAACGCTCGTATGAAAATTATGAAACTCGCTTGCGCTCGTTTCATAAACATACTCGCGTCTTAATTACTACCATTATAGGCTCGTTGCATAATATACTATTATTAGAGATTTCTTCTTTAAGATCTTCGCCCACCGCGACACAATAAATCACGGGCGACTGGTCACTTACGATAGTTGTCTGTTTTTCGTTCACATAAACAGACTTTAAATAAAGTGCAAGAAAAAATTCGCATAACTTGGAAATATACGGTGTAAGTTCTTCTGCAAGTGCGCGCTGCAACAAATGAAACGCAACCGATCGTCTGGCGACCAACCTGTTTGGTTCCTTACGATTTATCACGTTACTCTTAAGTCGTCGTCTCGATGAAAGAAAACAAAATCGAAGTATAATTTAAATGGAAAAGTTGCCCGACTGATTAATTGCTTGATCGTAGTAATATTTACTTTACGTAGACGACTAGTCATATGGTTTTGTGAGTTTCGATGGACGAGCGGCCAAGTGTCGGAACTGTAGTTTGCAATCTGTTGGCCTGCCGTAACACCATATTGGCGACTCGGCAGCAAAGCAGAATGATTCCCTCTGCCAGTACTGTAATGTTTTTAATCGAATTCATTATAAAAACTGATTATCCGTAGTTGTTATTTCATTATCCAACCTTCACATTTATACCTAAGAATTCTTTTGCACTATTGGTTTTAATATAATTTGTTTTGATTTTCTTGATAATTCTCTACTCCAGAGAATATCGTTCAATGATCTAATCGCTCTTCTTGCAAAATCGATTCTATTCTGAACGTCCTTTTCACACAAAACACATTTTTATAAAGCTATTTAATTGGGTTTAAAAAAGGGCTCGTCAGCTACTATGGCTATTTGCACACATCTAAAATTCTTAAAAAAAAAAAAAACTAAACACAAATAACTTAAGCTAAATGTGGACATGGACTAAAAACGTCATACTAAAATAGATCCAAGATACTTGAATTGATCAACACTTCGAACTACCATACAATTGCCTCCAACAATCATATCGAGGGCATCATATTAGAAGGGCGTACCAGTAAATGCAGCGTTATGGAAATATTTTAATGGAACCTATTTATGTTTGAAAACAAATGTCTAAGAATTAAAATGGCATGAGAAAGAATCTAAGGGTGCTATTCATAGACATTTCGCAGCACGCGCTACGAGCGGTACTAAGCTAGCCCCGGCTATCGACTGGTTACTTGTACAGAATTCAAATCCTATCCTATCGCTAACACTGGTTTATGAATACGAAAAACGCTGAACATCCACCGGAAACCCGCGCTAAAAATATCTATGAATACGGCCCTAAGGGCCCTATTCATAGACATTCTTAGAGCGGGCTTTCGGTGGATGATCAGCGAACTAACGTTTTTCGTATTCATAAACCAATGTTAGCGATATATGATAGGAATCCTGTTTAGCACGCTCGTAGCGCGGGCTAGCGAAATGTCTATGAATAGCAGCCTAAGTGTTTTGTTATTTAGACAAGGATAGGAAAAATTAGTCTATATTTAAATGACTCTAATGTAAAGTATCAGTTTTGTTGATACGCCTTCTGGCATGATGCCCTCGATATATTCAGTCTTATTTAAATTAATCTTCAGTCCTCCTAATGTAAATGAATCAGCAAGTTTACGTAACATGTATTGAGTATCGTCTCGATCTTCTGCCATTATAATTCGGTCATCAGCAAATAACAGATTGTGTATCATTCGGTTAGTAATGTCTAAATCCATTTTCTGACTTGCGTTATGAAAAAGATCTTCATACATATAAAAAATAACACGATATTCGAAAAAATATAAAATGACAATTAATTAACTCGAAATTAATAAGTAATTACGATCTTCAATTTCTTTCTCACAAAAGACACAGTAACAAACGAAATTTTAAATGTTTTCAAAACTATTTTAATAATTATTTACAGTATTGTACCTCTAATAAATCACTTCTAAAGACAAATAAGATTTGAACCTTGAAGGTAATTACGTAACTATAGCTCTTCGAAGATCACTATGGAGTTCCAAAGATATTTGCAGTATCTTTCTTAAAACATCGATTTCGAGATATTCACGGAAACATGTTTTAGCATCACTAACATTTTCGGTATGCTTTGGTTTCTCCTAAATTTAAATTCAATCATTGTATTAGAAGAATTAATGGGTATTTACTTCAGAAAGTAACACAAATGGAGATTTCCTCGAAAACGACTACAAAGATTAAGCTTCCAATTTAGAAAATCTTCAAATATGAGTTTAAGGCCAACTTACTGTATATAGACCGTTATACTGTTTTTACTTTGCTAGAACCCGCTCACGGTAGCTCAGTAGGCCTACAAAAGCGTCATTAAACAGAGCAGCCCGTTCAGAGTCTAGAACACGTAAGATAAACCGTAGAACGGACAGTTTTCTACAATTTTAAATTATGAAAATTTCTTACCTTTTCAAATACGGTGTTGAAAGTGGTCCTCATTTGCCGCGACGTAGACATTGTGGCGCCTAAACATATTCTGATGCACACGCTGCAGCTCTGCTTCCAAAATGTGGCTATTTCTTCTCGTATGTTGTTTTGTGACGTCTTCGATTTGATTTCTTGTCCAATACTGTTCCCGTATTTTTTTAATTTGTTCGCTACTTTATGAACTACCTCTACAACACTGGGCAGGTGATTCGTTTTTTAAAAAGTTACATACAACAAACGAAAATTCCTCGTTCGATAGTAAATTTTAGAACCAAGTAGCAAACAGTAAACACAGAGAACTTAACCTACACTGCAGACGTCTCTCCAAACAACTATCCATGCACCGTGCCGCTTATAGCTGCCTGCCCGCCCGGCTTGTGCTGACAGTACAACTGCCGCCTTGCTATTCGACTTAGTAGAGGCCCAAACAAAATAAAATAACGTAAGACTTAATCAATGCGCATTACTTTGTAAATAGTGTCACCCTTGTCGTTATGAAAGTTTAATAAAAATGACTATTTTTCTGTAAAAGTCGCAGATACTCGATCACTTCACTTCACTTCACTTCAGGCTTAACGACACTACTGGCTACTTAAAAGACTACTGTGTCATAAATTCAATATAAAAAAAAGGTCCTAGTTGAATAACGTAGTGCTTGATACTATTGAACGTATTTGGATACTTAAAACTTCCTAACAATATTGTTAAAATTTTAATAAGTTGAAAAATAATCTAATGTAGTATTTCTTAAATCTAATGCAGTACTGCTCCTCATCCGCACTTCACCGAAACGGACAGGAGAATGTACTCAATCAGAATCTCTTCTTCGCTACAAATGGTTACAGGTACAGGTATATAGGTAGGCCTACTGAGCGGGTAGGACAAGAAGCATTGGTCTTATGACCTTATGCACCGATAATTCTTCTCAACTACAAGTTCATATAGATTTCGTTTCACTTTCTGATTACGAGCGTATATTAGTACATTATGCAACGAGCCTATAATCATAGTAATCAAGAATCGAGTATGGATATTTATGAAACGAGCGCAAGCGAGTTTCATAATTTTCATACGAGCTTCTTAATTACCATTATAGGCGAGTTTCATACGACTTTTTATGCTCGACCATATTTCTAACTTGAAATTACCGGTATTCAGATGTATACATTTTATTTGTATCTGACAAGATCGGAAGTGACCTTGTTCTAGGTCGTGAATTGTGAGATGTGCGCAGACGCGAAAGTATTGATTTTTTCCGAGGAACAATAATGTCATTGACCTTGACGTAGTCCCGTTAAACTTGATAATATCAAAATATTATAACCTTGATTATTGAATTCGACATTGAAAAACGAGATGACAAATTGAATTTATTTCAATATCATTTACAATTAACGCTAATTATTATAGTAACAGAACATAACCTTCTGCGACAGTATTGGATTTCCAGCCTCCGTGACTTTTCGCTAATTCTCTTTCGATTGCATATCCGAGAATAATCAATACTTGCGGTTTCATAACGGTACAAAGCTGACTTGTCATTGGCTGAACACATGTAAGCTGAGTTATCATTGGCTGAAGACCTGTACTTTAATGAGTAGGTGTACTTTAATGACATGCATTAAAGAACTGCTACCAGATGTATAATTAGTACATTTCGGCATGGTCGAGCATAAAAAATATAAAGATACTGTAAAAGAGCTATTCCCAATTCTTAGGGAAATACACGTTTCCACCATCTCTGACATCGAAAAATAGCTTTCGGTATGCAGTCTGTGTAGAGAGATTTTATAAATTTATGTTCATATTCAGTATCAATGAATCAATGTGTCCGAAAATGGCGCATGTGAAGTACATTAACTTAACAAAGATTAATGGATCTTTATTTATTACCGTATTTTTATAATGTATTCACAACTCAGTCACCCATACCCATAAGTGCGGTCTACGTTGTATTGAAAGGACCTATAGTTATTGTTTCGTGTAGTTAATTTCTGATAAAATTTATTTTTAAATCCTGATCTGTTTTGATTTGCACGTGAACAGTTTTTCGTGTTATTGCGTAGTACAAAAAATGTGTCGTGTAAATTTGAGCAGCAATTTTATTAGTTCATCTACCGATCAGAATAAGACATAATAATATTACTATGGTGATATTATTAGATTACTGAAATCAGAAAGCTTAGCAAAATCAATAAGTTAAAAAAATCTTAATAAAAGTAAAACGTTGAGAAAAATTTATAATGAAGACCTCCGCGGAAAAAGATGTAACATCAGACTTTTAAAATATGTTATGTACGTGGGAAAAGTAATTTAAAGCAGTAAATTATTACGTTCAATATCTAAATAAACTTGAATCCTTGTTTAGTCAAATGGTTGTGATAGTAAATATAGACCAAATGAAATATGCTCCTGAAGTTATTTTCCTTTCTTCTGAAACATGAGTTACAGTTTTGTTGGTTACATCCTTATTCTGGGGAGGTCTTTAATTATATCAGTGTAATTATCAGACTTAGCAAAATCAATAAATGAAAAATTGCATCCTTTTTATAAAAATGTGCAATTATATCAGTACAATTACAAACCTTAGCAAAATCAATACTTACATACAAATGACTTTTAGAGAACCCGGAGATTCATTACCGCCCTCACATAAGCCCCGCCATCGGTCCCTATCCTAAGCAAGATTAATCCAGTCCCTACCATTATATCCCAACTCCCTCAAATCCATTTTATTATTATCCTCCCATCTACGTCTCAGCCTCCCCAAAGGCCCTTTTCCCTCAGGTATCCCAAGTAACATTCTATATGCATTTCTGGATTTATCCATACAAGCTATATGCCCTGCCCATCTCAAACGTCTGGATTTAATGTTCCTAATATGTAGGTGAAGAATACAATGCGTGCAGTTCTGCTTTCTGTAACTTTCTCCGTTATTCTGTATCCCTCTTAGCCCCAAATATTTTTCTAAGCACCTTATTGTCGAACACCTTAACCTCTGTTCCTCTCTCAAAGTGAGAGTCCAAGTTTCACAACCATACAGAACAACCGGTAATACGTATAACTGTTTTATAAAATCTAACTTTCAATTTTTTTCAAAGAAGACTGGATGATAAATGCTTTTCAACCGAATAACAGAAGACATCTTACATATTTATTCTGCATTTAATTTCCTCTCGATTGTTATTTATATTTGTTACTTTGCTGCAAAATATCTGAATTTTCCACCTCTTCAAAGGATAAATTTCCAATTTTTATATTTCCATTTCATACTATGTTCTATAGCAAAATCAACAACCTAAAATAACTGCTTAATAAGGAGAAAATGCTGACAAATTTTTATAGGCTTAATTATTTTACAGCTAGTTACTCCGACGGTCACAGTAGAGTACTATTGGAATATACTTAAAATCTCTAATAGAGCACTAATATTTTCAGAGTTTTATAAATAAAAAGATAATATTATAAATGACATGGATCTTCTTAACCATAATTTAAAAATTAAATCAGGTACATTAATTTTTTATATTATGAAGATCCTGGGGGGGAAAAAAAACAGAAGTTAATCTTAGGCTATTTCGATGCATTGTAAATTATTTATGTTTGTATTTGAAATAAAACTGTATATAGACGACACATGAGAACATCCCGTAAATATTGTTCTTAATACGGTACATACTGTATTTATCCATTTGTTTGTAATGCAAAGCATGTTTTAACGTTCTATAGTTACGGATGTATTTTGCACGCGACTGTTTCGCGTTCATTCAAAGCACAACTAAATAGCATTCGTTTTAAAATAGGTATACTATATTATCACCTCCACATAGATTATAATAAACTCTTCCAAGTAGATTATATATATACCGACTTTCTTTGTATGTTGAAATGGATTCGTTCACATTATTGTTGAGTTTATCGGATATGACGTAAGAATTTTCATGACAACCGAAGTTGAATGACGTCAGTATAATTTCCGTTCCGCAAAATCCTTTTATTTTTATAAGTGTAGGTCAAATATAGACGTTACACCGATACATGTCAAAATGACCTATAAAGGGCAAATGCAATTCACGGCATGATAAAAGTACTCAATTCTTGCGAAACGAGTGGAACATATTACGAAGTATGTGTCATCTTAGTGACACTAGTTTTTCTTCTATTTTGAACATTGCTGAGAATATATTTCAGGGTCATGCATGGGAAAAATAATTCGAAGGAATGTTTCGAACTAGCAGCTTCCGTCGGTTCAGCTGTTATATTGAAATTAAGCAAGCTAAGAAAATAAGACAATGGGGCAATAAGCATGCTGGGTTCTTGCAATAAAATTTACTGTATATGCGAACCAGAACCGAGTCATAAAGAAGCGAGATACTCCAGCAGCAAGATGCTCCTCCGTGTGTTATATGTATCAACATTGGTATCTGCCCTACCACTCTACACCCGCAGGGTAACAGGTATGCAATTTACCGAAAGGATAAGCAAATATGTATAACGACGTGTTGGCTTCGTATTCTACATGTCCGAACTTCGATTTCCAAACTCTGATATCGTAATTAGTTTTTGATAGTAAAAAAAAAAAAAAAACGTAACTAGTTCGACACATTTAAGGAATGAGTTTATTTACGTGCAGGAAATAATAACTGGGGGAAGGGAAGCTGTCTGAAGAAACGTGCAGATGTATTGGTTCTAAATTAAAATATCGAAATTATACACCAGGCCTTGGCACAATTAACTCATATTACTATGATGCACCGAAGTAGGCTACATATGGAGTTTCAATGCAGTAATTCTGCATTTCCACATGGTGATGAATCGGTAGAACAGAGAAAAATTCTCTTCGGCACCGGGACTCGAACCCGGGTTTCCAGTTTCACGTTCTGGCGCTTTATCCACTAAGCCATACCGGATTCACTTTTATTGTATTCATTCAATCCGGAATCAGAACTTGAATCCAGTGTGGCTTAGTGGCTAAAGCGCCAGCACGTAAAGCTGGAAACCCGGATTCGAGACTCGGTGCCGGCGAGAATTTTTCTCCGTTCTACCGATTCTTCACTATTAATTCAATTGAGATACTGCAGATCACCCCTTAACTCCCCACTCCACATTCCCCGGCAAAGACAGTTATGTATAGGACCGATATGAGTAGACCTGATGGCAAACACTTCTGAGTGACGGATCATATAAGCAAAGCATGCATCACAGATTTCGGCTCTCGCTGGTCGCCTAAAATCCACCACTGATGCACAGTGCTTTACTATGTGTTCGTTTCTAAAGTGGTGAAGTGGAAAGAACATGGGCGGGGGTATCTTCTTTCCTTTTTCCTTCCCCTTCATGCCCAGGGCTCTTATACAAATAGTGTATTAAATGATGTCCCACGAACGTTTCTACAAAAATATTTCACCGCCGAAATTGTTTCATACGCATGAGAAATAGACAAGAGTGCGATTTAAGGGGAGTGGAGGATGAAAGAGAGTTTCTTCGCCGCAAAAAAATCCTCTTCTGTAGGGTCATACACTACATATTCTAGTTGGGGATTATAATTTCGCCCCACCCAACTGTATGTATCTTCTTACAAAGAAATTTGTGAATATGTACAATGCCAGACTGAAGATGTAAATAGGAAAAAAAAAACGACATCTATGTACGTACCGTTCCATATTTCATGGACAAATACGGTCTACAACAAACTGAAGTAATAGGCCTTATGGTTGGAGCGCGGGAACTATTCCCGGTTTCTTCTTCCAGACCTGGCAACGTTTCGGCCTACAGAGGAAGGCAATTGATGACATCGTTCTTGCAGCTCTGAGAGGATCAATATTTTATACTCCGCAACCATCTCTACGGTCAACAGTAATCTTCAAATAATTAATTAGTACCTAATTATTTATTCAGTCATTTCTTATCATTGTTGTAAGACTCCATTAAACTTAAACATATGTATGTTTTTTTATACTTCCAACTGCCTATTGCACAATATGCTCTGTCTTTGTGGCAGCCTGTTGATACAGGGAGCTGTTATCGTTTAGATAAATTAATAAATAATCACAATTTATGTTTTTACACTATTGTTTCGCTTTCTTGCATTAGAGAAAGTCAGTATTACATATTGATAACAAATCGTCTATAGTCTATAGTATTGTGAAAGATGGTTTAACTATAAGTTGTAAAAAATGTAAGTCACCACCATATATTTTTGTCCTAAGGATTATATGTAGGCCTACATGTCTAATGTTCAGGAATTAACAATGAAATATCCTGGTTGGGACAAGTTAACCTGGTTAAGTTTTTTCCGGGGTTTTCCCTCATCCAATTAAGAGCAAATGCTGGGTAACTTTCGGCGCTGGCATTATCATCTTCATATCATTCTGACGCTAGATAACCATAGCAGTTGATAAAGTGTCGTAAAATAAACCACTAAAATAATTAAAATTCTTGTTTCTAATATTTAACAACATAATATTTAATTATTTTAAGTACAGATTTATAATGCTGGGCAAAAAAAGTACGAGAGAAGACCTATTCTGCTTCCGGTAAAATAACAAAACAGTAGGCTTATACTGGGAGTACCGTAGAACAATTTCAACAAAAATGATACTCAGTAAGTTTGACACTACAACGAACAATGAAAAACAGATAATACAGTAAGCATAAGAAATGTATTATATTAGTTTACCTAATACTGTAGTGTCAAAATACATTTTGCGTTCAGAAATCGACAGGAAAAGTTCTTGCATCGATTCCCCTCCCCCCCCATACAAAGACAATTTTGTAACAAGGTAAAACTGTTTCGGGAGCATATTATTCTTCATTGTTAACTAAGCTTCGGGAGAAAATTGTGGAGAAACCTCGTGACAAAATTTTCAAAGATATGCTGTTCTTGTAAGGCAATCCCTGATTGCGTTACGGAAATTGGTGAAGATGCTTTTGAATTGATTCGCCATCCTCAACATTCGGCAGATTTAATCCCCTTCGATCAGGTATATAGGGTGTTTCCGAGGTGGTGTTACAAACTTTCAGGGATGATGGCGAAGGGCACATGTATCGATTTGAGATAAGGAACCCTGGTCCGGAAATGACCGAGTCGAAAGTTACAAGCAAAAATAGTTGTGTGGAAATGAAATAATTTTATTCCTCTGTACAACTTATTTATGTGTATTTATCTGCACATCTTACACATACTGTATTCATCTGACGTTGTTTACGTTGTCTACTTACAGTATTCCATTCAGTGCGCTGTCTGAGATATGGGGACAGGAAACTACACTAAAGCAATGCAGATAGCGTAATGTGTAACGGACATGGACGGTCCTGATATGCATGTCTGTAGACAGCAGTGTATATGTTCAAGTTGCAGTGTCCAGTCGATCAGTCCTAGTGAAATGGAGGAGTACACGAGAGTAGAATAAGCAGACCTGATTTTCGATTACGGATGAGCCAATGGGAACAGTAGACAAGCTCACAGATTGTATCGGGGCAAGTACCCACGTGGGAGACATCCGGCCCATACCATCTTTCCACGATTGTTCCAAAGGGAATGAGGGCACGTGGTGCTAAATTACAATTCCATTTCTACACAACTATTTTTGCTTATAACTTTCGACTCAGTCATTTCCGGACCATGGTTCATTATCTCAAATTGATACATGTACCCTTCGTCATCATCCCTGAAAGTTTGTAACACCACCTCGGAAACACCCTGTATTTAGCGTGAGCGTTTCTAATCTATATATATTCTACAGAAACGTCTGTACAACTAAAATAGGAGTAGATCATCACATTCGTAGTAGGCTACTTAAATATACGAAGTTCTTCATATAATAAAATTCACTGACTAATTTAAATTGCTCCTTAATTTCATTCCTTACTCATTCCGACCCATTATTCATTAGACTGCTGAAATTATCCAATATAGGAACAACTTCTCTCACATAGGCCTACTCTTGATATTTTATCAACACTGTTACATTGGCTTGTCAGCCAGAGTAGATAACAGACAAATATATCATAATTATCTAACTCAATGTATCTCACTTCAAAATTTCTTTAAAAGGCACGGCTTCTAAGCCAATGGTTAAATAAAAATATAGTCTAATCCGTTTGAGAAGGCATAAAATAAAATCACTTTAAAAATATATCAGGAGTGACACAAAAGTTACTTTAGCTCCAATATGACGTTATGGAGTTTTGTATCACTGCTTTTACGAACAAAAGAGTCAAACTGTCACTTCATAACGACTGTATAAATAAAACTCCGTTTACTGTACGGCGAGCGAAATGTGTGTTGCGGTTTACAAAATTTGAAAGTGTAACATCAGTTCAATGTCATTTTAACCATGAGCATGGTGTTCGGAGAGCTCTGAATTATACTGTAAGTCGATACAGTTTTAGTACCGCACGTCTGAAGAAAGTGGATCTGTTACTAACTGTAGTGTCTGTATGCGGTTCTTGCAAGACACAAGTTCGCTCTCGTCTGCAGTAAGTGGCGGCTCGTTTTAAGTGAAAAACAATATAATCCCAAGATCATTTCCCTTTAATGATGAGTAGAAAGAGAATTTTTTTATTAAGGAGGGAGGTAAAGCTTGTATTATGTTCTGTTACACTTTCTTACGCATGACATTTTATGTTACAAATAAACACAATGAAGGTTTTAGTAAAGCAATACCATCTAGATCTGCTTTAGAACAGCTAAAGGTAAAAATAGGATATCAACAAGGTGAAACTGACATAAAATATCGTTAGCACATACACGTGCATATATATACACACATGCGAGTTACAGAATTGCACGACATATGATCGACTAGCTAAAAGTATTTATGGATAAATTTGAAACGTGGCAGTATCATGTAAAACACAGATAACTTCACTTTCCTTGACTATAAATTATCTTGAAGAGTGATAAGAAAATCTTATCAAATGTAAGCCCCTACTTCAAGACCTACAGCAGAATTCACTGGTAAGTTTGGAGAAACAATGACAATTGACAAGGAATCGAGATTTTTCTGAAATCCTTTTCGCCTACAGCCGATAGAAGATCCTGAGGGTGCTATTCATAGACATTTCGCAGCACGCGCTACGGGCGTATTAAGCTAGCCCCGGGTATCCACTGGTTACTTGTACAGAATTCAAATCATATCCTATCGCTAACACTGGTTTATGAATACGAAAAACGCTGATCATCCACCGAAAGCCCGCGCTAAAGATGTCTATGAATACGGCCCTGAAAGTTTAGCCTACAGCTTGAATTGATAAATCTACAGAACAGATTCCAGAGAAATCAGGAATCAAACTGTTCGTAATGCTGCCTAAGTCAGAATTTCCAAATAAATTCTTTGCTTCCATATATGCTATATGTGCTTGAGGCAGAGTTTAATACAAGAAAGAAGTGTAAAACTCTCAACGTACAGAAAGAGCTCAGAAATAGGTTTATTTCATTTGCCGTGACATGTAAAATAATTACTTCCTTGAATTTGTGACTGTTTGCGAATACAGACTACCTATTACCTTTCTGAGAACGGAAGAATACTCTTTAATGTATAAATACTTGTAAATTCTCTCGTTCTATGTTTCAAATAAGACATATAATAAGAAATATTAACAAATAGTGTAGTGGCTGGCTCCGTCTGTCTTACTCTCTTTCAAGGTTTTTTTTTAGCACTTTGTGAGCACGAGTTGCCCATCCATGATTATGATGATGTGTCCGACGGACCTGTAATTATTATAATTTCATGTATAAAAGTCTTCAAACAAGGTTTTTTTTAATTTTTCCAAATTCATATTTTTTTGCATGTCCGGATTAAGCTAAGTCCGGCTTACCAGGGTCCGGAATAACGAGATTTTACTGTATTTAAGTGGTATTGGTAATAGCGGCCGTTGCGACCTGGCTGTCTACGTCTAATGTGCGCTGGCTTTTAGCCAAGAGGGCACCCTTAGCTCACTGTGGTTGGGTTCGAATACTGCATGAGCCTATCACTCAGATTGGCTTTTTTTTTTCCTAATCCAAGGCGAATGTCGTATAAACCATGGGAAATCCTCAGTCTCTCCTCGCTATCACCACTTCCGCGCACGATAAATAACTTTGCAATTGATGATGAATCGTCAGATAATCAATTAAAAATGACTAACAGAACGTGCTCCAGTTTACATATTTTGATATAACAGTGCATACTCCGTATCACAGTCACAGATAATCTGATCCATAACATACTGATAACAGAAATCATACTTGCGTTAGACATCGTTCCTTGGAAACCTTGTAGATAAGCACTCCATTCAGTGATAGGACCTCCTATTAAAAATAAACTCATTGACTTCTGTGCCCTTAGAATTTCTCATGCAATACAGAAGAAAAAATAAACAAATAAAGAATGTTTGGGTTAAACTCTGGCTATGGAATAGGTCTGAATTGCCTCATAACAAAGTTTTTGAACGAGGAGCCCAGATTAATATAAAAATTATTTGAGAATGGATGACAACTTCCTTGGATAATACATATTTTTCAAACTCATTGCGGGCTGCCTAGCTATGCCACTTTTTCCATTTTTCTTCGATAGTACTAGTATTTTATAAGATTTTAATTTTTTTAATTTGCTGTTTTTATATTTTCTCCTTTCTGATATTCCCTGTGTAAGCTTTTATTCAGTTACTCTTCTTCCCTTCTCAGGCATGTTGGTAGTGTTTAGATGTAAAGCTCCACAAACGAATATGTCTATATTTCTGTATCAGTTAACTTACGTATTCTGTTTCATACAATATTTATGGCAATTTGTTATGAATTAATACACGAAACTATTCTACGCAGTCAACGTTGAATAATTACGTCGTCTTTTGTCTATCATGGGGCCATACTCTAGTCTTGCTTACAACAGGACAATGTTGACAACAATTTTCCATTTACAATGTATCTCGGCGAACTCTCAATTACCTAGTCGAGAGAGCCTTGGATTGAATTGAATTTCGGGACAGGACACTACGACCTTTATCTATTGCTCTAACCTTGAAACTAGGTGTATTCTCAAACCCACATCTGCTGACTACCTGTGTACCTAGGTTTCGAGCAGGCAACTCCACTCGACACTAGGCCAGCCTCCTTCATACGTCACCATCTGGCATTCGGAGACTGCTATGGAATGATGACGGAAAGGAGAGACGTTAAAGGAATGATGTAGATTCTTAATATGGGGAAACGGGAGAATTTTGTGAAAACCCCAACTGCGACCTTATTCACCACAAGTGTCGCTATGGGTTAAAAATCCCAGGCATTACCGGGACTAGAACCTGGACCGTCTGCGTGGCAAGGTGGTCTGACCACACAGCCACCGCAAGGGTCCGAGAGAGATTTAATCTTGATTTGGTTTGAACGGTCAATTGTTCTCACACATTGTACCGCCGTCGTACTGCAAGTCGCATACTTTTTTTTTTGTGGTTATTTAACCCGCTGTATCAAATACTCGATTATTTAGCGTCGATGGGGTTGGTGATAGAGACGGTATTTGACAAGATGAGGGCGAAGATTCGCCATAATTACTTGACATTCGCCTTACAGTTAGGGAAAACCTCGGAAAAAGCCAACAAAGTAATCAGTCCAACCAGGAATCAAACCCAACTTCGGATCGGCAGTCAAGCGCCTCAGCCGACCGAGTAACGCCGGTGGCTAAGTCGCATACTGTGTGTAAAATAACCTTATCATAACCACAGATTGTATGATCATAATTCATAAGAAACCGATAGCAACGACCTACTTACAATACGCTTAGGCCATTGGTCGCAGTATTATAAAACTGTATTATTAAGAAATGCATATTATGTTTACGTTCAATAATATCTTTAGATGTAGTAGGTGTCGAACTGGATTGAAATATGAGAGATCATTACGGCCCACCATTGCGAATCTATCAAAGTTTACACAAGCATAGCCGCTGTGCTTTTGATGTGAATACTTGTGTAAGTTCAGTACAGTAGCCTACTAGGATGCCATTCCAGGAAGTCGACAGACATACCTATTTTCAGGCGAGTTTTATCGCGTCCATAATTTCTGAACTACACCACATATTCCAATGATGTCAACGGCAATCAACAGACGAAGGTTAAATGTATCCAACGCGACCTTGAGTTGGAGCGGGTGATTCATCTTGAGATATGCAGGAGAAGAGAAGTTGCACGAATTGGCGGGTCGCGCTGCAACTCGAGAATGTGAAGCGATAGAACGTTCGCAGTGGTGTCAAATGATTCGCAACGAACCCGGCTATAATCTCAATTCAGCAACCGTCAGTAGTCAAAATTGAAAAAATACACGAGAAAAACTGAGTGAAGAGAGAATTCAAATGTCATGTAACACAAATTCGAGTGGTCGTATAAGCAACGGATAGCAAATGATAGATCACAACGGTTACTATAGCAATCGACATGTTTACTGTCAATGCTTACAAGATGGCTACTCCCAGGAGTTCCAGTACAGCAAATATATACCGGAATCTGGAAAGAAGAGATGTCGATTGTCATGCTGACATTTACCTTAACAGAAATTCTATCAGCGACTTATTCACACATGAAACTTGTAGCTTTGTTTCCGATACAACCTGCCCTGATTTTTTTCCAGTAAAAATTATCTAACTTCCTTAATGAGCACCTCCATGATGTGATAGTAGGGGTATCGTGTGACATGAATAGTGAAAGGATAATAGACCCCAACTTCTCTATGAACTATTAATGCCGAGAGGTATGTGTTGAAGTGCAGTACCTTGTATGGTGAGATAACAGAGAGGGGGAATCTTTCTATTTTTTTTCCAACATGATTCTGCAACAGCACATACATAAAGCTCACTTTTCTATGGACGAATTTCATAGTGTTCGAGGATCAAAATAATTATCAGTAGGAATGTGTTCCTTCTCGATCCCCCTCTCCCGACCTTAATATGTGATTTTTATCTATGAGTACTTTAAAAAGGGTATAAAAATAAATAATCCACATATCTTGAAATAACTGAAAAATTACATCGGGGAAAACAATGCCTCCCTTTCTCTGAAGGAACTATGGGCAGTAATACGTATGTCAGTTCTGAAGCAGGTGTCACAAATGTTTGGAACAAGGAAGCAGACTTCAGTGTATCCTTGATTAATTTGGATGAGCAAATGACGTTTCAATTATTTTTAATTAATAATATAGAGTGGCACAAAAGTAGTTACACTGTATACTTGCTAGTCCGATGGACACCAGGGTTAATTTTGCAAAAATGTTCTTTCAGCAGTATGATGCCTTCCTGCATTATTTTGTTAGTGTGCAGAACTACTTTGACAGTTCATTTCAACAACAGTGGATCAGAGGTTATGATAGCATTGAGTAACCACCAAGGTCTCCCGACCTTATCCAATGGACCCATTTTGGGTACGGTTGGATAAGATTGATAGGAGAAGGCCACATACAGTGCAACAGTTACGTTACTTCATTTCAAATGCATCTCAAGAGATCGATGGAAACTGCACATTGTGTTCTATAGTGTGTTGTAGTGTCACTGAAAGGTTCCATGAATGTGTCAAAGTTGAGAGCGAAAATTTCGAGCATCATTTGCGTGATTGAAATGCACAGACAAGGAATTAACATAACTGTCTCTTTATATATCTACTGTCTACATACTTTATAAAAATACTACCATGTACATACTGACGGGCTTCCAACAGCATATCTAATTTTGGCCCAATTGGTACTTCACATTAATAGTTTATTACTTCATGGTAAGGAAATAATCTCCCCACCCAATAGAATACTACCTCATGACCAAAGGCTGCGCTCGGACATAGGTTCGAATCTCGTTTGAACTGATTACCTGATTTGTTTTTTTCGAGGTTAACTTTAACTGTATGGCGAATTTTAGGTAATCATATGGCGAATCCTCAATCTTATCCTGCCAAAATGCCACCTCACTAACACTAGATAACTTATAACTTCGCAGTTGATACAGCATTGTTAAATAATTGGAATTCCCTCTTACTATGAGCATTTCTGAAAAATTTTAAAAGATCATTTAAACTTGCAGAAGTCCCTAGACTGCTTTGGCTTGTTAAGTTTATTTTTCTTTTCAGATGTCAGATCCAAACAGAGTGCATGGGAAAGAAGCGGTCTCTTTGAAGGAGACATCAAATTCACAAGGTATCAACGAAGAAATGGCATCATCAATCCAGCTTCCCGCTGGCCTAATAGAACTCTGCCATTTGTCATAGACTCTAGCTTCAGTAAGTAATTTTAATTGTATTAATTATGTGTTTTTACACAAAAATTCGGAGTTATAAAGCCCAGTAACATAAAATGATATTTTCTTAGTTGTTTTAATGAAGGCGGAATCTACGAATAATTTATAAAACTAATTTCTACAGCATGTTTTTGAATTACAACAATTTATACTTATGTCAGCCATCTTATCAACTTTTTGGTATTTTGTTAGTATTTTAATTTCATGAATATTTGATTACGAAGATTTACAGCAAACACACGCAACACTTGTGTTTTATTCTATTGTTCGTTACAGCACAGTGGTGCGCACAACAGTATAATTTGTACATACTATTATTATTATTATTATTAGTAGTAATTATAAATAATAATACAGTAAAATTACATTTATACATTTTAATTTATTTATTCCATATGGGGATCTAAAGAAAAAAAAAAAGTGCACAAAACGTGTAACTGATATATTTAATAACATCTGAAATAGCATTTGAAGACTATACTGAGAGAACAAGGTAAGTCAATTTTGTAAAATTTTCGTAAAAGAAATTTATAACTTTACAGTTAAGCCATCTGCAGTCTATAATACAGTACTCAAATTTATTACATACACAGGGCCATATTAAACATTATGCCCCCGGGGCAGTTTATATTTTGCTACCCTGTTCTTCAATTGATTAATTGCAATATAAACAGTCAACAGAGTCATTGCTCCGAAAATTCTAGTAGTCATAAATCATGTGTACTCGGTTTCAAACAGAAGGATTCTCCTCTTGGAAGAATTGATGAAAAATATACAGTAATACAGTATTAACTTAAAAATATTTTTAAAAAGCTTTAAATTACTATAAAAATAGGTTTTTAAAATAATAATTAACTAATATTTTTGCTAAATTAATTTAACATACATTTACTAGATAGTAAATAGAGTGTCACTATCTATTTTTGGCGAAGAATTTTTGTCCATGCCATCTACTGTATCTGTACTGTACTGTATTATCACTAAGTCAGAAGCAATGGACATAGAAGTACCAGGTTGTTGGACCCAACTTTTCGAACTGAATCACTTCAGAAATAATATTCTAGTTTTGGAATTTGTCTGATTAATTCATTGTTCCAAACAGGCCATTCTTTTCATTGTTTTTTGCACTGTGCACAACTTAATTTAACTCTACAGTCATTCGTTCTTTAACAATTCATAATCACTAAATCACATGGAATAACCTACAAAGATACCATCATTTCACATATCCCTTATAGACCCAGGACCATGATTTCATAATAAAAAAAGTTTTATTCTTACATTTCTTCAAAACTGTATTGGAATAGCTCAAATATAATTTTGTTTTCTGTTGACGTAAAATCAGTGCATAAATGTAATCAAGAATCAGGCACTTCAAAAAACAACAGTCCACTAGGTATTAAAAAGTTTGCGTTTAACTACCTGTAACCTTCAGTTGTTATGTGCACTTCATCAAGATTATAGTAAAAGATACGATTTCTACTTCTGATATTCTTGTGAGTGACGGGAACAGCTTAGCTGTCTGCCAGGCTATTAGAGGAGCTTATATTGAAATTCAACGAATATACAGTAAAAACTTGGAGAGTTAGTGTTTAATTTAGTAGCTATTTCACATCTCTGTTGTGTTTCATTACAATTACATAATAATTTAGAACCCCATAATGACTTCATGGCAGCTAAAATAATTCAGTTAATAAAGGAGGTGGTTCTATTTAATTTTACCAGTCACTTCTTGCTCCCATTAAAATACAACATTGCTAATTATTTGTTATTCTCGTGCATCATATTTTTAGTAGACAAATGAAATTATTTACACTGTCAGACTAGTAAAACCCACTAAGGTCTAGTTGATCATGGAGTTTAGAAATCAACCGATCAATCATATTACCAACAGATATTTTTAAATAGTCATTTTCCTAAAATCCTCAAAGTTGTGTTATTTTACCATTCATATAATTCCCTATTCTTCTTTTCCATTAGAGTCTTTCACCCACTTGTATAATCTCCATAACCCTCAACAAATACTAAAGCAAATTTTGACTAAGGTAAAACGTTTTATATATCAATACTTACATAATGTAAATCTTATTTTTCTGCTACAACATCTTTCTTTAGCGGAGAAACAGAGAGACTACATTCTGCATGTTGTGAATGAATATCACAACAAGACTTGCATTTGAATGCGTGAATACAACCCAGACATTGATAAAGATTATGTCCATATAAAAGGAGAACGGTCTGGTTGTTGGTCATATGTTGGACGTATTGGAGGGGTAAGTGTCTAAAAATCTACCAAGATTCTCAACTCTTGTGCATGTGATTTTGTAGAGACTTTTCTCAATGTAAAACTTTAGCAGCAATGTGGAACGTATCTACAAACTATTCATTTGTTCTACTTAACAAGGAAAAAAATTATGTAAATTCATTAATACTTTGGGTGATAGTATGGAATATGTTTCCAGATGGAGTAGATCAGAATATGACATACTGACTGGATGAGTAAATGAATATAATGTATTTAATCAATTTCTAAAAAGGAAGTTTAGTTCTATAACTATGTCGTTTATTGTGTTAACTATAATCCAAAAATATCTGATTTATGTCAGTTCTGGGTGCACTGCAGTCTGGTTGCTTTAGTTTACTTAAGACAATCAAAAGCTCCTGTTTCATGATTCTAGCTTAGCAATACTTGCTATAATATGCAATCAGTCAATCCAAGATAAGATGCCAATAGAAATCAAAAAAATACATCAGAATGTTAAAGAACATAAACAAAAATGTCGTTTTAAAATGAATTCCCTCACACTGTAGCCTGCAGAGTAACGAGAAAGCTGATATGTTGGCCAAAAACGGAATAATAATCCAACAAAATATAAATAACCTCTTATAAATATCAACAAAACTCTTAACCAGAATGAAAATAAACACGTAGAAGAATTCACTGAACAATGTAAATTAAAAAAAAAATGGAAAAAACTACTAGGGCCCAACATAATACCAAACAGTCCTTGATCTGATGCAAATGCCTTATTCTGCTTAGAAACTGGTCATGACTGTCCAGTAGCATATCTCCATTGAATAAACTTGTTAGCCTCATCACACTGTGGAGTATGCAACAACACAAATAGAATATTGAATAAGAAACACCACTCTGCACTGGATCCCAGAAATTGGTTAAAACAAGAATTCCAAGTTCCTAGATACTATTGGGAAGCTCACAAGCAAATGACATTAAGTCAAGAGCTTCAGAATCTTTTACTACAGAGACATTATTATGATGTGTGGCAAGAAAATGGCAGGTGACTCATGGTCCATTGTTACTGTTGTTTCTGACGAGCGCGTAACCATTTCTCCAACACTTCTACAATACATAACAGTACTAACAATAAATATTCAATAATTTGGACTTACCAGGTTCACAATCATTGCTGAAAATGGCCCCCATTTGCCGCCACACACAACTGACATCTTCTGATAAACTAATGAACAACATCTGAAGTTTCACATTATTGATAGCCTCGATTTCTTCTCGTATATAGTCTTTTGGTTAATATGAGAATGAGGATTTTTCCTATAAACCTTACCTTTTAGTGTTCCCCATAAATAAAAGTCACAGGGTGTTAGATCTGGGCTTTGTGGAGCCCATAAAGGATTACATATTAGTCTCGTACCAAAAATACACTGTAATTCCCTTGCTGACACAGACATGTAATGAGAATTTGTTGGTAGGCATTACCTAAACACACAGTAATCACTAAACTTTATACACTTTAGAATCAAGACTTTTGTAACATGACTTGTGACTACAGAGAAAGCTATATGGCGACTGAAAATTTACATTGCACCTGTAACAGCCTGCACATCACAGACTGTGCAGGGAGCGGACCACCAGTAACCCACCATTTTCTCGCCTCACATCATAATAATGTCTCTGCACTACTATTATTACTACCACCATTACTGCTGTTGCTGCTACCACCATTACTACTACTATTACTACCACCATCACCACTACTACTACTGCTGTTGCCACAACTAACACTACCACCACCACCACTATAGTACTGAAGCAACAAAGACTGTTCCTACTATTACTACTACCATAATTTCAAACATTTATGAGTTTAACTTAAAAAAATCTAATTAAAAGATTAATGAATTTCTTTTTGGTCACACACAGATCAGTCTTAAAAATAAGACGCTCTCTTGCATGAATAAGGGCCTCTCACATGGTAAGCATATGATGATGATGATGCTAATAATAATAATAATAATAATAATAATAATAATAATAATAATAATAATAATAATAATAATAATAATAATACAGCTCAAAAGTAAGTGTAAATTTTAGCCAGTCTATATAAAGAATATCATAGCATAACACAGTTATGTAAAAGATATACTACAGCATATTAATTCCATACAGTTGGCAGTCTGAAATCATAACTGCACGCTAAGCTTTCACAGTTCTACAATATTAAATCTATTACGCTTTTCATTTCTTATCTGCATAATCTACAGTCCAAATTTACGTCATAAAAGACACATTTTGGTGCTTTTCCATGGAAGTATATCTTTATTTTTATCCAACTCCAGTTGAGCATTAAAAATTCTTTAATGAATAGTTTTACACATCTAGTTCCAAAATTATTTTTAGAGTATGTTGTTGTTCATTGAACCATGTAGCAGAACTCATTCTGTCTTGGTTCTGTGCCACATTAATTACGTTATCAGAAAATAACGCTTTTTCAGTTCATAGCAATAGTAGTAATGGTGGTGGAGAACATTAACAATAACAAATAATTATGTTTCATTATGCTAAAAGAAGTTTCTCTCTTACTAACTACCATTATAGCGCCAAGAGTTAAATCTTTCTCCCAGCGAGCCTGAGACTGGATGCTTCCGAACTGGGACAATAGAACATGAACTGCTTCACGCACTTGGTTTCTTCCATCAGCAGAGTGCTACTGAGAGGGACGACTTTGTGGAAATATACTGGGAAAATATTCAATCGGGTATTAACATAATATATTTAAGAATTAATATCAAATTATCTTATGTGACTTAACATGATAAGTGACCGTCTTAAATCAATCTGTTTATGGCACAGGAAGAGAAGGAAATTTTAACAAATACAGTGCAAGCACCATAAGCAGTTTTGGAGTGAAATACGATTACGACAGCATAATGCATTATGGTGCCTATGCCTTCTCAAAGAATGGAAAGAAAACTATTCAGCCACTGGTAAGTCTACTACAGCACTGTCTTCTCTCATCCTTTCCCACACTGATATATCATGTTTGCCATTGCATTCTTCGCTTTATAGATTCAAACTCACAAGAAGATTCTGTTACACTGATACAAGGTGTGATTGGGAAATTATAAGACAGGAGCCGCCACTGCTCAATAGTAGGGGGTAGGTTTGCCCACGGGTGTGAAAGAGAAAGCTTATTATATTTTATGCTCGACCATGCCGAAATGTAGTAATTATATACCTGATAGCAGTCCTTTAATGCATGTCATTAAAGTACACCTATTCATTAAAGTTCAGGTTTTCGATTATTCTCGGATATGCAATCGAAAGACAACTAGGGAAACGTCATGGAGGCTGGAAATACAATACTGTCGCAGAAGGTTATGTTCTGTTACTATAATAATTAGCGTTAATTGTAAATAATATTCAAATAAATGCAATTTGCCACCTCGTTTTTCAATGTCTAATTTAATTTCAATGTTATATCAAGATTAATATTTAGTTTACTCTCTGGATTATATCAAGGTCAATGTGGACATCTGTTCCTCTGAAAAAATCAATACTTTCGCGTCTGCGCACATCTCACAATTTACGAGCTATGCACAAGGTCACTTCCGCTCTTCAGTCAGATAGGAATAAAATGAATACTTCTGAATAATTTCAAGTTAGAAATATGGTCGAGCATAAAAAGTCGTATGAAACTTGACTATAATGGTAATTAAGATGCTCGTATGAAAATTATGAAACTCGCTTGCGCTCATTTCATAAACATACTCGCGACTTAATTACTACCATTATAGGCTCGTTGCATAATGTACTAATATTATATTAATACATATCAAAATGCTATTCATATCAAGGAAAGCAAGAAAAGAAAAGACAAAGGCAAAATCCATATAAAGAGAACAAAAGCAGATTGAGATGAGTTGAATCTAATGCTATTTATACAAACAAAAGCAAAGCAAATCAAAGCAAAAGATTAATGAAGCTGTATGCACAAAATTCAAATAAATATGAAATCGTCTTGCTCTAAAGATATGGTGCGCAACTTTTAAAAGGGCAAGATTGATATTTATTATATGCATGACAGTATGTGTTTCTGATTCGGTTGCTTCTTTTGTAGGATGAAAATGCAGAAATAGGTAAAAGAAATCAATTCAGCGACCGAGACATTGAGAAGCTTCAGAGAATGTATGAGTGTAAATCGTAATGATTTTATAAGGCAGAATCTCAAATGCAGGTGATTTATTTGTTAGTAGTGCAGATAGCTGAAAGGATTAGCTCAACATTTACAATAAGCACAAAACTTTTGCAAGATACGGAGTACTGATCTTTATGACAGGAAAGTCACTCCTTTATGTTGCATTAGGTAAAGAGAAGCCAAACAAAATTCCCATTGCTTTAATACCAACACCTATAGAATGTCATTTAAAATTTACCTGAACATATTTGTGAAGGATCTTATACATTCTTTTAACTAGTACATTATTGTAGCTATCCAACACTGAAATAAAAGAACAGAAGCAGCCATTATGCTTCAGTTGGATAACATCACTCAATCGAGATCCACAAACTAGTACCAACAATATTAGACTTTGGAAATTAAATACATAATACATCTAAGATTTCTGTTAACAGTAACATATTCCTATTTATATCTCCATTATCACAGATATGACAAATTTCAATGACAAACTATAGAATGAGTTACGAATATGACAATAGCAATGTCAATACGTTTAATTAGGGGAAGGTGATATTTGCAATGGTAGAATTTCATCCAAGCAAACAACCTTCAGTAGCATTGCGATAACCCTAGCATCTGCTGCTAACATGATGGGACCTTAGAAAACGGGCTGCTAAATTAATGGTATTTCTTAATTTAATTGTTGTTTCTTTTTTATATTCTCACTCCTTCTGTTCTAAAACTGATAATAGTGTGCTTCATATAATTAATTTGTCTTGTTAATGAGTCAAGAGGTTCCAAAAAATGAATGCAAGGTATTTCTAATATTATTCATAAAAACTGCAATTCCCATGTATGGTGTGCACACACACATGTAAAAAATAAACAAGTTTAAGATCAAATTTAAAAAAAGATTGAACAAATTCAAACGTGAACTTTGTTTATTTATGCACAGAGATAAGAGGATCATACAGTAATTACTAAACAAACGTTAACTGGAGTGAAACAAGTTTTAGATTCATTTTCAATATTTATATGGAGTCAAAGAGCTAAAGGGCGGAAAGAGATTAACATTGTTTGAGCAATATCCCAGTGAAGTCCCCTGCTGACACTGTCCCTGATTATTGGAAAGATGGATTACAGACAGAAAACTAAACTGTCATCATTACTTAACTCTAAGTAAATATTCAGTCACCTTTAGTAACATACCAATAAAGATGTACAGTACATACAATTTACATAGCCTACAGCCCCAGTAGTTAAATAGTTATTATGCTTTCCATTAGAATTAAGGTTTGTAATTTTAAATCTAAATGAGAGTGATGGAGTAAAAAAAAAATTAAATCCATAGTGAGACAGCTCATGAAGAGCTAAGGCCTACCAGCTGACTGCTGGTCTCACGTCCACATACCTCAGCAGAGGTGAACGATCATCCAACTGGAACGGAGGTATCCTGTGGATAGCATGATGATTCCCCCAGCCATTATAGCTGGTTTCTGTTACCAGATTTTGCTATCATAGCTCCCCAAATTCATCACAATGCTGGCTGAAATTTCATGAGAAATTCCTTCCTCATGAGGACTCAACTAGTGTGCATTCCGTGAGTCCTAGACATGATGCCTTAGATCACAATGCTATGGTGCAGGACTGATGGATTTTTAAGGGGATTTAAATCCTCAGTTTTATGTTTTTATTTATATAGTGAAATCAGGCTCCTTTGTCATAGCTTGACAGCTTGCAAAATCTTGTCTCTGCACGTAAAGACCAGACAAAATTTACTGATAATTTTATAACCTCCATCAAAATTTAATTCTGCAAGTCATCCTCACCAACGACCTATTACACCAGCATCATAGTATTCTGTTTTATCATCAATTCAGAAATGGAATTCAACTGTGCTTTAGCTTGCAGAATTTCAGGTAGATCACAAATGATCACATGTGAATACATTGAAAATCAATCCATCAACCAACTAACAATATTAATGTAATGTATATCAGTGCAATTTTGTAACAATATAATAAACTCATAGTGAAATGTTACTCTGGATTCAGTTCGTTATGAACAAGGAAGAAAAGGATTGAGATACATTAGCACAGGATAGATTAATTGAACACTGTTATATATAAACATACAAATGTATTAAAAATATAAAAAAATGTGGATACAATGTTACTTACCGTAACAATGCAAGATATTTAAATGCATAATCACAGCATAGAACATGTCAAACTAACAAATGGTCTATTATCAATTTGTAAATGAATGAACATTGGTAATGTAGAATGAAGTAAAAAATTTACATACTTTAAATTTTAAAATTATTACTGTGGCCTTAAATTGAGACACTGCACACCAATTCTTTACAATACCAATGTTCTGAACAATCACTGGATTCAGTCACAGAAATGTATGAACAACTGGCAACTTCATTTTGTAGTAAGTTAAATACATTCCACGAACTCCAACTGTTTTGGAAGCATTATTGTAACATTTACCGAGAAACTATATTTTTATTAAAATTTCATGTTTTTAATTCAATTTAATAAACGGTTAAATAAAAAAAAATGAATGTACAAGTGGTTCGCAAATATAAGGTTATGAAAAGTTTATTCATTTAAATGGGGGTTTGTCAAGTATATTTAAATTAATATGCCTATCAATGTTTACTATTTACTGTCCCTGTTGTTACATACACAATTTTTCAAAATATTTCACATTATCTTATAAATTTTATTATATAAAATGTCATATATCATAAATATATAAACTCAGGAAAACTGTTCTGAATCCAGTATAGCACCATCAAGATGATGTAGTCTAACCTAGGGATATAAAAAAACTATAACTGATTCTTCCTGCCTACATAGTAATAATTATTCTGCAGGAAATCTTGTTCATTTGTACTATACATTAAAGTGTGAACACGTTCGTGAAAATTTAGTCAAGCAAAATGTATGCAGTAGTATGTCATTGTCACGTAAGTATAATGAACTACTAATTTTAATTCAAAGAATAAACTTAAGTTATAGAGGAGACAGAAGAATCACTCATTTTGGTAAGTGCATACAAACTCTCTTCAGTTATGAATGAGAACACGTACATGAAGCCACTAACTGCTATGCATTAATGCTTAAGATATAAATTCCATAGTGGGAGATTGGTAAAAAAAAAAATGTCAGGGGTTTGCGTGGTGAATAGGTACGCATTTTATTGTTTCATATGTTACTGTTATGTTTCTATCATTAGGAATATGAAAGTATCCAGTTATAGGGAGATAACACTAGTTGCTTATTAGATAATGCTCGTCACTTATTCACTTGCAAGTAGAATATGGAATATTCAACGGATGGCAGAACACATTCACTTTGGCTTGTGCGGTATTGGAGACTACAAGAACTTCGTGTTATGTTAAGAATGTTATATTTTCTAATCAACTGTACCTCGAACAAAGACATATTCACATTGAAAAATACATGAAGATACAGCATTATACAAAAATAAAAATTAAACTGATGTTGATTAATGATTTCCATGTCTGTAAACATATGGCAGCAAAACTTTTGTAATACATTTAAGAAGTTGTAAAATAAATTAAATTCTTATAACTTAGAAGTTTTCTGTCTGCTTCAAAATTAAATTAAATTGAAAAATAAGTATTTCAAAGTTGAAGTAATTTCTTCGATATACAGAACTTCAAGAAGAATTTTCTTTGGACAATTTCTATTGCAACAATTACGTATAAAAAAACATTTCAATTTTTGCATTTACTGGGATCATTACAGTTCATCTCAAAACTATGTCAATTGTAATGGTTCCTTTTTCACAAGATGAAGCTATTCATCTTTTGAAATGTTGTGTTTTCCACCAATATTTATAGTAAAGGAAATAGTCCAAATAAGATTCTCATTAACTATTTAGAATGGTCGGTGGCTTTTAAAGTATACTTCCTCCAAAAATTCTTGTTTCTCATTATTTAAATCTTGTTACTTACAACTGTCAGATTGAGAGAGTTCTGTAAATGTTACAATCCTTTACAACAATATTACATAAGTAATATCTAGTAGTGATATTGTATGCAAGTTTCGTAAAATAGGCCCTAAACTTCTTTGGAAATAGTACTTACTGTATGTCAATAAAACAAAATGAATAATTCCATAATATTAAAGTTAATAATAATTGTAATATTGCTTATAATAAAGGGAGACAAATATTCTAACCCTACTGAAGACAATAAGAAAATTACATGAATTTATCTTTTCTGTCATGTGAAGTTTACAACTGTTTTAATTAATTATTATATAGGACACACTGTACAATGAATCGTATTGAATAACTGAATTTTTTTTACAGTAATAAAGATCAAACTTAAGATTTCAAGATCTAATATCTACTTTAACATGGAACCTCAATGTGACATGTTCTCATTCATTCTGTGAAAACGTCTTCCTCAAGATTTTTAACAGACAGGCCTACTTCTGTGTCTTCTGCTTCATTATTTTATCACTTATAGTTTGGCACTTTTTTATGAATTAAGTGATAAAATTAATGATTTGTCAGAAAGTTGATCATACTTGCAGTGAACTGAACACTGAGTCAGTCTGGTCAAGTGCATTCAGTCCTCATTCTTCAGGGAGGTCACCCCAATCTATGGGTTTCTTTCCTTTCTCCTTTAGCAACTCATTGCAGCGAGAAAAATGCCCACAACCCAAGAACCCACGATGTGCAGAAAGTGGAGAGGGATGTGTTGACATAAGCAAATGGTGTTTTTTCTGAACAAAATAAAACAAAAATCTCAAACCAAAAGGAAAACACACAAAAAATACACAACACAAAACACACAGAAGTCGATAAAAAAAAAAGCAGGATCCAATAAGACCAAGAATTAAAAAAAGGACAAATATGCGAATCACAAACATTCTGAGTTGTATCATGATAGAGACCGAGGATTTATAAGCACTAAAAATTGTGCACGCAACTATGCACTAAATACCTTAAAAAAATACACTGGAATATGCACTAAAAATTTCCAGGTTTCTTTCATAAAGAAATGCCTTTTTTCATTTAATACAAGCCTCTAAGTTATGTCGAAAATTAACGTTCAACATTACAGAATGTAACTGGAACAAACTTAAAAAGAGGGCACTTGTAAGATCTCCAGTACTTAGCCCAAAGTTTATTTGCCTTTTTAGCACAGATGCCACTTTCCGCAAATGATTTAGAATTTTTTTAATTTCTCCGTGCTCCTTTCAGCCTCTCTTCTGCATTTTAAACTACCATCAAGAAGGAGGCAAAGAGAGGTAGACACCTTCAGTGACCTTAGACAGGAATGAGTAGGGTGCTACTAGGAATTCCAGACTCTCTTGCAAACTAGGCCAACCAGAGACCTGCCCTTCATAGATATTCACTGGAATTTTTCTTCTTCTTGGGGATTGGCTCAAACCAAATGCATAAACAACCAAATATATTGGAATGTTTGACAATTCCAATGAGTCATGAATTCCTTGAACGTAGTTGTGACAATCAATCCTTCGCTTAGGTTACATCACAAAAAAATAAATAAATAAAAAGAAAGACAAAATACGCAATTATATGCAAAATTGAATTAAAATACTGTATGCATTTTTCATCAAAACTGTTGAAATATGCACAAAATAAAAAATAAAATTAGTCTTATTCGATTATTCGTCATTCAAAATGTAAAGATATAAGAGTACTCCTTAAATATGACATAACAATAAAAACATGTATTTTCATGCAAAGCCTTGGTCTAATCATGAAACAAACCAACGTCACACAAAAGAGTATTTGTAATTTTTTCTCTAGTGGATGCATTGTTTAGTGAGTGCAGAAATTCTATGTAGCTTAAATATATGTTATGTACAGTCTTAGAAAAAAGTTCTGTCACACAGATACTTCGTAAGTCCTAGAAAGAAGGCAGTGTGCATGATCAGACATACAACGAAACAAAACTAATTTTATTACCTCAACCAGTCCTTCCCTTGTGAACAGGTCGCTTGTTCTCTGATCATGCACACTGTCTCCTTTCTGGGACTTATAAAGTATCTTTTTTTATCAGACTGTACTGTCAATCTTTGCACAAGCCTGACAAATTCAGGTAGGGGAGAAGGGGAGGGAGGAAACAGCCTACAAACAGGACTCCTGACATGAGTAATCTAATCACCTCCACTTCAGAAATGCAATTCATTTCTGCCAGGCTAGCAGTTGAGGAAGGTCTTGAATCCCATACACGGAATCTGTGAAGTGACAGTAAAAAAACAAGTCTTCTGCACAGGTAGTGTCATAGATGGCTAGTCTAAGGAGTACTCAGTGCAAGAAAAGAATTGCATGGGACAGGAAACATAACACGGTGTGGAGGAATAAAGGGAGCAAGCGCTGTCAGGCTCTGCTCTTTCCCAAGTGATGTTATGAGCGACCATACTTCACAGATTTCGTGTATGGGGTTCAGATGATGGTCCTTTTTGAACTAATGAAAATCAACTATAAACTCTATTACAGCTATTAGATTTAATTTCTATTTATGGAGCTCTGTATAGAAGGGATTAAACAAGATGGAAATGTGTGTATTTCTGCACACCTAAAGAATGCAATTAATGTATTAAGCCCACAAAAATTTATGGCAAAAGGGAAATATATTTTGCACACACGCTCGCACAGACACATACATACATAAACCAAATATAACACAACAAAATAAAATCAGATACAGAAGATGTTAAAAAAAATATATAGTAATACCTTGTCTACTGACGCTGCTTTTTTCTGGGCATAAGATCCCCAAAGTAGGAAGACTACATTTCGAGAGTTGTCACTGATATACTTCACAACTGCGTCTGTTAAGTTCTCCCAGCCCTGATCTTTGTGTGAGTTAGCATTGTGTGCTCGCACTGTGAGGCACGCATTGAGGAGCAAGACACCTGCACACACCAACAAACATTCTGGAAATCTGGTAGTCAAATGGAAACATTTACAGAATAGTTTTGAGTTTCTACAAGGGCGGGGGAAAGCAAGGAAAAAATGTATATAATTTATTGTTAGGAAATCTTCATGAAGTTTGTCACTTGCTTCATGTGTTGAAGAAGAGAATACAAAAACAATAAGACAGTGAAGTTTTTAGAAATGATGAAAATAAATGATTTGTCAGTTAAATGATTAAATCGACTTTCTATGATATAGATCTGTGTCCAAATCTAAGAGAATTTTTTATGCACAGATACAAGTTTGAGCAGTTTTAAGCACTATTCCTTCTTTTCTCTATTAATCATCATCATAATAAAGAGGCTAATCTTTCAGCCTCAATTGGTGAAAAAATTAGACATTTACAAAAATAAAATCTGCAAATACAATTAGAATAATTAGGGAAATGATAAATACTTTATATTTGCGATATCTGATACATTAATGACCCACCATACCCCTCTAGAAGTACCGCATTTACCCATGTAATGGACGCACCCCAATTTTTCGTGTTAAAAAAAAATCCCGGCATAATAGACGCATCTCATTTTAATCAAAGATCGTTTAAATAATATCGAAAGTCGTAAGACTGGATGCACTGCGTATGTTTAAATTCAAGTTTTTAAACAACAATGCATGATACCACTGCAATCATGATTGATTCTTTTTTTTACGCGTGCAAAATATAGATACAGGTACTCTCCAATTAATAACGCAGTATTCTTAGGACATCTGCAGTGATGCTGAGCCTGACAGTGAATGAGGTAAGGCTAGTGTTAATAATAACAATAAAGTGTCTTGTCTTATTGTTGCTGTATTCATTGTTACAAGTTATCATCTGTTTATACAACTGCTGCTAACTAACGAACTTCTTAACTGCGACACAATCGATATATAAATTAATCACAGCTCATATATCGTTATGTATTCTATCGATTATTTCAGCATTCGAGATGGAGCACCTTTAATACGTGTGTTCCCCCCCCCCCCCCCTCGCATTAAATATGCACCCTAGTTTTTTGTTATAAAAATCGGAAAAAAAAAAAAAAAGTATCTATTACGTGGGTAAATACGGTAATATAATGAGGTTGTAAATAATTTTGACATCTTTGACATTGCTTGCAAAGCATCATATGGAAATGGATCTTCATCATATCACAGATGATGATTCTGAATAATGAATAAATGGTGAAATGGCAGGAAAATCACACTAATCTGCAAAAACCTGTCCAAAACACCACAAAATTCCTCTTGGACTCGGCCAGTTTTGAACTCAGATCTCATGTGAGATTGCAGTCATTTTGCTAATGGTGTGCCAACAAAATAATTCATATTGTATTTAAAGTGCTTCAAGTTTAATAATAATAGCAAGTGTAAAAAAACATTGTAGACTCTAGGATCAAGCCTTGCAAGAAATTATTGGAAGTAACATATAGACAGAATGAAGGCAGATTGGACGATGAGAAAAGCCAAGAAAGACAGACACCTAGAGAGGAAGAGAAAGGCCTACTGAAAGATGAGTGGAAGTGGATGCACATCTTCAGAAGAAGCTTGATACATACAGGATGAATTACTACATCAAAGAAGCAGCAGTAAAGGAATGCTACTGAATGTTCTCCATCTGTCTTTAAACTCTGCATATACTTTAATTTGTAATCTTGGTCACTATGAAATTCTTGCGGCAGTAAATGGAGAGCTTAATATTATAACAAGTAGTATAGAATTGCTAACCTTGCCTAGCCCACCCAATTAAGTTTCCATGTCGTGGAGTCTGAAATCCAGGAATGTCTCGTTCCAATTCCTTGTACATGTTCAGCAAGCTATAACACAACAACAATAACAAAGAATGTAAAAATATTTTCTTTATACCAGCATTGCAAATAAGCAGAAAGTTTACAGGCCCACCTTTTTTTACCTGATTTACTGGTGCTTAAAGACAGGCCACTATATTCCATGTTACCAGTGTAAAGAAATAATTTTTTTCCTCTAAGATTAGTTTGAAAAACAGTCCTCCCTATAACAATACTAAATTTTATTTTTCTCCTGCTAAATAATAACTTAACAAATATCTGCAATATGTGGTTAAAAAACCCCTACTAAGTTGACGATACTGATCATTCAGCAACAGTTCCACTTCTAATACAATTTAAACAGCATCAAAAACACTGTCCGTGGAATCTGTGAAGAGACATTGAAAAACAAGGCTTCTGCATATGTACCATCAGAGATGGCTGGTAAAACGAGTTCTCAGGGTCAAAAGGAATTTCGTGGTAGAGGAACACAACTAGCTGGGAGAAAGAGAAAGTAAAAGAAAGGGGGCAGTCACTGTCAGGCTCCTTCCTCTCTTGAGTGATGTCATATGCAACCATACTTCACAGATTCAAGTGGCTGCGAGTTGTTATAATTAATCAATCTAATTTATAAAACTGAAGAAAAATCTCAAAGTATGCTCTAAGAGCAAACATAATACAAGAGAAAACGTAATAGACGTAGCAAAATAATAAGAAGTTTAAAAAATTTGAAATAGGTCTATTCGCTGCATAACTTAATCTTTTTGGCGATTTTCTTTTCAATTCAGACACCCATGTTATTGTTATCTTAGGCACCTGCAAAAATAATTTAGACACCCAGGGCTTATGGCCATCTGTTTATTTACAAACTTGCCTTATACCTATTAGTTTAATTAAACAGAACAAGGGCTAACAACATTTTATTTCACCTAATTATTTGAAATAGGCGCACATAGAATACAAAGTCAATAGATACATTGACACAAAATAAATTAAATATTCTTGGACACATGTGCTGCTAAGCACAAAACTGTGTATATTACATAAATTAACACATTTTTGAGCAAGGTTTAATATAAATTAACGAATATTTAAGACAACTGAATGATGTTAATAATTTAACATTGCGTGATAGATCATGGAGACCCAAGACCTACTTGCTGACAGCTAACTTGATGTCTTAAATTCAATACTGGTACGGTAAGATAAATTTTTAAATCGGCACTCATTCTTTAAAAGTAGTCATATTGTGGGTGTGAATGTTTGTGGTTCTTTCACTCACTGCAACATCTGATTTAGGGGTGTAAGGGATAGTGATGTCTCCTACAGCTTCTCCTATCCAAATCCCAACCTCCACCTGCTTGTAGTACACCCTGCATTAAGAAATGAGGATATGGGATCCGAGTAACAGCGGTATAAAAGTATCATCTAAATGAAGGAAATGCCGTTTAAAGATTACATGCTGACCTACAACAGCATGTACTAGCGTCTCTTCACTGGCAATGAGAGATAGGGTTGGTGGAAACTCTTCAATCCTCCCGGCCACGTTAAAACGACCAGTAGACCAATGGTAGTTGCAGCCCTCCAATCATATTGGGGGGTTGCGAATGAATGACTTAGCTGCCAATATGTAAAACTGGTGCTCATTTCAAAACAGTTACAATAAAACTCAATTTAATGAAATGTTTCCCAAGGTAAAACGTTAAAAATAAAATAGTCCCCCAATCTGGTCTCCAGGTGGGGACTACTTTGGGCTCTCAACAAGTAGGAAAAACAATATTGACTGTTCATCTAATATCAGTAAACTAGTAGTTAGTTGCTCAGTGGAATGTAGGAGTTTGTCATCATTCAAGAAAGCTGCAGATCAAAACATAATGCAAGAAGACTCAATAGATGTGTTAGCTATTTTAAAAGCAAATGTAAGAAACAGAAATACTGTCAATTTAAGAATTATCATGCTTACATCCTACACACATTCAGAAAAATTGATTACGATACTGGGAAGTAAGGTAAATGGAATAACTCCAATATGGCGAGCATTAGCAACCAACCGACATCTGATTTAAAAAAAGACTGTTCCAAATTCAAACGTGATGCTCTGATCATTGGTGGCGAGTGATGGCAAAATAATACATGCAAAATAATAAGCTATTTTCATCTGACTTGCATAATTTTTCCACCACTCTCTCATTATCGCCATAACTCACTGCATGACATTACAATTAGCTTCACATGTGGCAGTTGCAAACTCCTGAATTAGAATATTTTCACTATCATGCTTGAACTTAGTTTATAGTTTTATTTATTTAATATTAATAAATACATTTGTCTGCTATATGCGCAGCCAAGGAAAGCTTACAACCAATGACTTTCATCTTACCTTGGAGGAGGTGGTACCCCAGCAGAAACACTGAAACACAGACCTGCAACACAGATAACAATGTTTCAAAATTAACTAAACTAATTTAAACGAAACAATAGGGCAAAGGCCACAAATCAGAGTTTAAATGTAAGAAAATAAAAAAGAAATATGATAATGATCAATAAAGATGGTAGTAAAGCAGGTTTGCTCGGAGTATTCCCATTTCCCCTGCTATGACTTCACCATATCTCCGTAATTCATAATTTATTATTATCACTGGTGTAGTAGCAATGGGGCTAGTGCACCATAAAATCTTTCTCAACACATTAATAGCAATACTGAAATCAGAATAATTCGGATATATTGTCACAAAAGCAAACAATGAAACTTAAAGAGTTGAAGATATGAAATGTACGTGGGTGGTCCAATAAGTAATGCATATAATTTTTTTTTTCTCGGCTGCCTTTCATTGGAAAGTAACGAAATTTTATACACATCATCTTTACAGCTTCCTGCATTTCGTCATGTAGTTTCACCGTTTTCTGTTACATGGCTGTGATGTAGATTAGTTTTAAAATGGCGACTGCACATGAAACACGTACAAAGCAGAGAGCTATGACTGAATTTCTCTTTGCGGAGCAGGAAACCATTGCAAACATTCACAGGCACTTACAACATGTCTATGGGGATCAGGCATGGATAGAAGTACTGTCAGTCGTTGGGTTAACAGAATGTCAGCGACAGAACGAGGTAAAGTGAGATTGTCTCAGATCTTCCATGCTCAGGATGACCACATGCTGCTGTAACACTGGAGACAGTTGAACGCACCGATAGGCTTATTCGGGATGACAGGTGAGTAACATCCAAACAACTTGCTGTTCAAGTCGGCATCTCTGTTCAACTCATAAAGATGTCAACAAAATTCTCCTTCTCCATGACAATGCAAGGCCACACATAAGCATGCACACTCGTCAAGAAATCACAAAACTTGGCCTGACTGTCCTTCCTCACGTGCCCTACAGTCCAGATCTCGCATCATCTGACTTTCCTGAAGGATGCAATCCGTAGGAAGCGATATGACGATGATGAGCAGGTCATAGGAGAGTCAGGACGTGACTGAGAGGAAGACCAGCTGAATAGTACTGAGATGGCATACAGGTTCTAACATCTATGTGGTGTAGGGCCATAGATTTTAATGAAGACTACGTGATAGGCATTTGTAGCCAATTAATTGGGTAATAATGTGTATATTTGGATTTTTAATAAAGCAAACTTTGAATGAGAAAAAAAAAATGTTGTGCATTACTTATTGAACCATCTAGTATTACGAACAATTCTCTTATTTCTTATACAACATCTGGTACTTTATACCAGAACTGGCACACTTAGGAAAGAACTGACTGATGTGATTAAACATTAAACAAAGCAGCAATTAAGCTCATAAGTGATATTTCATAATAATTTTTAAGAGCAAAAGCATGTTATAATAGATTTTATATTAAATATAAGTAATTCAGATTGTTTAAGACTTTCTTTTTTTTAACTTTTTTAGTTGGTTATTTAACGATGTTTTATCAATTACTCGCTTATTTAACGTCGATGGGATTGATGATAGTGAGATGAGGCCATAGATTATCTGACATTTGCCTTACAGTTGGGGAAAACCTCGGAAAAAGCCCAACCAGGTAATCAGGCCAAGTGGGAATTGAACCCATGCCTCAATCGCTCCAGCTGACTGAGCTATGCTATGCTGAGTGGCTTTTTTTAAGCTTAATTATAAGCCTAAACATAATTTGTTTTTCTTTGTAATAGCAGAATACAATGTAATTTTATCTCAATTAGTATGTCATCTCTGATTGAGGTTTTAGCTGATATGTACGTACAGTTTTAGAAATAATTGATGGTGTACAGATATTTTCGAAGTCTCAGAAAGGAGTTACTGCGCATGATAAGAGGATGAGTGACCAGATTCACAAGCTAGTTGAGCAACAACACTCGTTCTGTTTCGTTGTATGTCATTGCTGGGTAGCTAGAACAAGTGCCAGAGAAAATAGTAATATACGTTACAAGAGCGGTATGTTGACGTTTTCATGGTCGAGGAAAAGATTGAAAAAGCGAAACGTAGTTGAGCTTTTTTAATTTCCGAGAACATGAAAACAAACATACATGAAAACAAACATTTCTAATTAGTTGCAATGAAATCTCCATGTTGGTTTCTGTTTGACGGCAATATCTTTCTTCAACATCGTTGCTATAAAATGTTTTCTGTGTTTACTATACTCCAGCAGGCCGTGATATACGTCTGTCTTTTTTTTCTCCCAGTCTATAAATGCGAACTTAAAACAAACGGTAAGGTTATGTAATGATTTATTTTTCATTTTAATATTTTAACAATATTATTTTTATAACATATTGCAGTAATAACATCAGCATCTGGAATCTTGCTGATTTTTTCACGGCTTCCTTAATGTTACTTGTATCAGGAATGCAATAAGTTTCGTGGAGTAGTAGACTTTACTTAATTTTTGCAAATATTTAAAAACAATAATTAACATTGCAATTTAGGTGAAATTGCAGTGGTAAGTTTCCAATTTACAATTATTACTATGTTAAACATCTCTAAAAATAATATGTTAAAAGCCTAAAGCAGTAAAATGAATGTCGCACTTAAGCGGTAAGAAGAGGGAAATTGTTATGTGTGTTATGTTGGGAATACTGAATGTGGTATTTCACACTTACCGCGTATTGGTTCTGTGAGGAAAACAAGCAAATACGCACGATCTCGCACAAAAGAATTTAGCGTAAATAAGTAGTGCGATAAAAACTTTTTCACCACCAAGAGTGCGCCATCAATTGTTTCTAAGACTGTACATCTATTATTAGGCAGTACATCTCACTTGACAATATGTGCCAGAGGCAGAACAATATTGTTTGTATACATCTGAAATCTCATTAGTGTAATATGTTACTAGTCAACGATGTATGCAATGGAGGAGAAAGGAAGTGGTCACCCTACACCATTATCCCATTATCTCCTGGCTTAGTTGTCTCGAGTGATACCACATTGATGTAGCTTATAAGATTAAAACCTGTCTTCAGACAGTTGACTAACAGCGTATTCCGAATCTCACCAGTCCGGTGGGATCAATGACGTCACGTTGCAACGAAAATAAGGAACAAAACTGCTGGAAGAATCGATGCTGTCATGGCGACCATGTAAGTGGTTATCTGTGCTACGCTAGCAAAATTTTGCGAAATTTTCGTACTGCCATCTCGTTCAAAGAAAAGAGATCATAAACAACTTATTTCTTGAACTGGTAGTAATAACTGGTCCGTTGACATGTTCGCTCATAAGCCATTAACATATTGTTTTTAAGTTGTGCTCATTACAAACAATACAACAGAACTAAAGCAGAGCACACTGCCATGACACAACAGTGCACGATGTCATTCGTCTGCTAATTCCCGCCCTATACAAGAACCAATCAGATTCACCGATGGCGGCTGATGGAAACTGCCACCACCTCTCAAGTTGATGGCACCAGTGCGACACCGGTGGAGCATCAATGACGTCATCGGTGGAATTCGGAACACCGAGATGCCATCGGATTGCTCACCGGTGAGATTCGGAATACGCTCTAAACAACAATATGTAATCAAGGAAATAACACTCTGGCGTAATTTATATGTAGGCCTATTGTATGTGTGCTATATTTTCATATTATATTTAAATGTGTACAAAAACTTCTGAAATAAATTCATACTTATGAAGTTCTTAGATAAAAAGCTGAGATGAAAATTAGATGCATTTGTATCACAAAGTTTAAATACAGTAGGCTACAGAGCATTCCTATGCATAGTGGTCCCAATTCACCCTCTACCTAACAAAATCTGTTGGCGAGCAGCAAGTGGCCATATGCCGACAGACAGACACATATGTTCACGTTTTCCTATGCAGACTAATATCGACACATAGCGACGGAATATGACTATCTAGGACCAGTTTCCATAGGAACGCTCTCGCTCTCTCTCTCTCTCTCTCTCTCTCTCTCTCTCTCTATATATATATATATATATATATATATATATATATATATATAACATAATGGCTCAAGGAAACCTTGAACGTATAGTATTCTATATACTTCGTACCATGAGCTTGCCGAGGATTGTGATATGGATCTTGCCCTAATATCACCACTTTCACTTTTGATATATGACATGTATGTGTCCATGTCCATACTTGATGTTCTGGTGGATAAACTGTATTGGAAGCCCTCTCTTTTGCAAGAAACTCGCTTAGCTGAAAAAGAGATTCACTTACCCAACATCAACAAGAAACAAAAAAGTTATCACAAAAGTATGCTGTACACCAAAGTGCACAATGAATGATAATAACTGAACTATGCGGCACTACCAATCTGAAACTGACGTAAATTTGTAACTGACAGTTATGGTACCTATCTTCGTGATTTTAAAGTAAACCATGTCAACATGAACTCCTACTCTAGATATATGGGCTACATCCATATATTTTCCCTAAGTACTGTAAACATCCCAATTTAAACCTGTTTGTTTTCACCTTACCTTCTTGAAATACGGTTTTCCAAATTCTGAACTCAATGCTTCAAACCAAGATTCTCCAATGTTAGGATGAAGCGCTGGGAAACGTTTGCTGGTCAATTTAATTTTCGCCTGGATGTATTTGGAAAAGAAAGGAGAGTTTTTATTAACTTCCTTACACTTATCCGCTTCTAGAGTTTCATTTACATTCTCAACTTTAGGTTTTTTATTTGTGTCATTATCGACAATATTTGATAAAGGTCTCTTAACTGCTACTGGTTTAAAAAAGTTCATTATGTTCTTCTGACAAGCCATTATTAGGCTTTAATTCTAATGCAACAAAAATAACAATATGCCGCATCCAGCACTCAAAACCGCACAGAAAAGTAAGCACATACACAACACCGGAGTAGCTCTACACAAAACAATTCCCGCTGGAATGGTTCCCGCCACTTCTTAGTTTGCTCACTGCTGGCAACACTACAATATTTATTATATCAAAGATTGTATTTATCCTGTCTTTTCTGTGGCACTGTTGATCCATATATTTTTCGTCGTTAAAATCATGCGTGATATAGCAGTAACTTACAATATATCAAATTTAACGATCAAACTCCTTACTTACATCCCCGATCAGGGCTTACATAAGAGTTCTGTTAAAGAGATTATCAGCCTTCCAACTGATGCCCATGATTTATGCACCACGTGATTTGCGAGGATTCGAAATGTTTAAACCTCAACATGAATATATTGTAAATAGTTCATTATTGTGAGGAAACTCATAATACATCGAAACTAGTGAGCTTTATGATGAAATTACATCTTTCCTTCAACATTTACACCGCTTATTTAAGGAGCGTCACACCTGTGGAATAACGGTTAGCGCGTCTAGCCGCGAAACCATGCGGTTCGGGTTCGATTCACGATTGGGGCAGGTTACCTGGTTGAGTTTTTTCTGGGGTTTAACCTCAACCCAATATGAGCAAATGCTGGGCAACTTTCGGTGTTGGGCCCCGGCTCATCTCACCGGCATTAACATCTCATTCTGATATTAAATACCGGGTAACCTAAGATGTCGATAAGCGTCATAAAATAACCTGCTTAAAAAAAAAAAAAAAAAAAAAAAAAAAAAAAAAAAAAAAAAAAAAAAAAAAGCAAATTCATCTTACGGTCGACCTGCGTGGCGCAGGCTGTATAGCACTGGCTTTCTGTGCCCGAGGTTGCTGGTTCGACACCGGCCCAGGTCAAATGCGACAGGCTCATGTCACTAGATTTAGTGGCATGTAAATGAACTCCTCCCAGACAAAATTCTGGCACATCGGCTGATATAACATCGGCAGTTGCGAGCATCGTTAAATAAAATATAATTTTTTAAATTTCAACATCTTACAGACTATGGTAGAAACTCACATCTCAAATCCATCAGAAAATTGCTTCATAAACACTACAGACATTGGACTACACTGCCATCCAAAGATAAAGGAGTAATATTCCCATATTGGGGAAGGAAAAAATGTGGATTTCGTGGCTCATCAATAAATGAGGAATGTCATGCAGACAATGGAAATAAACTATTAAAATGGATTGCAATATAATCCCAGTTCGAACTAATTTTATTACCTCAACTAGTCCTCTTGTGAATTAGGTCGCTCATCCTCCGATCTTGTGCACTGCCTCCTTTCTGGAACTTATAAAGTATCTGTGGAACAAAACCTTTTTCTAAGATTGTACCTGTAATCTGACACATCACTATCTCTCAATCGATTCCATCCATAGGTGTGCTGGCAATAATTTAACAAAGGGCTCGCCAAAAAAAAAAAAAAAAGTTGGCCGGCCAGCCAGCAGAGATAATGGAGCAGGAGAAGGGGGAAACAGTGGTTACTTTACAACAATAATATTTTATTTTTACCTTTAAAATAGGTCCCAAACTGTCACTTTGTTCACTGATGCAATCAAGGCTCAGCTCAACTGCAGGACGCACTCAGTGTCAGTAGCAAGGTGATAATTTCTTAACCAGGATAGTACAAACGGGACCGCATCCTATTCTTTCAAAGGTTTTTCAACAATTTTAATAATCATTAACCTGGAAGTCTGTAAGCTTACTTCTTTCACAAGTGGCAATGTCATTCATAACACTAAAGCCTCTTTCAGATTTGTGCTGCTAATAGTAATAAAATTCGCGATTTTTTTTTTTTTTTGGCTATAGTTAAGGGCATAGAGGAATTGTCCTTACCTATATGATTAAATCTAGATATTTTATGGTTAATATAAATTTTATCCACGTATGATATTTGGCATCCCAAGAAATTAAATTTATTTACTTGTTCAATTATATAATCTTCCATGACGATCTTAGATCTTACAGGTCTTTCATCTATAAAGGCCATCACTTTAGTTTTCTGTTTTGAAATTGTAAGATTCATTTCTTTTATAATTATATTTAATTCAAATAGTCCTTTCTGCAGTGTGTCTTCATCACTTGGGAGAATTACTTGATGAATGGCAAAAATGTTCGTTCAAAAATGTACTGTACTTTCTCCAAGACATTCTGATATAGAAAACTTATTCAGCTGTATTTTCATATTCCTAACAGCTAATATTATTACCACCTATGAACCTAAACTTATGCTATGAACAGAATTGACGATGAAGAAACTCTTTACATAGATCAATGATCTTTTATGCAAAGGACCAAATTAAAATCAACTAGGGACAAGCGCGTTATATAAGTTTGTAGAAGAAATCCCGAACATGTATGAAATATTCTTGTTTAAAAAAGATGGCAGGGGATTCGTAGACTTCTTATAATTGTGTGGAACATTTAAGTGGATGGTGGTTGTGTGATTTCAAATAATCATAGATCACCATTTGTTGAGAATCATCTTAGCATAATCATAAGACAAAAACCTTGAACTTTTAATGAATATCGTAACCAATGCAAGAAAATATATGCAACATTTGCTGCTCAAGCTACCAATAAACATTCCACACTAAAAAAAAAAAAGATAGTGTTAATTTTCTATTTACCAAGTCATTCAAATAAATGAGAAAGCAATACAATTATTAAGAAACGATAATGATCTATTTTTACTTAAGTTACATGTTCAGAAGGTCACAAAAATAACTCTGGAGAGCTGCATGTGGCATGTAAGTTGAAAACAAGAGATCAAAGGCAGGAGCAACTTTGACGTGTAATGTAGGTAGGTAGCAAGCACAACACTGTGTTCTGAGACAACTAGTAATTTAATCTGTTACTTCTGTGGGATTACTGCATACTCATCTTGGAAGAACATGGAATTTTAGTGGTACTGACAAACATAGCAGAATATTTAGATGTACAATTGTTGTGAAAACTCAAACTAACAACAGTAAATTATAAACAACATGACATTCATTATCCAATTTTAGTGTGTATTGTAAATAAATTAAGAGATAAAGGCAATTTTGAGCAAAGATTACAGTTTTTAAAATAACATTAATCAATTCTGAAAGACAGATTTAGTGAAATGTTCATGCACACAATAAAATCATGACGTGGTAAAATTAAATTCACACACACACACACTTCTTTTATCAACAATTCTAACAACATCATCTGAAATCCACACAACTGAGAAACAGTCAAAGCTTCAAGTATTAGGTCTCAATAGTAATTTGGTGAAAAATAAAACAATGAGCCCCAAGTCGGGTCCGAACAAGAGACTGAAGCTTCGGCGAATACTGGACACAAGTGGTGCAGAGAACAATCACTTGTCTAACCTTCTCAGTCCGTCAAAAAGAAGCACAATAATACACTGGGAAAAAAATTGATATGCCACATTTTATGTTATTACATTCCTAATAGACACAATCAATTAATTTTAAAAACTTCCAATAAAAATCTATGTTTAATCCAGGACATATGTCTGTTTTAAACAATATTACATACAATTTGTTAGATTCCAAAGAACTATCAGCAGAAACAACTGTACCTTCATACAATACATAAACAGGTTGACGTATGCAGAGGCAGATAAAACTGAGTACCCTGCATTCATCAAGCCATGTTAGCAGTTAACAATGCATGTTAGGCCATTGGAAGAAAAGAAAGTAACATCATAGTATTAGTTAAAATCCAATGACCTCCAAGAAATTACCGCAGGAACAAAACCCTTGCGTAATTCTGTGACTTTGTACAAATTCTCAATAAGTCACAATCTGCTCGAAGGGACTTATGTAAAGTCGCAGAATTTTTATATAAAAAAAAAAATCTTTTACCCGTGATAGCACAACAAACATGTTCCCAAGTTTCTTGGTTAACAACAAGGAGGTGATGTGGTCAGGAGACATCGAAAAAAGGCATGGCTCTCCTTCTGAGCCAACTACAAACAAGAAAATCTCGTTAATTTCAACCACTGTACAACAAATTCGTACTCCAGTGTTCAAATTAACGCAAGAAAAAAGGAAGAATACTAACAACAGTGCTCGAAAAGAACAATATGGGACAATATGGCGTGGCAGCAGTACAATTTGTTACCAAATTTGCATTTCTATTTAATACTGACCAACATTTCAGAGGCTATTTCATAAACCACACCAACTGCCCCATATCCATTCCCATCATCTCAGCCTTAAATTTTCATAAAATGAATTTTATCATAGTTTTACCATATTTGCACGTAGTACCAGTATTTTCAGTTTCGAACACTGGATGGAAGTATCTCAAGAAAATATTAAGGCTGTTTGTTTTATACTTGCCAGGAGTAAACAAGTACAAATATTACAAGGCCAGATGATAAGGCTGTGCGATAGCCTAGTAATTGTCTGTGCTTCTTTGCTGCGGCAGAGAATTGCAGTCCTTACAAAATTAAGTACCAACAATGTGTGGGGAGAAAAAAAAAATCTGTTTGACGGTCATATTAAAACTAGTAAATATAAACTCATACATTCTTTTTTTCCTCTTTAAAATATTCTACTATCTAAACACATCAAACCATCATTAAAAGCAAATACTGGGAAAGTGCATGTAAGAGGGAAACCAGAGCACGTCCAAAAGCCGACCACAGAATCCAAACACAAAACGCCAGATATTCAAAATGTACATATATTTACAGACTGTAGTAAATGCAGGCGTGCTCTCGTCCTCCCTCCACTTTACTCTTAATGCTTATTGCAGAATTTGTAAATAAAATTTTCACATGGGAGAAGATGGTGTTTTTAGTACTATGAAAGACTAAAATACCAGTTCGATAACAAATCCATAAAAATTCTTATCCACATCACATAACATTTAAAACAACTATTGCACTCTGCGCTCGACAATGGTGCGAAATAAACACCGGCTGTAGTAATTCAGTCTGAGTGGCTATGTGGGTGCGGCACGAACAAGTACAATCTACAACAATTTTGCAGTTTAAACAGTTGAGGAAAGGGATCCGAAACAAAAAGGCCAAACAATCTGCCAATAGAAAAAAATAAACCGCCCATCCCACAATATTTGACAACTACAAAAAAGCACTCTGACAATAAAACTGACATGAACAGAAACGGATGTGTGTCCGTTCATTTAATATTAGTACACAGCCTAATGGAAGGATATTAGTAAATCTATAATGCAACAAGTAGGTACTGCATTTACTCGAATATAAGACTACCAAAAAATATCAGACACTTAAACATGTCTAATTCAGAATTAAAAACTTATGTCTAATATTCAAGTAAACATAGCACTTCAAAAAATTTGCCAGCAAACTGGCAAAATAAAACTAGATCCTCCATTGGCCTACATATTTCTATACAAAGATTTTAAAGACTTCGTAGAAATAATAAAAAAAAATTGCTATAACATCGCACGACAATGTTGATCCAGTTGATGCCAATGCAAAAAACGAGACTGCCTGTCACAAGGCCGCACTTGCCCACGAGGAAGCTGAATGCTTCGGGAGTGCTCCCAAACAACGATATCACAACCCAAAAACAAACAAGTAGAAAAGTTTACTGTTATAACAAGTTTTCCAACTTGTTGGAAATAAAAGTCCCCCACACGATGGGGGGACCGGATGCTTTCACTCACCCACAAAATTAGCAGCTGCCTACATCCTGGCCAAGCGAGAATCTATTCAACTACGCTCACTCCCCAAAATATAACAATTTACTCGATGTCCCAACTACATCTCACACGCCAATACTACGCCTATTGGACACGTTTAATAACAGTATCTATTTTTCTTTCTCCTCTTGATAATGGAATTAAAATTAAAAAAATAGGACTTTTATCAAGAGTTCAAATAAATTACTATACATTTAATAAATACATCAGAAACTGCAGTGCTAAATTTCATTGCATTGATAAATTACGGATGTACATTTCGTGTGCTCTCACAAAAAGCAGGTATAAAGTCACTAATTATCTCCATTTTAAAAAGATTTTTCTGCTAACATTACAATCCCTGTCAAAAAATTCATCGTCTTCTACAGAACAAGCAATGGCATTCTGTAGTATCAAATGGCTCTGCTTCTGAAAAACCAATTTACACCATGTTGTCCGGTGCTATAAAATAATGTCATATTACCTAAACTCCATCAAAAACCAAGGCAGCCAAGTTCAGGAAACTAAAAGCCATCCACTTAAAAGCCAGGCTCTATAGTAAAAAAAAATAAACCAACAAGTTCCATCGCAACCACAATAATAACAAACTTTCGGCTTCTTACTTCCAAAACCAATGCCATTTGCAAACCTGTCTCACGTTTATTTCTCTTGTACAATACTGTAAAGTAACATTACCAACCTATTCAAACCCTTACATCTCGCAGACCGCAAACAAAACACCGACTTGCCAACAATCTCCCAACCTACCTGTGTTGCCAGGTTTCATCCTGGACAACAAAACAACATCTGTTGCCATCTCTGCAACAGAGCAGACGAATCGCTCAAGTGAGTTTTCAACTCTCAAGAGCTTGACCAAGGTTACATTGCACCCCTTCTACAACTCCTACAGGAGTTTCAGGGAGCACAAACCAAAGTAGTGCACAAACAAAAGGAGAGCAACGGCTAGTGTCAGCGGGCTGTGTAGGGTGTGTAAGTGGCATGGGCTTGAGCCCAAGCACGTGGCCCAGGTGAAGAGGAGGGTGGGGCCGTGGCAGCTGGGGAGGAAGGGAGGGAATAGGACTGTTCAGGAGTTAGGAGATGAGAAGGGGCAGGCGCAGGTGACACAGGGTCTTGGTGATCAGAGGGAGATGTGGTGTCAGGCTGAGCAACTGATTCGCCTGACTGGGAAACTGCAATGGGACTTGGAGCTGCTTGAACAATCTTGAAGTAATGGTCCTGGCCCGATGTAGTGCTCCCACTGACAGACACGCGAAATTCACTAATTTGTGTCAGTTCTGTCATGGCTTGTGTAAGAAGCTCTGCAGAAACACCATCAGTGAGTCCCTAGAAGCAGATAAATTATGTGATACGAATTAGGTAAACAAAGCAGAAGTAGCAGCAATACAAAAAAATAAGGTGTCAAGATGACAGAGCCATTCAAAAAGGAATGGACATTTTTACAGCTGCAATAAAATAGAAATCAATTTGGTGTGAATGCAAAAGTTAAACATATTCAGTAATGGATTTCAAACTCGTTAATGAAAGAATACACTGTATTATGCATCTTACGAATTACAGGCAAGATTTTTAATTGCAGCCTAATTAATGTCCATGCCTATGACTGATAATAAGGAAGATTATTTTTATTACCTTAAAAAAAACTATGTAAAACTATTGCCCAAAGAGCGACATGAAAATCATTTTAGGCGAAATGGATTCACAAATTGGTAAGAAAAGCATTTATAAAAGAAGAGAAAAAAACACACACACACACATGCACGCACGCACACACACAAAGAAAAAAAAAGAGAAGGATGTAAGAAAATCAGTGCATGAGAGATTTAGAAGATTTTATAAGTACAGACAATAATAAATTCTTTTGCAAAATTGTTAATTTTGATGGAAAATGCTTTAAACCAAGGACAACCATCTGCAGAGACACCAATGGTTTAATTTTAACAGACAAAAACAGAATTTCGGAAAGATGGACTGAGTATTTTAATGAACTTTTTAATGCTAATGTTTTAATACACGCATGTTACAGATATCACGACAGTTATTTTGTAATTGTTAGGAAGGCACAATTTGAGTTATTGATCAGACGAAGCAAGCTACCCTAAATTAAATTCACTAATTTTATTCAGATCTCGTACTGTGTGTATATTTACGTCACGATTATAATATAATGTATAAATATAATAATTATCCCTTTGTATAGTGAGTTGTATGTGAAATTACTGTTTTCATCATATCACTTTTTTAAGCCATGAAAATTTATTTAGTAACATTAGTGCTTTAGGTTCAAGGCTGGTATCACTGAAGCACCAACCATCTTCGATCTTTGGTACCTCACCATATATTGTTATGAGTATATGAAACATATTTAATAAAGAAGTGTGTAAGAAAAAACTGAACTGGTCTTGTTTAACAAACATCAAACTAAAACAATCATGCAGTTTACAACACAGTCCTAGTCCTACAAAGAATTACCTACGTAATATGAGCTTGATTAATAATAATTCAGAATGCTGACTTCACAAAAAAGACATAGACAAAGCTCAACATACACTATGTGATGTGTTGGTTTGCAAGTGGTACAGATTCACACTCGAACATTTTAGCAATAATTCACTGAAATTAATATATCTTCATGTTAAGGAAGACGGACACTAAAGTGTCTTGTATAATAACTCAAGGGCTAGTGCAATAAGCAAAATGAGTGTAGTGCATATGAAGCCCATAAATAGGGGATAGCTATTAAAAATTGAACTGGTGTTTTTTATAACACAGTTTGTCACCTGGCAAGACTGCTTATCACAACTGAAATATTCCCATTAAATACTTTTTTAAACTCAGACGTCAGTCTGTGAGATGATGCAATACTAAAGCAACAAAGGAATAAAAAATAACAGGGGAAACCAAAGAACTAAGAAAAATCATTTTGTCCACACTAGTCCATGAATTTGTCAATCCCAGTCACTTTGAAGAGAAACTCTCTGACAGCAGGTTTTACTGAAGATGTAATAATAGTGTAATAGAAATTTGCGTACCTTCAGAGGACGTTTCAAATTTGTGGCATCTATTATGATTCCAGATTCCTGGTACTCACGAAGTGCTTCTTCAGATCCTGTGATATGATACTCAGCTGTAAACAGAAGTAATCAGAAATTAATCTCTCCCATATATAAATCTTATTACTTCTAATTACGTATAATAAATGATGCTTAAAAATTATATTTAAAAAAAAAAAGCAAATGTCCTCAGCGTTTCTGATATCAATAAAATGGTTATATGCTACCACCAATAATAAAAAAGTACGTTGGGATCTTGTGTGGTTGCAAGGGCTCTCGAGGCTGATAGAAAATGCAATCTGCTAGCTGGAAATACCTAGATCATATCCTACTAGGATACATAAAGAAACCTATTATAAACTGCTAGTCAACAAAACAAAATTCCGTCAATTGCTGGGCTCCGCCTTATGTTGGTCATCTACTAGCAATTTCACCATTCTCAGGCATTGGAGCTCGAACCTGAGATTTAAGTAATCTCCGTTTTATTCAGTCGCGATTTAAACAGAAATTCTTGTGAACTTCTAATCCTCTCACAAATGCCAAGGTACTTACAGAAGGAAGAAGTGAACACTGAATTTCAAGCAGAAAAAAAATAAGTCCATGCTATGTTTCTTACAGAGCATATTCCATTTGTCTTTGTGATTTAGGATCTGCCTTTCTCATGCATTAATGTGTGCATTTTATTCAAATTTAAAAATCACGAACTGATTTATGTGGGAATATAAATACAATAAAATTTTATTCCAGTAAATGGTGACATCTAAATGGCATGTACCTTTTCATAATGCTTCACCACTTCAAGTAATATTTTCTACTCATTTCAAAGAAATAGGTGAATGAAAAACTTTATGTAAATACCACAACCTTTTTATTGTTTGTGTCCCTTTATAACATAAATGCAGAAAATCCTGCTTGCATACAATAGAAGCATCCCATCTACATCAAAATACCGACAACTGCTCACATTAAAACATAAGGACTCGTATAAATCAGGCTTTGGCCTGAAAATTATATACACATGTTCATAGGCATGAAGTGTCAGACCATTTTAGTAAAACAGACACGAATATAAATGAAAAAATATATTTTCATTTCATTTATTGCATTCCATAGAGCTCACATCAGCATTGCAGCATCATTGTTGATCTATGGTAAATATTAAATACGTCTTTAACTGGTTAATGAATGTGCAACAACAAAAAGATACAATTATTTTGCTTTCAAAAACATACAACAAATGTTCTTTATTGCAGTAAGAGAAAGAAAAGGTCAAGAAGATGATTGACAAAGCATGAAATGGGGTTCTTCATAGAGATATTATGAATACAAGAAACATGTTCGAATACTTTCAATGTGGTTTCAAAACTATACAGTCCTCCCCATGATCATTATCAGAAATTATATTGCTAGTTGGCACTGTACCTACTGTCTGTTCTTTTTTGGGAACACACGAACAAACCCACTTTATGGAATAAATTTAAGTCAGTTGTTTATATTATTCACTGAAGTCCATTCGAAGATTTCCCTTACTGTACTGTAACCACATCCATTCCATTACCTACGCATTACATCACATGTGTGTCAAACAAGCTGTGGCTCTCACTGAAGCCATATTGCTCCCATGGGAGAGACACACTGTTCTTATGGTAGTGGATTATGGAGGGGGAAATACGATTTCGGCTATGTTCAGCACTGGCGATTTAGTGTCAATTCCAAAATGACATAATATTTAACTCAAGTTTATTTAGTAATATTAATACATACACATTGAAAATATTATCTTAAGATTAGGGTACTTGTTGAAATTGCGAGTGTTAAGTTGTCATCAGAAAATGAAAAACTTTTGAAAATGGGTATCAGTTCCCCTTTCATTTTCCCACGTCCATAATGCGGATGACTTCGGTTTTTTCCTCTAAGGGCACACTCACAGGAGTATCTGTTTAGGTATTGCCTCTCTATCAAATGACTTGGCATAAAGCTCCAGTTTGATATGACTGCATTACATGGTCTTTTGTACGATTCTTTTGCTCTGGAGGTGGTAGAGAACAAATGCAGATTTAATCAGAATATCGGAAATGAAAAGTAGAAACAATTCTGAAAAATTTAGTAAAATAATTGTAGTTTATAGGCATCATGCTTGAATGAACAGACTCGTACTGAATTTGAACAAAATCCGCCCAACAGTTGAGTAAAAAATCACTGTGCACAGACAGACACATAGACAATATGTTGTTGTTGTTGTTGTTGTCTAGTGCCTTGCATCTGGCAATGAAGCCATTAGCAGTCGTGCTTTCCAATACTTTTGAACTGTAGTTTCTTCTGATCTTAATGCTTCACAGGTCTTCAAGTGATCTTCATTCATTTCTGCTGGATCGTTACACAGGACACATACGGGTGAAGCTGAGATATTCTGTAGAGATGACTTGCTAGACAGTCATGATTTGTCAATAGTCTGAAGGCTGCAACTGCTGTTTTCCTTGGTCTCTGGGGGATTATATCTGGGTTGGAAAGTAGTGTAATCCATTTTTTGTCTTTAGCATTTGATTCTATTTCTTGTAGGTATGAATGAGAAAATTTTGTAGTGATCAAGCGTTTTATTGAGGAATATGAGAAATTAAATTTAGGCTTTTGTTTTATTGTTGTGCCTTTCTTTGCAAGTGTGTCTGCGGTTTCATTCCCCATGACTCCACAGTGTGCTGGAATCCATTGGAGATGGACAATCTTATTAACTTTTTGGAGTTGTGTTAACATTTTGTAGCATTCTCTTATTTTTGTTGACTTCTTTGTAGCATTGGAACATATTCCCTGAATTGCAGCTTTAGAATCTGAAAGAATTACTGTCTTGTTATATTTATTTAAGGGAAGATTTAATAATTGTCGGAGAGCAATGTGTATAGCCTCTATTTCACCATCATAATTTGTTGTGTCTCTGCCAACAGAATGATGAAAGGAAAAATGTGTACGTGTAACCCCAGCTCCAGTAAGGTTTTCTGTGGTGGATCCATCGGTATATATGTGTAGCCATTCTTCTGTAGGGTATCTAGTATTGATCGTTTCCAGTGCTAGAAGTTTTTGTACTTCTTTTGGTGTGTCTGATTTACTTATTTCCTCTGTTAATTCCAAACTGAAGGTAGGTTGCAATAATTCCATAGACAATATACCCGAAACCATTTTTATGTATCAAGAAAGCTGAAAACATGTATTTCTGTGAACATCTCGAGATCAATTTTTTTACAGCATTGTAATATTTTCTTTTTACACTTAACAAACTGAGAGGGTAAAACTGACGGTAAACAATTTGAGTGATACAAAACGGTATTTGAATTCTGCTATAAAAATGTTGTCTTTTATGTCCTCAGTCTAAATAAGAGTGTTGTAAAATAAATATCTTCCAAATCAAGTGCATGGATAGAAAAACACTAATTATAAAGCTCACTTCACCATCAATCATCCTTATTTTCTCTAACAGCAGCAGAGGAATAAAGGTTTAAGACCCAGTCTTATAATGGAACAGTTAAAATTACTATTCCAAAACTTTCCACAAAATAAATGCAACTGTTAATGTATGACAGTGTATTCGAAAAGTAAGAGAGTTTTACAGACATCAGAATTCTGTATCATAAAATTATCATAAATAATAAGTGCAGGTTGTGCTGAATTACCTGGTATGATGCTGATGGTTTGCGAGGTGACAACATTGTCTGCTGCGTTCTGCAGCTGCACTACCTGCTGCGCTTCACAGGTTGGCGGAGTTGGAGGCACAGACATGGGCAAGAACTTGCCACCCTCAGGGCCACCTGGAGAGTTGGGGTTCTTCATGACACGAGGTGACTGTGCACAGAACATTCCATTTTGTTTCATTTGTTTCTCAGTCTGCATAAAACATATTTCACACTGATTAATTAACTGAGAGATTTGCAAAATTCCAGAAAGATCTTTGTTGCCCATAATTAGAGGCAATGAAAACAAAATAAATCATAATAAAATACATGTACTGACCTGTTGGCTTTGGGGCAAAAGGTCTATATGCTTTTTCCGCTGATGCTGCAGTAACTTCGCTTTTGAGGCATATTGTTTGTGACACCATGGACAGCCATGAGGATGAGTTGTGACACTGCCCACAGTTTGAGAGAATGTTGGGTTTGGCAGCCCTGGTATCTCTGGAACACCTCCCTGATGAGACAAAGATCACTTACAGAAAACTCGAAGGTTTGATAATATCAGTACGTATATTATACAGAAGTTGTGATGAGACATGCATCTTTAATTACTGAGTGTGTGAAGCATGTACCTCACCTGACATTTGGTGTAAATGCATTCATTTTCATACATATCATAGAGCAAGTAGATAATATATTTCTTCTGAATCAGAATTAAGTTTGAAATTTAATAAATTAGCTGACGTAGGACCTATGAAAAACACGACAAAATGACGCACAGTTGTTAGTGTGTAAAAAAAAAAAAAAAAAAAAAAAAAAAAAAAGAAGAAAATATTAAATGTTTTAGATACTTTCTTTTCCTATGTAAAGAAAGAAAGAATATTATACATATATTTCTTTGTTATAAATTTTATAATAGTATAATGATAGTAATTAAGATGCGAGGATGTTTATGAAACGAGCGCAAGTTTCATAATTTTCATACGAGCGTCTTAATTACCATTATAGGCAAGTTTCATACGACTTTTTATGCTCGACCATATTTCTAACTAGAAAATTATTCGTAAGTATTCATGTTACTGTTATGTGAGTGAGTGCAATAGCCTACCTCATGAATTGTGAGATGTGTGCAGACGCGAAAGTATTGATTTTTTCCGGGAAACGAATGTCGACGACCTTGATAATAGTAAGATAAACATTAGTCTTGATATAACCTTGAAATTGAATTCGACATTGAAAAACGAGATGACAAATTGAATTTATTTGAATATTATTTACAATTAACGTTAATTATTATAGTAACAGAACATAACCTTCTGCGACAGTATTGGATTTCCAGCCTCCATGACCTTTCGATAGTTGTCTTTCGATTGCATTTCCGAGAATAATCGAAAACCTAAACTTTAATGAATAGGTGTACTTTAATGACATGCATTAAAGGATGCTACCAGGTGTATAATTACTACATTTCGGCATGGTCGAGCATAAAGAAACTAAACAATTTAAGTGTAACCAAGACATAAATATAATTAATAAATAATACAAATGCCTCAAAGTCTGAAAAACATTGGTTTCAAACACAAAAGTATTTAACTTGGTGTCTATTATAACATTTTATAAGATACTTACGAGAAGAGAAATACTACAAATTGAAGACAAAAACTATAATAAATCAAAGCAGAAAGGTGCTGAAGCAAGAGCCAAAGCAAACTGTTTTCCTTTTACAAACCATTAGGATATGGGACAAATCAGAAACTGGAAGCTATCTCAGTGACACCAAAAAAAAAAAAAAAATACTATACTGCACTAATAAATTCCACAACGCAGTAATACTTTCAGACTTCCAAGCAGCAATCATAGCAATAGCAACCGAAATGCCAGCAATATCCACCAAAACAACAGAATGCACCAAAATATTGTCACAACTTACAAAACTGAACAAATGAGCTGCCCTACAATGGATACCTATGCACTGCAATATAATTGAAAATGAAGCAATAGATGCATTAGCCAAAAAGGCAGCACATCCACCTACAGGCCCACAGAAAAATTATCCTTCTATTCAATCAAAAGATTCATAAGATGTATACACAAACAAATCACATAATACAGACAACTCCAAAAAGAAGAAATGGGAAGAGATATATTACAACCCAAAAATTATACTAGACGCACCCAGAAAATCAGTAGTAGCAGCTTTCAGACTAATCACAGGCCATGACTGCATGGCAAAGCATCTACACAGAATTGGAATCCTTCAGTCAACCATTTGCCCATTATGCAAACTAAACGAAAAAATGGATCATGATCATCTCGCGAAATGTCCAACCCTCCAGAATAAAACAATCTATGAAAAATATAGGAGTGCAAGATAATGAATAGCTTCACCGCCAAGTAAGTGTTCAGCATTAAAACACAACATATTAACATGAAAAATCAGTTTCAATACTGAACCTGCAAAGTGAAAATTCCAAGTGCACACTTCACAAAGAAATGTGTCAGAACATTGTTTTTTCTTGACATATCTGACAATGCAAAGTCAAGAGTTAGTTAACTGTGAAATGCTAATAAATATTAGCACGAATGATGAGAAGTACATAATAATATGCTGATAAGTGAAGTCCGAAATAAATATTTGCAAATTCCACTCTATGAGTTCCTATGTTTTGGTATAACGGATTTTGTCACATGTACAGATTTCTAATTAATTTACCTTCCGTCTGTTGCTCATTGGCAGTTCTGCTCCTGGATGGTTTTTCAGAATGTGAGCTTTTCTCTTGGAACTACTTTTATAAACCTGCAAATGTAAAGAAGTAGTCATTGAGAAAATGCATGCTAGTATGAGGATTGTCATTGTCATCATCATCAACATCGTCATCGTCATCATCGTCGTCATTGTCATCATCATCACCACCACAACCATCACATCCATCACCACCACCATCTCCCTACCATTACCATCAACACCATCATCGTAAATAACAAATACTCACCTTCTCGCAGTACTGGCAGTAATAGTCCCGTGTGGTCTTGAGGATGGGGAGGTTCAGCTCCGGCACAGAGTCTGGGCTGATGTCAGGATGCCTCTTAGCCAGGTGATTCACCAGCATGCCACGTCTCTTGAAGCCCAGCAGGCAGGTGTGACACTTGTAGATGAAGCGATGGTAGTCTGTTGGGGAGACCTGTAACAGATCACGCACCCCACAATCATAACCCACAACAATTTATACAGACTTCAATGAAAATACACTCTCTGAAATCTACTAATTATTTGTGTGGGAACAAATATGTGTGTATGTGTATGTGTGTGTGTGTGTGTGTGTGTGTGTGTGTGTGTGTGTGTGTGGGTGAGCGCGCGCATGCATGCATGTATATGCGAGAGTGTCCGTGCACACACCAGTACTAATGCCAGTGGTGATCATGGTCATATAATTCAATTCGTCATAATCAGTTAGTACTTACGATTTGTACTGAACATTATAGACATGATTAATCTCTCAGAACAATTATAAGAGCTACTTACTACAGGATCACAGTTTTAGAATACAAACACAAAATTACAGCAAACAACAAATGTTTGAATCAGGTATCAAATTTTTAATATGTGGACTGTAATTTATCACGAAAAAAATCGTAAAATATTAAAAATTCACACAAATCTGAGTAACGAACAACACTTCAGGGGTTAATTTAGTTACAACATTTTAAATAATATAAGTATGCAATACAATTCTCTCTTCCAATCCGCTGTATGTCAATAAAGTTTGGATTTTGTAACAAAAACATTGAAACAGTTACAGCAACTGAAATGAATATTCTCAGAAAAGCAGCAGGACACATATTTTTGCGCCAGAAAAAAAAAATTGGAAAGTTTACGCAAATAGTAAGTAAAAACAGTTATTAGCAAATCTAAACTTATGAAAGTAACTGGACACAAATACAAATTACGTGAGGATGAACTGGATAAGGCCAAAACAAATCTACTAAGACTTAATTCATTATTAATGATGATGACGATGATGAAGACAAGGAGACTGAGAAGACAGTAACAACGACAATGTGGGGAGAATGAGTTTACAAGGCTAATGAAAACATTTTTAGGCAAATAGCAGTAATGTTACACGAATTTTAACTCGGATGAAAGAAGTTATACATGTCCGTCTCAATTTGTTTTTTTTTTTTTTTTTTTTTCAGTTAATGGGTCACATGGATCCTATAACATGAGAGAAGGATCCCAATACAATTAAATAAATAATCAATATACTGGGTGTTTCAGACCACCCATATCAGCCTTTCCTATAACAAACTGGAAGAAGGGGTACCTGTGGTCAACTTCGAAATTTCAAATTAGAACATAGGTAATTAAAGGTACCATTGGTAACTACTTTTAAAAATAAACAACTTTTACGGAAACTTTTTTATTCTAACTGTGCTAATGCGTCCCAACTTAACATGTTGGTTCACATGTTGTGGGTCATACCTCGAACCTGGCTTTCAATAAGCTATGACAGATCCATCATAATTGGTCGAAATTCTGATCTTGTCAGAGAAAATAACTCTCCCCTAATCGAAACCACTACCTAGGCTGGTTACAAAAGCAACACAGTCTAAAGTTTGTTCCAATGTAATTTTCTCTTTAGTTGCTGCCTAGCAGCATTTAATATTATAATCTATTCTCAGACAGTTACGAACCATTCGAGAAAGTCGGATACAGCCTGCAGTTGATGAGCAGAGTGGAAGGGATCGGCAGAAACCACTCTGTGTAAGGCTTCGTCTTGTTCCATTGTCGAAATACGCGGACATCCAGACCAAGGAATACCTAGTCTATGACTCGCCTCTGGGGCTGATCAGAACAATCAGTCCTCTGTGGTCCTTCATGTTAATGACATACCACACACATCGACATAACTACTATTAATCAAAACAGATGCCTAATAATGAGATAATAGCACAGTTCAAGAATAGTTCAAACCAGTATTATTTTACCGGTATTAGAGGAAGATATATTTTCCCTACTAATAACGAAATCGAGAAATTACTCAAACTAATGACTAAAAGTCGTTCAGTACGAACATGGTAAGGTAATCGTGATTATGACATTCCTCTCCAAGCATTCTGATAGCTCCGTGAAATATGCTTGATTGCTAAGAAGGCTCCGTTTTGGATTATGATGTCGACTTTTTTTTTAAATTCATAATGTAGGTCAAATTTAATTTACTGTCATTCTACTTTACTGCAATGTTCAAAGATCCAGCTACTCTTAATGTTAGATCACTTTTCATCGCATCATTTCAAATGCCTTTCGGATTGCAACAAAACCCGAAGAAAAATTATATATTTCAATTGCTCACAAAACAATGCCATGTGGACTACTGCTTTGGAGAACTGGGCATGCGCAGTGTGTTGTAAGCGAAACTTAAACAATAACGGAGCTCCAAATTTTATTTCTGTATCTGTACATGACAAGAACTTGGAACATTTCCACATTCGATTAAATCCCTATAAGTACATATAAAAACTCTAGAGTTGAATGACTATGATCTAGGAAACATTTCTGTGGTTCCAAGGCAATAGGTGATATGTCAATTATCGGCGAAAATGAGATTTTGCAATATGTTGTGCACCCCGATGGTATTTTCATGTGGCAAAAGATCAGACATCTTACAACTTTACAAAATATACACTACAAAGCATGCAGTATGTACAGTGAGACACTTTACTATCTACATTCCTTTCATTGCAAAGTAGAGACTGGATGGCAACACTCTTGATTCCTTGAAACTAAGTTCATCAGTAGTACTGTACTGGGCAATATGCAACTCTCATTTGGCAATTTTTCTTAAGTTAATTCTTTGTACTAGTTTCGAAATCAGTTCATAATTATTACAATAAAACTGACCACGAGTTTTTTTTACATCATTCTCGTCATTTTGATGACCCTTCTGAAAGTAGTTTATGTTCGTTATACATTTGTCCTAACAATTTTGCCACTCTTGAAACACATAACATGTAGTGAAAGTCATTTTTGACAGGTTTTTGGGAATTGCTTCAGCTGCATTCACTCATTCACTTCTTACTTCACAGACTAAAAATATTTATGATGAAAGTGTTTGTTCAAGTTTGGGAATAAATAAAATTCATAAGAGCCAAGGTCTGAGCTAATGAGGAGAACGAAGCACATACGACATTACGGGTAATGTGGGAATATGATGATTGATGACAGTATTCACAATATGGGGCTGTGGAATATTGTGACCAAGACCTTCTCTGCAGATGACATCACTTCTGCTTTCTTTGATGTTGGTGATGATGAAGATTTTCACACAACCTTTTGATGCTGCTTCCTTTCATGGTTTAAACTGGTGCAGCCAAATTTCACTAACACATGTCATATGCAGTCATTCTATTACCAATGTGTGTGTGTGGCTCCTACTGACATTCTAAAAACTTCTGCCAGTTCCCTTAATGTTATTCAACGATCTTCTCGCACAATTGCAGCAGTGCATTTTATTACTGAATCTTTTCGACTAGTTTGGGTTTATTTGGGTTTATTGTGACAATAAAAACACAATTTGGTCAATGTTCAACATGTCTTATTTGTACACTGGCAGGTACTGCTACACACACAAAGAAGGCTGCAAACAAATGTGATTTTGAAATGTATCAGTTCCCACTCTTTTCTACCAAAGATAGCTACTATCATTATTATAGGTTCGCTCCAACAAGCAGTTCATGCATGGATCCTGTACCATCTTATGCACATGCACTGGTTGAGTACCTGCTGTGGGATTGAAACAGAACTGGATGATATTGAAACACTTTCTTGGATCATTGCATACTAAATCCAGAGATGCTACAACTACAAGCATCTTTATATAAGAATGGGCTCCTTAATTTTATTATTATCGTTTTGGAGCTAATGCAAATTGCAGAAAATATAATTTATTTAGATAATTTTCTATACAAAGATAATAAAAATACGGAAGGTAAGAATTTTGCTAATTTGATGTTGTTGTACTTGGGGAATCTTTCATATAAAAAAATAATTTTTTTAAATATTTTATTTACTTACTTTATTTATTATACTTCTAATCAAAGTTGCATATTGAAAATGTAATTATTTCATTACTTAAATAATTTTTATTTTCTTTCTTTTTGGCGAAAAATTACATCTCTACTTATTATCCGTCTGTACTAGATTCTTAAGAAAGTCGCTGTCACTTTCCATCTTAATCTTTAAGTTGTGAAGCAAAAGATGTAAACAATCGATCATATCGTTCTTCAACATATATCGAGGAAACACTTGGTGATCGTATGTGCATGTCAGAGACATGTATTCACCAGTACATGCCTCAATCTGCCGACTACTTTTGATCATTCCAGATCCATGTCAAAAGTTTGTTGAAACACCTGACTGAAGTACATGTATCCGGTTCAGAACTGGTTTGCAGCGTGTTGAAACACCTTTTCTCTGCTGTGCATGCTCACAATGATTACAGATGGTTACTGACTGTTGTTGGAACGAACCTTATATGTGTAAAGAATAATTAAGAACAGTAGGTTCACACAGAATTTTGTCTTTAGTAATAATAATTATTCGAAAACAAAGAGAGAGAAATGTCCGCAAAGCAGGGAATATAGTGGGACTAGGAACAGCTAGTTAGGATTCTGTCAGACAGTATTCTTTTATGGACCATAAATATGATACGAGGCCTCTGATGAAGCTGGGGACAGCAAGCTGTATTTATTTTATGTAGCGTGAATATACGACTTGGGAATTTTGAATTTACTTCTCTTTCGAAGGAAGACATGTTAAGCTGTTTTATTGTTTCTTAAAAATCCACTGTCCTCGTTCAGAGCTTAATATGCAAACTTAAAATTCGATGACAAGCACGGTAACCACTGGATAATCAAAGACGAGTTACAGTAGGGTTATATATATATATATAAAACACTTTTTCTTTTGATAGAAGGGAATTGCCATGTACCAATTATCGTAAAAGAGACATCTGATTTAGAAGTCAGTATCAAAAATGAAGAAATGTTGCATCATCCAACTCTAAACAAAGCTGAATTCAGAGTACTACAGTTAATAGCCCACTCTCCTTCAAAATGCAGAATGCAAAGATGCGTAACACTTAAAGCATATGGATTTTCAGTGTTCATAATTTTATGATCTGACATTCATAAAAACTTTGCATCCAATCCTGAATAGTTCTATAATCGAATTAATTGTTAGTGGGTTGCTACTAGATTGGCAGAGTAGAGAATCCCGTAACTTAAGTTAGGGAACATGTAAGATGGAATTACCGTGGTGACAGGCTGAAATGCAGTGGTGGGAACACAGCAGAGTTTAATTTTGATGTGGATGAGAAAAGGACGGTAAATTTTGTCTGAAACTCTCTTATTCAGAGACAGGATTTTTTTTTTCGTTTTATAGACCTACAACATGTGTCTTTTTTTTTTTTTTTTTCCTTTCCACAGGAAAGTGTCCTAATATTTTTTTTAATAATGATTCTTAAAAATTCACTCCTTCAAATCTAATGGCAAGCATAGTAACAATTAGACCACCTAGAGTGACTCATTTCGTTAGAGTTCAAATTAAGGTAATATAAAAGATATTGACTAGTGACATAGATGAGGTGCTACAAAATACAACTGATGCACAGTCCAGTCCTGCAACTGAGGATGCTGTAATTAGGGAACTAGGACTTAGCAAAAAACCTCCCTGCCCTCCCTTATGTGTTCTCGAGACCTCCCTACCCTCAGTTATGTGTTCTTGTAAGTTACGAACTTCTTTCTGGCTTTTATTCTTCCAAATTCCCTTCAATGGGATGATAAACTCCAGAATGAGACAAATACTGGTAGTCAACAAGCTTGCGGTTCACCTTAGTTTTCCCAGTAAGTTACACCCTTTTTCGTCCTTTCCTCCTTCAGCAGAATAAACCCTAAAATAAGCCAAATAGTCAGAAGGCATAGGGTTCAGCTATTACATCAGTCCTGAGACCATTCCAAGAATGCTAGAACATGCATACCTTTTAGATTCTTTAACATCTCAATTTCTGCTGTTACCATTGTTACCTATTTTTTCATGATATCCACATCATTCAGAAATCAGAATGATTAAAATGTCACTGGAGGACAAAGCATAATGCTTTTTAATGCTGCATTTTTCGCTTCTTTAGAAGGAAAGTAGGCTGGATAAGGAAATACAAAGAGCAAGAACTCAAAGACTATGTTATTGTGCTCTACAAAATAAACAAACTTGGTGTGCGGGATAACTTTACCTGTACCTTAGGCATGAACTTCTTGGCAGTAGGGGTACGGTGAGGCTTCATAGCGAGACGCAGCTCCCTCTCAGCCGAATGCATGCGCTTCATGTGCTCCTTCAGTTTGTCCTTACGCTTGAACTGCTTACCGCAATTTGCACACAGGAACTCGCGGTGGTCTGAGTGCCTTCAAATAAACACCACATCCAATTCAATAATCTCGCCACACTCAGCAAATGAATTACTGCTGAAATACACGAAAGACCTTACTTCACAGTTTTAAACAATAATACTATTACAACTCTTTTCCCCAATCTTGTCATAAATTTGAAAGAAGGTTAACCATATGTACATATTGGCTGATCATGAAAAATATCACATATATTCAATATATTAATTCTGTTTCCAGTATGTTTAAAATATTTTATTTTATTGTTGATAAAGTATGGCAACTCATACTGGAATAAAATCAAATTTATAGTTTCCGAAAATCGAAACTCTAAAACTTTAATCTAACAATTTGTTAGTAAACTTTTTATGTCGCTTGGAATAACATGAAATTTGCTTCTTCTTCTTTAGTTTGACACACATTCACATTTTAAAAGTCATAAACATAACACAAAATGTGAGATTTACTACATCTCTAGCGAAATAAAACATGAAAATTAATTCTAAAAATGATTGGCAATAAATTCTAAAGCTGTAATTTATTATAATAAAACAATATCTTTAAACACAATTTACCTTCTAAATAACGTTTGTGTGATCATATTATTAGCTTGATGGCGATTTTAATTTGCCACTGTAATAAATATTTCTTATTGATTAAAAATGTACGTTTTAACAAATTTAGTTGAAGGATGTAAATATCAGTAGTTGCTGATATGCCTTATAAAACAATATTACGATTGTAACTACTATAGTGTTACATTTCACCATATTAAAAATGTTATCTGAAATCAAATATAGGTATCTCATATATATAGGTAGAACCAGTTTTATTCTACTTAGTATTTTTTTAAATGTAAACAGAAAAAGTTTTCTTTTGTTAAATTCCAATATGCATAAGTAAAACTATTATTTTTCTCTGTATACAAAACATATAACCTGATATAATATTATACAGAAACTCAATAAGAAACAAGCATTCACAGAATAATATAACCATCACCACATTTATCTTACAAAACACCAAGCAAAACAATTCTACTTATGATTATTCTTATTGCATAAAAAAGTCGGATACATACCATTACAGAAGAAAAAATACTGCCAGTTACCAAACCTTGCATTTAAAAAAAGAGTGACAAGAATTTTGTATATACTTGCCATTATTTGTGATTATGACAGTTATGAAAGTTATATTATTTAATATAAGAAAATATTAACAGCTTAAATAATAAGTAAACAGATCTATGTTGCAAGAATTAAAACAATTGATGTATTTCACTATACTTTCATGTATATAAATCAGTAATGAAAACCTAAAAATCCTATGATCTAATTACAAACTTAAAAACATTCTCAATTCCTATACTAGAAAATTATTTTAATGTTTTGTCTCTTCTTATTTTACTTCTTTTCATTATATGTGACTTCAATCTGATAAGTTGAATTTTCTTGTAAATGCTTACCCTAGTATGTATTCTTTTATACTGATTGACTGACATAATCACTCAATGAAACTACAGCCTAAAACATACATTTCAGTAGAAATATAACAGCTTTTTTATGGGAATGTGGGAGTGTATTTTAAAAATCAAAGGAATGCAGAGAGAATGAATAGTTTACACGAAACGTATGAGATACCATCTCCAAGAAGTGAGAAGGAGGTATGCACTTGTCAATTATCACAGTCATAAGAAACTGTATAGGAGTATAGATGAAAATAGAGTCATCTACGAAACATTTTGATTTAATATTTCATTATCAGCAATGGAAGAAGTTCAATCTACACTTCTTAACAATTCAAAATTGTTTACTCCCTCTTTTAGATCAATACTACAAACTAGTATGGACTTGAAATCTACACCAAACTAAGAGTCAGTGATGCAGATTTAGTCATATGAACGGCCCCAAGAAGTAAGAACCCCTTCACATATTTTTTTTTTTTTTCACTTGACGACAGAGGCAGAGCCAATTTTCGAAATGCCATGATTTCCTATTTCATTACCAGCAATAGCAAAAAACCGCCCGCATGCACACACATACACATAGTCTTTAAACTGCGGTACTGTATCCATTCTGTGCTATCCACTTTGTAAGTTTGCAGGTAAAGGTATCCCCGTCACATGCAATGAGGACACTTGGGGGGCATGGAGGTAGAGCCCCATGCTTTCCATGACCTCGCCACTAGAATGAGGTGGTGTGGTCGGCACCACGCTCTGACTGCCTTTTATCCCCAGGAAAGACCCGGTACTCAATTTTATAGGAGGCTGAGTGAATCTTGGGGCCGTTCTGGAAGTTTGGCAACGAGAAAAATCCCGTCACCACCTGGGATCGAACCCAGGACCTTCCAGTCCGTAGCCAGCTGCTCTACCAACTGAGCTACCCGGCCGCCCAAGTTTGCAGGACAAAATTTAATTAGTTTTGGCAACTACTTCAATATACTGTAACACATTTCCCCATTATTACTGTCATAAAATTCGAATGAACAGTTACACTCCACTAAGGATATGTTTTCATAATTGTGTATATCTCAGATCGTACAATCCTCAATCTGATACCTATCACCAGGACACTGCACTTGATGGCATTTCTCAGTCTCAATGTTCATCAATTTAAAACTTGCACTCTAGCTCTTAGCATCTGACTCTTGCAGACTTCAGAAAATAAACAAGAACAGTGTTCATTTTCATGCTAGCATGCTGGACTAATTTCATATAAGGAAAAGCACACAAGGTGCAGCGTGAAGAAATGTAAATTACTTTATACTGTGTTCAATTCAAATGGCGGAGGACTTTGCAATTGTGTCTGTTGTTTCTGGGCAATGTATTACAATGTATTATATGGTAACTATCACTCTGGCTGTTGCACAATTCACAGATACATCCGTCATCTGGGTTGTAGAACACCTTATTAAGTTTAGAAGTGAAGGTGACAGTTAAAACCATGAACTGTGAAGCACATCATCATCTGCCTAACACATCTGTTATCTGGGTTGTGAATCTTCTGTCTGATATTATATCTTTCTTTTCATTCATGATTAGGTCAATTTGTTGTTGTTTAATGCCTGGCATCTGGCAATGAAACCATTAGCGCTAGTAGGACAATTTTAAACTCTATAAATCGTGCCAATTATAATTACAGGCATGCATAGCTATGTTTTGAAACACAAGCATACTTTGTGGTGTTTGTATTGGAGCATATTTTTAATATAATTAATTGATGAACTAGTGGACTTACTCGTGTTAAATATGAAATATCTGTCCAGCTTACAGCTGTTTCAGTGCTTCACGCACCATCATCAGAGCCTACTAGATCGCAGAGTCATCTCGAACTTCTCTGCCTGTTAGGAGGGTGTGTTTTGTTGTTGGAAGGTGTTGAATTGTGGAGTCGAATAGTGTGTGTGTGTACTGAAATTGATCTGTGTGTTGAGGATTTGATCAGGGTGTGATTTAGTGTGTTTGTATATTTCATATTGTTCCAGTGTGTTGAGTTTTTGGTTCTTGGGTTGTGTGTGTAGAATTTCCATGTCCGTATTTATGTTATTGTATGTATGGTTAGTATTGGTTATGTGATCGGCGTATGTAGATGTATTGTGTCCTCTGGTTATAGCTTTAATGTGTTCTTTGTAGCGTGTTTGGAATGATCTGCCTGTCTGTCCTATGTAGAACTTGTCGCAACTATTACCTTTGAGTTTGTATACACCTGTGTGGTCGTATTTATTTGTTTGTATTTTTTGTGTGTTGAGATGTCTTTGTAGTGTGTTTTCTGTTCTGTATGTTATGTTGTATTTCTGTTTCCTGAATGAAGATGCGATCTTATGTGTGCTTTTGTTTTCATATGTTAGTGTGATGTACTTCTTGTGTTCTTGTGTTTGTGTTGTGTTTTGTGTATTTTTGTGTGTGTTAAGTTTTTGTTTTGTCTTCCTTATGATATTGTCTATTATATTTGGATTGTATCAGTTTTCTTGTGCTATGTATTTGATTGTGTTCACTTCTTCATTGTAGTGTTGTTGGTTCATAGGTATGTTGAGTAATCTGTGTACCATTGTCCTAAATTCAGCATGTTTGTGTTGTATGGGGTGGTTAGATGTGTTGTGTATGTGTGTGGTGGTGGCGGTTGGTTTTCTGTATATTTTGAAGGTGTGTTTGTTGTCGATTTTTGTTATGGTGATGTCTAGGAAATTTATGGAGTTGTTGTTTTCAAGTTCTAGTGTGTATTGAAGTTTTGGGTGTAATTTGTTTATGTATTGGTGTAGTTTGTGTATTTGTCTTTTGTCTCCTTTGTATAGTATGAGTATATCGTCTACATATCTGTGCCAGTATATTATGTTGTCTGCATACTTGTTGTGTTCATTGTTGAGTATGTATGTTTGTTCTATGTTGTGTAAAAATATCTCTGCTAGTATGCTGGATATGGGTGATCCCAATGGCAATCCTTCTGTTTGGGTGTAGTATTTGTTGTTGTGTGTAAAATAGTTTTGCTTTGTTATGATGTCTATGATTTCGATGATTTCTTCGATGTATTCTTGTGGTGTGTTGTTATCTGTGAGCATTTGTTTTAGTATCTGTAATGTGTCTTGTATTGGTATATTAGTGTATAAGTTGGTGATATCGAATGATGCTAGTGTTGCACTGTGTGGTATGTGTTGTTGTTTTGTTTTGTTGACGAGGTCTATAGTGTTCTTTATTGTTGTCTGTTCTCTGAATGTTATGTTGTTTCTGATGATTTTGACCATGTGTGTGGCTAGTTTGTGTGCTGGTGCCTGTCTGTAGTTGATTAGGGGTCTGATAGGTATGTTTTCTTTGTGTATTTTGGGTAGTGCATTGAGTTTAGGTGCTGCTGGTTTGATTGGTTTGAGTTGGTGTTTTATGTTGTGTGGTATTATGTGTTTGCTTTTGTTGATTGTGTTTTTTATTGTGTTGTGGTATTGTGTGGTGGGATCTTTTTCGAGTTCTGTGATGTTGTTTTGTTTAAAGTATGTTTCTATTTTGTTGTGTAAGTCTTGTTTGTGTAGTATCACTGTGCAATTGCCTTTGTCTTCTTTAGTGAAAATGAGGTTATGTTGTTGTTGTTGTTGTTGTTTAGCTTTTAGTGTTTTTATTGTTATCTGTTCTCTTTTGTTTGTGTTGGGCTCGTGTATTTTGTTTGCGTGTCTTATGATGTCTTGTCTGATGTATTCTTGGTGTTCTGTTTTTGTGTTTTGTATTGCTGTTTCTGTGTTGATAATTGTCTGTGGTTTTTGTTTTGGTCCTGTGTTGTTGTGTGGTATGTTATGTTTTAATCCTTTTTCCAGTAGATTGGTTTCGTTGCGATTGAAGGTTATGTTTGTTGTGTTGTGTATTTTTGGGTGGAATTTGTGTTCTGATTTGTATGTTTTTGTTTGTTGTGTTTTTAGTTTTGCTATTTTGGTGTTGTGTCGTTTCTTTATTTTGTGGCTGATGTTCGATATTATTTTGTTAGTGTGTGTAATGATTTCTTCAAGTTCTGTATGGTGTGTGATGTGTGCTAGTTGTAGATATGTCTTGTATGCGTTTGTGTTATGTTTGTTTTTCATGTAATGTAGGTGTTTGATGTTGTTCTGTATGTGTAATTTCTGTGCTTGTGTTTTAGTTTTTTGAGCTATTTGTGATGTGTTTTTTATGTGTATTTGTGCGTAATTTGGTGTGATCTGCTGGTTTAAACATATGTGATTAAATCTGATGTTGTGTGAGGCTTTGGTAGTCTTGATGCGCTCTGACCTGTATTTGCGTACTAGTTGACTCATAGAAAGGTCTTGGTACTCCATTTTGAATCTTGCGTACACCATATAGTTTAAAGCTGTGGTGAGATATTGTGATAAAGATAGTATGTACTCTGTTGCAATTTTCTTCTCACAAATGTATACTAAAAAATGTAATACATCAAGTGGATCGCAAATTATATAATAATGTAAAATAGTTTTGCAAAACTGAGGAAAAAACGCAAAAGAATTACAAAAGAATATAAATAACTTAAACGTCCAATATTAAAAAGTCCTATTAATTATAAATTTTTGTAACTGATAATATTATGATTAGAATTTATAAATTAACATGTATGTTAAAAACAAATAAAAGACATATTAAAATCTGGACACAATTTAACAAATACAAGACAATGTTTCCATAACTCATTGCATTAAAAAATAAAATGTGAATAAAAATGGTGTTCTAGAAGTAATACAGCTTCTTTCAATATACTTTTTATGCTTAATTTAAACACCACTATTACATGTAAAGACGTAGGATGAATGGCTTCATTGGCAAGTGTTCAGCATTAGAAAACAACATGTAAAGACGTGTTAGCAACTTGATCCATGACAACATTCCTTTTTATATACCGTAAAGTGGGGTGACTTTGAACGCCGAGGTGACTTTGAACAGTAATTTAGCGCCTTTCTAAATTAAATGCTGTACCCAATTGCGAAAAAACTGAACTAATTTATTGACAATTTAAACAGTTTTTTCGCAATTGGGTACAGCATTTAATTTAGAAAGTCGCTAAATTACTGTTCAAAGTCACCTCAGCGTTCAAAATTACCCCACTTTACGGTATTTTGTCCTGTTCGTAAATTCATAACCATTCTGCTGTGGCTAAAAAAAAAAAAAAAGCTACCCATTTCTATTTTCTACACCTCTTCTTTGTCTCTTTTCTTACACAGGAGTGAGATAGTCCGAAACATAGAGAAACAAGGTCCCAATACCAACCTCCGGAACAGATACAATTCATTGAAAGAAAAGTTTGTTGGTAAATATTTACAGCTTCTCTGGACATGTGCTCTATACTTCAAACAATTAATTCAGAAAAATGACGTCGAATTTTCAGAAGTTTCAGATAAGGAAATAGGAATCAAAGAATAATTTTTATTTTTCTGTGAATATAATTTAATACCTATACAGAAAATTACTTCTCTTAGAGTTGTCTTGGCATGGGTTGAGGTACTGACTTCCTTTTCGCGAGGCCTGTGGTTCGATCTGTGAGGTCAGCTTTCCTGATTGACTGACGTTAATCATGAGTTTTTTCCTGCATTAAAGTACCTTTGTGGTAAACAAAATACACATTAAACAACAGTGTGGATACGAATTCAAAGACTCTTTTCGCAATCAGTACATCAAAGTTAACTGAAAATAATCTGTAACATTTAACCATAGTTAGAGGAAATAAATAGAACAGTTAATGTTAGCTTTTATCGACTTCTGTAAACAACCAATCACATGTAAGTTTGAAATTACATTAAGAACTCGGCTCATTTACCATATTTTTTCTCAAATACTTTTCATTAAAGGATATAAGTTATTATTGTGCAAAAACTGGAGAGAAAAAAGCCTAATGACTGCTTGTGTGACGTGAGATAATTCTGTGTATCAGAAATTTCTTTGACAATAAAATTATCCAAAGAAGTGTTCACATTACACATAATTATAAGGATTCTTAAATAATTTATTTTGAAGAATTATTCTCACAAACAAAAAGACAGTAAACTGAAAACCATTTTTCATCTGACAGGTTGAAAACATGTAAATACATAAAAAATCTCTAAATTCATTTTTTGCTGTATCACAATACCTTCTTTATATTTAACGAGTAAGCACCATTTGATGAAATTCACGAAACCTGATGTTCCTTTTTAAAAATATGTTTATAAAGAGTGTTCCTTGAGGAAATGTCAAGACTTCACTAGTGAATTCTATTGACAATTTGGAGTGAAATGCTATAGCAACATAGATCAGTTTGCCAAGGAGTACCATTTTATATAGTTAAATAATAAGAAAAAGTTGATTTGAGGTTACTATTTATTCATGTACTAAACACAAACACAAGTGTATTTCCAAAGTAACCAGTTTCTGCTACAATATATAGAAATTTGACAATAGCAATGTGATAAACTCTTTATCAAGCATATGAAAGCACCCTGTGTGCGTGTTACCAATCAGCTAGCTAGTCTTGTCTTCAAGTAATGAATATTAGAAATCTTAAATTTTCAAGTAAAGAAAACGAATTAATAATGAACGCTCCATGACCTTCTCGTTCAGTCTATCTATTGTTTCAGTAACTGACAATGTGTTTCTGAACTTAAAATAGTATAGTATGAATATGTCGTGTTTCCCTTAACAAAAGCCAATACCGACATCCTGCAGGAAGTAGTGACTCCAAAAATATTTCCATACAATATTCAAGTGTTTTCCCAACATTTTTGATGAATTACCATTTATGGACAGGAATGAAAGAAAAAGTGACTGATAACCACTGTATTCTTATGATTATATTTGATTTACATATCTTTGAGAAGCATTGGTGTTAATTATTTCAGGCATTTAATGCAGAGTAGTGTTTGGTATTTAGTACAGTACAATTCGTTTTTAATCTCAAAGTACAGATTTGTATATTTTGATTAATGTGAGAATTTAAAAGTAATTCTTACTGGGAATTATTCCTAGAATCTTGACATTTCCTGCTGCTTCCACAGACCAAGGAAAGTTGGAGTTACCTGAGCATGTGCATTCTGAGTTTGTCGAGAGTCGGGAACAGCTTCGAACAGTATGAGCAAGTGTGCTTCCGGTCACTGTGGAATGCTCGAATGTGCTTACGGATCAGACTGTACTCATCAAACACCTAGTGAGACAAACCCAGAACAGACAAACAAACATCCAGATAAAACAGGAACAAAGGACTGTGCATGTGTCTTTCCTTGTGAGGCCTGACAAGCGGCAGGAATAGAGACAGTCAACAAAAAGTGTGGTAATACCTGGATTATAAAAGCCCCTCTCACCCTCTTTCTCCTCCTCTGTACTTTCCTCTATCACATGCACACACACAGTCTTTTTTCTCTCCCCTTCTTCTCTATCTCTCACCTTTCCCTTTCCGATGAAAATTGTAATAGATGGATCCATGAAAAAAACACGCAAGTGTCAACAAAAAACACGCGCACGCACACACGAAGTCAAAAATCACTTCCACTCACTCTGTCACGAGACTCAGAACTCACAATTAATTCACTTTCTCACTACTCACAATCACAAGGCATATGACACTGTTGATAGTGATTCCTCCTAGCGACCTCCTTGGTGCTATTTGTCAGGCATAGGCTATGTGCCGGCACCGGGTTTTCCTTCTCCCTTCCTCATCAACATCATTCTCACCCATTCCCTACATTACATTTATACGAACACTTACACATACACTCACTCTAGTACATAACATAACTCTCCACAGACATCATCATGCACAGCGTGACCTGCCGAAGTGGTGTGCAACTTGAATTGGATCACAATCCTGGCATCTATCGGCAATAAGTGAAACGCAAATCACGTAAGTGAAGTGGGTAGGCAATGGATACGTACATACAATCTCATTCACAATTTATCACAGTCACCATTAAAAACCAATATAGCCTATATTATGTAATTTCAACTCATTCAACACAACTTTTTAACACTAGAACCACTCAGGAAGTTAGTATTTACAGATCTGTCATTTCATAAAAAAAAAAATGTATCACAGATCACAATAACACCTGCCATTCATTTTCATATTTCTCAAGTTACTGAACACATGGAATAATAAACTACCACTATCATCATCATCATCATCATCATGTCAGCCTCACTAGTGCAGTTGGTATAGCACTGGCCTTCTGTGCTCGAGGTTGCAGGTTCGATCCCGGCCCAGGTCGATGGTATTTAAGTGTGCTTAAATGCAACAGGCTCATGTCAGTAGATTTACTGGCATGTAAAAGAACTCCTGTGGGACAAAATTCCGGCACACCGGTGACGTTGATTAACCTCCACAGTTCCGAGCGTCGTTAAATAAACTATAATTTAAATTTCATCATCATTAACATAGTCACCACCATCTTTATTGTTTCTGCATGTAGAATCATGCCTACTCAACTCAAGGGTATGCATGCACATGTAAACAGAGAGCATCTTTCACAATCCAGAATGTAATTCTTTATGTTAAGCATTCCTTTAGTATCCTGATCTGAAGATGAGCACACAAATATGTACCAACTCTATACCAGCCTTGTCAGGTCCTCAGTCCTTTACTCCAACAAAGTCCATAAAACATCCAGATATTGTAATGAATATGCATAAAGTAGTACCAAGTAAGAATAAGAAACACTGAAAAAAATGGCAATCATGAGCACTTCAAAAATAACAATCACCATGCCAAAGATCTGAAAATGATGTGCAAGACCAACGCAGGCTCTGTGAGTGTACACAAAGAGGACACTTACTTATATACTGTTATAGTAGGAAGAGGGGTGAAAAGGACGTGATAACTGTAATTGTCAGCAACACACTCCTGCTGTCATATAAAGAGGATCACCTCTCTGTCTTAGCTACCTAAGAATGACCCATTTCCACTAGCCATACCAACTTAGCTTTTTTTTTTTAGTAGGTTATTTTACGACGCTTTATCAACATCTTAGGTTATTTAGCGTCTGAATGAGATGAAGGTATGAAGGTGATAATGCTGGTGAAATGAGTCCGAGGTCCAGCACCGAAAGTTACCCAGCATTTGCTCATATTGGGTTGAGGGAAAACCCCAGAAAAAACCTCAACCAGGTAACTTGCCCCAACCGTGAATCGAACCCAGGCCAACTGGTTTCACGGCCAGACACGCTGACCATTACTCCACAGGTCTGGACACCAACTTAGCTATGTAGTACATAGAGAAATACAGTTAACTCTCGATTCAACATACTAACAGGGACAGTGGATATCCTTAACTGTCCACTGTATATAGTTTCTGGGGAATGTCTACAAAATAAAAATTAAATCCATGGTACGACAGCCTAAGAAAAGGCAAGACCAGTCAGCCAGTCAGTGTGGATGTTGAAGGAGATGCCATAGGAGATTCCTTCGAAAATACCCCAATCTTACGGTTCCTAATAAATCTATGATCTATAGATTAGTGAGTAAAGTTCGTTCTTTGTGGCTGTTTTTGAATTTGAAGCCAAAATGATACCACTACAATGTTCCATTACACGAGAAAACAATCTTTTCTTCACGCCGGGGTAAATTTACTTACTTACTTACAAATAGCTTTTAAGGAACCCAAAGGTTCACTGCTGCCCTCACATAAGTCCGCCATTGGTCCCTATCCCGAGCAAGATTAATCCAGTCCCTACCATCATACCCCACCTCCCTCAAATCTATTTTAATATTATCCTCCTGTCTTTTCCCCTCAGGTCTTTCAGCTAACACTCTATATACATTTCTGAATTCACCCATATGTGCTACATGTCCTGCCCATCTCAAACGTCTGGATTTCATGTTCCTAATTATGTTAGGTGAAGACTAATGCGTGCAGTTCTGCATTGTGCAACTTTCTTCATTCTCCTGTAATTTCATCCCTCTGAGCCCCAAATATTTTCGTAAGCACCTTATTCTCGAACACCCTTAATCTCTGTTCCTTTCTCAAAATGAGAGTCCAAGTTTCACAACCATACAGAACAACTGGTAATATTCACAACCATACAGAACAACTGGTAATATAGGCCTAACTGTTTTATAAATATTCTAACTTTCAGCTTTGTCGAGTGCAAAGTGGATGGTAAACCGAATAATAACAGGCATTTCTCATATTTATTCCGAGTTTAATTTCCTCACGAGTGTCATTTATATTTGTTACTGTTGCTCCAAGGTACTTGAATTTTTTCACCCTTTCAAAGGATAAGCTTCCAATTTTTATATTTCCATTTCGTACTATGTTCTCGTCATGAGACATAATCATAGACTTTATTTTTTCGGGATTTACTTCCAAACCTATCCTCTTACTTGCTTCAAGTAAAATTACCGTGTTTTCCCTAATCGTTTGTGGATTTTCCCAATATTAACAAGGCTGGTTACACACTAGATAGAGAAAAGTGTGACGTGAATATAAAAAACATAGGTCTATGTTCATTTGTACACCATGACAGACTGCTTGGTTGCTGAAATATCAAAATACATTATTCCTTAGTCTTCGTTGCGTCCTCTTGCTGAAAATGTAGTAAATATCTTTTACATATTTCTTATTATTGTGTTAGTGTGTAACAAACCTAAGCATTGCACATGCACGACACACAGATTTTCATTTTTCACAACTGAGTGTTTTATTACCAATTCTTTTAAAGTGATTTCCGTATTTATAGTCAAAATTCTTCTTCACGATTTACATGCTTAAATACAGACTTTTTTCATGATTATTTACATATTATGTAACGACTTTTTTCACGTTTTTCATATTTAAATAACGACATTTTTCACGAATTACAGTGGTTTTATTTACCGACTTTGATATTTTATGTACCATTTCATGATGTCCCTAATGATGTAACAAAAATTAATCAATACTGGTATCTGTAATATCTGGAAAACATGCTCTGTCCAATTTGTTCACTAGAGATTCTACAGAATACCAAGTGTACTGTTGTATGTGGATGACTATCAGAAGAGACTGATCATCTAAAGAAATGAACCTTATTTCACCTCAACTCACAGCATTACACAACGTCCACAACCAGAAGTAATGTTATTCTGCGTGGTTTAATAAGTACCTATCATAAACATAATACAATATTCACACACAGAGAAATGTCATTTTATAAATCTCAACTTCAATAAGTAGAAAAAAAATCCAACGAACATCTATATATATATTACTTGCCAAAAATATTGAAGGTTGGTTTCTGTGCAATACAGCTGTCTTGAAGAACATGTTAGTTAATAACGATAAAGAAAGTGCAATTCAGAATAGTTCGTGTACGTAGATTTTAATCTACACCAATTATTTAATTGTTTATTTAATAACAACTTTAACATCAGAGAGATGAACTTTATTTTCGAGATTCCAAATGTTGTCTAGTCCAATTTTCATTTGTTCTGCACGTCCTTCAAACTTTATTATTTTTGTTTCCTGTTTTATCTGCCATATACAGTACCTCTACGGTTTCATGAGACCTTGCAGAAATATCTAACATGATGGGACAAGAAACAGCTAGGAAATAATTTTGTCTGAAGCTTTCTCAACCAGGGACAAGGTGTGATTACATGTCTTAGTTCTACCTCGGGTTTATCTTTCTTCTAAAGGAACCCATGCTAAGAATTTTCATTATTCCTCAATATTCAATGCCAACAAGATCAGGAGTTGAAAGCATTTTGTGTGAATTGTTTTCATTCCTGACAGAAGACTGGTCAACGTCTCGGAAAATCAACTTTGATACTGAACTAACAATTCTTGGGACATGGTTCATTGTCCTATATAAAATAAGCAATTATCTTCTTGATTTCAAAAGCATGTCATGTGAGGAGAGTCTCCCCATCATATAGAAACAACCTTCCAAATATATTTTTCAAGTATGTTTTGCTCCTAGTATATATCTGCTAGCAAGGCAGGGCCCTTTTTCATAGAGTGTAATAATGGCAAAGGTAAATCTACTATAAATTGGCTAATAAGGGTTCCTCACCAGCTAGAGCCTTTTTGAAATTATATAAAATACTGTAGTACTTCCCCTACATCTGAATAGTATTTGTAAAAAATTATCACATCAAAATGGAAATAGACTGATGATGAACTACTTACTGTAGTTTTGTAAGCAACTACAGGTGCTATCTACATGATATGATTATGATTTGTCCAACATTAACACAAATGAAAAAGAATTGTTTGAGGAACTACGAGTGTACCTGTATGCTACGAATGTACCTCAAAGTTCTCGTATTTATGTATCACTAAACATGTAATAGACATGTTGAAAAGTATCCTATTTTATGTGTTGCATTAAAAAAGTGACAGGGGATTTATGAAATTCCCTAGATTGCAAGAAATGTCTTTATTCTTGTTATATAATTTTTAGATTAGGTAAGGATGAATTTCAAGATTAAATAAATAATACTACAGGCAGGATGAGTACACACTATCCAGTAATTAGATAATGGAATGAGATAGATGAGACACATTAAATAGTGAATGGAGCAGGCCAGACCATGTGGAAAACTACAAGGCACGAAGTTGATCTTATACTTCTGTTTCCATGGTATCGCGAGTGACGTTAGAGTAAACCTTTCATGTCAAAATATTACAATTTTTATCTCTCATAGGTCGAATATAAACGTTTCACGTCAAACTGTAAGACACGGTGACTATGGCACTACGACAATGTCATTGACTGTTCTCAACTCGTTTCATCTTTCTGATACCCATTTTCAATCCAATTTGTGCCATTTGTATATAATTCTTAGAGAGTATAATTTTCAACTGACATAATCCTATTCTTTCCCGGCAGTCTTCGCAAACATTATTAGTTTAATTTTGAAGGGCCACAGTGTTTTGACTGCAAATTTAGTATAATTATTAGTCTTTTAATTGATGGTAACAACTGTTTCTAATGGTTGGTAAGGAATAATGACGGACCTAGATACAGAATTTGGCTTATTATATTCATTTTTATTCATGAGTTAAGAGATCTTTTAATTTGAAACTCAACTATTACAAGGAATGAACGCCTTTGCTTCCTCATCTGATAAAGATTAATCTTGAATTTTTTTACCTAAAAATCATAAACCTTTGTTGAGATTGGTACTTGGGTCAATACAAGAACTACTAGACCATCCAGGACAACATCTCTCAATCTGTTTAACAATACACGTTTATCTGTTAAGAAATCAACATGTTCTTCAACACAACAATGCAAAAATATCATATTAATAAATACAAGAATCATACAGATACACAACAAGACAAAAAGTATGAGCGAGCAAAGAGATCAGTTTGCAGTAACCAGCGCTGGGCACCTGAGCATATGCAGCTTCAGTTTATCCGGACGGGGAAATTCTTTTTCACACAAGCCACAGGGAAACCGCCTGCCACCATGGAAAGCACGCACGTGTTTTCGTATCTGAATGTACTCGTCAAACACCTGGTAGTCACATACATGTCACATTCTAAATACTGGCTAAGTGAATGAACTGTCAATATCAACAATTGATATTAGCAGAAGATTCACATGAGAGTTGTCATACTCTGAATGGTTTAGAAAGAGAGTGACTTGATTCATAAATGTTCTATTACAGCTTAATTAGTCTTGTTCACTGCATACTAATTCTGAAAGACCGAGACAATGCAAAGAGGAGCTGGAAAACAATGTTTTTGCTAATAGCTGCTAGAGTTTTTTTTTTTTTTTTTTTAACTATTCTGCAACTGTCTGTCTCTCTTTATATTTGCATGGAAAGCTCATAAGATTAAATTTTACAAATTTATATCCAATAAAGAAAATTGAAAACCTAAAATGATTTAATTCAAGGCACTGAAAAACCCCAAAACCAAATATATAAATGTATTACCAGATCTCTTCCTCCTTTAAAACAGTGTCTTCTAAACTATTTGGATATTTAAGACGAGACAAATTTCATAGTGAAAATAAAGAAAACCGAGACAGATACATAAGTTCATAGCTGCTTTCATTGTACTAAGAAACAATAGTACATATTATAATATCAGATTTCCTGAACTATACTGACTATACATTTACACAGACAGAATGTTGGTAGACAAGGATGCCCAATAGACACAGAATAATCTTTCAGACACTTTTCATTTTACAAATATGTTAGAAATAAATCATCACACAGCGAGTTGAAGGTCATCCCTTAAACAGTTCCAACTACTTCTTCAATATGTCAGTAAAGCAGTCATCTTGAGCCACTCTACCTGCTATACAAGCAATCCAACAAAACTTGTCGCCCTCAGTACCTTAGTTGGTATAGCACTGGCCTTCTATGCTCAAGGTTGCGGGTTCAATCCCGGCCGAGGTCGATGGCATTTAAGTGTGTTTAAATGCGACAGGCTCATGTCAGTAGATTTACTGGCATGTAAAAGAACTCCTGCAGGACAAAATTCCAGCAAAGCTGATGTAACCTCTGCAATTGCGAGCATTGTTAAATAAACCATAATTTTTTTCTAACAAAACTTAATGCCTATCAGAGTCCTAGGAATAATCATTCCCTAAAACTACTCTTAAGCTGCACAACGAAGTTACATTCCAATGGATCCCTGCTCACTGGGGTATATATGGAAATTAACTTGCCTCAAGTGCAGAAAACGAGATAAAATCAGGTAGTTATCAAATAGTAATTAAACCACAGCCAAATTACTTTAAAAAAAGGAAGCAGACAAGAAGAAACCAAGATACCAACAGTGAAGGAAATAGTGGCAAAAATATTTGGACAATTCTCCATCTACACATCATCTCACTGCAATGTACAATAATTTTAAAACCACTATGACAACAAATAAAAAAAAAATAGAAGCGAACCTCAATACCCAACTGACAACATACTACTGAGCATAACAACAATCGAAAATCTAGCTACAAAACCGACATACAGACATTTTCTTTAAAAATTACTTGAATTTACACAGCCTCCTAATGTTTCAGGTCACTTGAAACAGTAGTAATGGTGCTTAGCTAATTGTCTATATAGTTTGAGGGATTTGTGCCTGACAATTCTTCACATTTAAACTTGTTGCAATAAATACCCAACTATTTTTCTTTTATGAGATTAGAAGTTCCAAAATACTTTGATACACATTCCGAGAATTATACAACTTTTCTCAATACCGGTACTCAATATATTAGGAGAAGTCACGTGAAGTGCATATGAAGAATAAGGCAGAAAATTTTACAATTCTAATTAAAATTATAATAACATTTCAAACTCACATTTATGATGTAACTTAATACCTGTAAATCTCGTCTTAGATTTCAGAACACACTAGACTTATAGTGCAATATATAGTACCAAAACTTTGCAACATTGTATTTCCTCTTGTCTAGGCCTTGTAAAACAAATAAGCAACAACTGTTGCAATTTTCAAGTGAAAACACTTACACCTCAATGATTAGAAATATGACAATTAACAAGCAATGTAACTTACATACTCTATGAATTAGTTCACTCTCTTACTGAACCAATCAGTGATAAAATAGTGCAATATACGGTATAGAATCAAACCCTCTTAATGCCAATGTAATAAAAGGTACAACAGTTAAGACTTATCCATTCTTTTGTATTATATATATATATTGACTTGAGTTAGTTAGCTTCTCAGGATATTGGTGATCTTCTTGAAATATACTTGATAATGGTCCACCAATCCATGAATTCTGATCAGGTATGTAAATACTAATTTAAACATCAACATTAAGCGCACACATCTAGTAGCTAAATTTTAATAGGCAACAATTACACCAGCCCAAAGAACAAAGGGATTTTACGAATATCTAGTGTGACCACAGTTCTTAATGAAATAGCAGGTCCATCACACTCATCTATAATGAATTTAAATTAAACAGCTGTTCTACTTTTTATATTGATTTGTAAGATACCAGAGATGTCATTCATTTTTCCAATTGTAAAAGCAGTGAAATCAAGAAAAATCGCATTGAAGTGTAATTTTAAATATTTCAATGAATGTCCATTTGTTTTTGCATACTAGCACCATAAGAATAATCAAGAAGATTTCGATATTCGTATAAGCTGAAATAAATTGTACAAAATTTATTTGAAAGTTTCAAGTTACAATTACCTAACAAATTACACTTTCAAAGGAAAAAATTAAAATAATGCAAATATGGAAGTGTAAAAAAATGTTAATTCATGTATCTTACACAAATATGCACGAATTCTTACCTTATTGCACTGTGGACAGGTAAACAATCCGTTTTCAGAATGAATATGTACATGTTCTTTCAAAGCAAGCACCTGGTCAAACACTGCCTTGCATATTGGGCATTCGAATATCTTCTTTTCTGTTGGACAAACACATACCATTACTTGCTATAATACAAATTGCAAAATAATATACATATAGGGCGATTGAACTGTCTTCTTTATGCAATCCTGCATTATAGTGCTAGGCCCTCCACATTTTGGTACCTCTAACTAGGAGATTTCAATGCAAGGTTAGATGTAAAAATTTATATCCCTAAGATGAGTCACCTGCGCCTTCCTTATTGAAAACAGAAAACTCTGCATTTATTGAGTGACCAAGGAACCGCAACACCAGTTGATATTAGACAATTTCTTCTATGTTAAAGGAAGCAGCATCATAGATTAGGTTGTACTGATACATTTTAATAACGTGTTATGTTTATTTATAAGTATTTAAAGTGTTAGTGTTCGAAGTAAAACAGTTTCAGAATACATGTTTAAATTGCTGGCCTCATTCTGTAACATGTGTATGACCCCTCACCAGCATATTGCACCTGACAAGTTGCAAAATTTCAACCCCAATGGAAATGAAAGTAGTAGTGACATTCATTTTAATGTTCCATATTCCGTAATGTGCATACACTATGTTTTTTAAAGCATAGAAAAAAAATAGAATGAAGTGAGGTTACGTAATCTAACAGGCCAGTGGATGGAGCCATTCTTCATAAGGAAAGGTAACATATAGATGTTCAAAAATCCTTTGCGTCATGTATGCTGGTAATGTGTCACACTGCAACCACATCGTTAGTTTCATATTCATATTCAATGACACATCATGTAAGAAGTCACTTTGCAAAAAGTGAAGGTAACATTCTTCCATAAAGTTGTGCTAGTAGAAATAGGGACCAACGATTTTACTGTCCAAGAAGTCAGCCTACCATTTTTCTTCTTCTTCTTGCATTATATTTCAGAAAATTATTAGACCCCTAATTTTGGATTAGTTTTGTCAATGATGCCTACCAAAAATGTGCCAGACATGTACTGCTTAAGCAGTGGTTTGAAGCACAAACAATTTTAACTGATGGTGTCTCAACATTCTTATGTATAACAGAAAAACCATCAGTATTAGTAAATTGCTTAATATATACATATATTTTTTTTTATTTTAGTAATGCTTATTTCGTGATTTTTAGTGCATATATCCTGGTATTTAGGTGCATACGAACATGCATATTTTACAGTTTTTTAGTGCAAATGAATCCGCTCCCTAATGATAACCGTATCACACTACTATATAGTGATGCGACCAAATACCGGTACTCGTACTATGGATGCATGGCATGGCAGTTGACTCACAATAAATTCAAATTGGTCTCTGTGACATAACCATACATCACACTGTCATCTAATGATGTGCCCACTTACTATGGATGCCATATGACAAATGACTTAACTTTGAAAAAAAATTAGTTGCCATGACTTATGTTTCAAGCTTCTTCTTATATACTGTGTATTACATTATATTATATGATATGGTATGGCTATGTAAGAAGGATGGAGGATAGCAGAATACCAAAGGCAATGCACAAAAGGCAACTTCAAGGAAGAAATAGAGGAGGTCGATCTCAACTATGTGGAATGATAATGTACAGCAATGTGGAAAGTCAGGATGACGAATGGGGTACAGAAGACAGAGAAAGATGGAGAAGTTTAATTAAAGGATATAATTGAATTTGAATGCTGTATATATTTACATTATATTTGAAAATGTCCATGTGAAATGTTTATTGTAAGATGAATGTAATATTTGGTTGGAGAGAAAACCTCAGAATTGAGGAGCATTCTCAATTAATAAAATTAATTACTTACTTAATTAAATGCTTAGAATATTGGATTTTGTCCATTTGATTTCTAACATGCTAGTAAACGGTCTGTGATGTTATTATCTGAAATGTTGACAGCTTTGCAGCTTAGTATGTGCTGCAAGTCCACAGTTAAATCTTTTTCTCTCCAGAGAACACATTTTGGTGATGTATAAATTCCAATTCTGAAGATATGTGCTGCCAAACAGTCAAGTTCAGTTAGTAGTCGAAGACAGACACTGCTGTTCTTCTTGGACGAATAAAATTTTAATTTTTTTTTTAATTTTGCATCATTATTTTCCAGAAGGTGAAGGTCATATCAATACTCACCTGTATGGATTTTAATATGGCATGCCAGGGCTGAATTATTGAGAAAACGCTTGTAGCAGATGTCACACTGAAGAGGCTTAGACTCCTCTGCCCCATGAACCAGCATGTGCCTCTGTGTAGTGAACAAAAACATTCCATTATACCACCTTCACAACATCTTTTCGAGACAAAACCTATCCTGTAAGATATAATCTATTCTGTTACGTACTCAAATTCTTATTTTTTTTATTGTCTTTGTTATGTTATCCACATCAAAATTACTTCCACATTTCTTTACACATCATAATCAAAAAATCAGCTTTATGAGTCCTGCTCTACAATGCAGCTTGTAATCAGAATTAGACATTTTGCTGCAGTTCTTAGAAATTTAATCTCAGTTGATGCTATCTGTCTTATATCATCTGTTAACTGTTCGATTCTCACTACTAATGTAAGAACAGAAATTGCTATTAATTCTATGATTTTCTTTTTCTTGCTATGTATTTTAATTTTCTGTGATCAATCTACATAGCACTTGAAGTTTATTTGGCTTTCTATCAAAATCTTAAAAACAGTATGAGATACTGCAGACTGAATAATTAATATATTATTATTTTATGAATAGGTCATCTTCTGTGGTCTAACAGTTATTATGGTATAATAGCCTTTGCACCCAAGGTTCCCAGATTCAAACCAGGGTAAAAAAATTTATAATACAACTTCCTCCAGGAAGGTGTGGGTCCCGTAAAAAAAATGTTGCTAAATTTGCAGCATGTAAAATATTCTAACACATTTATGTAATGTGTTAGCAAAATTAAAATGGTGACATTTCAATTGCCTATGTATTATTCCTAATATTTGAGTCTAGATGTCTCTCACATCTGACCGATACCAGCAGTATCTGGCAGTAAATACAGGAACAAAATGAAAATTCCCATGGTTTTAAATTATGGTTTATTTAATGACGCTCGCAACTGCCGAGGTTATGTCAGCATCACCGACGTGCAGGAATTTTGTCCCACAGGAGTTCTTTTACATGCCAGTAAATCTACTGACATGAGTCTGTCGCACTTAAGCACACTTAAATACCATCGACCTGGGTTGGGACCGAATCTGCAACCTCGAGAACAGAAGGCCAGGGCTATACCGACTATGCTACCCAGGCCGACAAAATTATCATGGTACTAATTAGTATTGCAAATGCCATGATTTCACAGTTCTGTATGTGCCTCATCACCACAGACTTAGTGGAGTTGGCAAAGGACAGAAACACGTATCAAGAAGTGAGTTATAGTCCCGACGCTGTTATTTCCGGCGTGACTCCACCTCTTTGCTTACATCTTAGAAAGTGAAGGCTCTATAAAGTCTACTAGTAGTAGTAGTAGTAGTAGTAGGTAGTATCGTTCGCCATTTTTGTTCTCACATTGCCGAGCTACCATACGAGGAATCTATTTGCCACACCGTTAAACATTATCATGTCGTAGCTCCTATGATAATAAATCAAACGCAATGTAATTCAGCAAATAACGTCATGTGCTTTCTGCGAACGCCAACGAAAGAGCTAAAATGGCGGGCGATTATATTAAGTATTTATCGAGCCTTAAGAAATGAATCAGCGAATCACAAGACGCACACGTTTAAATGTAGCCGACCTGCAACGTGATTGGCTGCTGGAAATTACAGCAACGGGACTATAGTATTATAATTTATGAATAAACATAATTTTCGTTCTTACATTATGTTGACCAGAGAATAACAAGGATTTTGTATTTTCAATTGATAGCAGTAAGAGACCTAATATTTTAAAATTCTAGTCACATCATCATCGTCGTTGTCATCATCATCATAACCACCATCATCAGCAACACCACCATTACCACAGCAACCATCTGACCTCTCTCATATGAAGATTTTGAACCAAGAGTAAAAACTCACAAGTAATTAACTTCCTGGTCATGTGATGAGCTTGGTCCAAGGTCATAGCATAAAACAATAAATGACAAAGAAATGACAAAGGAAACACATATACCCAGTCCTTTAGGGAAGGAGATATTTCCACTTTCCTTCTGAAAATTGAGCCACAGTCTGCTAGATTTTTAGCTACACCACAATTTCACACATCCTAATATGAAGAATTTATAAACAAAATAAAGTAATGAAAATTAAACGTAAAAATAAACCCTCACACACAAATTTCTTAGCAAAAGAACTGTTGTATACGAAATATTATAAATTAAACGGTTTTATTTGATCTATATTACTATGTGCAGAAAAACTGTTTTTCGCAGTTTTAATGAACTTACATTAAGACCTCTTCGGATTTTGGTTAAACCAAGTTCAAATTTAAGGACAATTTACAGTAGCCTAAACTTTGTAAGCATGTATGTGGAAAATTTTTATATGCTTTCATTTAAGAGTTTTAACAGTAAACCAGCTATCTAAAATGTCCGAATTTCACATGTTAATTTCTGACCTGCAGACGGTCTTCAGTGGCGAAGCTTTTGTAGCAGAGCTCGCACTTCCAGGGCTTGGCAGGGTTCACAGACCGCAAGCGTGGTCGCAGTTGAGGGGGTGTCAGCTTGCCATGGGCTGACACATGCTCAATCAGCTCCTTCTTACTAGGAAACTCCTAAACAAAAAACACATTTGTTAATAGGGTTATCAATGTACTCTCCAATGTACTGTACAAACAAAACAGTTTGAAACTCAGCACTTCTTACATACAGCATCAGTCTCAAGACAACTACAGTATACTCTACATATGTCAAGAAGGTGCTTCAGGGGCATGGAGGTGAAGCTCCATGTTTTCTTGGCCTCGACACTAGAATGAGGTGGTGTGGTTGGCACCACACTCTGACTGCCTTTTCCCCCCCAGAGAAAGACCTGGTACTCAAATCAATAGGAGGCTGAGTGGACCTCAGGGCCATTCTGGAAGATTTGGCAATGAGGAAAATTCCATCACTACCCGAAATTAAACCCAGGATCTTCAGACTGTAGTGAATATTTCAGGAAGGCTTAATTATAAACTTAATAACTGTCCACCTGTGACAATTATGATTAATAAATGGCTGTGGCAAGTTTTCAATTTTCTGTGCCATTTTCATTTTACCATTATTCCATTATTTCCATACTAACATCTCAATGGCACTGAATAACCCCTTTAGACGAAGGATTCATAAAATACAATTGATTATCTGTCTGTATCAATATACACACACCTGAGTACATTGTGGGCATTGTACATCGCCATTCTGTACTAGGAATTCCCCTGCATGATACACCGAGTGGAAGTCAGATGGCAGTCCAGTAATGGTCTCCGTCTCCTCCAAATTGTCAGCTGCATGGGCCAAAGTGTGCAAGTTCAGCACTGATGCACTAGTAAAGGTGAGGCTGCAGTGTGAACACAGCCACTCAAGGCCAGGACTGTAACAAAATACAATGTGCATCACATTTTACAGTTGCATAGTGATTGTTAAATTTTATGGAATTTGAGTAAGCTAATTCCCGACAAACTACTTTCACAACAAAGCGCCTCATCTAATTGGTTATGCGATGCGAGCATAAATGTATATACTGAAGATAATCAGGCAAAAGCAGCGTCTTTTATGTTACTTTTAACTCTTAGTTAATGGAAGATATTACAATGAAAAGAACGAAAAAAGGGTATTATTTTCCTGAAATTACTGTAATTAATATGAAAATATGTATTTTTATCAATTTTGCACGTGTACATATTATAATTAAACTAGAAATACCAGGGCATTGAATACATAATGGCAAAAGTGCTATAAATCAGCGCTCCTAGGGGTGAATATCGGAATCTTTTAGTAGGTAATAGAGGAGCGATTATTGCATAAATGTGGAATATTAAGTCTTTAAGTAACCACATTTTGTAAATACAGGGACTGTTTCTGATTTGTATTAAGTAATACAGCCCTAAAAATGTTCAGTAGGTATGAACAAAGATTTTTCATAAAAATACGAGTTGAAAGAGGAAAAAATGCAACCCAGTGCTTTACGATATTACAAGAAGCTTGTGGGAGAGATGTCCAACCATACTGAACTATTTCAAGATGGGTGGAAGTGAGGCATTTGCTTGCAATTAAGAGTTTATATCCAATGAGCTTTAGATCGATCAGTGAGAGAGATGATCAGAAATGATGCTGCAAATGATGTCCGCCGTCTTGCAAGGATTTGTCAACATATTGCTGACATGGCAGGGGACTATATTTGTTCACCACTTTCTTGTTTTTCCCTCAGTCAATGATAGTTAATATCATGTACTAGCCATTAGACAAATATATATATAAAGTATCAAACACAATCTCTTCACAAAACAATACTTTTGCAATGAATTTCTTCACACTGTGAAATTCTTGGTAATGAGATAGCAGATTACTTAGCAAAAAAGGGCACAATGATCCAACAAATTACAAATTCATGTTTATCATTTCAGTCCTCAAAACTAATAATAATTAAGAAGATCATCCAACAAGAAATACATGAAAAATTAACACATAAGAGTGTAAATAAGCAATGGAATATTTTATTAAACAATAAAAATTTAATTCCAGAATGTCCACGAATGAAAGCTGTCGCACTTTATCAATTATATACATGACATGATTGTTTGGCTGTCCATATATGTAAAATAAATACTTTTCCTACTCCTCATTGTTTACTTTGTAAAGAAGATAATACTATAATGTATATGACATGCCTCAAGAATTGTAAAAATGTAATCTGTCATTACGATACCAGAAGCAAGAAGGCAAATGGAAAAACTCCAATAAGCTGAGTATAAGCAACCAACCAAGGTTGCTTTAAAAAAGAATATATCTTCTGGTTATGAATATATTCTTTGTTAAAGCAAAATTTTTAACATTGAAATGTAGTCTGAATAAATACAATGAAGATAGCTATTAATCTACATCCACTAGTGCCGTGTATGTGTGCATAATATATATACATATAAATATACATACACACATATACATTGACTTTTTAGTTGTGAACCTCTTATTATTTGGAAATTTCAGCAGATATCAATCTTATTTGATTTTAAACCACAAAATACTGTGGACCTCCACATCAATTGGGTATTTATAGTACAGGCATTTTTTAAGCATATATTTCAGATATTTAGATATTGTATGTCTGTGGACCATATAGATGAAAAACTTCTTTGTCACAGACCATGTCTTTAATAATCTTTCCACACAGCATGTGAAGAATACTTAAGTTTTGCGTTCAACTCACCCTGGAGTCTTCTTTTTTACAACTGCATTAGATGGAAGCTTCCCAGTGTTGTCAGTGCTGTGATTTTTATGATGTTTTCGAACATGCCTGCAAAATTAGATGAAAATTATTGAAATTATTCAAGTCTCCTTTACAGGGAGCTTTACCTGAAATACTAGATTTGCATAATTTTATATGTTACTATAGGCACATTAACAGAAAACCACAATTCCAAGTCACACAGAGTTGTGTGCACTTGATGTGGGTCTCGGTGTCTCATCAGCCCACGTGAGTTATGAAGATATAAAGGGAAAATTGAGAAGGTGTCGGGTGGAATTCCTGGGTAGCTCAGTTGGTAGAGCATTGGTACATTCAACCAGAGGTCCCAGAATCGATACCCATCCCCAGAACAATTTTTCCCTAGAAATTATTCAAGTCTGCTTTACAGGGAGCTTTACCTGAAAAACTAGATTTGCATACTAGACCATTTAATTCGTCATAGACTATTCAAAGTGCGATGAGTCCACATTACACTCGTAATCAATGTGTGTGCGTGTGTGCATGTGTGCGTGCATTTGTGTGTGTGTTGTTTTTTTTTTTTTCAAACAAAAATTTTAATACAATTTCGCTCGTTTTTGCTTCCTTTTCCAGATAAAAATTGTTTTATATGAACCATTTTATAGTGTGTTTTGGGAAAGCCATTGATTTAATTCCCAATATGCTCAGTCAATTTAAGAGAGCATTGTATTACGATAATAAATTACTGAAAGAATTTTAGTTTTGTCCTTTAAATGTGCAGAAATTTGATTCGAACAAATGTAACATTTTAAAATTCCTTTGCAGAGCAAGAAGTTACTTTTATTTGGATCAAATTTCTGCACATTCAAAGGTCAAAGCTAAAATTCTTTCTATCATTTATTATCATAATACACTGCTCTCTTAAACTGACAGCATATTGGGAATTTAATCAGTGGCTTTCCCAAAACACAGTATAAAATGTTTCATATAAAACAATTTTTATCTGGAAAAGGAAGGAAAACGAGCGAAATCGTATTGAACTTTTTTGTTTGAAATATCTCAAAGAATAACCCCCTAAAATTATGACATTACTTAGATTTCATCCTGTATACAGGATAACAGAATACAATCTACCTTAAATGCATAACAACTTTCTCTCTTCTGGTGAAATTATAATACATTCAAATCTTAAGGAAATCCAAGTGTACCATAGATAGATACATAAATAAATTACTATTAACGTGTATTCAGCTCTAGTGCTAACCTGTCTCTGTTGTGAATGTGTGAAAACTGATGACCGCAAACCTCACAGACGTACTTTTTATCTCCCAAATGCAGCAGAAGGTGTCTCTTCAAGCTGTAGTTGCGTGGGAACGCTCGTTGGCAGGTGTGGCACTGGTAAGGATACAGCTGTGACAAGATCAACACAGTAAGACACTATTATTTTCTTGGAGATCAATTTATGTGTTAACTGTTCATTTTATTTGTCTATACTTTTTGCATTTCTAGTCAATATATCACCAGAAAGTGAGCAAAGTCACAACAGCACTCACCTCACTGTCTGACCTGAACTTTTTGGGTGGAAAGTGAGAAAGACCTTTACGCCTGAAATTCCGTCCAGATTTTTTTGACTTAGATTTCACAGACTCTCCATCTTCCCCCTACGAAAATAATATAAGCTGTAAAACTGAGTTCTGACATCCTTTTGTTTATTCACAATATCCAATAGAGATATATGGACAATCTAAACACAATTATATCTGAGCAACGACTTGAGCAAACTGTTAAGTCTGAGTATTGCATCATATTCATTTGCTTGTCATCATTTGTATCTTCTGGTATCCCAGAAACACTGGGTATGCAAAGAGAAACAAAACAAACTGGGGCCAGCAGTATCCATTATCTGGAAGCTTCTAATGACAGCCACTAGAGAATGAAACTAGTAAGATTTGTAGTCAGCAAAATAATTGTGGAGCAAGTTTTCTTTACTTACTTCGTGTTTTCCTGCCATTTTTTTAGTTGGTTATTTAACGACGCTATATCAACTACGAGGTTATTTAGCGTCGATGAGATTGGTGATAGCGAGATGGTATTTGGCGAGATGAGGCCGAGGATTCGCCGTGGATTACCTGGCATTCATCTTATGGTTGGGGAAAACCTCGGAAAAAACCCAACCAGGTAATCAGCCCAAGCGGGAATCGAACCTGCGCCCGAGCGCAACTTCAGATTGGCAGGCAAGTGCCTTAACCGACTGAGCCACACCAGTGGCTCTGCCATTTTCACCTGACTACTGCTCTATTACAGTTTATCTTCGTATCACAATTGTTCCTTAAGTTTAAATATATCGTAAAATAATGGAAGATAGGAATAAAAAAATGAAAGACTACAGAAGAAAGGAAATAAAATGAAAAAGAAAATACTATTTGCAATGAGGAGTACTCAATCATGAGAAGGAATCACCTTATGGAATGGAGAAGCCTTAACCACTTCAAGCACGGTTTTGGCTGCAGTACATTGGGAAGCTAAAAGACAGTTATAAAACCAAGCAGCCTGCCATTAGACAGCAAGAGAAAATGAAGACACGAAAAGAAAGAAAGACAAGATAACAGGAAGGGAGAAAGAAGAAACAAAGAAAGCAAGAAAGGAATGAAATAAAAAAGAAAGACTAAAGGAAAGAAAAAGAAGGAAAAAGAAATGAATGAAAAAACCAACAATTAAAAAAGAAAGAAAGAAAGGGAAAAATGTAAGAAGAATAGTAGAAAAAAAACAACGAAATTGAAAAAAAAAAATGAAAGCGAGAGAAAAGAAAGAGAGACAGCAGAAAAAAATGAAATTAAAGAAAAGCAAGAGAGGGAAGAAAAAAATTTGAACAGCCAAAATATTCAACTCACTATCTGTAAACAACTGTGTTACGAAATGCAATCTTCATGCCTCAAATGGCTTACAAGTTGGGGTCTAAAGCTACTCACCCGTTCGCTGTCATGGATATTCAAATGCTTTTGCAGATCCTCCGAACTGGTAAACCTCTCATTACACTCGAAGCATGGCCACAAGTGTTCCAGCTCTTCTACTGCTGAAACAAATAACATTCTCATATCTCATTTCCGTTTCTGCCTACATGCTTGTTACAGGTCTACTGGAAGTCTATTCTCGGCCTTTCTAACCAAGTAGGTTCGATGCATGATTGGACTCCATGTCACAATCATCAATGTTATAGAAGGATTGTAATTCCAGACCACAGATTCTAAGTGAAATGATAATTAACATTTATATATACTGCTTTATAGAAGAATCTACCTAAATCTCTTTTATTTATAAAGCTTCCTTTTTCGCATGTTAATAATATAAGATACAAAGTAATATCTCGTTAATATTTACAGACAAGTAACTGTTGCAATGGAAATCTACACCCCAAATGCAGGTGATAATTAAATGCCATAAGCATTTAAAATGCTGAGTTAGTAGTAATCCAAAAACATTTATGAATGAAGATATTAGTTATTATTCTGACATGGTGATTGTATTTGTATTGTATTTATAAACTTGTCCATAACAATTCAATATTCAGGTTTTCAGGGAAAAAAATCACTCAAATTTCAATATCCTTCCTCTTAATCTTTTCCTCAATGGCTTGTAATTTTTCTTTACAATCTTTAAAAATTGTGCATGACATATGGAAGTAAATGTCAGGAGTAATTTCAAAGTAAAACATTTACCTCAACTGAACTAATAACAAATGTTTCAAAACGGGTATTATAACACTAATTTGCACAGTGCGTATATTAACTGGTTCTGCAGCAGAAGTAGCAAGCAGAACCCAGGGACTCGAGAAGTTGTGTTGGTATTTGTGCAGGTAATGAGTCAATGACCTTGCCCGCAATGAATGGTGTAGATGGGGGGAACAAGAGAGGAGATTTAATATTACCACCTTCAAGCCAGGTGCTTCACAGTACCAACTTTACATCGCTGCCGGGTCAAATACTGCTGCTTGCTTCATTGTAGAAGCAGTTAGTATACACAATGATATGTATATGTGGGAAATCTCGTGTAATATAGTACCTATATCTATAAAGGGGAGAGTGTTTATCGTATAATGTAGTACCTATATCTATAAAGGGGAGAGTGTTTATCTTATTCACACAATTATTTCCCAAAGGAAAAAATGGGACTCTCTGCATCAAAATCCACAGTTAATTCCCGATTTACCACGAAAATCGTCTGTAGCTGCATTTAGATTGGCAACAGGCCATGATTGTTTGGCTAAACACCTGCATAGAATTGGAATATATCAGTCCCCTAACTGCCCATTGTGCAACTCAAACCAAGAAATGGATTCGGAACACTTCAAAATCTGTGCTCCATTGGCTGGTCATGATAATATCTTTGAAAAATATTGGAGTGCAAGAGGTCAAATGACTTTATTGTCAAACGCCTGGCATTAGAAAACAACAACAACATTTCAGAATATTTTATACTGGTACCAAAACGTGAAAAAATCATTTTAAAGCCTTTGCAGTATAATGTAATACTTTTACCTTCAAGTTATAGTATATAAGTGATAATGTTTTCATGCTTATCATACTTTATGGAGTATAAGATGAACCTTTATTTTAAGAACAGAATAGAGGGAAATCAAGCATGTTGAAACATTTGACAATTACTCCTAAAAATATGTACATGAAAGTAGAAAAAACCTTTCGTAATAACATTATACTTAGAATCATGTGCTGCAGAACATTATTTTGTAAAAGCAGTAAAACAACATTACAAATACTGTAGTTATTGATCAAAGATGGAGACTGCATCTGTTAACAGTTGGATGTTCCATCCATGTACGATACAACCCTTATCCACATATATTATTGTTGACCAAATTATCTTTTATGAAACAATCCTGTATCTTGCCTTGTCTTAACGAAAGTGGCTTACTGTAAGGATGAATGACCAGCAGTTGACGAAAGTTCAGATCGAGGGTACCAATAACAGTTACATCAACCTCTCTGTCAGCCAGAACACAAGTACTGTTTATTCTTCTGGTTAGCATTGGCTTCCATGATCACCATAGTAATAGCTCTCAAGGAAAATTGAAAGTGAACTAACTTTCACAGAATTACATGAATAGTCACTTGGCTAGGTCTTAGAGAATATTCATTCTGCATATAGTTTTTCCGTCATTTTCCCCAATACTAAAGGACAAATGTTGAGATGACATTAAAAAAAAAGGGGGTCACAGATCTACCATGTCCTCCACATAATACTTACTTTCTTTCCAAATTCAAGCAGTCACTTCTGTTTTAGTGCCTGGATGATTTTTTAATGGCAGGGCTCTTAACTCTGGTGTTATTCACCCTGGTTCTACAGTGTGACTCGTAGATATCACTAATGTCGAGAAGCATAGAGCACTTAGTTCACTACAGGCTATAGAGATTACACAACAGGCACCGGATTTACATTGCACCCATAATGAATGATGATAATAATGAATTGTTGGGATGTAACAGGGGACCTGGAGTATCTAGAGAAAAGTCCTGTGTTGCCTGGACGTGGGTTGATTTGAACCCAGGCCACCTGGCTTATAAGCCCAATGCACTAGCACTGAGTCACAATGGTGGTTTTGGATGCAAATGCAAGATGTACGAATGTGCAAAAATTGTGGTTCGATTCCCAACTAGTAAAGGACAAGCTCAGTTAAATCTCGAGTTGATGTTCTAATGGCTGGGAGAGGTACCACTGCTGATAGAGAACCAAGGCTCAGCCTTAGTGACAGTTCTTTCTGCTTTACGAGTTCAAATATGTTATGTCATCTTTTAGGTTTTTTTTCTCTTCAAAACTGCTCGTCCCTTCAGTAGGATGCAAATCCTGGAGTAAGAATAATGAGCAACAAACTTGGAGCTCATACAGGTATTTCATCAGCCCTAAGATCTCTTGCAAAGATGCAAGATTATGTGTATCTCATAGGCTTTTTCCTTCCTAACATCAGTTATTGTCACTTATGATTCAAGAACATTTTAATCATTTTATATGACCACATGTATTGAGTGAAAGTTGTTATTCTTTTTTATTTGTATAGACTGTAGAATAAAAAATAAAATAAAATATTGAATCATCCTATGAAAAGCTGGAGAGAAAATTAAAATCTTTTGTTTAGACTGTAACAGTTCTCATAAGGTCTAAGGCTTGCCAGGAAAAAAATTGACAAAAAAAAATAATAAAAATAAAAAATAATAATAATAAAGAAAAAATAAATGTTGTACTCACTCCTCTTTTCTGCATGTGCGTCTGGCTGCAGCAATGGCAGACCTCGCTTGGTAGCATAGGGCAAACTGTACCACACTTGCAACTCCTGACGAGGGTGGATAACACGCGTTGTGGTGAAGTACAGGGAGTGGCCCTGCTGGCTCAGAATCAGATTCTGATCCTTGAAGCTCTCAGCTGCTCGAACAAACCGCATCCAGTTCGATGAATCTATGACCACAAAAACAATAAAGTTTCAACTCAAAGAGATATGTACTTTGTTATTGGAAGAAGACTTTCTCTGACTATTTCTTACTTACTTACTTACTTACTGGCTTTTAAGGAACCCGCAGGTTCATTGCCGCCCTCACATAAGCCCGCCATTGGTCCCTATCCTGAGCAAGATTAATCCAGTCTCTATCATCATCATATCCCACCTCCCTCAAATCCATTTTAATATTATCTTCCCATCTACGTCTCGGCCTCCCTAAAGGTCTTTTTCCCTCCGGCCCCCCAACTAACACTATATGCATTTCTGGATTCGCCCATACGTGCTACATGCCCTGCCCATCTCAAACGTCTGGATTTAATGTTCCTAATTATGTCAGGTGAAGAATACAATGCGTGCAGTTCTGTGTTGTGTAACTTTCTCCATTCTCCTGTAACTTCATCCCTCTTAGCCCCAAATATTTTCCTAAGCACCTTATTCTCAAACACCCTTAACCTATGTTCCTCTCTGAAAGTGAGAGTCCAAGTTTCACAACCATAAAGAACAACCGGTAATATAATGTTTTATAAATTCTAACTTTCAGATTTTTTGACAGCAGACTGGATGATAGAAGTTTCTCAACCGAATAATAACATGCATTTCCCATATTTATTCTGTGTTTAATTTCTTCCCAAGTATCATTTATATTTGTTACTGTTGCTCCAAGATATTTGAACTTCTCCACCTCTTCAAAAGATAAATTTCCAATTTTTATATTTCCATTTCGTACAATATTCCTTATTCCTTTGCTGTGGTTGTGCCAGAGAAATAGTCCCATTCCGAGGCTTACTTCAAGGATTCGTAACAAGCTGTTTTTTACGGTGATGGGTTGTTAGCCCTTCGCCCAACCCCCAAGCTGGAGGACCACCCCTCATTGGCTGCCCGCAACTGCTTATTCAATATATTCACAGCTACCCTCCATATCTGGAGGCCGTCTCCTCGATCCGCAACCCTAGGACGCGCCATGCCGTGGTGATACTATTTCTACTGCTTTAAAAATACTGTAGGACGCGCCATGCCGTGGTGATACTATTTCTACTGCTTTAAAAATACTGTATATGAAAAAGTCCATGTATTTTCACTCGTTTTCAGTGTCAAGCACTTAACAACCAAGTCACTAACTCTTAACAGGTCTCAACCTAATTCACATCCATTTTCAATTTGTGCATTACTGCATGTATCTTTGACTGTTGTTATACATAAAAGACTATGGATCAGTAAGATTTTTAATTTCTCTAACAGAGGTCTCATAATTGGTACTGATGAATTTGTAACCTCAGAGTGATGGTGTTGTTTTCTTATTCATCTTGTCACTTTCTCACTCACACTTACTACAACACCACAGATTGTCATATGCATTAAATTGTCCAAATTTAAATTAACTGCTATATTATTTTTCACATTAAGAAAACTGAAGTAAAAAACAGAGTTATTCAAGTACAGATATTCGGTAAAGTATGATTCTTTCAATGTTTACTCTCCAAAATGCTATACAAGGCAAGTAATGTATTTCACCTTACAAGCATTTCCTTTCCAAATTTCACCACTTGTCACTGTATCACATTTTCAATTTAACAACACATCACGCCAAACATGAGGAACTGTTAGCAAGATCTACATAAAAATTTATGTTAGCCAGAAAGCAATGATATAAAAGTGATACAATGGGAGCAAAAATAGATACCGTACCACAGAAGCAAATGGAATTCCACAAAAATTCATTTGCATAACATGTTGTACAGTTGTTCTTGGCAAAAGAAAAACAATGTACCAATAGCAGTAATGATGACAAATATGTCCTAATAGGATACATTTTTCAATATTATAATTAATTTCGTATCCTTAAAACAAAAAATAATCGTGTTATTTAGACATGTATTCTGTAAATAATATGAAAAACCTGCATTTTCCTAAAGAAGCAACTAGTTAGGCATTCCGAAATTATGAAGCAGTTTCCTTCTGTTTGGACTTGAATACTCAACTGTTAACAGTATAGATTCAAAATGCAATACCAACAAAAGTGAATCAACACGAAAAATTTATTCTAAAAAATTCTCTAAGTTCCTCTAAACTTACTCTCACATGCTGTGTCTAGCTTCAGCATGGCTCCAGTCTCTGACTCAACCAACAGTTCCAACTGGGACTCTTCCCCATCTGCTGGGATAACATGGTCATCTGCTTTCACCAGCACACCTTCTATTGGTCCAAACTGAGTCCTCTTTGGAATTGTTTTCCGAGCAAAAACTCCATATACTGCAAAATTCAATGACAAAGTCAAGAACGAGACCCTAATAATATCTTTTATTAAATACCAGTACAATTTTAGAATATCGATTAATACATTTGAAAGCATTATTAATTAAGAAAAATAAGAACAATTCGTAAAAATTCCCTTGAGAAACTTGGCTCTATGAAGAACAACCATTGAACAGATAGTGAGTTGTTTTATGGTTTTTATTTATTTTGTGAATTTGAAATTCTTTCATGTTGAACGCAATTTCTCTATAAATAAGCTTCTGTGAAAGAATAATAATGCATAAGGTATTTGAAAAGCTGCGACATAACCTCTTATGGAAGATTAACGATTCCTCGACTAAAATTGTCTTATATTTTGTGTATTTTTTGCATTATTTTGATTGGAACTGTATTTCTGGAAGGAATTCTGTTCTCTAAGAGAATTGTTTTTCTTGTAGTACAGGTGTTTTTCAAGTAGAAGTAATTACTATTTGCAGTTACATCGGTAAATTTTTATTTTAGTAAAGGCTCATGCTGTGCAGTTACATAATCTCCAATCAAGATTATGAATTAAGTTAGTACTTGACTTTGTTCATGTTTAGCAAAACTGTTTCTACCACAAGGTGAATAAAGCAACCACCAATGGTCACGCCAGTTAGGGTCCTTCACAAGTTATATATACTAATATTTTCCCTATATGTAAGTAATATTTTGTACACTGCTATGTAAAATTCTCAATTTCGAAAATTAATTGTTTAAGAATGAGGGGCTTTTCCGGCACGCTCTCAAAAATGGAGTGTGCGCGCGTGTGTATGTATATGTATACATATACAGACAGAATTATGGGCCAAGGTTATAGAACTCCATTTTGATAATAAATTCTGACCTAGGTAATTTTGATTTTAATAAATTTAAGAAAAAAGTTAAGCAAATTGTTTAGCATTCATGTCTATTTTCCCTTTTCCTTAATTTCAGTATAATTACTCATTATGTTCCGTTCTATACTTGATTCTCTACTTTTACCTTCGTAATTATCACTGTTTCGTAATAACTGTATTGGTTTTGTAATTTTATTCAATTTTTGTTATGTTCAATTAAGTACAAAATATGAGCTTGCTCAAACGGGTGTGTGACGTCCTTAATATGTATTTTTTTACTTGGTTATTTAACTATGCTGTATCAACTACTAGGTTATTTAACGTCGATGAAATTGATGATAGTAAGATGATATTTGGCAAGATGAGGCCGAGGATTTGCCATAGATTACCTGACATTCGCCTTATGATTGGGGAAAACCTCGGAAAAAACCAAACCAGGTAATCAGCCCAAGTGGGGATTGAATCCTCGTCTGAGCACAATTCTGAATCAGCAGGCAAGCGCCTTAGTCAACTAAGCTACGCCGGTCGCTCTGTATTTATTTTGCATTGTATGTAGCAATATGAAAATACTAATATATATGTTGTACACTGAAACATTTTTCACATTTGATTTTTTTTAATTTTGGGAAATGAAATTTTTTAAATGAAAGAGTTCTTGAAATAATTATTGAAGATTCCTTTACAACTTCCTGTATCTATTTGCTTGTTTCACAGATCCATTAAAGATGGGAAAAAAAAAAAAAATTAAATGACGGGATAAGTAATCTGTTCAAAGGTACAACAAGTTCATGTAGTGTACCTTGGAACATACCCTCTTGTACTTTGGAACATATGGAATATAAGTGGGAATATAGCTGTAAAAACTCATAATCATATTTAAAATTATTTGCTATTATAAACCAATGCAGGTTCTCTGATTGAGATTTTATTTCCTGGAAGAGCCATAACGGCTTCCACAACTTTCTTCAAGTTATCTGGATCATCAATTGGGGGCGTCTTAATTCCAGACTTATTTCATCGTAGCATGATCTTAAAAAAAAAAAAAAAAAAAAAAAAAAACTGGCAGTATCGTGTACCTTGGAACATGTTCCATGGTATAACATGTTTTGTGTTCAGAGGTACAAGAGGGTGCACGTTTAAACAAATATAGCTGCCAAAACTAGAGGTTCGAATAAATTATGAAAATTAACATATGTCATTACTCACTAGATGATAGGGAACACACCGTTCTTGATTGATAGTCACAAACACAATTTGGTCTCATGTTAGAAAACGTATATCAATGAACGAAATGTTTACTTTTGGTACTAAAAAATTGTTTTGTCCACAGAACTCACACTTTGCAATAAATCAAACCCAAACTACGACCAGAGCTACTTAGCGGCTTTCTCTACAATCTACTTCAGTTTGAGTCCTCTAGGCAGCAAAAATAAGAAACAAAAAATGTTCCACGATACACTATGTTCAAGGTACAACAGTCTCTCCTATATATAAGAAAGAAGGGATGTGTTCTATATACTCATGTGTCTTATGTTAAAAGCAGTACTACTTCTTTCTCCTCAAACCCTTCATAAATAACTTTTTCTGAAGGACTAACCCTCGAGGAGTAGAAACAACTTATTATTTTATTACATTCTGCACTCACCAGATGAGCCACTGAGACATGAGCCAACTTTATTGATAGCCAAGTATGAAGCAGGCAATGTGGCCCAGGCCCTAGAAGGGACAGGTTTGTCACAGATAGTTTGCACTCGATGCTGTGGACAGCCCTGCTCATAAGAGCTGCAGCATTCCTCACACCCTGCAACAACCAGGCAATATCAGTACACACTAAACACTAGGAGGCAAAGATTACTATACAGTAGCAGGAAGCAGTAGAGTGTGATTGACTATTTAAAATACAAAATGTTTCATAATTGATTAACTACTGACACCAGGTGAAGGAAAGTATAATCACTTTATGAGGCCACTAGATCTGACTACTCCTATTTTCTCTGATTAAGGGGATATGTACACCTTCTTGTTAATATAAATTTAGTAAAATTCGGAATTTAATTTCTATATATCCTGAAATAATTTTATGCTGAAATTTGGCATTGTGATTACACTATACTTCTAGATTACTAAACAATTTTTTTGAATCTAAAGAACTTTAATTGTTAAGGATAATTATATTTTTAAATCAAGATACGTAATTTGTGCAGAGAAAATTTATTTTGCTGATATCGTGTACAATTTTGAATATTTTTAATGCTTTCTTCTCTATTTTATTCATAATTAATGTGTTAATAAATCCTGCCATTATCAGTTGAATGAATAAGTAATTAATATTTTTTGCGACTTTTTTTTTTGCAATGAATTGTAAAATTTAACTATTTTTACATAAATAACTAGTTATGAAAAAAGAACTTCAAATGATAAAACAGTGTTAAAGGCAGGGTTTTTCACCATTATGAAATACACTTGCATGCAAAATTTCATGAATTTGTCTTTAAAAAATGTAGAAGTTATGAAGAAAACGGATTTAGAAAACTTCAGTTACGGGAAATGAGTGACAAACTTACCAAAGATGAGAATTTTTGTCTGTTTTTAAATGACCAAGTCAATTGACACAGTCTCACATTTTAGGTCTAGGTCATAACTCGAGAATAGCAGATAATTATATTTAAACCTTTTTTTCACCATACTATTGAGGAAAGTCCATTCAACAAAAAAGAAAAAAAATATATATTTTTTTTACGGCTTCTGAAGGTGTATATTCCCTTTTAAATAAAAAATATGAAGTCTTCAATCACGTGCCATGCAATGACAAAACTCAGACTATCATCCCACAAGACATAACAGTTTGCACTAGACACCAACAGGACCTATTTAATATGGATAAAGAACATTCTAAAAAAGAAGAGGGAAATTATTACTTATTCATTTGAGGTTTGGATTGACTGAACATTTCACTTCTAGTGAAATAAAGTGATGCAATGTTTCGAAGGTAAATTTACCTTCCATCTTCTGTTGTAAAAAATGAGGAGGAAAAAGTCTACATTGTTTCTTTTCCTTTCTCCTTTTATTTCATCCAATTCCACTTACAAATAATATCATTTTTAACTACTATGTTATCTCTTATTTCATATAGTGCCTATTTTTTTTTTCAAGTTTTGTTCACACCGTAGTTTCTGTTTTGATAAAAATCCCTACCATTATTTGCTTATTTGCCTAAAATTTATCATCTTCTGCCGTCAACCGTCGATCAATCAAGTGGATTTAGCCACACCTACTATAACTGTCTTGGTGAGAAGAATACTCCCTTCTCACCTTATCTTAAGACGAAGGTATTGTAGATGCAACTTTCAGAATATTAGCTTGTTATATTCCATAAAAATGCAAAAACTTCAATCTAGATTCATCCTAATATATAATGTGTGACTAAATCTACAATTGTCTAACATAAGTGCGGAGGAGAGCACAGAACAAAGTGAAAAACAATCAATCAGAGACTGAACCATCAATTATATATATACCGGTACATTAAACCTAATACAAGATTTGTATTGGTGACATCATTTGTAGATGTAGCAGAGAATATTAATATATAGATCCTGATCACTAGAAGTGTGCTCATGAGTTCTCGTCCATTTAACAGAGCTACAACATTTGAGATCGCATCCACTATTCCTGTTTTACTTTACACCCAATTCTTTAGCATTTTTGTTATCCATACATTTAATATTTAAGGCTAATTATGTAAAATTTAAAATGTCAGCTAGTCAACTGAAATTACTAATAGTAATATTCGTAACAAGTAGGTATTCTCTATTTTGCCTGATCGAACCTTAAAAATTAAGACTTTTTCAATGGACAGTGAAAATAATAAAAGAACTTTTCACGCATTTGTTAATGTTTAAGAACTTCACCTGACTCTATAAGTGATACATCAATATTTCATTGTGTTAGAATCTCATTTCTAACAGCAGCACGTAAGTTGAGACATGCATTATAAGGTCTGTTTCTTCCTCATGAACTGAAATCACTTTTGTGTCACTCCTACTTGCTCAATAATTATACATAAAGAGACGTCTTAACTCAATATCGCTATGCAAATATAGAAGTTCTCTCCACAAGAAATTCATCAGAATTGAAACAGCTAACTTGAAGTACAGTACAATCTCGATTATCCATTTTAATGGATAGGACACAGTGAATGGTTAACTGAAAGAAAAGGATAATCCTTATTATAAATATTAATGGACTTAAATCCATCTGGCGCAATTTAAGATGCTTTAAAGAGCCAGTTCTTTTTTCTGCATTATCCTGCAACTAATTTCCTTTTTATATCTATTGTAAGTTCGCTAATTACTAATAAATATTCGAGTGCAAGGTGGTGCAAAGTGAAATTTTTATGATAATTCATGGAAGTGAAAATACTTATCTAAATTTGACACAGAAGCAAACGAAAATAACACATGCAGCGAAGTTATGCTGATCGTGGTAGGCACGATTTAGGAAGTATAAAAGAGTAGCTTAAGCCATTACAATACTTAAAAAGCCCTCTTTTTTTTGGTGATGGATAATCTGCAGAACAGTTAATCGAGGAACAGATACTTAGTATTCTATTTATTAATACCAGCTGTTGCATCAAAAGCCCATAAGAGTGTCTTTCCAATACAAACTATAAAGCAATCAGAAAGAACAAGTTCAGTCAAGCATGGTCAGTACCTCATGGCTTCTCACACAAGATCAGAGTTCGATTTTCTGAAAATTAAGCGAGATTTATGGAGCACAAAGAGCTTATCCGATAAAGTTACTCGAACTAGTTTGCTTTTCCCATTCAAATCATTTCATCATTGCTTTATTATTTCCATTCCATCTCATTATTTCTAGAGAATCCAATAAGAATATTAAATAATTGTTATTACAATCAAAAGAATAGTTTGTTACTGCCCAAAGATTTTTTATTATTTCATTATTTATTTAAACTTAGAATGTTCTTAAACTTTTCAGTTACTATGTAGTCTGCTGTAGAATATCGATATAATTCTTTTTCTTAGATTTATATGATCCTGTGTTATAGTCATGTGGTCTAATGAGTCATATCTTAGATTTGTGATACAGAATGGGTACTGATTCGAGTCGTCATGACAAAAGAAATTTTCTCATGAAATTTTGGCCAGTATTACATAGAACTAGTGCCTACTCAGCACCGTGATGAATTTGGGGAGTTACAGTGAGTAAGGAATCTGGTTTCAAAAAGCCAACTATAACGAAATGGGGGAAGATCATCTTGCTAACCACACATTACTCCCATACTGGTTATATGATCATTCACCTCTGCTGAAGCATGTGAATGTGTGGTCAACTGTCAGCTGGTAGGCCTTGGTCCTCCATGGGCTCTCACGCAACAGATGTATTGTTGTTAGATTTATATCAGGATTGCCATAGCATGGGCAAAACTAACAGTCTTGTAGATACTCAAATACTGCCAATTCCATATTTGTAAATAATTTAATCTAATTTTAACAATTTTTAAGCATAAGCAAGAAATCCTACGAGATTCTTACTGCTTGTGGTAAACATGTACCCACTTGTCATGAAAGCAGTAAAATGTCACTTTTAGAGACAATGCAATTATTCTATTTAAAAGAGGGAAGTTTAGCTAAAAAAAATGTCAAATATCAAATTTTAATCATCTCTAAAACTCATATATTACCTCTCCATTTTTCCATTGTTTTTCTCACTAGATTCTCTAAACTTCCAGGTATACATACAGTTTACTTATTTCAATCTTTATTAGTTACTTATTGAAAATCATTGGAGTTTAACTACATTGGAGATCCTCAGAAAATTAAAGGTTCCTGATAAGACTCTTCAGACAATTGCATCAACCATTTTAAAATCTTCAGTGAACATCATCAATCACCATCTCTATTCATCTTTATAAAATTCAATGTATATTATTTACTTTTAATAAATTTTTATCGTTTTGATAGCCACCACATTTGTCGCAAGAATATTTATTCTTTTTTAAAATTTCATTATGTATTTTTTTAACATTAATTTACATTTTCTTTTTTGTTCATTTGAATTGATTAGGATGCCGATATTTTAAATCCAAGATTTGAACGGCTATCATTTCGATGATATTCTCTCTCCAAGCAATTTTCACGCATCTCCCATTCACAAACCATCACAGTACTTGTGACAGAAGAAACAAAATGAAATGAACGCAATTAAATTAAATTGAATTAAAAAATAAATTTTTATCTAATTGGATCACATAAAAGCATCTGAAGAAAGGTAATTATTGATATCACTGTTGTCATAAAGATTATTATTCCTAATAATATTTGGCATGACAAACACTATGGACTTAATTCAATGTGTCCTCCTCATATCTTTTGACATAATGGTGTTCACAATGACTAAACCGCATTTCAGAAATGTTGCCATTATGCAACTATTATCTTTAAATGCCCTTTCTGGTCACTCTACCTACAATAGCATAGAGATAAAGGTGGCAAGATGAATGCCGCTACTGACCCTTTCAAGAATTTCACTCTCATTACTACAAAAAAATGACGTAATTTTTAGGTTTTTAGAACATCTTTCTTGTTTCAATTCTAGGGAGACTTCAACATCTGAAATTTGTCACTCAGTCACGTTAAGAAGGATAACCTACTCATCTGGGTATATATGCCAAAATCGTCTTGACAAAGGAATGAACTGTCAAAAAATGATAAGTATAATTTTTTTTAATCCCTCAAAATTCGAAAACTATTTTCTATTATACTGATTAAACAAAACTTTAGTGATTTGTGTACCATTAGAACTGATAGTATAAAAGTATGCAAAAACCTACATCAAACCAATGTAAGTATTATATTTGTTATAAAACATAATTTGAAAGCTCAGTTCTGGCAAGTAAATTTTACAAAATGTTAATGAAACTCAGAAAAAATAAGAATATAATATGCAGTATTTACTTTCGTCTGCTTCTAACAGCTTTATATTATACAGTATCTTATAAAATCTGTAATTCACACAATGTAAAAATTGTCACATTTAAATTAATTAGCCACAATTACAATAGAGATTATGTAAAAACATGGTTTCTTAGAACGCTAAAACTTTCATGGAAAGAGGTCAAAGGAAAAAAGGAAACTGTTTTCAAGGACTAAAGTTATTAGTTCCTTATATATACCTGAAAAACAGCAATTAAAAACGTTTTTAAAATACATGTTACGAATTGTAACAAACCCTTTCGGAATATTTCATGTAATACACTAAAGACATTATTGTTAAAAAAAGCTTGCCAAAATGTTAAATGTTATATTTTGAGTAGTGTGTTCCTTTATCTCTAGTCTTATTTGTCCTGTAAACTTCGCTTTGTCCTTTGATTGTATTTGAGAACACATAGCTTGTACTCGTATAAGTGTTTCAATTTTTGCTTCTTTGAATGCACTTTTCAGCTACTTTTTTTTCTTCGAAGCATTTCGTATGATCTATGTCAAAGTAATGAGAAAGATCATTCTGATTAAATAATTCTCAAGAAAAAAGTAGCATAAAGGCATTCTGCCAAGTTCTGACTGAAAAACAGTCCTGAATTACCAAGTCATCTTCTACTATAGACAGTAACACACAATAATAAAATCAAGACTACTACCGAGTGAAACATATCACTTATTATTTTCAACATTTTTTATGATTGTGTGTCTTTAGCTCTTACATATTTTGTGTAAGTAGTGACATTATGGCAGTTTATATCTTCTTGCACTTATAAGACACCACAGGATATACATGTAGCTGTCAAAAGAAGATGTCACAGAGAGATGCAAGAACAATGTGAAGTATACAGTACGGTACAATTTTTATGAAAAAAACTTCGAATTGGAAACCTCTGATTGTATACATTGAAATATTTGTGTTAATACAAAATCAGAGGTAACAATTTTCCAATGTAAAATTAAAACCACAAAACCCATTGCAGTTAAAACGCATATGCAATGATGCTGTTTAATAGTTTATGCAGGTGTTAAGCTTATTTAAGGAAGCTAGTATTCCTAGATAAAATTATGAACTGACAAGTGTTATTTCTCGTAGAATCAACATGAAGCAAACACTTCATTTTTCAAACATTATGTTGACTTTACATTTAGAAGAACTTCACTTGTAAATTGCTTTGCTATAAAAAATATTGTTGTACTATTTATTACATATTCACACATGCATTAAAATTACATTAACTAGAATTAAAAAATAGAATATACGGTATTATTGGAGTGATTAGAATTGTGGAAGTAAGAATAAGCTTGGAATGGAAAACTATATGTATTTGATATACTGAGAGAAGTGTCTCTTAATAAAATAGGAAGCAAGCTAATACAAAATGAGTCACAAAGGTTGGATTCCATTTCCATAGCTGGGAATAAGTGCATCATAAATTTCGAAAAAGAAATTCAACATGCTTAAAGAACAATGAAGACAATTCGATTAAAAGCAAAAATTTTCACAAAATGTACAAGTTCAAAATTTCGCTATTTGGTCCAAAACAAGCAGTCCAGGTGAGGACGCACAGACTGGTTTCCGAGATAATTCCACTAATTTGTGTTTAAATCAAGAAGATGGGTACTAGAATCAACTGTATTCAAATCTTTGTACCAGTTAAAATAAATATAAATACATTATATGCTGTACTACAGAATAACAAACTTATTCACAAAATACTTAACATTTTGAAAACTTTGATGCTGAAACATAAAATACATTACTTAAATAAACAACCTTTAAGTAACACTAAGTTTCTGCTCTGCCTATAAATTTTACGTATTCATTCCAATTGCATCAAAGCAAATACCGAGATAATATCCCAGCTAATTTGTCACTTAGTATAAGATGTCAGGCCTCACACCTGGAAAAGCTGATAATGTTCTTATTTGTAAGTCTTTAAGTGATTGTGGAATAGGGCTGCCAACTCTAGAGGACGAAATTCAGGACACATTAAAAAAATAAAAAAGCATGTAAACTTATAATGAATTTCAATATAAATACATTTGTATTTTGACGCTCAATTAATCAATTAGAATTATCTTCGTGTTATTATTTGGTTGTAGTGGTGTAGCCCTATATTAAAGAACATGCCATAAGTCTGTACACATTTAAAAACACAGGGGCTGATAAGTATACATGTCTCTACACTCACTACATTAACATTGTTTGAAAGAATACTTGTTGCTCCCTTTGTTTTTGTTTATTAGTTCTTTGTTTGTTGAAATATAATCAAAAAATTCTCTACACGACATATTAAAGTTCGTCTTTACTAAGAGTTCTGATTTTACAAGTTCTGGCCTCATCCAGTTCCTCTCATCAGTTCAGATATTCTTTATTTTTTTAAAAACTCGCTCCACATGAGCATTGCTAATTGGAAGAGCATGCATGTGTTCAGCAATTTTCTTTAAGTTTGGTACACTATGTGTCCTCATAACAGTGTCCCAGCGTTCTTGAGGAGTTGATAGATCTTTCAATAGCCAATACTCTTGGTACAAGGCATCACCATTTTTGAAGTTCAGTTCTATATTAACATGCAATATATTCACAATTTCAGTAAGGGCACTGAATGTGAAAGTATCATTAAGACACAGAAAAGTGATTTTCTTAAGAAGTGAAGAATAGTAAACAAATCATTTCTGCAAATAGTCAATGGCCCTCTGATATACATTTAGTGCTTCCTTCTTAAAGAGATGCACACCAGAATCACTCAAGTTATTCAAATGCTGATTTACTACCATGCCATGTCACCAATGAGAGCCACAAACTCGCTTCTGTGTTCTATCCAAAGAGCTTATAATAATTACAAACTCTTTGCTTCTATTCATCAAAGAATATATCGTATAATTATAAAATGTCTTTGGTAGCCATTGCAAACTATGTCGAATCTCTAATAATGAAATATCAATATGACATTTCAAAATATAATATTGCAATGAACAAAATTCCGGACATTAAGCGTCCTGAAAACAATTTAATTTTTTCCTGCATAGAGGACTGACTTCTTGACAATCTGGAAAAATTCCGCACAGTTGGCAACCCTATTGTGGAACATAGGAACATAAATTGTGTTCCTAACACAATACTCAAGGGGTCAAATCCAGAGATCTGGAAGGCCAAGGCATGAGGCTTCCTCACCCATCTACCACAGGAACTTTTATTCAAAAAGCTACAGATTTTATGTGCCAATATGGTGGTTTATGTAATTGCAATCTGAAATAATTCTCAGGAAAATATTGATCATTCTGAGTACTGACCACTGTTGTAACATGCTAAGAAATTAAACATCTGCAACTGGATGTATGAAGAAAAAACTGAACCTGGGTTCTGTCTCAGTGAAGGTGAGATTTTTCACTAGTCATACCTTGCAGATTAACTCCAAGGTCCATTCAGCCTTCTATAAAATTGAGTATCGGGTTTCATATGCAATTAAAAGGCAGTTCGAGTGTAATCCTGTCCACTTCAGCCATTTCTCATAACCATGAATGCATGGAAATTTTACCTCTCTACCTCTGGTGCTCTTGAACAATGTGTATATGGTTACCTGCTCTTCATTATTCTAACATACATAACAATGCTATGTACATATATGAGGACGGGTACAATACACCGGGCTGTAATATATTCAGAACTGAATAGCACATGATCCACAAACAAGGTAATGTAAATTGGCAGTTCACTAGCCCAGGTGTAGAAAACGTGTCTGTTCATATGCTCACTAAGGTGAAAGGTACAATCATCACTCAAAATCAGTTTAATGTCTGCAGTACTAAAATTAAGTGTATATTTGAAAATTTACAGGCAGTATAAAATCATGAAGTGCTCCTTAGTTAAACATCATTTATTTCAGTAATGTACCTTATTTGGTTTCTGAACAATAAATTCTTGAAATAATTTAGTGCTTTTTAATAAGGATGTAGAATCATGTGTAATTAATCACACTACTAGACACTAATTAGTCCTAAATCAAATTTAAAAAATATATCTTTCCACAAATTAATTCATATCGAGCTATCAACACAAGAAAGAAGTTCAATATTCCATGACTGATAGTGATAGTGAATATCAACACTTCAGAAAACGTATATTTATAATGTACAACTGGTAGCATGAATCTTAGATGTTAACCTTCATTACAGAATTACTGCACACAAATTTTTCAAATTTAGATTAATTGAATGACAAAAAATTACGTTCTCTATTGTTTCCTCATTACAACTGATTATAATTCATGATCGAATTTAATACATTTTCACAAGTTCAGCTTTTAAATATAAAGAACTAGACTTGCAGAATATTACATTTGTAATAATGTTTTATCAAGATAAATTCAAACATACAGAAATTTACTAGAATGACAACTTCATTATGATTATTTACTAATCGGAAACCAGTCTAACAAAAAACCATTTAAACTGTAGATGAGAACAATGCAAGCAGTCTTCTAGAATCCAAACTACATGAACAAAAACTACAAATTTGTATTCTTTTTTGTAATGGTTAATTGATTTTATATGCAATGCTTGGTAAAGATTAGTCACACAGCTGGAATTGTCAAGTAACAATGGTGGGGTCAAGCCGGAATCAGTAAAGCGTGAGCACAAACAAGCACACACTCCATTAATTTCGTCCTTACTTTTTATATCACCATTGATCCAAATGTCCTCAGCTTTAAAAAAAACAGAGAAAGAAACATAGTTTAGCATAAACTTGTACCAAGTGACAGCAGCATATGCACAGACAACAGGAAATGTCTCTCACTGCTTCATGTTCAAAGTTTTACAAATCAGACTACATTCAAAATTCCTAGTAGAAATTAACATAGAAAACAAAGCAACAAACTTTCCGTATTAGTAAACAACATCTCATTAACTTTTATAATCTTTTTTTATGTATGGTACTACTGTGTTTCAAAAGACAACAGGCAGTTAGGCCTACTCTGGAAGTTCAAAATGAGGAATATTGTTGGTGCTTACATAAAAATGTAGTAATTCAATATCAGCACGGTTTTACAATTGAAAGTTTAATAAAAACCATTGTATAAATATGAAGCAGAATTTTTAAGTACAATGGAAAGCAAGCTGCATTCCAAATTTATGACAAAAAATAATACAGAGATAAGATATACATTACTAAAAACTCTAAACTAGCCCAGCTTGTACTCGTTGTTTACAGGGAGATAGATATGTAGCTCATCTACTATGTGACTGCAATGCTGTCGCTCATCAAAGAACACTCGTCTTTGAAAAACACTTTCCTAACTTGATGAACTGTCCCAGTCCATAGTTTGATCGAGTTCATCAAGAACATTAAGCTACTAGACTAATACAATACCGTATTATGAAAGGGAAGCGCAACAGATCTTTTAGGTTGCAGTGCTAGTGCTGTCAATGTTTCCCTCTTCATTTAAATTCAATTCAATTTTTAAAATGTCTAAACTTTAATGCTTCGTAAGGAATTTAAATGTTTGGTGAACTTTCAGAATTCATGAAATGTTGTATGTAGAAATTCGATGAACAGTACAACAATGTATACATAATTTCTCATTATACTGACAAGATTATGTATATAAACTGAATTTTGAGATATTCACTTTAAAGATAGGAACTGTTTTCAGAATTCATAAATGAAGAGGTAGTATGAGGAATTCCACAGGAACATATTCATTATGAGAGAAAATTCTTGTCTCTTTTTTTTTTCATTCGTCAAGAAATCACTATCCTGAACAACGCAGTTTTGCCATTTTTCCAGAAATAATGTTAATGCTATGTTTTATTTAACGACGCTCACAACTGCAGAGGTTATATCAGCGTCGCCAGATGTGCCGGAATTTTGTCCCGCAGGAGTTCTTTTACATGCCAGTAAATCTACTGACATGAGCTTATCGCATTTAAGCACACTTAAATGCCATCGACCTGGCCCGGGATCGAACCCGCAACCTTGGGCATAGAAGGCCAGTGCTGTACCAACTCGCCAACCAGGTCGACTCCAGAAATATAAATGTGTCTTCAGAGTAATACTCCATTCCAACAACCCATAAACATTAATATACATTATTGGTCTCGAATTTATTGTTGACTTTGCCTATGATCTTTATGAAACCAAACAGATAAGCTAGAGGTTCCAAATCTGGATTTAAGGAGTCTGATTGTGTATATAATAGTGTATTTGTGTATTATGCTAAGTTGTGCTAAGTATGTCTCCTTGAACTGGTATTTTTGTAATGAGTTGTAGTGAGAAAACACTAGCCAAGTGCACAGATAAAGTATCTGAAGTCTAACACAGTGCATGATGTATCTTCTTCAGAATATTAAATAGCATCATTGCACTGCATAACACAGGTTCAAAGAGTAAAAAAAAATGGTTAACACAAAAATGCGTAGTCTCACATTCTCACATTCCACATCTCTGAGCAAAGAACATCGAGAAGAATGGATAAGGATTTCTGCCTCACCCACCATAATATTTGGATATAACATCGTGAGTCTATCAACTGATTGGTTTCATCAAGCCAAGTGCGAGTCAATCGTGAGTCTACCAACTGTTTGGTTTCATCAAGCCAAGTGCGAGTCAATCATTTTAAGAAAAAGTTTCCTATTATGTTGTGCATAATTTATAACAGGATGTATATGTGTGTGTCAGCCAGGATACAGTAGTGGTTACATGAAGAAGTTTAAAGAAAGGTAAGACGTTTCTCTCGTAATGATTATGTTCCTATGAACCAATTTTTTTCGATTATGATATTAAGTTGCTCATCACCTATAGTACGATTTCATAAAAGTGTTTGATCAAACTTCAGAGTTCACTTACAAGGGAAGTGTCCCAGGTTGTGTAGCTTGAATTTAATGAAAATACATATTTAAGCTAATTTCCATTTGTTAAGGAACGTGGTGATAAGTAGTTCGTTTCGCTTTTCCCTCGTTTACGAAATGTAATGACTTGAAAATCGATGTTACTTATGCTGCTTCTTGCATACACTCAGATCCTCATAGTTCTGCAACATCGTATCACAGCTCCCGCATTAATGCTGTAGTCTATTTTCTTTTTCTCTTACACTTAAAGAGTTTCAGTATTAAAATTAAACAAAAAATGAAACTCTAAATAATATATCTTATAATGATATAATTGCAAGAAAGAAATATACAACTTGGAAATACCTAATTAATTTAACATTGATATATTGCAATATTGGACTCCAGAAAACAGACAAGTAAGAGAAATTCTTTCTGCTCTTAAAATGCTACAAGGGCTTCGTAAAGAGGTAGTTTTTCAATGGATACCCCCACACTGTGGAACAGCAGGTAATGAGAAAGCTGAATTCCTGGCCAAACATCAAACAAACTCAAAATAATAAAATCTCCTTTCATGCCTCAAAAGTCAGAATCAAACACATAGTCCAGTCCTTTTGTAAACAGGAATTCCTGAAGAAAAGCGAAGGCAAACCTTGAAACATTCTGCTAAACAGTAATAACAGATTTACCACGAAAAAAGGCTGTCGCTATATTTCGCTTGACCACCGGACATGATTGTCTTGCCTCTCATCTACATCGGATTAATATCTACCAACATCCACAGTGCACCTCTATAGAAATCAGAACTCTATCAAGGATAAAAACATTTGCTACAAAGCCCAGCAATAAAGAAAATAGATGTTGATCTACCATCGCAGCTCACCAAATACTATTGGGACGCTCGCAGGAGAATGTAAGAAATCCAAGATTCTTAGCATTGGTCAACAACAACATATTGTTATGTTACAAAATTAAGCTAGCTGCTTACTGAAATTAATTTAAAAACATGGAAAATACCTCACAGAATTAATATAAAATAAATAGCAGTAAAATGCAATGAGTTAAATAAAATATAAAACAACAAAACGAGATGATAGCCATTTTGTAGACGAAAAGGAGCCTAGGAAGAACCACTTGTAAGCAAACACTGCAACTGAATTATGTTAATAGAGGTTCCTGTATACATAATACACTTTTACTTCTTGAAATTTGTCTTAAGAATACGAATATTCTTACAGATTCTTCCTGAATATATCAATATATGTTCGATTATATCAAAGAAACTGGTTAGATTAACTACAAAGAATGGAATCAACACGTTTACCAAAGAAGGCATTTCAATATGAACCTAAAGGCACTGACAATGAGGTAGAAAAAGACCTAAAGAATACTGGTCACATCAAGAGCATCTTGAAATACAGGAACAGGCTAAGCTGAACTTGAACGGTTCATGATGATGATGATGATGAAGTTTAGTTTTATTTCGCAAATAAGCATGAAGTACTAAATAGTCTTGTTACTTTTACACACAAATGTAATGCACTGAAGCAAGAGCAAAGACAATGATTTAATAAAATGAGTGTCACTGAATAATATTTACTTTCTCATTATACATATTACACAAGTTTATTAAATTATTCGGATCATATTCTTACAGATCTCTTTCTTTTCCAAAGATTCCATGATATACAATACATAATGAGTGCCACTTTCAACAGCTGACATGCTTCAAGCCACCACCCAATGCTTAACCATATCCTTTCTGATGTGGCAACTTCAGAGACTTCAAACAATCTTGTCTATTAACAGATATGAGGTGCTGCGAGTAAATCAACATATAATTACCGGTATTATGAAGGAAACATATGGTCTTTACTGTTTAATTTTGTACCATGTCTTATGTAATAAAAATTTCAAGAAGAAAATCATTCCAGCTAACTATGAATAATCATCGTTTTACGTAATTTTGACACAAGAGCTTTCATTACTATTATACTGCAACTGAAGTAAAAATGATAGTATTTCTTGTCATACTTTATGCTGAAACAACTTGTAAATTCGGAGTATAAAAACGATTTCACGTCAGGAACACTTGTTTTCAACATCAAAGATGTTCAAAATATGTATGTGATCATCTAAAAAATATCGGAAATTATTTTTTGTACTATTTGAATATTTTCTCTATACCTTGTACAGTAAAAGTGTACAAAAATTACAAAACGTCACGAACATTTTGATTTTCACTTTGAAAATTCAGATTCATATTCAGGCAAATTCAAATGGAAATATGTGCTTAAAAAAAGAATACTGAGGAAGTTTTCTTTCTGTACCTCAATTTCTCTTGCCATAATTCTACCTACTGCCTCAATCACTACTTCCAATTCTAGAAAATAAGCCTAGAAACATCTGATCAATGAAAAAGACTAGAGAAATTTTCCCTCATGAAAAAAAGCCCGTTCCCAGTATTGAGAAAATAAAAGCTGAAAATAATAGTTTCAATATATTATTTTGGACTTAATAATCACGTGAGATTTAATTTGTCTCATGTTATTACTTACAGGTTCTATCCTCATGGATATATTGCTTGAGAATGCGAACTGTAAGTCGTTCTGATATGTCAAAGAAATGTTATAATGCGGATGTCAAATCCAAACTATTATTGACAGTCTAGTCAACGTCATAGCCTGAAATCTCATAAGAAAATAATTATTGTACAAAGGTTATTAGTATGAATTTCCTAAGATCCTTCACCATGCTATTCAAAAAACAGAAGACAACTTTAACTTTACTTACAGAAGCTCTTGATGTCATCCTTGCAGTCAGTGATGATCTGCTGGTGAGGGCTTGACACTTGCATTTGATGGCGTTTTGATCTCCGTGGCAAAGAATTGTCATTCTCCTCTGCAATGTTCTGACCATGTCCATCCAGCAACATGTTGGCGTAGCTGTGTGTAGTAGATGCCTTCAATCCAGATGCCGGGACTCCAAGGTTCATGTCCACATCATCACCCAACAATGGGTGTTCTAAAAAAATTCATTACACATCAAGACGACGACATTTACATTCTTACCACATTACACAGCAATTAAAATAGCAACTATATTAAGTTACCAATGATCAAAGTTATAAATTTTCTGCTGCTAAAGCTTATTACCTATTCTAATCTCTACTTCCAACAATATATAAACACACAACAATAATTCAGAACTTACAATCATTATTTCACATTCTATCCCTCACTCAATCAATACACTTGGTGATGCAGCTGGCACGCACACTTCAAGAATCTTATCTACTACCTACCATTCGAGAAAGAATTGACAATAACATATTCAATTTTGTATAAACGTATTTCTTTAAGCCTAAAATTTTTGCCACAAGAAGTTCTTGACTGACAGAATAAATCTATAGATAGAAATTAATTTCTCTTATATAAACTTTTTTAGAGACATACAATTTACGCCACTTCATGCATACTGGTAAATTTTATCTTATAAAACAAATTAAAGCAGAAAAATATTAGGGACGATTATGATCACTAAGTGTATTAAAAAAAAAAAAAAGGATAATTTATTCATATTCAGAATTACCTTCACAGTTTTAATTACTCCATCTTCTTGTGAATCAACATCTTTAACAGGTTTACAGTCAAAGAGCGCAATTGAGATGGTTTCCAAGAGGAACACCAAGAAGGAGAATATGGCTGGACTAGGTTAAGAGGGACGTCAAAAGAAGAGGAGATGAGTGGCATGAAATAGATGGAACTCAACTGTGGAAGGATAGGAAACACTTGAAACTCTTATGAAAAAACTCGACCCTCAAAAGAATATACAAGCTAGTAGAAGAGAAAGAAAAAGAAGTACTAAATTATATTTAATGATAACATAAATAATGTATAAGATGTTATTGATGCCTTTTAAGTATTGCATAATGACAGTTTCAATATCAGGAGAGATGAGGTGTCATCATTTCAGCAGATCAAAACATTGCAAATAGTAAAGGTATTGTCAGACCATCAGATCTGTGCACCTTCAGTGCTGTCGTTGTTCTTGGAAAAGTTAGTGCCTGTACTCCATTCAACCCGCTTTCCTCTCACCACGTCAAACAGCAGGCCACGAACCTTGCCAAATAGGGATGTTGCCAAACTTCCGTCAAATAGTGTCATGTCTCTTGACTATTGCTTATTAATAAATAATGTGAGGTTAATTATTACTTATTCATAATTAAATTTAAGTTGGTCTAATGACGCTGATTGACTTCTACATTATTTGGAGATAACTGAAACGTCGGCTGGAACAATGTTGTAAGTTACAAAATTTTCATTTGGCGTGTTTCCGTGTAATAATGTTATATGTCATGTTACCTTGCTATACTCCTTGGCTTGCAACTGTCCATCAATGCAGTACGTGAAATATGTCCACTCAAAAGTTTGCTACCCTCATAAGAACAACGTTATACGCGTACACATTTTTGCTGCTCCTGTAAATTTCACCAAATGTAACTTATAATGTTGTTCCAGCTGATGCTTCAATTATATGATTACAGTGAATATTTGTTGGTTAAATGGAAATTACGTGAATGGAATCTATTTCGTTTTTAAGGAGAAATGTTTTTGTCATAAATACTTCTCCTTCACCTCATTAGGTTTGGAACGTGATCTTGAAGTCCTAATAAAATGATAAAATTGTAGAAATGAATGAACACATAGTCATGTACCCTCCTCCTTTCTCATCCGGGCTAGGGACCGGCTATGGCGAAGTTACTACATGCTACGATCTTATTTACATACTATATAACATAACATATTGATAATGTTCAGAAGTTCTAATTTATGCTTATGGAAATAATTTAAAATTTACATATTTACAAAAGACCAAGACTTGTGAAATTAAATTATGGTTTGTTTAATGTCAATCGCAACTGCAGAGGTTATATCAGCATAGGCGGTGTGCCGAAATTTTGTCCCGCAGGAGTTCTTTTACATGCCAGTACATCTACTGACATGAGCCTGTCGCATTTAAACACACTTAAATGTCATCGACCTGGGCTGGGATCGAACCCGCAACCTCGAGCACAGAACGTCAGCGCTATAACGACTACACTACCCAGGCCGACTAACCAAGACTTGTATTATGCATGAAATTACAGAGGGCATATCCCGGACATATCTGAATCTGAGTCACTACTATTGCTCCTGCTGCTGTCTTCACTCAAACTGCTAACAAATCTAGCTACTTCCTCTTCTATTAATCTGTCCTCTCTATATAATTTATATCTCGCTTAAACTAGATTTTATGTTTTTACTTGCAACTTTTTGTTTTACAAACCCCACACGTACTCAATAGGAATAAGGTCGCAATGATATGGTGACAACCGCAACATTGTATGACCATGTTCATGAAGGAGGTGGTCAGCTATATAAATCACTCAGGTTTATTCCTTTTCACAATTTGCAACAATTCTGCTTTTGTCATATCTTGCTTGAAGGTTATATAATTCATTCGCAGCCACTGTTGAATTTCTGCCTTCTTGTTTGCAGTACAAGGTGTCCAAATAATTGTAACCCCTTTCTCTGTTAGGTTATTTGAAGGAAACTTTTTTAAGTAAGCTTGAGCTCTTAACGTTGAAAAATGACAGCTGGAGTGTGACTTACCTAGCCTCCGAACTTGGCTCTCTATGCTTCCATTAACCTGTGAGTCTAAGAGTTCAGCGTCAATGAGGTCCTGCTGCTGCTCTGTCGTCACATTCAGTGTTACATCCAGAGGTAAAGTGCTGCCATCTCGAGCAACTGAGTGATGTCGCACTCTCAAGTCACCTTCTTCTCCCTCCTCTATTACGAGACCTATAACATAAAACATGTCTCACATACTAGGCTTTGTGATGTGTAACTATTTTGTGTTGCACTTTACACCTGAAGTGAAGTTAGGAAGAGTTTTTTCATCATTTTCACATGATTTTATTTTTCTGCTTTTCTGAGTTAGTTTCCTTCTCTAAAAGGTGATATCATAAGTTGACTATGATATAATGAAATCATTACACTTACTGCAGGGTACATTTGAATTCCCTGACTTGTTTTATAAAGTCATGTCTTCAGAGGCCAATATCATGCAGTCTTAATAGCATTTAACTAGAAATATAAGTAAAATTACAATAATATCAGGCCACACTTTTCATCTCTTTGATGTGCAATTCAAAAAATGGGCTGCAATAAGTTGAATATTTTCACACCTTGCGACTTGAAAGAGTCTAGCACGTTGTCCAGTTGCTCCACATAGCCAGCCTGACCTGGGTCAAGGCTGTATGCGATACTGGAGCCGTCACTGCTGCTGATAAGAAGCTGTACGCTGCCTGCCTCTGTCTTAATCCCATCATCAATGCTGTGGAATCGCTCACCATCATCTGGTGCACCACCCACCAACTGAAATCCACATGAAAAATCACACCTCAGAGACAATGTCCTACAGTCCCACTATTAATTTAAATCTAACACTCAGCTGGTCTACATTCTATAAGTTTAATGAATTTGTTACTAAATAGCCAAATTTGATAGGAGGAGAAAACAAAGAAATAAACCATAACAGTACTGGTAATATAATTCAAATGGAAGGAAGTGAATTGTTATGAAATGCATAAAACATATAGTACTTTAACAAAGTATGTCACATTTACAACACTCATTTTTATTATTTTGATTAGACACTGCTGAAAATCGCCATTAAAGCTTATAACTCTATTAGACCAGCAAATGGCTGATTGGTGTTGGCCTTTCATGGGCTGTCGTATCATGAATTATTATTAGTAGTTTATAAGGGGATTCTCTGGAGAATCCTTCTTCTTAATGCTCTATTTTAATGGTTCACTATGCCTAAAACACGTTTTTACCACTCGCAATTGTAAGAGCCAATCTCGTCTTTTACTTTCCCAAAAATCCGGACTTAGATAAATTAATAACAAAAGTACAAATAATTTCATATTATAATAAAGAATGGAACATGAACATCTGACGATTAAAAAAAATAATTTATGTTTGCTGCTCAAATATATAGTTTACTGATGCAGAAAGACAAAATATTTAATGGAGTTTGAGTTAATTTCTAAATTATCATTTAAAAAAAGAAATGTCCACGGGATGTCCACCCTGCATTTGAAAACTCTGTTCCAATGTAACAGGAATTGCAATTCAAAGCTGTTAGGTGCTATGTTCCACTCTCTAATCTATTTCTTTTGGCAAAAGTTTTTCAGTTGATACTAACTCGTCTGTCCCATTTGTCGGCTTATTCTCTACATTATACAAAAATCCATTAGGAAAATCGTTTATGACTGTTATATGGAGCAGCACTGTGTCGTTTTATTTCAAATAAAGACTCATTATTATTTTTTAGTGAAACTTATATTTCATGTGCATCTTTCTCGGATAAATTCACTTGCAGATATCTAATATGAACAAAATCCAACAAAAATCACTGTACACTGACAAGCAAACAGATGGACAGAAAGACAGACAGCATGATTATTACATTGTTCACTAATGTGCTTGGCTTTTGATGTCTTCCATTTGCCGTGCATTATTATTATTATTATTATTGTTATTATTACTACAGTATTACCATTATCGTAATCGTCATTCTCGTTATCATCATCAGGGTTTTAAAAATGTTATGGTGGCTTACCAGTCAGCAAAAAATTTCACTAGTCAGCATGTCACTCTACAAAAGTGCAATTGAAAAATCAGACCTTTTTTCACTCGTCAAGTAAAAACTTTTCACTCATCATAGATGAACAGACAAGGTTTTTTTTTTCAAAGCCATAATAATACTATTATTATTATTATTATTATTATTATTATTATTATGCAAATCTGACTTTCAGGTATAGCCTCCCTGTGAACCTGACTTGAATAATTTAGAGAAAAATTATTCCAGGGCCGGGTATCGAACCAGGGACCTTTGGCTGAGTGCCAATGCTCTACCGACTGAACTACTCAGGAACTATACCAGACACTGGCTCAATTATTATTATTATTATTATTATTATTATTATTATTTCAGTCTGATATAATTATCAAATGATACTCTCTTGCTAAATGTCAAAGGTATGATCATCTGTTCCTAACTACTGACATTCATTTGATTCACAACTTTTACCTGAGCTGCCTCCTGCTGAATCATGAGATCACTGGTGGAGTCCACCCTGCCTGGAGAAGTGGTGACAGCAACAGCCACATCGCTGGTGCCATGATAATCTGCTGGTGTGACAGGGACGGAATCCACCAGTGGACTAGTCGATGATGACACTGTATAGTTCTCTGTCGGGGTAAGTGTGGACTGAAGTGGGGAATGTGGGGGTGAGGTGGTGGTAGCTGTGCGAAAGTATGTGGTGCTTGCCACAACTTGCCGCAGCAGCCCATCACCTGTCGATGTGGGTGTGTCAGAAAGAATTTGCAGTGGAGAGCTGGGATTTACAAAGCCATGGCCCACGGTGGTGGTGTGCCCCTGGCTACTGTCGATGTATGGATTCCCAGAGGACGGCGAAGGTGGCAGAGCATTGGCAGGTGACGAGTTGATCATGGGGCTCGCCACCTGGCTGCTGGGAAATGGTGAGCTCGGGTTGGACGATGTGCTGGTGCCACCTGCTGAAGATGCCTCACCCGCAACTACTGTTAGTGTACCTGTGCCTGTACCAGTAATGGCGTACACTGGGGAGTAGCGGGCAGCAGAACTCATGTTGGGGTCCAGAGGGGACACGCGGTGCTCAAACTCTGACAGCGAAGATGATGGTTGTGGGGAAAATGGAGCACCAGGCTCAAAACTTGAAAATGCTGACCGACCATACTCACTTGTTGGTTCTTCTACGTATTCAACCTGAACAACATGATACTTAATATTAGAAATTTGTTTCTAGATATTGATCAGTAATTCAAGAGTACTTAATGAGAGAGCTATTTACATATCTCATGAACGTAAAAACGCACCTGGATCTCTGAAAGGAAATTCGTAAGGAATGAATAAAGGATATTTCACATGGTGGGAAAAAATATACGAAGATCATGTTGAAATATGATGCAACTGGATTGGATTAGTAGGATGGAATATGTATGACGCAATGAGATGGGGTAATATGGGAGGTGTGATGTGAGATGTGAAGTCATTGGATGGGATGGAATGGGATGACATAGGATTAAAGCATTAAGATTCTGATACATTATGTAAGTAACCATTAAATAACAATGCTAGAATCTGCTATCTATCTTTAAACTAATTCATGGAGACAAGTAAGCCACAGGCTGTGTACGTGAATTGCTGCATCAAATTAACGTCTCCTCTTATATTAATCAGTGATGTAAGATAAAGATGAGAGGTTCTTGATTTTTATTATAATGCTTTTAATTTTATTACATAACAATAATTTCATTAATTAATATTAGATGAATGATTATTGAAGTAACTTCTCACATTAGACTTCCAGGCTTTAAATGCAGCCAAATTAAAATGTAATTTGGGACATTAAAGTATAAACTGAATGGCTAGAATATCAGCTTTCTACACTAGAGACCTGACTTCCAATTTAGACGAGTTCAAATTGAATCTGTGGTTGAAGAAAATGATGTTGCGCCAAATTTCCTTGGGATACTCCAGTTTTCCTGCCACTATTTCCACTCACTATTACCATAAAATAAAACAAATGGGTACAATTGTATTTTCATTGTGATGTGCCCGCCAATGTGATAACTGTCTCAGACGCAACAAAATACTCATTCACGAGATGCAGGCCTGTTGTACTCATGGACTTCATTCAGTGAACATAGGTATAAGTCACACATACATTTTGATAATTTTTCTCACAATTTTCTCTCTTTACGGTGCCTATTTACCTACAGTTCTTTAAAATACTGAACTTCATTAGTAATAGTCGTGGTGGTAGCAGGAAAGATTCGTTTAGTCTCTTCAAAGTTTAAGCACTGTTTCTGACATATCCCTCTATAACCCAATTCGAAGAAGTTTAACAACATGTATTATTGCAAAGTATCTGAAGAAAACAGTAAATCTATTCACAACTACAGTAGAGGAGGCAAGACCTGTCCTGTGACTTTATGTGTCGTGGTTATATCACCAATGGGTATGGAGGGGGAAGATAAGTTTCAGGCTGAGATGAACTTCCGTGTCGGTAGATTCATATAATATTAACCATAATGAAACAGACTCTCTTTCTGATAGCTCATTCTTTCCCTTCTCATACAGTTCACATGGCAGGTCTTACCTCCTCACCTTTTATATTATGGTCTTACCTACACACAGTGACAATGTTCTGAAAGAAATTATATCATTTTTCATGTAAAACACTGACAAAGTGAAACAGGTAATATACTCCATTCTTCTTTGTAAAGTTCTTAAAACAACTTCAACGGCAATATCTCAAGTTGATAGGGGACGAAGTCCATACAGTATACAGGATGCAAATAAAGTATGGAATATTACTCGTAACTTTATCATTTTTAGTTTTAACATACATTTTATACAAAAAAATAATAATTGGAATTACTATTATGCCAGTGAGGTTAAGTGTTGAATATAATGATCTGGAAGTGCTACATTTATAACAAAAACAGTATCGATACCGTTGCTTACGTGATTATACAAGCTGGAGCACAGGATCATCAAAAGTGGGACTCGGAGTGTCACTACAATTTCTGCCACTAGGTTCGCCTCGCAGTTCTATTAAATGATGAATAGTTCCATTACTAAGCATTGTGTATCGTGAAAATTCTTCGATTAACTTTTCATTACTGATAGAGTATGAAGATTATAAACATGCCACGCATATTACAGTCGTATTTGAGATATATTGATGACATGCTAAATAACAGGATGCAGATTTTCAGTGTGACTTAATGTTTCCCAAAAGCCTGGATTTGGTCAATTAAAAAGTTTGTTTTCAAAGTACATTTTTCATATAATGGTTCATTTACTTTGGCAAGTTCATTGTTTTCAGTTCCGTGTTTTTCCTTCAGATTTCATTTCCTTTCCCTCTAATTCGTTTTAATTGCTGAAAGTGAACTACCGGTGTCTTCCACTTTCAGACATTATTATTATTATTATTATTATTATTATTATTATTATTATTATTATTATTACTATTATTATTATTATTATTATTATTATTATTATTATTATTATTATTATTATTATTATTATTAGTAGCAGTAGTATTATTAAACTAGTATAATTCTTAAGACAATTAGTAGCGTTATTCAATACTTTAGAGGAAAAGAGTATGATTAAAAATCATTTGTAATGACGAAATATTCTATGACAATGGGTAAATTATTACTGCTGAATACTGACACATATAATATTTGCATTACTTAGAATACAACATATGCAGCAAAAAGATTTTGATGTTGCGCATGCCAAGTTTAGTGTAGCTAACATGCTCCCCCTCATCCTCCAAGCTAAATCAAATATAATTACCACATTGCGAGTAATAAATAAATAATTACTACAATTATTCGTTGTGCTAAGGTACAAATATCACCATATGGTGTACCGAAGATTTTTCTCTATACTTTGATTAAATTTACATGTCATGAGTGACAACAGAAAACACCTCAGGGGAACGAGATGCAGATATTAATAAAAGAGAAATGTGGATCAGGGAGAGCAGATGCGTATGTGTCTATGGGCAGCAAAATTCTAAAAATCCCTGAGAATCCTGAGGTATTTATTTATGTTTTGTAAAATTCTCAAATGCGGAAACCATTTCTAATCACATATATTGCAGACTAACTTCCTAATTTAAATTAATTCAACTTCTAATTTAAAAACTGTTTACACACACTAAAAATATTACAGCATTTGCTATTACTATCCACTACAGATTAATCAGTAGGCCTATTAGATATTTATTTCACAACTACAAGTTCTGCAAGAAAAATCGCGCATCATGCATTGTGACTGCAGTTTCCAATCAATTAGTAAAACTCATAACACTTCAACGTCAATATATTTTTTAAAAAAGAAAGTGAAAAGTTAGACCTACTTACAAATGCTTAAAAATATGAATTCAGGGAAATGGAAGATAATCGGTACCTTAATTCACTGGATAGTAGTAATAATAATAATAATAATAATAATAATAATAATAATAATAATAATAATAATAATAATAATAATAATAATCATTTAGTTTAGTTGTGGCTTTTAAGAAACTCGAAGGTTCATTGCTGCCCTCACATAAGTCCGCCATCGGTCCCTATCCTGTGCAAGATTACTCCAGTCTCTACAATCATATCCCACCTTCCTCAAATCAATTTTAATATTATCCTCCCATCTACGTCTCGGCCTCCCCAAAGGTCTTTTTTCCTCCAGCCTCCCAAGTAGCACTCAATATGCATTTCTAGATTCGCCCATACGTGCTACATGCCCTGCCCGTAATAATAATAATAATAATAATAATAATAATAATAATAATAATAATAATAATAATAATAATAAATAAATACGTGAAAAGGGTAGACTTCAATGCTCATATAAAACATATTTTCTTTTATTATTTCCGAAAAGGTATGGTGTTGAATTGAACAACAGAAAGGTAGTGCCTTAGATTATAATATGTAATATTTTTTAATATCAAGAATGACAACCATTTATTTTAATATAATTGTGGCAAAGACGTTGGAAAATGGCATCTATTATCAATTAAATAGTATGTGATGCATTTAATAAGCAATGGTGAGTCCTTTAAATGCCCCAAATGTCACTGTAATTTAAGTATTCTGCTACGAAACTCTAGAACCGAAGAGTGCCCCTAGCGGCAGAATTGGCATTATGCAGGAACCATTTGAAAGCTGAATTTCAAGCTCTATGCACCAGCGTGTATAATCACGTAAGCAACGATATATACCATCACGAATTCAACACTTTTACCTACCAACAATTTAGAATATTATATACCTAATTATATATATATAGTTTTCAAATACCATATATAGAATGTGATAAACATATTTTTACACACTACATCCAACCTTGCACCGCAATTTCATTCAGTAAAAAAAACTCTACATCAATAGAATATTTCAGCAAGCAATACATAAAGATTGGATAGGCCTCAGCAGAAACAAGAAATGGAAAGTAATAGTTTTATGGCAATGAAACCATTCCATTCCAACCTAGAAAACAATCAGTAGCAGCAATCCGGACCTTGACACGTCACGACCTTCTTGCTAAACATCTTCATCGCCTCTCCAGCCTTCCCTCACCAGCATATGTCAAGATAGTGAAAGTGTCATGGATTGGGACCATGTTAAACAGTGCAGTGCTGTGAAAAATTGTATGTATAAAACTTTAGGTGAACTATATTGGGAAGTACACAGACGAATGATTTCTATTCAAGTGTCTTGGCATTAAATTAAATCAATAAATAAACATTTTTACACATTGAAAACTGCATTCATACATTGTACCGAATATTCAAGTGAGAGAGTCATGAAACAGAAAGTGTAAAGAGTAAGCCAAAATCTGGAAAATCAAAGAAAATTGATATAGAAAATAAAATCGTCTTGATTTGATGTTATCCATCCTGTTTCATCGAAATGTTGCATTATTTTCGAAAATGCTGATTGCGTTATGTTTCTATCCAGGTGTATTTCATTAAAAAAAAAAAAAGCCACATAGCTATCTCTTGTTGATTCCTCACTCTGTCCTCATAATCAACCATCATTAGGAATTTAACTCTTTTTCTTTCAGTGAGAAAAACCATGATGAATCAAGAATGAAAAATGTTCATTGGTCATTTATTTTAGTCAATCTAGCACACAGATTGCAGAAATAATTCCATCTAACCAACATTGCAATCCAATATCACATCATCTCAGTCTTGTAGTGAAATATATAGAGGAAAACATGAAATTGCAATTCATATTAGCAGTAGCGGCCGGAGATCGAAATCCTCGATGAGGCCAGATGCAACTAGTTTAAGTGCCTCGGATAGGAAATGTTTATTTATGATATTAATTATTATGGTATTGTTATTAAATTATTAATATCATTATTACTGTATTATTATTATTATTATTATTATTATTATTATTATTAGCCTACTTTTAATGAAAAATAATAATAATAACTCACCAAATAAGCTGTTATGCTGTGAGTTTCAGTGATTGTTTCAGGGTGATGAAGCAACCCATATCATGTGTTGAAATTCCCCTTTCTTTCTTTTCTTTTAATTTTTTTCCCTTGACAGCAACAAACAAGGCCAACAGAGAAGTTTATTTTGCACCACATTACCACTTAATCATTTATGTTGCCCATACCAAGATGCAATAGAAACTCGCGTTTTAAGATTATCTGTCAGAAAAATTGTCAGCGATGTCGTAGGTATCTCGGTAGACTTTCTCTTTATTTAAAACTTCTTTTCTTTCAATATTATTTCTTCTCGAAAAAGGACACTAACAATGATTTAACCACACCACACATTGACCCAGATTCACTACTGTACTACGAAGTACAATAGTACAACAGCATAGCTTAAGTCATAAACTAAGACATGAGGGGAGAGAATAGTGTGGATCTCTGCCTGCCAAAGAGCTGGATTTTTTGTTATTGCTATTCCCACCCCACTCTACCTTTGAGGCCGGCCCGTGGATGGGAGGAGTGAAACCTAACCAGGCCACGAGGCCAGACGAATTGTGCCTCAGCTACGAGGTTTTAAGCGCAAGCTCTAAGCCCGCGAAAATAGAGGAAATTCAGAATCCAGACCCGGCACGAGTGATCCTGGCCTCAGGAACAAATTTTACTGCAAAACAGGTCTATATACATCACAAGCCAGACCCATCACGAGCGATCCTGGCCTCAGGAGTAAATTTTACTGCAAAACAGGTCTATATACATCACAAGCCAGACCCATCACGAGCGATCCTGGCCTCAGGAGTAAATTTTACTGCAAAACAGGTCTATATAAATCACAAAGTTTTCAAATGCTTCTACAGCGATATATGCTTCATTCAAATAACTAATACATTATATAAAAACACAAAATTTGATTTCAGTTAAGCCAAGTGAGTGAGGCCCGCCCTCAGTTGCCTCAGTCAATCAGCCGCCACAGCATATTAGTCATGTGCATCCATCCAAACATTAGAAAATTATTGCTGACAGACAACAAAATAATAAATTTAGTAGTATAGAATGTTTGCATAATAAGTCTCAGGCTGCAGTGCTTGCCTACAAACCCTCCTCCAAAGCAGAAAAAAAAAATACAGAATCCCAAAAAAAAACACAGTAAATATTGGAAATACAGGTAAAAGCACTCCCATAAACAACCATAAATACTAGGCAGGAATTGAAAAATGATCTAATAAAACCATTAAATGCTTATATGTTCCATTTAACAGTAAGATGGTGTTTGACTCCAGAAAAGATATTGATGGTTTCAAAAAGAAATTTGATCTCTTTGCTTCAAGTCCCAACTTACTATCAGAAATCTATGATCACATATCTCCCAGTCTGATTTATCCATTTCTTGAGATCCCATCAAATTTAATATCAGTGACATTTTTAAATGAAGCTGATCTGCTAAAAGGAATTCTGCAGCTGCCACCATACATGCATATGATCTACAATGAACAGAAAAATAAGGGACTAGGAATATTTGGAGCAAAAAGGGAAGCTTTTCTGCAACTGATAAATTCATACCAGACATTACTGTTCGGAAACAATTTTTATATCAACATTACTAAGTGAACAAATTGAGTGCTTGCAAAAACTTAGATTATATATTACAAATCTCAAAGAGAATACTATGAATGGTCATCCCGTAACTGCCAGACGAACAAGAAAATTGCTGCATTAGAAATAATTTGAATCTTTATATTCTCTTACACACAAATACAAAGGTGTGTCTTCTTATAAATAGGTAGACAAGCTGGAAGGTTTAATCAGCTCAGAGTGGAAAGAGGCTCTCCAAATGATTGCTAATGTGTCAGCTCTTGGACTCTGGAAAACAAGTGGTTGACTTATTACAGGTATTCATGAAGTTTCTCTTCAGCAAGTAAGTACCTTGCTCTAATATCCTCAAACTCTGCCATGTTTCCTTAATTATACATTCATAGAAAAAACACTTTCATTTTCATGAAAAAGCCAAGACAATAATATATATATTTTTTCAATAGTGAGTACTTAGCCTCGTGTTAATCACCCATCTATGAGAGACATACCAAAGCAGTAAGTAGTACTTTTTGCAGTGGTAGCCCTTGCCTTGGTGCATACCATAACACCACATGATGAGGATTAACTAATTATTAATGAAAGTATGGTGGAATGCAGTAGTATTCCGCAAAAACCTACCACCAAGCACCATCATAAAATCCACTTGGACCAGTCAGGATTTCAACCTGAGTTACCAACGTGTAAAGCTAATGCTCTAGCTGTTTGTATGGTGCACCTAGTCAAGACAACGTACTGGATAGAAACACCCACTTCTGCTTTATCTTCTCATCAGGCATACTGGACTGTGGTGTGCATAACTGAGCTACATGTTAAAAGGCTCATTAAAAATTGTATGTTCATTCAGTGTTACATCTTGTTCACGAAACAAAATCGTATATTCTGAATAAGTGAAAGTCTCAGGAATCTTCTCTGCCACATCAATAAATTTAAAAATGCAGTTATATTGTCAGACTCCAAAGCAGCTATTCTATCAATAGTCTCTAGACACACAGCTTCATCTCAAATAGCAGAAATAAATAAAATGCTCTCTCAACTAATATCACTCAATAAAAGAATTGTATTCCAATGGATACCATCCTATTGTGGAATCCTGGGAAACAAAAATGCGGATGCTTTAGCAAAGAAGGGCAGCAGTGCTACTTACAGATCTGTTACTAAATCTACGTATTCCTCTGTGAAAAGATTTATTAAATCTACATACTTAAGACTTCAACAAACAAAATTTGATAACACAATCTCAAGGGAAAAAATGGAACTCTCTGCATCATAATCCACAGTTAATTCCCGATTTACCACGAAAATCGTCTGTAGCTGCATTTAGATTGGCAACAGGCCATGACTGTTTGGCCAAGCATCTGCATAGAATTGGAATATATCAGTCTCCTAACTGTCCATTGTGCAACTGAAATCAAGAAATGGATTCAGAACATCTCAAAATCTGTGCGTCAGTGGCTAACCATGACAATATCTTTGAAAAATATTGGAGTGCAAGAGGGCAAATGACTTTATTGTCAAATGCCTGGCATTAGAAAACAACAACAACATATTCTGAATACAAAAGTACCTAAAAAGATCTTTCTTGTTCTCTTTTTCCACAACCTGCCAACTACGTCTCAGACCACCTACAGAATGCCAACAAACCAGAAGTCAATTTATAGAATAATGTAATAAATTTGTAATGGACAGAGAAACTATAGAGAAAGTTTATCAAAATATTTCAACTTCCCACGCCTACATCACTAACTAACACAGTGCCATCATCATCAATACCATCACCAGTTCTGCTGCTACACAATCACCATCATCTGACACCAATAACATACATCTATTGAACAACAAAGAGATGTTAGATCTCACCCTTAAGAAAGAGCATATATCACCTTTTTTTACCATAAAATCCTTTTAGACTAGCAGGGATTTAAATTTGGATTCCTACAGAGATAGCTGCTCAAGCAGCCTTCATGGTCAGTTTGTCCTTTTTTTAAATTTGTTTAAACTTTTTAAGCTCCAGTTAAGATTCTCTAATGAAAATAATACATTTCAGAGTAATGATCCACATATCTTAATGTCGTCTATCATCTGAAATCTTCTTCTGTCCCGAACTCTTCTCCTGATAACCATTCCTGCAGTTTTTCTTGGGAAGGATAAATGTGGTAGATTCCCGTTGCTTTCCGTACACCACTCTCTCTTTCGCATCTTAAAAGATCCCAGGAGGCCCCAGCGTGGAGGTGAGGAGAGTGAATTTGACTAATTAGGCCCTCTGGACTTCACCGAAATTCACCACAAGGGTTAAATATCAGTTCTATCAGGGTTTTGACCCAATCAGAAACCAGGAAATTCCAATTAGCCTTTGCCCCTCCCCCATGCTACTCTAGATGCTATTTATTTCCATTAATTGATTTTCCCATGGACTATGCACCATTGTATTGTATTGTATTCTATTCTATTTATTTACATTCCATGGCATTCGTACAATGCTTCAAAGTTAAAATATGGAACATGTCAAAAAAATCTTAATAGTATTATAAAGTCTTAATTATAGTCACAGTCTAATTGAAATATATACAGAAGAGTTTTACAATATAATCTACTAATACATCACAAAGTTTTAGTATCAATAATTAATACAATACACAAATATTCATGAAGCGTTGTTGAATGTCAAGAAATCACCCACAGAATAGAAGGTATGATAAATCAGGTACCTCTTTGGCCCTAAATAATCTTAAAATTACATGAATGCAACAAGAATGACCATAAAAGCTAGAGTATACAATACAATATATTTAATAAACATGACAAAATTACAGTATACAGTATACAAAACCACAGACTGAATTTTGTAAACCAGAATTCTAACCTTGCAATAATTATGGCCAGGAAAGAAAGAAGATGACAATTACAGACCTCTGCCAGCTGCAATACTTGCAGATCTGCCTGATGGAGGGATCAACTGCTAATAGTTAATACATTTATAGGCCAAGCCAATTATATTCAGAAACACTGCCAACATGTAGAGTAAATTCAATCATTCCAAATAATTATTCACCTTCATAACATGACCATGGGTTTTATGAGTATGTGTTAAGCCAGATAGGAGGACCTACTTTTCTCTTTTTAATTAATATATGAGAATGTTTCATAGGCTTAAATAAGTAATTTTTTACAAAACAATTAAGTGATTATATTATTATTTTATACTGGTTTGTAAAGAGAGCTACAAACACTTTTTGTGTTATATTAATAAAACCTACGTAAGAATTCATATTATTATCCATTCAGACTTTATATGAAACAACAAGTCAAAGTCAGGATAGAAGAAGAAATGTCAGAAGGAAGTGAAATAGGGAGAGAAGTACGCCAAGGATGCCCTTTATCACCTACCCTGTTCAACAAATAGAGGATTTGGTGAACAACTGATTTCAGAACATGAGAGGAGTGCTCGAAGGAGGAAGCAGAATAAAGTGCATAAGATTTGCTGATGATATGGCATTGTTAGCAGAAGAGGAGGAGATATTAAGGGATATGCTACTGGAGCTAAATGACAGCTGTGAGCAGTATGGGATGAAGATAAATGCAAGTAAGACGAAGACCATGGTTGTTGGAAGAAAAATAAAGAAGATAAACTTGCGAATATTAAATCAGACAGTAGAACAAGTGAACAGCTTCAAATATTTGGGGTATACTATAAGCAGTAACATGAGCTGCTGCCAGGAAATCGAAAGGAGTACAGCAATGGCAAAGGAAGCTTTTAATAGAAAAAAAAGAGCATTTTCTGTGGACCTCTGGAAAAAGAACTAAGGAAGAGACAGTGAAGTGCTTTGTGTGGAGTGTAGCACTGTATAGGGGCAGAAACATGGATATTACGGCAAAGTGAAGAGAAGCGACTAGAAGCATTTGAAATATGGATATGGAGAAGACTTGAGCATGTGAAATGGACAGACAGAATAAGAAATGAAGCTGTGTTGGAAAGAGTGAATGAAGAAAGAACGATGCTGAAGCTGATCAGAAAGAGAAAAAGGAAATGGTTGGGTCAATGGCTAAGAAGAAACTTCATACTGAAGGATGCACTGGAAGGAATGGTGAACGGGAGAAAAGTTCAGGGCAGAAGAAGAGATCAGATGATAGACGACATTAAGATATATGAATCATATGCAGAGACTAAGAGAAAGGCACAAAATAGGAAAGATTGGAGAATGTTGAGTTTGCAGTGAAAGACCTGCCCTTGAACAGAACACTTATGTATGTATGTATGTATGTATGTATGTAGGCTTATGTAAAAAATTAAAAATTATGTTTTATTTAACGACGCTCGCAACTGCCGAGGCTATATCAGCGTCACCGGTGTGTTGGAATTTGGTCCTGCAGGAGTTCTTTTACATGCCATTAAATCTAATGACATGAGCCTGTCGCATTTAAGCACACTTAAATGCCATCGACCTGGACCAGGTTCGAACCCACAACCTCGGGCACAGAAGGGCAGAGCTATACTGCCAGTCCACACCTGTGGAGTAACGGTCAGCGCGTCTGGCCGCAAAACCAGGTGGCCCGGGTTCGAATCCCGGCTGGGGCAAGTTACCTGGATGAGGTTTTTTTCCGGGGTTTTCCCTCAACCCAATACAAGCAAATGCTGGGTAACTTTCGGTGTTGGACCCCGGACTCATTTCACCGGCATAATCACCTTCATATCATTCAGACGCTAAATAACCTGAGATGTTGATACAGCGTCGTAAAATAACCCAATAAAATAAAAAAAATAAAAAAACTATACTGCTTGTGCCACCCAGGGCGACTGTATGTATGTATGTATGTATGTATGTATGTACACTTAGCGGCAAAAAGAATGAGCCGCCGACAATTTCTAAGTTCCAGAGACATAACATTGTGCATGCTCGTCTCGTCAAAACCATAGTTCACCAGGTAACACATAATAAACCATTTAAAATTTGCTGTATTTTGTTTAAGAGTTTAAAATATGTTATAAAATCGAATGGAGGATTGATTCTAGATACATCAGGGCCTCTGAAGAGTGAAATAATAATAATAATAATAATAATAATAATAATAATAATAATAATAATAATAATAATAATAATAATAAATACAAAATCAACTGAAGCGAATAAGAACAAGAAAACCACATATTATGCCAAAACGATATTAACAGTCTCAGTAGCATAATTCGTTACAGCATTGGTCTATTGAACGAGTTAATAGTATTAGCTCAAGGTTCGAATCTCCTATGATCTTTTTTTTTTAATTACAAATCTGCCATCATATATGTTTCGCAAAGTTATATTTATGTGGCGACATCTCTTAGAATATGCCCAAACCCTAATAAATAATAAACCTCCCTCCCTTCCAAGCAATACTCCTGTCTGTTAATAAAACGTTCTGTCTCGTCATTACGCTTGAAGATGGCAGAGAGACAGCAAATCCGTCAACAAGTGATTGCCCTGGTTCGCGTAGGTTATTCTGCGTCGATGGCAGGGAGAGAGATTGGAGTCCCATTGTCAACTGCTAAGCGGTGGGCTAAATTTTTTATCGAGAATGGTGAAGTTGTCAATCGTCCCATTCCTGTCAGCTACTCATCTCTACAAGGGAACAGGATGCCATGTTATTGAGAGAAGTTGAGAATCACCCCTTTAGAACTGCCTCTCAACTGAAGATGGCGTCCAACTTTCCAGGTTCCCCACACACCTTGAGGAGACATTTTAGAGAGCGTGGCATTTGGTGCTGTCGAACTGTGAGGAGAGAACATTTGACGCTGGATCATGCCGTGGACCGTCTAGTGTATGCTACTCTCCGACAGGACTTCGATTGGAGAAATGTCATTTTCTCTGACGAGGTAATTGTCTCCAGTAGCAACGATGGTCCTGCCCTAGTTTATCGTATGGATGACCACTGATACGATGAACGCTTCGTGGGACAACTTAACAGGTCGGGTCGCATGAGTGTCGTGTATTGGGGGTGGATGTCTTACGATGGGGCAGGACTTCTGGAACGCATCCACGGTCAGTTTACAGAAGTCTACGAACACATTTTGGCAAATGTAATGATCCCTTGAGCCTGAGAACGATATCCAGAAGGAACACTTTTCTTCCAGCAGGATAATCACCCGGTACACACCGCCAATCGGATTCAAAGATGGTTTACGAGGAGGCCTGATGTCGACCTGGTCGACTGGCCTCCAAAATCACCAGATATGAATCCGATTGAAAATTTGTGGGCTACAGTCAAACGGAACCTATGCTCTAATTGGGCAGAACTCATTTGGACAACTGACGAATTGTGGGACAGAGTTCTAGATGCGTGGGAGGAGGTGGCTATGAATTTAGACCTGTTCCATAATCTTGTGGACTCCATGCAGTGCAGAATGAGGCAGTTGTTGATGCGGGTGGTTTGTGGACGAGTTACTAGTACCCTTTTTTTGTTAATATATTAACAAATTGTTTGTTTTTTGTGTTTTTAATTATTTATTTATGTTTATATGCGTCCGGTTTTTAGGATGTGAAACAAGTATTTTTGTATATACAGGCCAGGTCTCGCCTATTAATAGCCCACAGGTGATGGGCAATAATATTTTTACAAGGGAGGCATAACGACGAAGTTTATGAACAAATGCCATTTCACATTTAAACTAATAAATTAATTAAAAATTAAAATAAAAAAATAATAATTTTACCATACCGGGTGGCGAACTCACAACCTCTGGTATGGATGTCAGACATCTTACCACTGGGCCACACACAGCTCGTAAGGTTTACTACATTACAGACGGACGACTTTCAATGAAGAGACACCACAGCAATGCCTTGCAGTGCATTACGTTTACACGAGTGAACCGCGTGATAGAACTTAGCATTTCTATCGACAAAGAGTCGGCCCATTCTTTTTGCCGTTAAGTGTATGTATGTATGTATTTTGTATCCATTCAGAAAATCATCCTATGTGTTATTAAATTCGCTGCAAGCAATATCTCCTGTACGTCCAAGTAATTAAATAAAGTGAAATAATGACAGCCATTCCAGTTGTCATAGATGTTACATTTTTAATATTTTCAAACTCTATAAATTTAAAATGAAATGTTTTTGTCAAATTTTATTATTAGAATCAATTTACTGAAAAAAGTTGTTTGAATAAAATTCATTATTATTGCAGAAAATAAAGAAAAGGTCCATCATGGAGGTTACAAGATTTGTAAACTCACTTCACACCTTATTAACAAAAAATGTAAAACTCAGGTCTCTGCCTCAAGCAAAAAGAGATTCATTCTCATAGGTCCATGTGAGAGCTACGCAAATCTTTTGGCATCCAATTAGTTCACAAAAACATAATCGGTAAATTTTTTATAGCAGTTTCTTCCATGTCACGGATGTTACACACATTTTCTCATGGATGTTACAGATGAGTTAATGTCCTTCATTTTTCCAGTTTCAAAACAACTGTGACATTTCTAAGTCAAAATATTCACTTTATATTAACGGCTGATCTTTCTATGAGTAAGTGCTGCAAACTTTAGGGAAACAAGAAGTACCCATTACCTAGCTAAGACCACTTAGATTCAATGCCCATATAACTTGTAAAATATTTTCATTTTGAAAATAAAACATTAGAATATTTAAATTTAGAGCCTTATCTATGCCTTACACTAATAATAAACAAATATTTCTGAAAAATAATTTTTTCATTGGAATTCCTAGTTTGCCTGGAATGGATCCTGACAAGTTTTTAAATTTCAAAGATACTATAACTACAGGTTCTGAAAATTAATATAGGAAAATAACTGATTATAAATTCCATAATAAAGACAATAGTACGAAAAAGCTTTTGAATGTACTCAGAAATGTGAATCTTTGCACATAGGGTATATTTTTCCAGCAACGATGACATTCACCATAGTGGTATAATGTTGCTCAAACTCTCACAATGCAACCAAAGCAATGAAGAAGACAGCAATGATCTTCAATTTCGGCCTGTTAATTCTGGAGAAGGTCCTTGAAGTCAAATGATCAATTAGTAATAGTAGGTCTACTTTATTTAACAAAGCTTTCTACTAGGCCTACAGAGGTTATTCTGCATCCGATTTCATTGTGAAGTAGAAACTGCCGATAAATCTTGCTTGGAGCCCTCTATCAGAAACAGCATTCTGTTAATCTACAATACAGGACCCACAGCTTTCTATCATACCAAAGGAAGCAAACTAAGCATTTTACTCCCTTTTAAAAGCCATCCATTGTCTTTAACTGAGTTCAAACTAGCGAATCTCAGGTACAACAGCTATCAAATGATCAATAATCAAGAATCCACTGATGGGGAAAGAAACTTTATTAAATTTGAAATACAATTAATTGCTATAATTATTTTAATTCTATGTCAAAAATAAAAGTTAAGGAATTTCTCTAAATACACCTAATGTGATCAAAAAATTACATTAGATGATAAATTACAATATCTTTAAAGTTACAGCTAGCATTTTAAAACAAGAAACAACATGGGAAACAATTTCAAAATTTTATAAGGCTGTGGTAATGCATGGTCATTAGATACGAACGATTGAAATGAAATTCAATAGGTTTAAATAAAATTTTTGAATACAGTCGAAAAATATTCCAAAATTGAAAAACTACAAACAGGAAACAATTTCAAAATTTTATAAGGCTGTGGTAATGCATGGTCCTTAGATACGAACTATTGGAATAGAATTCAACAGGCTTAAATAAAATTTTTGAAAACAGTCGAAGAATGTTCCAAAGTTGAGAAATTATAAATGGGGAACAATTTCGAAACTTTATAAGGCTGTGGTAATGCATGGTAATTAGATATGAAAGACTGGAATGGAATTCAATAGGTTTAAATAAAATTTTTGAAGACAATCCAAGAATGTTCCAAAATTGAGAAATTACAAATGGAGAACAATTTCGAAATTTGATAAGAAATTACAGTATTATTGTCTGAGTGCAATGCATGACCATTAGATAAAAACGATTACAACAGAATTCAATCGACTTCAATGAAATTTTTGAAGACAGTCAAAAAACCTTTCAAAATTGAGAAATTACAAACAAGAACCTCAGAAAAGAGCTGAACAACTCTCCTCCATAATAAACAATTATACACTGCAGAAACTTATGGAATTCTCATGCTCTAAAACTGGAAAGCTCCAGAATTTCACGACGTATGACTACAGACTAATATTGATAAAATGAGATTTAGGAGAGACCACTTGGCAATGTAAGGATTCCACAACTGTTAAAAGACACCTGAAGTGCGGAAATTCCTACTTTACGAAATGATGATAATTTGAAAATGTAATTTTTAATATATGGTAAATATGTCATAACAAAAGTTATGCATATATAAATGTGGTCAAGTATTTTTGTAAAAGAGTGACTACTAGCATAAAACCAGTTCTGTTATCACACACTGCAGGTATTAAAGTTCAAAGCTTAAATTGCACTTTACATGGATTACTGTATATTCTGAGAGGGAAAACATATTACAATGTAACTCGAGTGTAGAATAAAAATAAGATTTAATTTTCTAATGCTATTTAAAGCGTTGAGAGAGAAAAATTGTTCAACGAAAATATTCACATCAAAATACGTAATTTCAATAATATCTACTTACCAGATTAGTGAGATGACAGAAGTAATTCATGTCCTCAACGCTCAACATTGAATATGTTACATGCCACCAGTGAATTCGACAAATAATCACCCACCCCCATCCACGCCCACCTCTCGCAACACCCACACTCACTCACTTATCACTCCACCCACTCACAAAGTGACATTTATGCCTTCTTCTGGTATTAACTTTAATCATCCCACTCTCAAATTCAAATAAGCTTAATATGTTACGAAATACAGACATAAGATGGGGCTACGGTCGGAATATTGCATCCTTTATAACATAAAGCGTCAGGTTTTGCGAGTTTTCTTCATTTTCTAAGAGTTTACTGGAGTTTGTCATCAGAATCACTACACCCACGCACGCTTTAAAGACTCTGAATATTTTGACCGCTATATTTTCCAGTAAGGTGTCAGTACTTCTGAATTATAGGTCAAAGTGTCAATATAGCATAGGCCTATTTGCTATTTTCATAATACATTTTCCTCTACTAGAGTTTTAAAGACTTCTTACCACATAAAAAAATACTCTTCAATTTTAATAATATTGTGTAATTGTTATTTTAGAAACTGAAATAAAAAAATACGTTACATTACATGCACATCACAGAAAAAAACAAAATTCTCATAGTACTGTTGTATTACACTGCATATGATCATATAATCCCAAGAGATCTAGATATGACTTTGGACTGACGTACTTATAGGAATCTCGGCGAATATGAACGTTTACATTTATAACCCTGAAATGTAAATTACTTACAGTAAGAAATAGCAAGCGTGATGTTGAAGCTGCTGCTACTTTCCGAACAGTATTTTCAAGTTGAGAAGCAGTGACAGGAGACCAGTCGTCAAGCTCTGCTTCTGCTTGGCTAGTCGGCAGTGTTGTTCCTGTGATCCCATCATCGTTTTCAACATCCCCAGGTGGACCCTGGGGGTCGGTGCTTTCCATTAAGTGTAGGTGATGTCACACAAGTTCATCAATGTAGTTGATACTGAACAAACAGTCCACATAAACATAAAGACAATGAAATGTTGACATTGTCATGAATTGCTAATGTACATTATAAAGAAAATAGGACTTCCATGTCAGATGTCAGCCATACTTTCAAGGCCTGCTGTTTCCAAAGCATGCATAAGGCCACATATGAGGGCCTTCTATTGATTAATAGCATTCTATGAGACACAGTTTTAGAGAAGAGATAAAGTTAAACCTTGTTAGTTAATTTCAAGTCAAAAAGCTTCTGCTAGTGCGGAAAACAGAATGGACTGTACCATCTTGACAAAGGGAATTCGGGGTGAACTGAGATGTCGGTAAGAAAGAGAACACCGTTTAATGGATAAATGCAAGTTTTCAGTAACCTTCCCTATGAAATAATATATAGCTAACATATTTTAAACATGCGAATGTTTAAAAAATTCAATAATATTTAGCAGATCATAAACCAAAATACAAATTATATCCACGGACCATACCCACCTTTGTTGAAGCCTAAAACTTTCTCACGAATTACGGAGTAAAACGAGATTTTACGAGACTCCCTAGCAACAAGCAGACGACGGAGTTCCCTAGCAACCATTAGTAAACATATATATAAATAATATTTTGGGGTTATTTCATTTTGTACTAAATAATGCCCGAGAATTCTATTAATAAAGATACTCCACTGAAAATATTTGGTGAACGGAAACATAGGGATTATGTTCATAATAATGAAAAGCAGAAATATTTTGAATCGTATAATTGGAACAATAGTCAAAGACATGAAGATGTGCGAGCATCCTCCGAAAATGTCCAAGAAATTGTAAGTAATTTGTTAGCAATGAAGATAATAAGTGATGACACTTCTGCCTTATTGAAAAAAGAAACAATGTCACCTCAAAACCCAGCATTAATAATGGATCTAAGACATGAAATGGTAAGTGAAAGTAACATTATGGATATTAATATAGGCTATTTTAGATTAGTATTTTTGTGCCTGATTTTGATACTAATGTACAAAAATAAGCACCTACTGTATGAGTAAATGATAAGCACAGTAAGGCAATTTCATAGCACTTCTATTCAAATAGTTTTCACCAAAAAATTGGTCTATAATGAAATACTAATTTAGGCCTAGGTAATTGTTCTGTACTGTACAGGTACATCACAATTTCGTAAGAAATAGAACTAGACCTATTTAAATCGATTTTACCAAAAATTTGGACCACGGTAAAACCAATTTTGGTAATTATTCAGCACATCACAGCCACTTAGTAAAAAAAAAATGAGTGTGGGAGTAAAAGACAAGTACAGTGCGTATACTAATTGGCTCCGCAAAGAAGCAAACGGCAGTATTCGACCTGGCAGTGATGTAAAGTTGGTACTGCGAAGCGCCTGGTTTGAACGTAGGAATATTACATTTTCTCGCTCACTCCCTCCACCATTCAATGCGGGCCAAGATCATTGGTTCACTACCTGCACTGATACCAACACAACTCCTCGAGTCCCCAAGTTCTGCTTGCCACTTCTCCTGTGGAGCAAATTAGTATACGCACTGTATTTTCCCTGGACCAAAAATACAATATGGCATTGCTACGAAGTGGCAGTGATGTACTGGACATTTCATTAAATTCTTACTGTGGCCTAAATTTGTGGTAGGTTTAAGTATGTATATATTTCTGTGGTTTACTGAAGCTGTTCCCTTTAGTTTTCTAGGTTACTAAATGATTTTAACAAGTGCTACGAAATGACGTTATTGCGCTTATCATTTACCCAACTATTGTTTTGAAGTTCGACGTAGGCCTGCCTACAATGAGAATGCTGCAAGATTCAAGTGACATGTTATCCACATAACTTATTAGTAATTTAATGCTGTATAATTTTTGTTTCATTTGGTTCGTATTTTTGGTCCAGGGAAAATACTATTCTAAGAAAAGACAAGTGTTTTCGTAAAATACGAGTATTGGTATTTTCCTTGAACAAAAATACAAACATTCGCTCGTTTGACTATGGTGGACGCTTCTTGCATCCCTGACTGTGAATAAAGGGACTTCTCTTGCACACCTGGCGATAGAAATAAGAACTAAAGAACAAACAAAATGAGATCAACAAATATATCACTCAGTACCATGTATTCAAACTCTTTCCATGAAATTATTGATGGAGTTGAAATCGAACTGCCTCGATGGGAAGTGAAAGGACTTCTTTTTGGCGCTAGGGGAACTTCTTTTAAGTTAACCAAAACCATTCTCCTTTCTCTTAAATTTTCTAATGAGGACATTAACAAAATTTATCTAATGGTATTGAGAGATTCATTATCCATTTTACAAGATCACTTGTATAATACTATGTAATTTTTTTTTTACTTCATTTCATTACTCTTCAATGTATTTTCATCTCATGTTTCTCCGAAATCAAATTGTACTTTATTTTTAAATTTATCATTGTTCCGTATTCTCTTCGCAATCATATTGTATTTTTTAATTTAACCTCTGCTTTGTATTCTGGATCCTAGTGGTCAGCTGTAGATTTCGGCCAGATGTCCGAAATTGTGGAATGTGTGTTGATGTCAGATAGGATGCCATTACGAAATTTGCTGTTGTACGATAATGAAGTCTTGGGAATCACTCGTCTGTTAAATTAACTTAAAATTAATAGCTATCTAAATTAACCTGGTGCCAGCCAGATTGTTCAGTTGGTAGAGAATCTAGCTGCAGATTGGAAAATTCTGGATTCAATCCTATATGGTAGAGGGATTTATCTTCTTATCTAAAATTCCAGAACAACCCTGGTGTTCACTCAACCTCCTGTCAAACTGAGACCTACCAAGCCTTTCTGGAAGTAAAAGTGGTCAGAGTGTGGTTCCGACCATACCACTTTATCCTAGTGCCAAGGTCTACTTCCATGCACCTTCAAATTAACCTGTATTTATATTTATATTGTGAAGTGTTTAGCATTGCATAACATTCAGCAATATAACATATTGTTGGGATAACATCATGACCTGACACAATACACTTTCAACCAAAGATTCGTTCAACAACTTTGAGAGATTACATACTTACAGGCAGAAATTTTGAAATTAATTTTGTCTGTCTGACTTTATCGCTATTGTTGCTACAAACTTACTAAAATAATGTCGAGACATTACCTTAAACAGATCGCTGCCTTCTGAAAGTAGTTTTTAATTTAATGACGCTTTTAAACTAAAAAAGTTGTTCAAAATCGAAGATGTGGTGTTTGTGGAGTTATAATGAGAGTGAATAAGAACATGGATGTACTAGGGAAAAACCTATCAGTACCCCATAACTGTTTATCCGCCACAAAACTCACACAGTACAGTATCCAAAAGTTCGAAATCTGATTCTTTTAGTGATGAGCCATCACCTACTTCCTTATAAATCTCACTATTCTGTACTTGCTGGTACAGCAATCACTCCAAACATTTGCTTGTGCAACAAAAGAATTTCTGTACCAGTAACTTACGTCTTCGAATTGCTTGACAGAAAGCAATTACAAGAAATTACTTTTTTATCATACCTGTATCACATTCATTTAGTTAATATTAATGTTGGTTTTAAAGATTTTCTTTTGTACTGAAGAATAAAGATACTATCATCGTCATTAAACTTTCTTCAGTCTGCATTACTCCCAAATAGACCATTTTATATCCAATTACATCGCATTGTTTATAGTTAGTTTGTTAGAAATCTACTACAAAATTCTTTGCAGCTTTCATTTAGGCCTATTTATCCTTTCTCAAATAAGATGATCTACTTTGCAGAACAGTGATGCCTACTGGAAAACATACCAGTAGGCCACTCAAAGCATAAAACTTACCAATAGCTGTATCCATTGTAAGAGTAAGTTAAATTATTGCTTTTAGTTTCTGCAGGCACAGGGTAAGTTCCCTATAACTTCTCATGGGTGCGCTTCCGAACAGGGACAGCGGCATTTCCCCTAAGGTTAGAGCTCAGTTTAGGTGTGTGTATTAATCGAAAAAAAATGTCATATAAACATGCGTCCTATTTTCAATATTTTCTAGCCCCTCATTTTCGATTAATACACACACACCTAAACTGAGCTCTAACCTTAGGGGAAATGCCGCTGTCCCTGTTCGGAAGTGCGCCCCTTCTCATATTTTCAAAATACAAAACAAGGGCTACTGCATGCTGTGCCGAATCACATTCTGTGCAGAGCTGTGTAGTGTTGTGTTTCACTATTTTGAGTTTAAATAATTATTGAGAATGCTGAAAATTCTAGTTTTGTCTAATATTGTGTCAAACAAAGCAATACTAATACTATTCTGTCTTCAATGTTAGGTAAAAACCAGAAAACGGCCGAAACTCCCTTACACAAATACAGATGTCGTTAGAGAAGCAAAGAGGTAATCACACGTAATGAATAGTAAAATTGGTGAAACATACTGCAAAGTTGCTGTGTAATTTCTTAAGGTATCTCGTTTCTTCCAGACTTTTATTACAAGAAGAACTGGAGAAAGCAGCGACAGAAAAGGAACTCATCAGTATTGATAAGGAAATAGATGATTGCAAGAAACACCTGGAGTACAGTAGAAGAAAACTCTCAAATGAAATTCGAGGCATTCACTTTTGTGCAAATAGGAGAGATAGATTTAACAGAGATAAAAAGACTCCTGTAACCAACACGAATAATTTATTCAGTTCACCAAATAGTATCCTACCAAGTGATTTGTTTTCAACTCTAGAAGTTAAGAATAAGTTTCAATTTGCATTTCAGTGTTGTAGACCAGTTGCAGATTTATGCAACAAACACTACACATTCAGTAATAAAGAAACAGAAAAAAACATTGAGATACAGGTACCAATTACTGATAATAACATAACATCACGTGAAAATAAACCAATTACAGCAGAAGAAAACACTGTGGTACCAATTACTGACAGTGGCATATTATCAAATGAAAATAAACCAGACACAATAGAAAAAAACATTGAGGTACCGTTTACTGATAATGGCATTACATCAAGTGAAAATAAACTGAACACAACAGAAAGCTTTGTGAAATTACAAGGAAATAACAGATTAATATATAACAAGCAAGTCTTGGTGCAATCTGCATATTCAAACTGGAGAAAGTTTACTCATGAGAGAAAGTTGAGTAAACAAACATCAGAAAGAGAATATGGTGAACAGTATGCATTGATATATGAAAATAAAAATGTCTTGAGGAAATACTGGAATGCTTGGTTACATGTAGTAAGAGATAGAAAAAAGATTCTATCTGTAACTCATGATAAATTCGTGAGAGAAGAGAAAATTGATACATTTTTAAAAACGTTACAAGAACAAAAACAATCACTAGTTGCTTCTCAAACAGCAGCCAAAATGAAAAATGTGCATAGTTTAAAGAGAATTGGCAAACTCTCTCAATCTTCCAACCATATATCTCAACCAGCAATTAAAAAATGTGATAAACTTGTCATAAAAAATAACACATTTCAAACCAAATCACTTCCAATTGACCTGAACACTGAGTACAAACACAGGATTAAGGTTCAAGAAAATATTATTGCAGAACAAAAACATAAATTAGAGGAACAAAGCAAATTGATTAAAGAACTTCAATTAGCGCATCTGAAACTGCAAACACAAAAGTCAACAGTACAAGTGCAGGAGGAAATACATCAAACTCTATCCAGTTGCGACCTAAGCTTGAAGCCAAAAGCAAAGCAAGTGAAGATGAGACTGTTCACTGGAGAAGTGCAAGAGAAGAAACCCATAATAATGAGTTTAAAAACAGTACCAACTATACTCACCAGAATGGAAGAACGAGCTCAGGAGAGAGAAAAGAGGTGGAAGTTGATCAAAGAGAAGAAACAAAAATTGATCGAAGAGAAAGAGAGAATAGCAAAACAAGAAGAAGAAGAGAAAAGGAAAAAGGAAGATTATGAGAAGCGATGTAAGATAGATGAAGTAAGAGAAAAAAGAAGGCTGGAAAAAGAGATGGAAATTCAGAAAGAAAGAGAAAAAGAGAGAATGCATAATTTGATGATTAAGGCATCGCAGCATTATAAAATCTTACTAAAAAGAAGAGTAATTTGTGCATTTCAGCAAATTATCATGTTGAAAAGGGAGCCGACAGAAATGGCTGAAAACCACCACAAAAAACAATTGCTCCTCCACCACTTCAAGATCTGGAGGGAGCACGTGGTGATGACCACAAGCTTCCATCTACATAGGTCCAATACACTATACAAAAAGACTTTGCTGAGTAGGGCCTTCAGAGGACTATGGCAGGTAATTAAATTACAAACCATGTATTTATTAACATCTCTATAGCCGTCATCACCATCATCATCATCATCATCATCTACCTTGAAGGACTGATTTCCATTGCCCATTCATTTCTAATTCTTCCGAGAATTCTAAGCAACATTTACGTTATATGAGTTTTTAGGCTTTTGGGTAGTCCGCTGTGTCCTGGAACTTAACATTTCCAACGTTTCGGAACTACATACAGATTCCATCATTAGGGTAAGACCAGAGAGATTGCCTACTCTGTTGGGCTCATTACGCCAGGCTAATCTTGACGAGTGAGCTGGGTGTGACAAGCCCAACAGAATAGGCGACCTCTCTGGTCTTACCCTGATGATGGAACCTGTATGTAGTTCTGAAACATTGGAAATGTCAACAGACGACAAGGTGGATTACCCAAAAGTCTAATTCCAAACATTTAAGTTAACATTTACAAATAATGAGACTTCTTAATCAAATTAGTCAATTTAGTGTAACACAGGATCAAACACAAAAGAAGTCTAAATTCGCATAAAGAGGCTTATTTATATTATCCATATTATTATTATTATTATTATTATTATTATTATCTATTATTATTATTATTATTATTATTATTATTATTATTATTATATCGTCATCATTATCATCATCATCATGCTTGTAGCCGAGAATGAAGATGATCTACAAAAACTCTTACATCAGTTTATACAATATAGGTCGAAAATGTAATACGGAAATATTAAGTAAAAACGTAAACAATGACAATATGCTAGACACCTTGCCAATTAAAATTAGAAATTAATTGGAAAAATATACGAGTACGAACACATTACGACTACCAAATAAACTCAGGCTTGTAAAAGCTACAAGATTATCAAACTTTTTAAAAATGGTAATATGAGGAAGATCTGAAGGCACCAGTTTATAAAATAGATATATCAGTAGATAGGCCTATATCAGTACCAGGCTCTGTTGCAGTGTTACTATAGCGTTGTTGCCTCTACTAAAAAATCATCCCTCGTAAATACGAAATGAAATAATGCGACAACGAATGTAGGTTCAATAAGATATCATCGACAAAATGAAATTAAAGTTCCGAAATAGTATGGACATGTATAAAGAATGGAAGATGAACAGTGGCTGAAGAGTATAATGAACTGATCAACTGTGATTAGGAGAAAAGAGGAAGACTGGAATCTGAAAAATGTTAAATGTTATGTTGTATTTAACGACGGTCGCAACTGCAGAGATTATATCAGCGTCGCCAGATGTGCCGGAATTTTGTCCCACAGTTCTTTTACATGCTAGTAAATCTACTGACATGAAGGAATTTGAATATAGGCGATCAATACAGCATATAATGCATTTAAGTGGTCTTATTTACACAAGAGGTGATCGTTTTTAATTGGTTATTTTACGATGCTTTATCAACTCCTATGGTTATCTAGCATCTGAGTGAGATGAAGGTGATAATGCCAGCAAAATGAGTGTCTGGGGTCCAGTGTCAAAAGTTACTCAGATTTTACTCTTAATGGGTTGAGGGAAAACCTCGGGGAAAAAACCTCAACCAGGTAACTTGTCCCAACCAGGATTTGAATCTGGACCCACTCGTTCCACGGTCAGACATGCTAACCATTACTCCACAGTGCTGGACCAGGAGATCGTCTTATTATGGAGATTGACTATCAATAATGGGTAAATCACTGGAAACACTGTTGAAGAAAACAAATACAAAATAAAATTAGGCTTAACAAAAATGATAAAAATATTGTCAACTGAAGTTAATATAGTTCTATAAAACAGTAAAATTTACTCAGAAACCAAAATGTACAAAAGTAAGTAAAAGAGGTATTTCACTAGAATCAATGTACTGAAGTACATTTATGTAACAATATAATTTACTGGTCTTGTCATCTTGATCTACACTACAAACTATTGAGATTTTTACGAGAGTTTTATGAAATAAGCACCAGACTCATTACTAAATAAAGGAGCTGCTATTCGAGACACTCACTCGGTATTATATACAGGTTTCATTTTTCTTAGTCAAATTCATATCGAGAAGTTGTTCATGAAATATAAATTTGTGCATAACACAGAACATTTTCACTGTCATTGCAGATTTACAGTGACCACAGAGCTGAAGTGCAGGTAGCCAGTGATTTCTACGACTTGCGCCTTCAAGAACGTGTTTTCACTCACTGGGTCCGTGCGGTATGCATGGAGCGTGTAGAAACATTGCACAAACAGAAGAAAGCAGCAACCCACTACAACAGGTATAGTCAGGATTGTATTCACATCCATATAAAATATCATGTATTCCAAACTTAGAATATAGTGTTAACATTTTTACAGTGGTCATTTCTACGAGCTGTTTATTGTCAAAGCAGCTGAGTTGGGAAAAACTTTGCTTTGCTTTTCAACTGAAGTTCCTTTCCGATATATGACTTTTTATTGTCTTTAACTTCTTGAAATTGTTGATTCTTATGATAACATTAATGACTTTATGGCGGAACAAAGTATTAGCTTTCATTTTATTTAGTACATCACTGTGACTAATTCCGTGGCTAACAAGAAAGACAGGCTTCGGCACGAATCGAAATCACGTGGTTATCTTGGTCTAGTCATGGCCATCTTAACGATTGTGTAATATAAATACAGTCCCGCACCGTGGTGTCGCGGTCTAAGGCATCCCGCCTAGGACTCACGTTACAGAATGCGTGCTGGTTTGAGTCCTCATGGGGGAAGAAATTTTCTCATGAAATTTCGGCCAGTGTATGGGACCGGTGCCCACCCAGCATCGTGATGCACTTGGGGAGCTATGATAGGTTGCGAAATCCGCTTGCAAATACCAGCTATAACGGCTGGGAGGATCATCGTGCTAACCACACGATACCTCCATTCTGGTTGGATGATCGTCCACCTCTGCTTCGGCATGTGAGCGCGAGGGCCAGCAGCCGGCTGGTCGGTCTAGGCCCTTCACGGGCTGTAGCGCCACGGATTATTATTATTATTATTATTATTATTATTATTATTATTATTATTATATAAATACATGTTCAAAGTTCTAAAAAACAAAGAAATTGCTATTTTAAACTTATGTTAAACGTGCATTTATATATAAACTTGTTCCATGTTGGCCATGTTATGACTAAGAATATGACGTCGTGCTGTAGCCTGTCTTTCTCGTTAGCCATGGACTAATCCCCTACACATGAAGTGTTTCCAGTGACTCACCCATTGCTGATAGTCAGTCTCCATAAGAACGATCTCCTGGTCCAGCACTGTGGAGTAATGGTTAGCATGTCTGACCGTGGAATGAGTGTGACATTACAATTAGGAAGATGTTTATTCACCACTGCAGCCTTTGTATTCTTATTGGATAAATCTTGTCAGGCATGATAGATATTTATATATTCTTTTTTCTCCAAAACCAACAAAGAAAATACCGGTACATTTTATAAATAATCTTAACTTTCAACTAGCTCGCCATACAGAAAAAGAGAGCTTTGTAGAATTTATAATGAGAAAATGTGTCATTTCAGATTACACAGTTCAGTTAAAAGATGCCCTTTAACCTACATGAACCCAAGTTGTCATGACAAAATAACAAAACGTTTATGCTTAAATGATCATCTGTCAAGTAGGAAACTTCTAGAACACACCTGGAAGTGTTGGCAGAACCTATCCAAAGTGCTGCACATGGAGCGAGAGAGAGAACAGCGCAAGCAGATTTGGAGGATGAAAGTTGAGGAAGTGTTGCCAGACTTCAAACCTGCACGTGCAGTAGATTGGTAGTCTGATTGAATGATGCCTTTTCGAGAGGATAGCTCAGATGAGCGTTAGTATATTACTTCTGTCTCTGTTATGTATTGTGCCTCTAATTTTATATTTTAAAGTTAAAGTAATTAATTTGTGATTATGTAATATCAATGTAACTTTTGTAAACATGTTACTGTATTTGTATTTATATTTATAACCTATTTGTTGCATTAGTCTGTTGTAGTGTAAATTAAGTAATTTCCATTTCATTCCAAATATGTAAAAAAAAAATATGTCAAAAGTAAAAGGAATAAAATCCTTAATTTTGTATACAAATAGCTTCAATTACCATCATTATAGACTGTCATTATTTCTACTAACATCGTTTGTTATTTAATACAACTATATTTCAATATCTTCGAAATTTTACTACTCGGAATTTTTGATATCATGTACCACTATATTTCTCCTGGATGACTAACAATCTCTAGCATCCAGTTGTGCACCCGACAAAAGAAGAAAGGTTATGAAACAATGAAGTCTTGATAATTATTTCAAGAAGATGATCCAGTCATTTCAGAACCCCAGCCATCCACTTAAAAATGATATAATTTATTCTTGGACTTCTATTTCTCAAGATCATCTCCAGTTTGCTTCCTGTCTTGGCTTGTGCATAATAACTAGAGAAAAGATGTCTATACACTATCGAATTATAAAAGATATATGCATTCATACACTATCAATTATTTCTTTCTCACACTACAATGTTTTCTTTATTTTCTATTGGCACAGTGCACAAATCGTCATGTGAATGCAAGAACTAGGTAACTTGATTTTTCATATTTTGTGACATTGCTTATTTACTTATTTATTGCACTAAGGAATACGTCTCGTTTTCATTTACCTATTTGTTATATTGGAAAATAGATGTCGCTGGTATCGTTCAATCAGTTACCAAGTTCTTGCATTACATTTTGTGCGATTTTTGCTATGCTATAAAAGAGGTAACTAAAAAACGCAAATTTCGAGTTACCTAGTTCTTGCATTCACACGACGAAATAATGTTCTTCTGTCAAATTTGTGCGTTTGTCTGTTAATGCAGAAATTACAGTCCCTTTTTACAGGATGTTACTTACTTACAAATGGCTTTTAAGGAACCCGAAGGTTCATTGCCGCCCTCACATAAGCCTGCCAGCGGTCCCTATCCTGTGCAAGATTAATCCAGTCTCTATCATCATACCCCACCTCCCTCAAATCCATTTTAATATTATCCTCCCATCTACGTCTCGGCCTCCCTAAAGGTCTTTTTCCCTCCGGTCTCCTAACTAACACTCTATATGCATTTCTGGATTCGCTAATACGTGCTAATGTTCCTAATTATGTCAGGTGAAGAATACAATGCGTGCAGTTCTGTGTTGTGTAACTTTCTCCATTCTCCTGTAACTTCATCCCGCTTAGCCCCAAATATTTTCCTAAGCACCTTATTCTCAAACACCCTTAACCTATGTTCCTCTCTCAGAGTGAGAGTCCAAGTTTCACAACCGTACAGGATGTTATTGACGCAAAATTTAATAAAGATACATTTTGTAACAATATGAGATCAAGTTCATGATTGTTAGTATTTTCACCACATATAATTTTATTTACTACACAAAGAACTTCTTTTCTTTAGTCCACTGCACTATAAGTCCACTTCTTGCACCTCGAACTGGAGCCATAACAGCACTTCACACATTGAGAGTTAATATCATACACTATTCTGAAAATTTACTGTTTAATCCGTAACTATTGACGGGAATCAAATTGACTTCAAATTCATTTGTTAATTTTCTTCTTCCATTTCTCTTTCCTCTACCTGCACCACCTTCTCAGTACCATTAGACTAAACCTTCGTCAGTTCACAGGAGCAATTCCAGGTCTTATGTTCATAACTGAATTGTTACAAAACTTAATGGCATGCTGTATAGAATCAACTTGATGATTTCGAACTTTGCACTAAAATACTGATAGACATAAAAAAAACTTAAAAAAATTAAATTCTAGGTAATATTAAACCAAAAACAAGCATTATGTATGACTTAGTCCCTGCCCAAAAAAAAGACCAAAACATGCAAAATATGTTGTTGTTTTCTAATGCCAGGCGTTTGACAAAGTCATTTGACCTCTTGCACTCCAATATTTTTCAAAGATATTATCATGACCAGCCACTGAAGCATAGATTTTGAGGTGTTTCGAATCCATTTCTTGGTTTGAATTGCACAATGGACAGTTAGGAGACTGATATATTCCAATTCTATGCAGGTGTTTGGCCAAACAATCATGGCCTGTTGCCAATCTACATGCAGCTACAGACGATTTTCGTGGTAAATCGGGAATTAACTGTGGATTTGATGCAGAGAGTTCCATTTTTTCCCATGGGATTGTGTTATCAAATTTTATTTGTTGAAGTCTAAGTATGTAGATTTAATAAATCTTTTCACAGAGTAATACGTAGATTTAGTAACAGGTCTGTAAGTAGCAGTGCTGCCCTTCTTTGCTAAAGCATCCGCATTCTCGTTTCCCAAAAATATACCGGTACTGATATTTGGATTTAGAAAGTCTTGAAATGAGTACATACTAAGTGAGTAATTTAGCATGCTTCTATAAAAACGTGCATTACATGAATATCCTGCCTCTAATAATATTTCAACTTGTGGATCTGTCTTTTGAATTATTGTACATAGAATGGCTACATCTGTCAATGTAAGTCTTTTTTTGGTTATGAGCTTTCTATTTCTGTAAGCGTTCATGGTATTCTGTAATGTTCTGTCCTAGTAAAAATAATTTAAAAGCCAGGTAGGACCATCAGGATCAGTGTGTACAAGAATACTAGATCATTTTCACACCCTATCATTCAACTATAAAAACCATTAAGATTATAGGATACCTCATTAAATGACAACATTTCTGTGCACAGGTGAATTTTCATAACGAAATATTATTTTATTACTTATCCGGAACAGTTTTCTTTCCCAATACTGTTGGTTACATGGCAATAAAGTAATGTATTCAGAATTTCTCTATGAACCATTATTTAATTTAGAAATCTTCTCACTATTCGTGAGCTTCCACAAGGGACAAAGAGTACTTAGCCATATAAATGTTTACAAGTTCAGTGAACCATTAATTTTGTTTTGACAATGAAACTCCTACAAGTACATAGCTGCAAATACATTTTGTGATTGGTGGAAATATACCTAGTTTTAGAGAGGCAAGTGTTACAAAAAAAGTAAAGAATGTTAATGAACTTGGTTTCATTTCGAATATAGGTGATGCTTCAGGAGAGCAATTGATCCTTTCAATGCAGCTAAAGTTACAGTCGGAATAATAGATGTAGGTATTCCAAGCCTCTTAAACACATCTTTCATGAAGAGAGTAGCGGTACCTCTTGCTCCAACCAGAAGTCAATGTTATATCAAATTTAAATAGGAAAGATGGTATAAGAAGTTATTACAAAATAAAAATAACTATTTAATGAGAAATACGAAAGTATTTACATCTAAATCGTACAATTTATTAATAATGTCAAGATATTTTTATTACTGTGGGCAATATGATAATTATTACTTTATTTAAATGCACAGTAAATGATTCAATTTACATATGGCTTCTGAATAATACAATAAACTAAAAATAGAATATTATTATTTTTAATTTATTTTTACTAATGGTGGGTACTTGACTGTTCACTATTCACACATATGAGGCCAGTTTGTAGATCAATTTACTGACAGATATTGCCCTGGGGTGCACCAGAGGAGGCTGGTCTATGCTATACCTATGATGATGATGATGATTTTTTGAGATGCCACAGGGGAATCAGAGCTCCTAGAGAAAACCCCTGTGTTACCTGGGACTTGTCCAACACAAATTATAAATTGGTGGTATGCCAGGAATCAAACCCAAGTTCACAGGATCGTGGCAGCTAAAATAGAAATATTAACAGTTATATTATAAAGGGACTGAATTGTTACAAAACGCAAGAAACATAATGAAAAAGTATGGGTAATTACATTTTTTGTAAGCTTCATAAAATTAAATTTTATGACAAGATTGTGTCTACTGTTGATCATCAGATCTTGGGAGCGTATAGTGTGAGTACGATTTTTTTTAATTTTTATTAAGAATTATTTTTGTAAATAATGAAGAAATAATGAAAAATGAAATTAAATCTGCTCAGTACAGCATTTGCTTACCAGTTTCTAAAAGGATATGTCAAGCTTTAAACCTAGTTCTCTTGAGTAACGACATATAACTCATGAATAATTTTTTAGTCTAGATTCGGAAAACTAAGAATGTGTTACAGATTGCAGCCAGGATGTAGAATATGACAATGGCGATGAACCCACCACTCTATGTTCAAGTGACTATATTCCAGGAGTTTGCTAGCTTCACCTTTCCCCTATTAAATGCCATGAAAATGCTAGATGAGAATACAAGGGCAAGGATCCTTTGTCTAAAAATATGAGCTAGCTAAACCCAAATTGACTCCAACTGAATATATATTTTAAAGATGTTGGGGGGGGGGGGGAAAGCGACATTTCGATTTGCCTACTCCAATTGACTGATCCAGCCATCTGTATCAGCAAGCAAGTATCCTCCATCTTGCCCGATTAAGGTTAATTCGAAATATTATCTAATTAGACATTCCTACAATGGGAATAATTTTATTACAGAAACTCCAGTGACAAGTATAATTGCTCCCTTCCTCCTAGACTAGAAGCATCAAATCGAAATGATTTACAGAACAAGAAATTTACAATCTAGATAGTGTGTTCATTATTAAGCAAGATTTATGAAAGACGTAATATGATTATGATAATGTAATATCAGAATAACAATAGAAATCGAAGTACTCAAAGACAATTTTGTCCACAAATCTCAGAGAACCTATAGGGATTGAACCTTTATCCATTTGGTGGAAAGTTCTCAAATTATATAGTGATGTGAAAAGATTATGTTTAATATAATGCATCTTCAGTTTACAAAAGGATGAGTCTCAACAATAAATACAATTAGAATTAATAATAAAACTATAATAATACCAGTAATCTAAATTATTATAAGGGTAAGGGGGAAATTTTCTTACGAACAGAAACTGTCATTACTATGGTGTGACCAAAACTACTTACGACTTGACAGCTTACAGAGAAGGGGGAGCAATGTTGTCATGTTGTCTATCTTACGTGTAAGCGAGCGTGCTCCCGATAGAGTGCAGTAACGAACAGCTGACATGAATGTATACATTGCTAACCACTTTGTTGAATACTATGCATTAAAATTTGTGTACATTATTATTTTTAGCAGCAGCAGCACCGGTATTCTTTAATGTAATGTAATATTGTTAGAAAAGCATTGAAAGAACTGTAAACTGTAAAAACAAGTTTCAATTTAATACGATACCTTTACTTTTATGAGTGCCAGTATTCGTCCATGTAATATTGTTAGAAAAAGCATCTTGCTGGAAAGCATTTATATTTGTTACACTTTTCTCCACTGTCCCCTTTTCCCTGGAGTTTTAAGTCTTAAGAACCCTGCGTCATCTTCATCTACATGGCCCTTTTTCTTTTCCAATATCGATAAGTGCTCTTATTAATTTTAACACAAACAGCAGTTCTCATTACGACTTGCGCCAAAGGTAAAAGAGACCCGCCATTATCTTTTTCCCTCTCAAAATACTCTCTTACATTTACACACCATCTCTTGTACAATATTCTTTGTTCTCGCCTGTCTTTCCTTCCTTCCAACATTGCACAAGTCACCTGTTTAGAAACTCTTGCAGAAACTAGAAAAAACACACTAATCACACACTCCACCAATGACAATGAATACATGTCATATAATTTAAACACAATAATTATTGATACACTAAAACAATAATAAAACTAAACAATATTTTTAATTCACACAACGCACGTGCTAACCAGCCAACTCAAAGTCATCTCGGGCATTATATGAACATGCAACTTGTAAATATAGACTTGATGGTTGCCATGGTAACATGATAAAGGTGCCATTTTTCAGGTCGGAAGTAGTTTTGGACACACCATAATATATAATTCGACATCCATTTCTCTTGCACAGTCATTTATAGCAACATCATTTTTAAAAGAAGGTAATCAAAGAGTTTTATACCAACATACCACTTTATTATGTATGAGTTTTCTTAAAAAAGTGTGATACAGTCAGTACAATTTTCTGCTGTAGTTAATTCTTCAAGTACAGTTCTTTGCCTAATCACATCAACAAGTGTAGTCATAAGCAGTTTTAATAATTACTTTTACAGTTGCAAGACATATGACTAGAATATTTTAATACAGCAAAACACACAACAGTACAACTGTCGAGTCATTAAAATGTTTAATCAGTTAATTGGTGATGTTTAATTGGTTAATCAGACACTTAAACTTCTCCTAGATCAGCTTATGACAGTTCTAAATGTTTCCACTACTCAACGCCACGTTTTTAATCACACCAATATTTTTAACACACAGAATGCTCTTCCAGAACACCATCTAAGCCAGGGTGACCAACTCGTTTTCTTTGTACAAGAGCACTTTGCTGCACACGAGCAGTATGTTGGATTTTTAAGGAAAAATAAAAATTCTTAGCATTGTTTCTTCAGAAGACAAATAAAAGCAGAGGTTCTGTGTTGTAGATTTATGACAAGACAAAATTTTGTATCTTCTGTTCCTCACCACACCAAGTGAAGGAAACTTATGCTTTATGCACAGATGTCTCCAAATCATTATCTCAATTAAGACTGCAAATTTCTACACGACGTCAGAAGTGGGATAAGATACGGCTTCAAAAGGCATCAGCACTTATGGATCTACTATAAATTATTTGATTTAGATTTAAATGTGTGGCATTATTGCTAATTCCAGGGACTCATAGAACGTCTGTTATCCATGAAAATAAATAATATTAAATGAATTACCTCAATTAACTAATTATTTTATGTGGTGTTAGCGTCAATTCCAGAGATTCCTGGAGTTACTACTTCATAGAACATTCGCCAGAAGAATGCCATGGAGAAGTGTATCTACTTTGCCAATTACAATTAAATAATATTAAATTAACTGTCTCAATTAACTGATTAAATTGACAGTCTTAAATATTGAGGATCTCCTTCTATCAAGAGAAAAAAACACACATACCCACTCACTCACACCAGATATTCATCAACACAGCTCAAAGACCCAAACTCACTGTCTTACTTTCTACAAAAAAAAAAAAAATAAATAAATAAAAAAAAAATAATAATAATTGGTATGTACGAAAAAAATCTTACAAAATATTTAAAAAGTAAACTGAATAACCTGGAGAGAAAGACAGATAAAAGCAAGCACTATGTTACTTTCATGAAGAGTGTTTCATGATCTTTCGTTACCATGATTGCATGTCATCATCATCATCATCATCATCATCATCATCATCATCATCATCATCATCATCATCATCATCGTCATTACTAAAATAATCCATTGTATATCACACACATACTTTCTTCTTGTAACTTTTAAATTGTCGATAGAACTGTATACACAATAAAATCAATAATTCCTGTCTAAAATAATTCGGAATTCACATAATATAATCACTAACTACCTATCAAGTAATAGGCCTAGTGGCCCGTTACAGTCTCCTGCCATCTTCGGAATGGTCGAACCACAGATCATCTTCCTCTGAGGAAGTACTATAGCATCTGAAGGGTCCAAGAGAAAAACACGTTTAGTCAGACTTTGCAAATTTTTCAGGAGTGTTTACAGACTGCAGAACTGACAATTTCATCTGATGTAAATCTTTTCTTAATATGCTTACAATGTGGAACCATGCGAGTTTTCTCCCTGTATGATTAGGGGATCTTAAAGATCTCAACTTTAACCGTCAGATTCAATTAAAATAAAAAATTGCTAAATTTGGATTAAACTTTTTTTCCCCTGGACCCTTCATCTGTCTTAGTACTCTGAAACATTACATTCTATTCACATTCTGTCTACAGTCACGGAGATATTCCATTATAGGGATTATTTTGAGTTCTTGAATTACTGCTTCATTTCTTTTGCGATCTAAAAGACTAATCTCAACAGTTCTCAAAAATCTCATTTCAGAAGATGTAATATATTCTTCATCTTGGATTCATATAGTCCACGCTTCACTACCATCACAGAGAGTTAGTCTTACAAGAACTTTATAAGCCTTCAATCTTGTGTGTTTTTGTACCTTCGTTGTTTTAAACAATTGGTTAATAATTCTGAGGAATCTGTTATAATTCTGAATTTTAAGTATCAAATCACATTCTTCATGATATGTTAAAGTATAAACTAAATATTTTCAACGAGTTTACTTCTTCCAATATTGAATTGTTAATACAAATTTTGCTTTGAATGGGTAATTTTCCTTGAAATACCATTACTTTTTTTTCCATGTTAAATTCTTGTGCAGAGATAATATAATATTAAATATTATCATTATAATCTTTATTATTACTCTTTTTTTTTACTACTTAATGACGTTTAACAGCCACATTTCTGTATAATTTGTAAGTTTCTATCTCATGCAATGTACTTTCATATTGTAACATTATTTAATTGCTTCAGCATTACAGTTACTGAATTATTCCGTTTTGAGTCTCATCTTAATATTCGTTTGTACCTAGATCATATATACCCAGATTGCTCTGCATTATAGGCTTTGACGGTAACAACTTTTATCAGGTTTACTATGCTGCCATCTAGTTGTTACATAAGGAGTCACGTAATAACTCCCATTTGAATTGCATTAGCGACTGTATTGCCATCTCATGTTCGTTTACAGCGGACGGGTGGCAATCCTGGCAGTTGTTCTCTTCAAAGTGCAACCGACTTTGACATAGGAATGAGCAATCTATATGTGATCCGGAGTTTGTATAAATACTAATATTTTGCATATCTCAATCCTTTTCCCTGCTTGTGAAAATATTTTAACTGTGTTTTTACATAAATTAGCAATGAGATAACACAGACCTGCAACACTCTTCACAAAACCTTTCCAATTTTAATCAATACTGTTCCAATTTACTAATTAAACTTCACCTAATTTAAGTTCAGATTATGAATTAGATTAAGTCTTCTGCGTGGAAATTCAACAATGGTCCCAAATAATACTGCACGTGTTCCAAGAGAGAGAGAGTACAGAAACCAGAGAGAGTTATCACGTGTTACACCTATTATTTTTCAATGTAAGTTACTAACAGTAAGACAGTTTTTATGGTCTTGAAAAAATAGAGTCAATATTAAACCTATATTTATTTAAGCTGTGCCATTAATTATATTTGATGCTGTAAAATATTGCAAGCAATAAAACTTAAATTACTTCATACCGTATTCAGTAAAAATTACATTAAACAAAGAAGTTTATAAATATTCTTAAAAATTAACAATTGCAACAGTGCAGTTAAAAGAAAGTTGTCATGAAGTATAAAACTTTTCATAACTGTCAAATAATGAACAATTAAAAACTAAAGATATGAAGTATAATAAATAGTACAGTATGTAGTCCTTTCTACTGAGAGGAATAAAATGTTGGAGTCAACAATTCTATTGAAGAAAAGTACCATGCATAAATACTCAATACCTTCTTTGTTTACAGAAAGAAAAATGCTACAAGACGTCAGAAAAAATATTGTAACACCTCCACTGAGCCTGATTGTTTACACTGCTAATATCACACATTTCTGAAAATAAACATCAATTAATGTTATACTACACAGCATATTCTTACACACATTATCTCACTGCATGAATGTACCCTACATACGCGAATATTCCGCGCATATTTTTTCTGGAAATCAACGAAGAAAAACTGGAATGCAAGCATTATTTCAATCACAAATTACAGACAATTTTTTTTTCTCTCTCCTAAAATTAGGGTGCGTGAATTATTCAGTGGCAAGGAGTATTTGCATATATACGGTACTTTATTTTATTAATGTTCCCAGTTCATGTTACTTTCAGTTATCAATACTAACAGCTAAACTGTTTAGATTCTCACTGTCCCATCTGGCATGCATCTTAGTCGTCTCCAATACTATGATTAATGAAACCAGACCATCCATTACATAATAAATGTGGTATATTTATTCCATTAGCATCACTCTTCCACATGCACACCCCAAAAAAAAGTAAATTCTCTAAAAATCCAAAACTATAGGCCGTTTCCTATGATATACACACAAGACATTATCAAGTCAAACTAGCACCATATCTGAAGAAGGGAGAGAAAGAAAATGGGCATCATACAGGCATCTTACACACACAATTTATCATTTTTCAGCATGAAAATAATTCAGTACTAGTTAGTAGGTCGTTATGTCTTTCTTGCGCAGAATGGTAGTTTATGTACTCGCATTCTTGTCATGCGTAACAAGAGTGATATTCAGAGATGTCACTCAACTGGCAGTATGACACTTCTCGTTCTGATAGATTCGAGTACTGCTTATTGCTATTGAGGAGATTCTTAGGTACCAGTAATGCCCCCCCCCCCCCGTAAATGAAAAAGAATACTTAACATACAAATTCTAATTTTTCAAACAAGAGCCCATGTGCTCATATACCAGTTTCTATTTGATTTGATATTGCTATATTGTTTCTTTTCGTATCAAAAGCCATATCACTACTATCATAGCCAGTTGTGCAGAGAAATTTTATGCGAAATAATTTCGAAAATGATAATGAATATACCTGACTGCAGTAGTAAGTCTTTACATGTACAAGAATATTTACTACCATGACAATTCTGGGCTTGATCTACAAAATCAGAAATCTGGGCATTAATCACTATACAGAAACATTGGATTGAGTCAGTCGAAATGCGACTTCTGAGACCTGTAGCAGTTACAATTTAACAAATTATAAATGGAAGGAAAAGATAAGAAAAAAAAGTAACAGTTTGAAGTCCACAACAGACAATAATAATTAGAGATGGTACACACATACACAACATAATGAAGACAACAAGATTTTCTTACCAGTTATTACTTTACAGGCCTACAGCAGAAGAAGAATAGGACGTCTGAGAAAGAGATGAGTAGATAATGATTATTATGATTTACAGTACTACTAGCTGGAGATCAGTATAAAAGTTCTCTCAGGACATCGCAGTAGAATTCGTCCTTCTTCAGGAGAACTAGTATTATAGCACAGCGCACCACTGAGTCCTTGCACATGTCATGACAGAACCAAAGAGTCAACTCAATAAGAAAACTCGCATTCATGCAATAATCTTGTTTTGATTAGCACTCAAACCAGGAGTGTCTACATAATCTCTAGAGGAAATAAATCTTTATTCTAAAACCAATATTTGTAAAGTTTTTACTGCTGTGAGAGGAATTAAAGACAGTATGTATGCTTAATGTAGGATGAAACAGCAAACAGAATTTTATTATAGTTTGGTGTATTTGCCCTCTTTCAGTTGGCAGTTTCTCGGTCATACAATCAGTTACTGCCCAGGAACTTAGAATTTCTGACAAAAAGAGACATACAGTTGGCTTTTATATTGATTTATAAGAGAGCACAATATGGAAAAATATTCCAAATAACAAACAATGATACCTTATCCCTCAAAACTTCAACATTAAAAGATTCTTCTATTGCTCTGGCGACTGAATAAATACTAGAATAGTGATGGATCGAACTTAGAATCTATTTTGAAGCAACTCACTTCAGAATATGTCAAGTGTACTGTGATTCCAGGACCACCTATATTTCAAATTTTCGAGACCAATCCTGACCAAAGACAAACAGTAAACACTTTGGATTTTCCTCTCAGTATCCATTTACACTGCTCCCTAATTCAAGTTACTAATTAAACTGCTCCCCCCCCCCCCCCGAAAATAAGTGTCAAATGCAAAATTTCACCTACTGGTTACAAAAATTATCCATTTTACTGACACAAAGATATGTAGGTTACAACTTTGATAGTGAGGTTGCAAAGTATGACTTTCCATATCATTCACAGAATACAATCAGTGAAAGATGTACTGAGTTTAGTCAAGTTTTGATTACCGTAATAATAAATTTAGACAAAGACTTTCATAATGTATCAAACTTCCTGAGAAGGTTAAGACTTTATCTTTCATTATGCTATTTCAGCAAATTAATCAATTGTTGGGCTAGGAGCATTATTAAATTCAGATTACTTGAAATGTAAAGAAAAAATATTGTGGTTCTACAAAAATAGATTTCAAATTTTTTAAGAAATTGCACATTTCAGCATTTCTGGTATTAAAAAACAGTTCTTGGGAAATTATCTGTACTGTATACAGTAATTTCTCATGGCTACTGAACTACTATTGTTCATGTTCTGTATTTACAAGCCAAATCATTCAAGAATGATTACATGGAATATAATAATTAAAAAAAAAAAGCGTCTTTATTAAAAAAAAATTATGATTTATTAGAAAATGACTGTAATGAATTATGAATTTTCTTTTTGAATTACTTTCTTATGTAAGACAGCGATGAATGAAATAGTGTAGATCCATTATGTGTCTAAAATTTCTTTCAAATAAGTTATCAGACTATAACCTAACTTAATATTTTAGCATAACATACATAGTATAAACAGCAACGTGTATGAAATATGTGATTAGCGGAAGAAGGACATAAAGACCATGTACTAATACTAAAAGTTAACCAAAATATGCATGTTACATTATTATAATATGGGTGCAGTAATGTCAATCTAAATTTTCTCTGAACAGAATGCTAATCTGTCCAATTTCGAACTTCTATTCTTCCTAACCATTAATGCTATTAGTTTTAGAGGTGAAACTCTGCCCTAAGAATTTCTCGTAAATTCCACTGAATAATAGATGAAAACTGCATTCTACCTTTAAATAACACGGTAAGAGCACTGTTCAAGCATTCATTTGCTCGAAATAGTTAACTGGTATTGCAGCAATATATTTTTAAGCTATTATAAACTGTTCACTAAAATGAACGATTTTCCTGAGCACTATTACTCAATTCTTATTAATATCTACATAAAATAGGATATGTAATCCCAGATAATATGTTAGGTGCAGACCAGTCACTAAAATTACAACCAAAAACTCTACTTGTACACTACAAAGTACACTGCCACAATCACACTGACTGGAGAAATATACAAGAGGCTATTTAGGCCACAGTTTCATAAGCTACATACACAAAACGATGAAATTAAAACTGTTTTGTAAGAAAAAGTTTTCTGCATGTGTGACTGAAGAGGAGAGCACGCACAGTCTGAACCTGTTGTTGTTGTTTTCTAATGCCAGGCGTTTGACAATAAAGTCATTTGACCTCAATCATCTGTTTTTTTTTTTTACTTCGCCTTGCTTTATCTTGTTTTAATACTGCAAGATATGTCATGTCACCGGCTTTCACAGTAACTAGATTATGATGAAGATTTCAGTTTTCAAAGTAACTTTTTCTACATAACATCGAGAAATTTCAGACTACAGTCATAATATAATTATGAATACCAAGCAGTCATCTTTGCAATATTAGTAAAGACATTCATCAAATGCTCCGAAAAAATATATTATGATTTCAAATTCTGTTCAAACTTGCAAAACAGAACAAAATAATTTACTTGTAATGGATATATGCTTAATGCAAATATTATATTTATAACAGGCCAACTAGAAATTAAATAGTAGATTGGCCAAAAAAGATGTACAGAATAAACTATCTTTTCATTAATAAAAAGATAAGTAAAGTCAACGTACGTCAATGTACAGCTGTCAAATAAAAAAATGGCCCCCCACTCATGAACTGCAAATATTTTCTAAGTCCACTTCGGATAACAGTGATGTTACACGATGCATGTGCTTATAGAAGCAGTTTCAGAACTAAGATGTTTAAGCAGGAGTCTTTCACATCTGCGTCTCATAGAGCAGCAGTAGTGTGTTCGCTTAATGATTCAAAGGTTGTGAGTTCGAGCCTTGTTCAAGTTATCATTTTATTTTGTTATCATTCTTTAGCGATATAAATAATATTCAAGTTATCATTTATATTCTGTTATCATTCTTTAACATTACAAATAATATTCAAGTTATTTTATTTTATCGTTCTTTAGTGATACAAATAATATTCAAGTTATCATTTATATTCTGTTATCATTCTTCAGTGATATAAATAATAATATTTAAGTTATTTTATTTTGTTATCGTTCTTTAATGATATAAATAATATTCAAGTTCTCATTTATATTCTGTTATTCTTTAGCGATATAAGTAATATAAATTTAATGTCAGATTTGAAATAATACAGTTGCATAATACTAGTGTTGGTTTTTTCTTATATTATTACATTATACTATCCTGTAACACAATAAAATGAAAAGGAGTGACGAGAATTTGAACCTGAGATGTTGACATCTAAATTCAGACGTTCTTCCGACTGAGCTATGGGGACACAGGTAAAGAAACATATGCGGCAAAATTGGCCATTCCCCCTCCAAGGCCTGGTGATTTGTGGAAGCTCATCCAGAATGCCTGAGAACTGAAAAGACTAATCGATTCCATCCCCACTCATCTGCAAGATGTGATCAAGATGGGAGGAAGATGGACTAAATATTGTATCGTAGCTTTTTGTCTTTTTTTTTTAACTTTTATTTGTTTGAATTTTCTAAGGCAAACGCCAGTAAGTTTGTTTTATTTATGTCACGAAAGATATTTTTGTTGAAAATATAATCTTTCTTTCTTTCCATTTGGAGCCATAGTGTCGTAATAAATAATGATAAAGTCATGGCATAATACATTCATGAACCTGATGTTAATTACTAAAACAGTCATAAAAGAGACATGAGAAATTATATTTTTTCTCTCTTAAAAAAAAAAAAAAGCACTAGGTTGTTTTCGAACGCATGACCTCACGAATATTAGCCTGAAATGCTAGGATTGCACTATAACAGTAACACGGAGAACACTTTAGTTATAACTGTAGATATCAGGCAACGTGATCCAACAACATGTAACATCACCTGTCTCCGAATTGTAGCAGAGATACCCAAAGGGAACTTAGTTTCTAGAGAGCAGCCACTTTTTCTTTTGACAGCTGTACATCTACAAAAATATAACTTTCTAAAGAATAAATATTAATATGTATGTAACACTCCAAATATAGGCCCAATCCCTATTTCAGATTGATTATAGACAACAACTCCACAGCTAAACAGATGCATAGAACTGGAATGTTCTAGTCTTCAGTATGCCCATTATGTGAACAAAATCCAAAAATATTTAATATTTATAATTTCAACACATGGTTGCCAAAACCAACATATTCATTATATACCATATCGTAAATGTTCATGAGCTGTTGTATGTTATTAAAAGACACAAGGATTTCATTCCAACTATGGACAGTTTTAAATGGGATCCTTGTAACTCAATGTGTCTGTATGTATGTGACATTTTGAAAATTATCCATTGTTATTTCCAGTTGTTACTAAATCCCATGTACTACTGTTCTCAGAAAAAATAAAATTAAATGAGCAGTGAGTCCAACATGATACAATTTCTGCAACAGTAATTCTTGGAATTATTAACAGTGCCTCACCCTATTGCTATTTTATCAAATGATACAAACCACCATGTGATTGTGGTGATGTACGTGACTGAATGCTATCACAAAACAATAATTAGATTTAACTAATGTACTTCTTCCACAAGGCAGTGACCAGCACTTCAGAGTTTCCTACTTTGAGAATTCTACAATTAATGGGGCAAAAAATTGGTAAAGTTTAACAATTAAATCAGTCTATTTTACTTTCAATATTTCACTAGTTCATGCACAAGCAACCATAATGCCATCTGGACCACATCTCTCTTGATTTTAGATATAACAATGTATTGCTCAGACTACACTAACTGCTATCTACTACTGCCTCGAGAATGCAAGTAAATTTCAATTCCTCGGAAAAGCTGCTACAGTATTACAGTTAAATACCTTCACCACAACATGTATTTCAGTATCTACTATCAGCCCTTAATATAAGTAACTCAGTCAATCTCCATAAAAGGAACTTTGATACTTCTAACACATAAATGAGCATTTCAGCAACAAAATGAGCTAACCAACAAAGTGATTTCTGTTATATAATTTTCTTACATTTATGTAGAGGGAAAAAAAAAAATTCGATGATGGTTTTTGGGCAAGATAAAATATTGTGACAGCGACGTGGGATTCGAACTCACGACCAGCGTCCCGCAAGAAAGCAGATTGCGCGGGCTTCACGGAGCACTAGGGACGGTGCGCGGTGGGGAAAGGGCCTACGCGGCGAGAGAGTGGAGAGAGAGTGCGCACGCAACTGCTGCGTACGGAGTAAAGGGACCCTCCCAACTCTTCGAGAAGTCCGTCGAAGTGGATATATCCAGATAATTCTCTGCACACCTGTAAAAATTTCTCGCAACTATGATTTCGCTATAAAAGAAGAAACGCCAGCGAACTCGAGTAGTTTTCAGTTGATTAGTCAGCCAGTCAGTGATTAAGCCAGAGCAAGCAAGACATTTTTTATTGGTTAGCTCATTCTCCAACTCATCCACTCAATATATTTTGCAAATTCGACCATACAAATTAAATTCTACTCCAATACAAAATAATGACACTTATCATTCACCATCAACAAATGAATGACATGCAAACATGAACCTTAAAATACAACAAATAAAAATTACAATAGTATAGATAATGACACCATGTATAAGTCTTTTACAAAACATTATCAATATAAATAAAAGCAATAAACTCTAAATGTTAAAAATTCAAAATTCAATAAAAACAATGAGCATCCCAATCCAAGGATAAACTGTGCTTATAGTACAGTGAAACCCTCTTAAGATATATTTTTTTAAATCTGTAAATTGAGCTTATTATGCATTAAAACTTTTTAAAAGATGGTCCACAAATGTTTAGGATTGTATCAGGGAGAATGTTGTAAACAAACGCAGCTCATCAGCAGTTAAAATGCTTTTCAGCAAGTACTTTGCTATCAAACATGGAAGAACTGTCACTTTTTCAGCTTCCACTTCTTCTTGGTTCACACTGTTGGCTTCCCCACTCACTTTTTTGTATACAAGACCAGACCGGCTTTTTTAAACAACTTTATTGGTCCAATCATTCGAAGGTCTGAAATCTATGTTCAATTTCAGTGGGATTTCTTCTGCCTCTCTTTTAAGGATCAGGCCATTCACTGGAATATTTAGTGCCCATTTCTAGTAGAACCACTCCAAGAGGATCTTTTTCTCTCTTTTCATATTTTGCCATTTTGACACTTTTTTGGCCCAGCTGCTTTGTCATACAGTATTCGAATATTACCTTTCTATTTGGCATAACTGTATTTAATGTCGATACAGGGATGCTAGTTTTCTCTACAATTTTTATTCTTGGCAAGTTAGGAGTGCTGCCCACCTTATCGATAATGTACAGCTTTTGTTGCATGGAAGGTGTCTTTCGTTTAATGCTTGTTTTCGACATTTAAAGTGCGTGCAAAACACGATTTAAAACACACACACCAGAGACAAACTGACGATCAGTGAATGAACCACACGTGTATACACGAGATTTATTGTCTCCATTTACTTAAAAAAAAATTTGTTATTATAGAGATTATGCAAAATATGCATTAAAATCGCATGTACACAGGAAACTTAAATAGCATATACACAATCTGAAGACGAACTATTTCACGCAAACGGATTGCAGGCCATTCTTATAGTTTACTGCTATAGTGAGAGAGAGAGAGAACAAGTACAAGTGAAGTGGAGTGGAACTGTGCTACATCACATGCTATGTCTGGAGATAGGGGGAGGGTGAGTGAGAGAACAAATAAGAGAGTAATGAGGTTGGTAGCAAAATACACAGGACAGTGTTACCTATTCTCACCTCACGGCTATTTCAATAGTTTCAAGAATAGGAAATGTGTGAACCACAAAAATTACCAGTACTCATGTTTTTAATGCAGAAAACGTATTAAAATTTGTTGCATACTGTTATTTTCTTACTTCTTAGAAGGGAAATTCTTTCAATGTAAACATAATAAAAGTACAAAGTATATACCGTATGTTAATCATATAGAAAAATTTGGTACAAAAATTATTCTGACGTTTTATGTGAGAAAACATCTTAAGTAGTGTCGTCTTAAAGAGTTTCACTGTATTTCTTCTTATTTTGCTCAGCATGGAACAAAGTAAGGTTTGCATACCTATATTATAATAGAGAATATATCCTTTCAATAGATATATGACCTAATTAAAAATACAAAATATAATAAAATTAATGTCAATCTAACTGCTTTCGTTTGGATTTTGTTTCATTTCTTATTTCACGTAACATTAACTCCAAATATCGGTTTTGATTTTCTGTCATTACTTTCTGAGCTCGGAGACAATACATTTATAACAAAATTTGCTTTGTTTTCTTTGATTAAATCGTCCCAATGTCGTCTACTGCACAGTTTAGGTTTTGTACAAACATAAACTCAATTTAAAGATTTTGATTATGTTTTGATGAAAATACACATTTCTATGATCTATAATTGTAAAGAATTTTATGATTATAGACTAGCTGTCATTATTACGATTTTCTTCTTCCTCTAAAATCTCATTAGATATTTACCATCTCTGACAATAATGCAATATCAATTGTATAAACTTCACGAATAATAAGTATCGGTCAGATAGTAAAAGGTAAAGCTATCCCTATTATAGACCATGGAGATCCACAGGGTAGCAGGAGGCTAGACAATCAGCATTAGTAGTTGTAGAGATGTCGGTCTTACCTGCTTATCACCTTTCACTCCTAAGGAAATACCCATGTCTTTATACTTTAAAAATATCAGAGAGAAATGTAAGAAGAAATTTCATGTCTACAAAATATGTGTGGTTCATAATTGTCTGAGCATGATAAATGAATGTCTGTCTCATTCTAAACTTAGCATTGCTCTTATTTGGACTTCTGTGATTGACCCTAGCAGCTTCCTCTGCTCCCTTCCACAGCAGCAAGCCTGTGTGTATTAAATTGGGCGAGCTATTGCATAACACAAACAACCGCAACAATCAATGACAAAGTTAATATTCACAATGAATGACATCATTCAAGGAGTTAAAAAGAACAAGAAGTGATAGAATATTGTACTTTATTTTTAAGTTAACCTTTGCTTTGTATTCTGGATCCTAATGGTCAGCCATAGATGTCGGCCAGATGTTCCAAATTGTGGAACCATTCACAATGGCTTCATGTAAATATAATTTAATATGTTTCCGAACTCCAAGCTTTCACTGTTAAATAATTATGTATATTATATGACGTACAGTTGAAAAGTTTTGCAGACGAGCTCAATTCTTGAAAAAAAAAAAAAAAAAGGGCATAACAATTTTTGTACACACTCACTGTATGACTTGAATCATCGTAAATAATCGCACAAGGTGATACTAATTCCAGTGAAGAGTATGTACAGTAAGGATAAATATGGAACCATGTATTAACTGTACAGTATATCAATATAATAAAAGCAACATACTGTCATTGAATTTCTTACAACTTTACTGATGGCAAATGATTTTTAAGTGGTAGTAAAAATTCTTGACATGGTTTGCTTCGAGAGGAAAGTAAGTCCAATTCGTAGATTTACATTACATAAAAGACTCTAAAGCAGCACTCCAATCAACAGTTTCATTACGAACTACCATTTCAAAAGAAATCACTTATTGTATACAAGAAATTAGCACAGTAGTGATAAACAACAAAAGGACATTGCCTAATTCTTGGAAATGAAAAGGCTGATGAATTGGCTAAAAAATGGGACAACTATACAGCTAATAACCCAGAAATAAGTATCTTATAACAGCATTAAAATACATCTGAAAAGAGCTCTGACAGAAGTCTACCAGAATGAACTAGTCATGGGGACATTTCAAAAACCATGGACAGACAACATAACGAAGGAACCTGATGGGTAAGAAGAGTGGCTGTTGTGACAATCTGACTCACCACCAGATATGACTGTTTGGCGAAGCACCCTTCTCATATTGGAATTCGATCTTAACCATACTGCTCCTTGTGTGACTTACAACTAGAAATGAACAGAGAACATCTACGACAATGTTCATCCTTGAAGTCCTTCTGTGAAAATGATCACTATTGGGAAGCTAGAGATCTAATGGGACAATAATATAAAAATATCAATAACTTCTGCCATTAGAAAAAAAAAATACATAAAAGAACCTTGTTCATGAGTGACATGGCTCCAGACGGAAAAATTAGTTTATTTTTCTAAAAGTTAGTTTATTGTCCTATCTTCTACCATGTTTCACGCTACTGTCTCGATGATGCTAAGGCACATTTTGTAAGACTGCAAAGGTGTTTGACAGAGAAAGAAGAAAATGAAATAGGAAATATGAAGACAGGCACAGTAAACTAACAGGCCCTCGGAAAAAAAATAAGAGTTTGAAGAATGTACTTTCTACAGGAAGAGGAGTGATCAAAATCAATAACAGTGTGGGTTGATAACAAAGGAGACCATTGGATAATTCTAGAATTCTACTGCTGAAAAACTTGACATTTTAAAAGAAAGAGTAGGCCATAAATATGATATTCATTTTAGGCTAAAAACATCTGAGCTTATTGATTGCAATGAATGTTGACCACAAAAATTGAAGTGAAACTTGTACCTGAATGGAACTGACTATGGTGATGTTCTGCTGTCTACAGTCGTCACAGATTAAATTGGGTGCTGCCATGAAGAGATGGTTGAAGAAAATCAGATTTCTTTACTTTCTGCAAAAATGTATTCACAACAGTTGTAAGTACTGTGAAAGATAAAGCACATTGTTAGTCAAACAGGATATAGCATTTTGCATGGGAGATGCAGTTTCAAATCCTGTTAAGTCCAAGTAGACTTTGTGGTGAGACAGTGTTTGAATTTATTTTGGAAGGCACTTTCGTTTTTGCTTCCATTACTCCTCTATTTCTCCATTAATCACAATCATCGTCCTGATATAACAGAGGTAACTTCCATACAGTAAACTGCAGTATAGGCAATATCTAAAATAACAAAGTGATTCGAAGCTTCAGCACATTACACGCACACATGCACAAACCATTTCAAAAGTAATGTTTTAGCTTTCTTTCGTCATTATTTATTTAACGATTTATTCATTTATGTATTTATTTATTTATATTTGTTTGTGTGTGTGTATGTGTGTGTGTGTGTGTCATTCTTAATATTGCCATCATTACAGTTATGAACTCGAATACAAAAAACTTTTCAACTAGTCCTCATAAGTATTACCAGAGATATCTCTATAGCTAAACAAACCAAATGAACAGCTGAAGGAGAATTAAACAACACTAAGAAATTATAACAATGGGTCTTCTGACGGAAATTGCAAATTTCATAATGCAAGTATCCACACTGCAATATCTGACTGTTCCTCACTGTGATGGCTACACCTGGGTGACATATCAAATATTGTGTGCTACTATGCTGCAGTGAGAAGGCCATCTTTTGGAGACCTGAGGCAGGAGAAGAACTCGAGCCAATTATGCAGTAGTCCATGACTAAAAGGTCGTTCTGAGCGCAGTCCTGCACACCATACGTGGCCACTTCCCTGCACACAGCGCCACTCTTGGCCAGTCATGCCTAGGGTAATGAGCCAGCATTGATGTGCCAGCAGCAGTAGAAGTAGGAATGCCATCACAATGCAGTAGATCGAGCTGATGAAGCACAATGCGATCCTGTCACAATGCAACCATATGTTTACTAAAAAGAGTTAAATAAGATCATGACAAGATGGAAATAGGAAACATGTCTCACAGTTCATTTATCAATGACAAATCTACGAGTATTGCGCCATGCTTGAGCCTTCTAACCAGAAGTCAGATATGTCACAGACTTATTTCTGAATTTGTTTGGTGAAACAAATAAATACATGAGTGAATGAATGAATAAAAATAAATAAATAAGTAAAGAAGTAAGTAAATAAGTAAGCAAATAAATAAATAAATAAGTAAATATATAAATGAAAGGATACAAAAATTATGAAGTAATTAATAAAGTCGACAAATTATATATGAATTTTAATCCAAAATTTCAAGACTTTCTTGGGTAAAAGTATATATTAAGCGCCAGATGTATCTAAAAATGTCTGAGTGTTGTTATTATTTATCTGATTGCTGCAACATGATACTTTAGAAGTTGCTTCTCCAATGCCCAATAATTACAAGAAACTTACTTATACTTTTAACAGGCTTTCATGATACTGTTTTATTTTTTAAACTTTTAATAATTATATTTTGTGAGTAAGGATCTTTGAACATTAAATCAAGACGTTTGAGATGGGAAGGGTATGTAGCATGCATGTATGGGCGAATCCAGAAATGCATATAGTGTATTAGTTGGGAGGCCAGAAGGAAAAAGATCTTTGGGGAGGCTTAGATGTAGATGTTAGGATAATATTAAACTGGATTTCAGGGAGGTGGGATATGATTGTAGAGACTAGATTAATCTTGCTCATGTTAGGGATCTATGGCGGGCTTACATGAGGGTGGCAATGAACCTCCAAATTCCTTAAAAACCATAAATAAGTAAGGATCTTTGTGAAACAAGATCGCAGGCCAAGTGAAGCAATCCTGCGAAAATAAAATAATTTTCAAAATGTCATACTATTTTTACACAGCCTTTTGTCCACTCTGATATCAGCTTTATGAGCAGGAAGGCACAGAAAGGGAACCCATGCTGTTGCCAAAACCCATTCTCCTGTTTCTTCTTAGAGAATACTTCTTTGTAATGGACCCAGGAAATAAGTTCCATTTTACATGTCTTTAGATGCAGCTGACACATAACTCCGAAATGTTGAATGTTTTTACATTAAAATAAATAGTAAAATGGATAGCAATCACTTACTATAATGCAACTAAATAAAGATCTTCAGGAGAACAAAAATATCACTGATCTTTACTGGGCCGCTAAGAAGCAAATGGAATAACATCTCCATTTGCTGGCATTAGAAGAAGAATACGAATAATAAGAAGAAGAAGAAGAAGAAGAAGGAGGAGGAGAAGGAGAAGAAGAACAAGAAGAAGAAGGTGGTGAAGAGGAGGAGTAGCAAAAGCATAATTATGCGAAAATCCAAAAAAAATATCCACAATGCTGAACATCATAATTCTTCTCGTTTCTACTATCATCATCATCATCATCATCATCATCATCATCATCATCATCATCATCATCATCAGCAGCACCACCACCACCACCACCACCACCACCACCACCACCACCACCACCACCACCACCACCACCACCACCACCACCAAACGTCTATAATTAGAATGTTATCATACTCTAGTATGAATATACCCCTTACACATTATCAGAAAATGAAATACACAAATTATCTGATAGCAATAACAGGTAACTAAATACATCACAATAAAGCAGATGTACATTTATTGACAAACAAAAAACTGTGTACTGGTAATTGATATCATAGTACCAAACACAAGAAAAACATATGAAAAATTAATATACACATAGAACTATCTAAAGAATAAAGAAAGTTTTGGAGAAGGGACAAATTCTTAATCATACCGATCATAATATCAGCATGCACTATATCAGAGTCACTGCATATAAGTCTCCAAATGTTGAATATGGATGAAAGGATATTCACTCGAACACAAAAAAGTAGCATGACTTAATAAGTGACACACTGCACAAAAACTCATGACAACAACAGCAGTAACCACCATTAACAATTCCAGTCACTGAATATTTCAATTAACTTCTTTTCCGTGATTATGCTTTTTCAAACTAAATAACTGCTACCCCAAAGACAAAAATCTGTTGTACTAATACCTGGATTAAAGTGACACTTTTCGCCAGTAAAAGGAAAATATTAGAACATGGATTCGAACCCTGCTTGGGATGAGTACCTGGTTCACTTTTTTGACAAGATTTTCACGAATTGTAAGGCGAATGTGAGGTAATCCGTTTGCCAAACTACTATCTCACTGCCACCAATTTCATTGGCACTAGATAACCACATAGTTGATGTAGTACTGCTAAAATAACAAATTAAAAAAATACCCTTGTTGCTGCTAGCAGTGCTTGCTATACTCTAACAAACAAGCAATGACTAATAGCACAATAAACTTACGTGAAATCATGGTATACATCACTGCAGTCATCAGGCAATAGAATTGTCTCCATGAAGTAGAAAGAAGGGTGACAAATTGTGGTAAGGGTCAGAAAGGCACCATATACTAGTGCACTTACTGACAGCAACACCCCCACCACAAACAACCGGTGATTCTTGTCACCAATGCAACAATCCAACCTGCAGCAGATGTTAAGAATCCATTAGTATTAGATGTCATTAGAATCTTTTTCATTCAATAATATACAAAAAAATTCTATTCATTCATAAACCTGTTCACAATTCTTTAATTGCTTGTGTATAGTTTCCATAATTATTATTCTTGTTACTTCTGAAGAATTCAGTATAAGTTTCACTGGAAATTAACAACATTAAACAGAGAACTTTATTACTTACTACGAGTGACTGAAATTGAGGTAAAGGAAGAGAAAAAAAAACCTCAGTGTTGAAAAGTTACTGAACAGGTGACAAATTTTTCAGAGAAATATATCAGATAACTTTGTGTCGCATATTTTTAAACTGTAAGACCATTTATAATCGTACCATACACAATGATGGTCCCGCTTCACAATGCAGGCCTGACAGATACGGCAATGGAATGTGCGTGGAGGAACTCTTCGTCTACACACAGAGCATACTAGCTCAGTCTCCTCTCCCATATCAGAATGCACTACAAAATTCTGCTCAGCTCGAGACCGCACCTGTCAAACATAAGATAAAAATATGCTTTAGTTTCAAATACTGTAGAGTTCATCTTAATCTTCAGAGGTTTTATATGAAGGAGAAGAAGGGTATAGTAATAATTAACCACCATAACTTTTGTTATTTCTGAATAGTACTCGTAGTTGCTGGAGATGAGCTCTGACAAGCCACCCTACCTATGTATAAGTATACTCGAATATGAATTAGGGTTGCCATAAGAGTTAAGGCTGGTTCACAATAAACCGGGAAGGAGAACCAGAATGAAAACGAGAAGCAGAGGACGTGAATATGAAAATTTTTTATTCAAATAAACCGAGAACGTAGATGACTATGCATATCGATATACATGTCAATAACGATATGTAAAGTCGATATTAAGCATTCTGATGTTATTTGTGTATAATTGACCAATGGCATTCTCTCATGAGTACAAGGCAGCCAACATAAATACAGGTTAACCAACTTCGAAATTTCAACTGAAACATTTCATTAGGTACGGTACTATAAATATGTCCATGCGTCTTTATTATCACAACCTATTTTAAGTCTACCATAACGTAAAATAATTAGAGAAGAAACATTTGTAATAGAACAAAAATGAACACAACAGTAGTTATTGAATTGAAGCATGAATATGTAGTGTGTAATACAACCAATACAGTAATAAAATATGATTCACTTACGTTCGGTGTTCAAAGATGCAGCTATTGAAAGCCACGTATTCTTCTTCTTTTCTCATCTTTATACGAAGCGCGCCGCTTATCGTAAACATGAGGATTTTCCTCAACATTCAATATTAGAATCTCATCAAATAAAAGTTGTTCCATGATGCACAGCACAGAACAAAATAATGCATAGGTTATGTCACGATCTTCTTGCTACAAAATATACGACAAAATAGCTTTTAGATGGCAATAGAATGAATCTAGTGGGCTGTGATTGGAAACGTGAACGCCAAAGTTGAAACTTGGCCAACTCTCTGTTCCCGATCCCGGGCTCCGGCAAGCTTTTCGTTAATTGTGAATGCTCACATTTAAATGTACAAATTTTAACAATTTTACAGTTTTCGTTTTCGTTCAGATTCTCGTTTCTGGTTTATTGTGAACCAGCCTTTAGGCAAGAATTCAGGACTGCAACCATCCAACGTAACGTATTATTAAGAGTTAATTTTTTAGTATGGTCATAAAAATACACAGGAACTTTACAATTTTCAACAAATAGCATATTAATACGACACAATTATATACAATTGAATTTATGACTCAGTTTGTTACTTAATTCTTAATCTTAAACCAGTCATATTTTTCTGAAGATGAATTCTTTATAATACGAACTAGCATTTGGCCACTAGGTCTAACTATTGCATATCTGTAAAGATTAAAAACTAAGCTCATACCTTGTATAAGCAAATTCCAGATGAAATAACAAGGCCAATGAGAATACAATTCTCGTGTGGCATGATCTCGAGGAAGGGCACGACACTAAACTCAAAGACGAGCAGTAAAAGCACAATGGATGTAAGAGTCCACACGAAGAAAAACTTAGTGCGTGGTAAGAAGCGCACAAAGGTAGAATATAAGTAGAACATGCACAGAAGTAACACCAATGCCACCACAGCGGTGCACCACACACTCTGTGCTGCTATGTAGGCCAGCAATGGCTGCACCACAAGGGGCAGTGCTGAATCCAGTGAGATCTGCTTGGCACCACCCCGCCAAGGGATGCGCAGCCGGTCCTGCAGCGTGCTCATTACGTTGCTCACTCGCTGGAATGGCACACGCTCACACACCACCAGCCTGTTATTTAGGCAGAAAATTATTATATGTCAGTAAAAAAAAAAAAAAAAAACACTATATTAACGCATTCTTAAAATATATGCCACTACAAAAGTGCTAATTCTTCTACCCTCATTCATTAGGCCTAGGCCTAATCCATAACCATTGTTGCTTTTTCTCAATGGGTTTGGAAGCAAAAAAGTCCCAACCCTTTTCTGATGCCAACTTGAATAAATTTAATTTCGACTTATCCTATATACAGTACCAGTTTCCTGAGCATGAGTGTCTCTTCAGGTACTTCTAGACCAGGGATGTCAAAGCGCCTGCACTGCGTGCTCTCACAAACACGCAAATTTCCTTAAGAGCAATGATTGTACTTTATCTTGCTGAAAAGTGAATCTTGTTGGATTTGTATTACTTGTAGTATGAGTACGTAATACAGGCACTTTAACATCCTGTTCTAGATGATGAAGGTGACTTTCTGCAAGTGAATCTAGCATCTGATGGCAATATACCATATCCGATCCCTAACTTCGTTTCAGCTCTTGATGATGGTACTTGTCATCTCACAGACAGATGCCTAATGCTTAGAAAAGTTCTATCCTTTTTGTATGTCCTAGTAGTTTACATCATCTCTTCAGCTCCTCTTAAAAATTCTCAAAATTCCTTCAGTAGTATGGTAAATCCCAGAATGATAATAATGGCCACAAGATTTAGAGCTCATATAGATTTCCTTCAGTCCCGAAAACTCCTGCAAAGACGTGAGATCGTGCATTTCCTTTAAGTTTTCTTCCTTTATTCTCTAATATAGGCCTACTTTATTGTTATTTAACATTCTTACAAGTCTTACTCCTCTATCAGTAGTGTAAGCTTCTCTATCTCTCTCCTCTGATTTTTATTAGCCACAAATGTCCAACTTTATATAATATTCTTATTGAATTTTGGTATTCCCAAGAAACTAGTTCGATTAATTAAAATGCGTCTCGGTGAAACTTACAGCAGAGTCCATATAGGCCAGTTTCTATCTGATGCTTTTCCAATTCACTGTGGGCTAAAGCAAGGAGTTGCACTATCACCTTTACTTTTTAACTTCGCTCTAGAATATGCCATCAGGAAAGTTCAGGATAAAAGACAGGGTTTGGAATTGAACGGGTTACATCAGCTTCTTGTCTATGCGGATGACGTGAATATGTTAGGAGAAAATACACAAATGAAAACACGGAAATTTTACTTGAAGCAAGTAAAGAGATAGGTTTGGAAGTAAATCCCGAAAAGACAAAGTATATGATTATGTCTCGAGACGAGAATATTGTACGAAATGGAAACATAAAAATTGGAGATTTATCCTTTGAAGAGGTGGAAAAATTCAAATATCTTGCAGCAACAATAACAAACATAAATGACACTCGGGAGGAAATTAAACGCAGAATAAATATGGGAAATGCCTGTTATTATTCAGATGAGAAGCTTTCGTCATCTAGTCTGCTGTCAAAAAATCTGAAAGTTAGAATTTATAAAACAGTTATATTACTGGTTGTTTTGTACGGTTGCGAAACTTGGACTCTCACTTTGAGGAACAGAGATTAAGAATGTTTGAGAATAAGGTTCTTAGAAAAATATTTGAGGCTAAGAGAGATGAAGTTACACAACGCAGAACTGCACGCATGGTATTCTTCACCTGCATAATTAGGAACATTAAATCCAGACGTTTGAGATGGGCAGGGCATGTAACACGTATGTGCGAATCCAGAAATTCACATAGAGTGTTAGTTGGAAGACCAAAGGGAAAAAGACCTTTGGGGAGGCCGAGACGTAGATGGGAGGTTAATATTAAAATGGATTTGAGGGAGGTGGGATATGATGATAGAGACTGAATTAATCTAGCACAGGATAGGGACTGATGGCGGGCTTATGTGAGGATGGCAATGAACCTGTGGGTTCCTTAAAAGCCATTTGTAAGTAAGTCTCAAGTGTCCACACATCCTATTACTGTAAATGATAGGTAACATGACATGGTCTCACCAGCGTATAGGGATTATAAAGAATGGACACTTCGTGTCAGTACCTTTGATGTAGCCGGACTGATTTCAATGACTTTCAATGACCTTCAAGCCAGCTAGAGTGTGAGATTCTGCTTTCTCCCTAGAGTTTGCGCTGACATCACACCAGCTAGCAGTCGACACAGTGGAAATATAACACATATAATTAATACATCTAGGTACATTATGTACTCAAATAAAATAAATTGGATCCATAAAATAATAAATTCGTCATTAACTGTAATAGCTAGACTCTAGAGTTCCTTTATAATGAGAGTTGAGACGTTGACCCCAACAACAATTAAAATATGTAATGATTTGATAGCACTGAAAATGGAAAAACAAAACTCTTACGAGAAGTAAAACCACTTATACCTATATTATATTATATTATATACAAATATTAAACGAATTCGATACTTAATATTATATTATTTTATAATATAATTTATGATATCTGAAATATAAAATATTATTATTAAAACTAGTTGGTCACTGAGAAATAAGGAAACGCTGTTAACTTGAATTTATTTGAAGCAAAGCATTACTGGATTATGCAATAAGGTAGGCGAAGTTTGGATCCTGTGTCTCAACTCTATTCTCAATTATTATCTTAGCGTATGCTCGATTACACTAACCTCTAGCACTTGAAAGTGAAACTATACGCTGGCGCACAGAGAAACAAAACACAGGAAAATTCGCTCAGTGTCCATTCTTTATAATCTCTATTCGCTGGTCTCACTCTGACAAAGAATTAAGAGACTGAGAGAACTGCGAAAGATAAATACTATTAAAAAGAATTTCATAGTTACAAATTTCCCATGCTGAATTCATCAAATAAGTTAATGTGGTATAGGCGTAGGCCCTAAATGAGAAATTGGTAACAGTTTCACAATTGACATTTAAGCTTAGATGAATTAGAGCTCATAGACCTATTGAAAACTAAAATCCAAGTTTATTTTCCTGTTTTGTTCTTTTCGATCATTTCTAAAATTATGGATCAGTACATTATCTATCAAATCTTATTTTTTACAGTAGCTTTTCAATTTGTACATTCCATAAATATGGTTATTCCAATATGATTATAATCTCAATTTCACTAGGCTACTCATTTCTACACAAACTTACGGAAGGATAATGTACCTGGCATTTACTCGTGTCTCTTTTGCAAGAAGCACTTAGTACTAATAGCCTTACCCCTATTTCCTAATCAAACTCTACCTAACCTCATCACATCAGTGGTGCTACTTGTTACTGATCTATTTCCTCATCAAATTCTATTTAACCTTATCAATTACAGTGGGACAACTTGTGGCGAAACTTCGATATCTCTCCACACTAAACACGGGAGAGAAAACATAGGTAGGCTACTTAAATCATAGAAACCTTTTCACATTCGTCGGCCTCACGTCATTTAGGCCTAGATATCCCCTCAAGTAACCCACTAAAGTTTGTCACATACTCGGTCTCATGTCACTTAGCTATCTCCTCATTTAACCCATCTAATCCATAACGAAATGCAAATCAGGTGTCTGTCCCATGTGTGGTGAGGAGAAATATCGAAGAGTTGGCCCAATGGTCACTAATCTATTTCCTCATCAAATCCTACTTAACCGTATCACTGACAGTGGGGTTACTAGTCACTAAACTATAACATAAGAAGCACGCACGGACATATACCAGCAGTTGTTCCGAAATTAATAGATGCACCAACAAAGAACTCGCACCAAATTAAATTTTTAGATGCCGATCTGGACATGTTATTTCCCTATGATCTGAAAATCCTTAGGTAGTGACAATTTAGGCTTATATCACGCCAGATTAAAAAGAAATCACGATTGAAGGTATACTTACTCGTTTAAGCATAAATTCTGCAATCGAAATTACCTAAATTATTACTTCATAACTCTTTTATCATACATCATACCTTGGCTGTAAAAATACAAATTACAAAACCAATTAACCTACCGACAGGATGTAATTTCAAATATAATTTAAAAACTGGATATAGCTACTACTGAAAACAATGCGATTACCTCTCAACACTTTCATCAAAGTCCTCGCAATTACAACAACAGCCCAAAATATGACTTCTTTCTTGATTAATATTCCAATATTCACAACAACACAGAGGACTATTATCCTGCCATTCTTGCTTTCCCATTACAGTTGCACATTCCTAGTAAATTATCTGTAAGATTTCATTCTTAAAAAGTCAGTCAGCACATTCACTACTTTGTAATTTACATCAATACATTAATGAACGAGACTGTCATTACCAAGTAGATAATGGTATTGATTGAATAAAATTCATATTCTACTTCTCAACCACCACAACATTATGGGCTCATGTAGACATGTAAAAATGTGTGAGCCAGATCCACTAGAGATGGGTAAAAAATAACACAACAGTTATTTTGGAACTGTTCCGGTCTCGGAACTGTTGCAAAAATGAACAGTAGGTCGGAACCTCCTGTTCCGAAATAACAGTGTTCCGACTCCGAGCTGCTCACTTGCCCAACTGTTGCGGGCTCGCAGTACCGCGTGGCACAAGGTATGTTCCGACTCCCTCGGAACTGTTGCAAAAATGAACAGTAGGTCGGAACCTCCTGTTCCGAAATAACAGTGTTCCGACTCCGAGCTGCTCACTTGCCCAGCTGTTGCGGGCTCGCAGTACCGCGTTGCACAAGGCAAGAGGCCTTCAAGCCCTCTTGGCACAAGGTATGTTCCGACTCCGAGATAACAGTCGGAACGTCGGAGCTTGTTCCGATGAACCAACGACAGCTGCAGTTACACTGTACTTGAAACTCTCACGTGGTTGGAGGGGGGCGCATGGAAATTGAAATCCTTGCGGTGGCGCGAACTTTAATATCAACATTTGTAAGACTGGCCAATCATCTGTAATGTTATAGTAAGTATTCAATAATCTGTAATATTGATTCCCGTTTTCTGGTTTATTTCACCATTAGTTGACTAATTCTGTTTTATAAACATTCTACGAAGTCATAAAGTACGCATACTATTATTAATTCATTGATCAGCTGATTCTATACAAAGGTTAAAGTCGTAAATGGTAATGAGTGGTTTAGTTACAATGCCTGTATGTCGTTTGTTGAGGTTAAGTCTGACAAGCACAAGTTTTTGTGCTATCTTCTCTGTTATCAAAGAACGACAAAAATGTTGTAGCATTATTTGTTGGAAACTACCCATATAAGTACTGATTTGGAGAGCGAGGTTTAATGCGAAGTTTAAATTACACTTTGGTAAAGATGCGATTCCAACATTTTACTAACCCACTGCGGGGTTTCCAGGTTTCAGTACTGCCAATATATATCTTTTTTATTTATGAAATTGTAATATTTATTATTATTATTATTATTATTATTATTATTATTATTATTATTATTATTATTATAACTGCGCATTAAGAAAAGTAAAAATAAAAATTAATGATTTGTTTTTTTTTTATTATGTAATAGAGAGAACAGAAATTACATACCATATGTTTTAAATGTTATGTTATTTTTTTTTAGTTGGCTACCATGTCTTTATAACTTTATGTACGAAAACAAAGTGTTGTATTCTGTCCTTGTAGTCAACAGCTGTGTAATTACTAACATTAAGCTTTTGAGTTCTGTCCGCATGCACAGCAATTTTCCAAAATCGATTCGAATGTGCATTGCAGTGCCATCTATAGATAAGAATGTGTACTATGTCATGCCTATGAGTGTGAGCTGCATGGTGTTATTTGTCTATGGTGAAGAGGGAGGGTACTGTACCGTTCGTTTGAACGACTCAACGACTCCGACTCATCACCACTGGTGACTGTTATTTCGGAACTGTTATTTGGAACATAGTATTTTTTCGGAACCGGAACCGTCGGAACTGTTCCGGGAAAAGAACAACTTCGCCCATCACTAAGATCCACAGCCCATCGTACAGAGAATTCTTCTTCTTCTTCTTCTTCTTCTTCTTCTTCTTCGTTCTCTTTCTTGGCCTCGGGTTCAATTCAATGATCCCATGTAGCCAGCTAAATTCTCTAATGTAAAATTGTATTCTCTTATGTACTGAATAAATAGCACCGAAGTACCACACCGACCGGTGACTAACTATTTAAAAAAAACATGAATGAGTTGTGGATAATAAACGATGACAGTGAACACGCCTGCACTTCACGGAGACAGACCGATGACTGTATAAAGAATTATCTATATGCTGAAAAGACTATTCCCTGCATAGCCTGTATCACAGCTGGTATCACCGCAACACTGCCTTCTCGATCTATATTGGATCACGAGGGCAGTGAACCAGACACGGGTTGCCAACTGCAAAAAGAACAAATGCGCTAACACTTACATGGCAAAGAGCAAAAAGTGCCTACTAGCCTAGATCATATTATATTATTCTATGATCTAGGCTATTAGAGGTACAGAGGCTAAAATCTTGGTACATAAATACTATTACTACTGTTAGCGTGCTTAGTCTTGAATCCAGATGGCCCGGGTGAAATTTGTGATAGACAAAGCAGACGTAAAGCGTTTTCATGGGTATTCCTATTTGCCTCCATCATTTCACTAACACTACACCAGGTATGTATAGTGCGGGCATTTCTAGTCTTTAAATGAGGCGTAAAGTCTCAGAATCGCATGCAGGCACAGGCTTAAAAGATCTTCTGCATCACTGTTGCATCGCATTTAAACGCTAGAATTGCTCATGCTAAACATGCCTGCTCTACACCTTCTCATTTCAGTCAGGGCTGAGGCAGGATGGCCCACCTGTCTGCATCAGATTCACGAATACCACGTGTTGGATATGGACTGGTGATGCCAACTTAGCTATTTTATGAATCTAGTCTTTAAAAAAAAAAAAACACTAGTGGCATTCCCAGCCATTTTTCTAATAAGATTTAGCTATTACTAGCCATTTTCAGTTTTCATTGCCTAATTTTTTTAATTGAAAGCACAAAAGTAATTATAAACAAATTAAATTTTCATACTTTAGTCTTCCTTTTCCTCAGTGATCCAGTTAGTCAAGAGTATTGTCACCTCCAAAGGCCAAACCTCTGCTAGCCTTTGCATGTGACATTCAGAGTCCTACTGTGGAGTGGAGATATCGGGGAATTACTGTGTTTCTGCTGAATCATTGCATCATTATTTGAATTCGAGCTGAACTTGTAGTGCTCAATCATCACTCCTCAGAATGTCACTGCTAAGTGTGAAAGAAACTTTGAAATCAATTAAACAATCTGTCACTGATTTGGTGTTGGTCCTGGGTTTTGAAGAAAATGTCAACAAACCTGAAAACCGGTGGTGAAATATCAGTTACATCAGATGGACGAATAAGACATCCATCCCTAAATTTTGGAAAGTGATGCCGGAGGCCAGAATCCTTTTTCAGATTTGGTCTAATTAGCATTTTCCGTCTTAGTAACCCTACCACATTCTAATGCGGGAGTCAAGTGGATTTTCAGCCAGATAAACATAGTAAAAAATGAACTTCAAACTTAACATAAATACCTTTTCTGACATTCTGAATGAGGTATGGGTTGAGACGTCAACATAAATGCAGTTTTTAATACAAAGTTCCAGAAGAAATATTGAAGCTTGTGACAGAGGTGAGCCTTGTATTTTTTTTTTTTTTACTAATGCTGTTCGTTAATTTTTATGCGACTGTTACAAATGTATAATTCAGTCATTTCTGGCAATCTGGTTTAGATTATTTTACTGAGTGATAATTGGCAACACTGTTTGGACCATCATTCATTCTTATATAGGGTGCACAATGGACCAAAGTGTGCATACATGTAAGGATTTACCCTAAGTAGTCTACTACCACCATATGCTCCACCCCCTATGTTTCTCTCTTGAAATTTATTTTTCAGTCTCTTTATCCATCCAACCATCACTGGATGTTTTTATATTAAGGAAGTAAATAAATTGTTTTACTTCATATTTTAATGGTAAAACATGCTTAATTTAAAGATCTCATGAAGCTCTGGCAGTAGAAACATATTTGTCTTGATGACTCCTCTCTGCAGCACTTTGGTGTTTTTCAACAATTCTTTTATATATGATTCTGGATTCCAGCACTGTAGAAGTGGTCCTTTATGTTTATGAACATCAACTAAGATCAGTACACATCTGCATGTAAAAAAAACTTAAGTCACATGGCTCTGTATGAGCAAAATTTTTTTTCCAACGATTAATTAAAAAATTATAGGTTCCTATGTGCTCTATGCCCCCCCCCCCCATGACAGCACTGGTTACTACTACCACTAGTACCAGAAGTGTAAAGTTTTTTTTTTTTTTTTTTTCACGATCGTGTTTTTGTAGTATTTACGACTATTGTTGTTAGGCCTTGAAAGTTATAATTCCCACACAAACTTGTTGCTAGGGAAACCAGTCTTCATAACATAAAACAATACTGAAATAGACTCATTACAGTGCAGTTTTGCGAAGGCTTTGAAATAATATTGCTCTAAACTTTAAATGCAAAAATATTATATTTGCAATTTTAAAAATATGATGGTGCCCCAAAAAAAAAAAGTTGTACAATACACGTTTGTGTAGTGCATTACAAAATCTCGGAAATTGAAAAACTCGCTCTCCTCGAAAAAAAGGCAGGTTTTAGTGACACGGTTAATTATGAAATGAATTATTCATTTATTTCTTCAATTACCCTTGCGGACAGGTTACAAGTGTCCTATCAATTTGCTGCCCTGTTTGAATGGAGTGCTCTTCAGAACACACTTCCACTGCTCATGGAGGATGCACCCTTCACAATGTGAGATGACATGTGATTCAACATAACATCCCAACGCACTTCAAACTGGTTGTACAAGCCATGGCAAGGCACCATTATAGACATCCAACAAGGAAAACTCAGTGCGCAGAAACCAGCAGGCGTGACTGTCTTGTGCAGATGACGTATGCTCCCATTCCTAGCATGCTCTCAAGCCTACTGCGAGGGGAGGGGGGGTGTAAGAGGGGTATAGCATGCGCACCACGAGGAGTCCAAGCTGAGCTTTGCTTGTAGGATACCTATATTAGTACAAGCACAGTGCCTATAGTATATCTATTTTATGTTCTGCATTAAACTTAATAGTATCGTATGTATGATCTAATTACAATACTTTTTAGGTTTTATATCTAACCCATTTACAGATTGAAAATTTAAGGGTTTGATGAGCTTGTCAAATGATAAGCATTTCTTTGCAACAGAGTATGTTTTTGTATTGTTAATTTTCTGCTTGTAGAAAATTTTTCGTTCTCGACTTTAATATCAAAACTTATTTCTTCACAGTCAGTATTGCCATGCATTTTTCATGTAACTTGTACATTCTATCATCTTAGAGTTTGCCATTTAACTTTCCCCATTGTAAGCATAAATTCCTTTTACAAATGTAACGTGTATTTTGAACTTACTTGAAAGTTTGCAGCATTTCATTACACTATTTACAAATCACAAAGGTCATTAACAACATTGAAACTTCACAGACAGTAAGATATTTTATGCAGTATTTTTTAATTCCCAGATTACATACTCTTCAATTCGGCAAAATATTTGTAACTGAAACAATTGATGTTGTTGCAGAAGAAAAGTTCAGTGCCTCATACACAAAATAACTATTTCTATTTCTTTCTTCTATGCAACTTTTTCACATGATATGAAATCGTATTTTCTTATTTCTGTTTATTACTCTGAAATTCTGCATTGCTTTTCTCTTGTCAAGTTTCATTGTAAGGCTGTGCATTATGCTGTTGTTGTTTAGTCAACTGTCCGAAGACAGGTTTGAACCTCGCAAGTGATACCAACAAAGCACCAAAGCCAGGAGATAATGGTGGTGGAACTTATTTTTCTCTCTGGTCGAATTTATATACCAATCCAGAACTCTCAACTTCTTCAATGTGTTAATATAGTGAGTTGTGTTCACTGTATGATTTTTTTTCAGGACATCCATATATATCTAGGCGTGTCTTTGAAACCACTTACTGTATAGCACATAATGTATATCAAATCACCTCACAATGCTAAAGTGAACACACAACAGTTATGAACATGTGTCGGGGCCAGATGCAGCTGCTATCCTGCAATCAGCCACTGAGATTGCTGCAACACTGTCTATACCTTAGTTTGCTGTGGCAAAGTTTTTTTTTTTTTTTTAAGCACTCAAAACGTGCAGCATGAGAGAAAGAGCAGTTACTATTTTGGATTTCTGTTGCTCTCACTGTGTCACTTTCTCTCTCTGACAACAGTGTACTTCAAGCAGCATTAAATTGTCTTATCCCATGTTCAGAGTTGTTTTGTGTTTACTATAGCAACAATTGTCAGTTTTCCATAAAATTCCTTCAAATTGTGATGAATTTCGTAAGTTGAAACTCTGACGAAATACTGCTATAGATAACATTGATGTCAACTGTTATGATTGTTACAGCTATATCCTCTGCTGGGGAGAACAGAAACTTGCAGGGTATGGGCAGGGAGATTAAAATATTCACACAGCACAATCACAATTCGTTTTCACAGCCATATTTACAAGATAAAAAAACAGGAAGTATTACTTTCAGAGTGACCCTCGTAGGAGAAATGGGTCTACAGGAAATGTTCATTCTCCTCCCAACAAAATCATGTTCAAACAATGGTCCAGCCACTTTAATTCCTTTGCTACATTACATATTAAAGACGAAGACATGAAATTAATAACAGCAATAAAATAAATCAGAAAAATAAAATTGACAAAAATTATAAAAATTCATATTTGGTCAGCACTACTTCAAACGATATCAACACAAATTCATAATTCAATAGTCTGCGCTTTCTGCAGTATGAGGATGGCTTCGTGAACATTTTGGAACTTCAAGAAACGCAGTGAATGTTAACAATGACGAGATGAATAATTTGAGCTAGCACTATGCAATGCACACACGCTGCTACTTCTGTTGCTATGTAGCAACAGGATCACACATTTTGCCATGCAAAGGCAACTGCAGACCTGCTATGTTGTGGTGCTGGTGATGCATTTGAGTTGTGTTCTCAGTGTTTTGAAACTTCTTACTCATTCCATCTTCAGAGATCGACACAAACACAATTGTGCTAGGAAAAACATCTAAATTAGATGTGTCCACAGTCAGGATCCCACTAATGTACAATCAAGTATAATGGCCAAAGGTAGACGATAATAAAATGCCTATTTCTCAAACTATTTTTTTTTTCAGATTTAATGAAAAAATAATAAGTACCAACTGAACTTCTTTTTTACCAGTTATTTAACGACGCTGTATCAACTATGAGATTATCTACCACCAGTGGAATTAGAGATAGCAAAATGGTATTTGATAATTTGAATTCGAGAATTCACCATGGGATTACCTGACATTCGTCATATAATTTTCTCAATTGGGATTCGAATCTATGTCCATGCGCAATCATGGACTCCGAGTTTCACTTGTTATCCTGACAAAGAGACTGTTAGCTTCTTAAATATGATAAAACAAAGTAATAAGTTTTCTTGGAATAATTATATTTATCCACCTAAGCTCTACTTTGAAGACCAAGCTGTTCATATCGTAGAATACAACCTACTTCTGTCACACTATCTAGATACCACTGTGAAAACTTAACTATATACATAAATCAATCTCTATTTCACGTAAGGTGTATCTATTCATCCTGACGCATATTAATATCAATGATGGATTTTGAGATTTGTCCTTTGTAAGCTAAGCAAACAAGTAACTTCTTTAATATCTTGAATGTATTTTAATGTTTCTTCCTAGACACTGGTCAGATAATCTTCTTACGACTTTAGAAATTCCACATTTGTATGTTAAAAAACGTCCTTAACATAACATAACATAACATAACAGCAGAACAGAGAACTTAAATGCCTAAGGCAGAAACTGTTCAACACAACTGTAAACAAAAAGCAGCATGATGCTAGTACACATCTAGTTCTGAAGTTTACCAATATCCTTCTAACCTGTGTAATGCACAACTGAAGTAAAAAATAATACACATACTCAGAGCTAAGAGTTAAAAAATAATACATATTATATTATATTATATATATTACTTTCAGGGGTGAACTAAAATTTTATCTGTTTATATTATAGTTTATGTTACAATTATTAACAAAATAAATACAAAATAAACAAAATAAGATATTCAGAGCTATGAGTTTACCACTAACATATCTACATTAACGGTTTACCCACTACATCTCTGGTCTGCAATTGCCTTCTTCTGGCCACGCATGCAACCCTTCGTCTCTTGTAGCTAATATTAAACCTAGCATCACTATCAACACGAATTTACAATCTGATTCATAAACAGAATTACATACATTTACATTTATAAATTATTTACAATACAATAAAACTGTATCACTGTTATTCACTCTTTCAAAGGCAATGTTAGCTACAATAGGACGAAATAATACAAATACTGGCTTTATGACTTGTGTTAAAAGTTTTTCATGAACATTCTCAACAGACAAAGATAAATCCTTATTCAATTAACTGTTCAACGTAGCAGACACACAGTTGCTTAACATAACTTGTGGAAGAAGAATAAGAAGAAGATGATGATGATGATGATGAGGGGTCAGGAGAAGAAAGAAAGAAAATTAGGAAGATAAGATGAAAATAAACGGAGAGAAGACATATAAGAAGAAGAGCAGAAAAGATAAAATAGCAGAACAGGGAGAACGAATCAGAGCAGGAGATGATTTATTCAAAATGTTGCTGTCAGACAGAAACACAATTAAGATTCCTAACGTGCTGTTTTAGTATTTGAACTTTCTGAAGGTGTCCAACAAATTTAAAATCAAGATATTCTAGAACAGTAAATCACAATGGAAAGTGGCAGACCTCTCTGTGTATCTGCATGTGCTTATCAACCTTTTGTTTACAGATTTTCTAAATAGTATTATAATATTGTTAAATTTTACTCATTTTCCTTTTCTGTAACAGGACCAAACAATTACTTATATACTTTGATAAACTTTTGAAACGTCTGAAAAAAGTTCCCCTCCACCCAGAATATTAGAAATGTGTAGGTTTTTTTCACTATTTTTCGCAACTTTTTTAATATTCTCATTCTGACAAACAATTATTTCAAATATATACATTTCTTCAGCATATCTGAATACATACATCTTTCGTAATAAAAGAACCTAAAACTGTACATTCGTTACTTCTGTTAAAACCACTTCAGATGCAAATTGTCATATGATTACAGTCTTTCCACATGTTTAACACTATGTTATTCACTTTTCTACTTATTAGACATTTTCATTTCTCCCCTACTATTATATTTTTTAATAAAATATGTAAACAACAATACGTTGTAAATAACTAAACTGGAGGAGAACAGGAGGAGGAGCAGAGGAATGTGGGACAAGAGAACAAAATGGTGCACAACCAACATATATAACAAATCACACAGAGTGGTGTAAAGCTATTTCATAAATCATAATATTTCTGGGTAATGTTAGAGAAGTATTAGACAATATAAAATTAATTTTAACGACACAAAGATCTATTTTTCATATCTATAGCAATAAAAATAAACTACTGCCGTCTGGCAAGTAAGTGCATGTATGAAAATGGGGAAGAGTTGTAATGCAAAAGGTGTCCTCGTGCCAGTTGCAGAATGATTTCCTACCCAAAAAAAAGTTCATTTTTTGACATGACAATTTTAAATTTGATAACTGCTATTATTTATGGAATATTTAAGCATTTTTCAAGCTTCAGTCAGCAACTTATATGAGATAACAAGCTTCCTTCAATCCACGAAAAACACAAAAGAGATAAGAGTAAGGAAACTTACTTTCCTTAACGTTTCATTACAGAATTGACATCATATCTTTGTATAGTTAGGAGTCAAATTACTGTACTCAACAACTAGAAAAAAAAATTATATATATATATATATATATATATATATATATATATATGTGAATCTGTGTGTGTGTGTGTGTGTGTGTGTTGGTAAATTAAAATGTTATTAATTATGATTAAGGTGTGTTTAACTAAATGTATTATGTAAGTTTCTCAAAGTATTCAATTAATTTTTGTATTTCACAACATTGACTTGAAACTTACCGGTATCTCCTCTTCACTTGAGTTTGTACAAAATCATTGAAATTTACCAAGTAATATGCCAATTTCTTTATTTCAACCAGCAAATGTTTCTTAAGGGCTTCAATTAAGTTTCGCAATTAACAATTATTTGAATTTATCTCCTCTTTACTTCAGTTTGTGGAGAGTCATTGAGACCTGCCAAATGTAATGTCCAAATTTATTTCAACCAGAAATGCATACCATACCTAATCGACATAAGTATTACTAACATCAATTACATAACAGAAAAAATCTGATTATAATTTAGAGACTTTTGGCTTTGTTTTGTTGTACTTAACCTAAAATGTTAAGGTTTTACGAACAGATAAATGTGCAAATTTTATATCATGAAAAAAATACAACTACCAACTCTCTTGTGGCACTGAAGTCCAGAGTGAAATTGTTGTAATGGAAGAAATATTTCAACCTCTGTGAAAAATATAAGCAACAAAATTAAAGGACGTGAGGATACTAAAATAGATCGTAAGATGTCACAATTCATTCTGGAAAATTCATAACATGACTATTTGTTCTAGGAAATCTATATACTTGTACCATGACAATTTGTGCCAATGACCATTCGTCCGAACTATAAAATCAAATAAACGCCATTATTCTGTGCTGTACCTCTCACTGATGTTCTGGCTGATATATACATCTATTATCAGGCAGTACACCTCACCTGACGATATGTGTCAGAGGAAGAACAACTGTTTATATGCATCTGAAGTCTGATTAGTATAATATGTATCAAGTCAACAATGTATGCAATGGAGGAGGAAAGGAACTAGCAACACTACTCCATTATCTCCTGGCTTAGTTGCCTTATGAGTGATGCTTTATTGGTGTTCACTCATGAGGTTCAGACCCGTCTTTGGACAGTTGACTAAACAATAATTCTGTATTGATAATGCCTACTGTTGTCTGACAATATAAAAAGCAACAAACTCCACACACATTATGGAACTGCCTTGCCTCACAACACCCAGGAAACAAAGGCATAGCTATGCAGAGCAACTGAAGTAACTGTAAACATTAAAGAGGCAGTGCAGACATCCAACGAACCAACATCTGCAATTATAGATCATGTTACAGTAACTCAAGTCTAAATCCCTGGAAGATTCGTAAAACATTCCTGACAGGTTTAAGACTAACATTATGGAAGACAATAGCTACATGCATTCCATGCCAATACTAAATTGGCTGTGTTTGCAACTTCGGACCATCTGCTACAGTCGAAGTGAGTACTGAATTTGTGGTGGTACATTCAAAACTGTTCCGAATATTAGAGACTATACACGGAATATTAAAGGATAGTGATTCATATTGGTCATGGCATGGCTGTAATGAAAAATAAGACCCAAGAATTGTATGTGGAAATATTTGTGGTCATACTGACGGGATTCAACGCAAATTCTACGAGAACTTATCACCTGTACTTGTTTAGACTGATAATGAAATAGCTGCCATCATTAAAAATGCTTTTCCACATACTCCACTTGCGGAATACCTATTCCATTATGATCAAATGTTATGGCGCAAATTGCAAAGTGAAGATACTGCTGTAGCTTACATGCAGGAAGGAAATGAACTGCCTTGCTATCATTGCTTTGGTTTTCATATTAAAGATGTCTTCGATATCCTTCAATGGAATTCAGATGGTGTCCTCATTCCTATTTTTGACCATGTTGAGATTATTACTTGTGAGGATCCCAAGTAGGTCGAGGACATTGGCAACCAATATTTCCCATTCCATTTTTGAATTGCTACAACTATGTTGTCACAGGCCTTTCTAGGATAATTAAACCTGTTGAGTGCTGACACAATAATTGACTAAACCGTCCACACCTGTGGAGTAACAGCGTGTCTAGCCATGAAACCAGGTGGCCCGGGTTCGATTCCCAGCAGGGCAAGTTACCTGGTTGTGGTTTTTTCCGAGGTTTTCCTTCAACCCAATATGAGCAAATCCTGGGTAACTTTTGATGTTGGAGCCCCAACTCATTTCACCGGTATAATCACCTTCATCTCATTCAGACGCTAAATAACCTAAGATGTTGATAAAGTGTCATAAAATAATCTACTAAAATAAAAAAAATTGACTAAACCTTTTAATAGGAAAGGCAAATTCTTTATCTCGGAGTTCCTGCAAACTGCAAAATGAGATATCGGAAATCAGCAGACAAATAATGCCTGAAAATTGGTAATCTCCATAAAAGAGGAGGAGACTATACCTACGAAGTGGACTGTCGAGTGGAGAGAATAGTTGCTCATTACCAAGAGTACAAGGATGGTAAGAATCTGGCAAAATATCTTTAATTATTTATTAACTTATTTATTTATTTCGTTCTGAAAAAGAATTTAACATTGTTCAGATAACACTTCTGCACATTTAAAGGACAAAACTTAAATTCTTTCAATAATTTATTATCATAATACACTACTCTCTTATATTGACTGAACATATTGGGAATTAAATCAATAGCTTTTACTTACTTACTGGCTTTTGAGAAACACGGGGGTTCATTGCTGCCCTCACATAAGCCCGCCATTGGTCCCTATCCTGAGCAAGATTAATCCATTCTCTACCATCATATCCCACCTCCCTCAAATCCATTTTAATATTACCTTCCCATCTACATCTCGGCCTCCCCAAATGTCTTTTTCCCTCCGGCCTCCCAACTAACACTTTATATGCATTTCTGGATTCGCCCATACGTGCTACATGCCCTGCCCATCTCAAACGTCTGGATTTAATGTTCCTAATTATGTTAGGTGAAGGATACAATGTGTGCAGCTCAATAGCTTTTACAAAACACAATATGAAATGTTTCATATGAAACAATTTTCATCTCGAAAAGGAAGCAAAAGTGAGCAAAATTGTACTTAACTTTTTTGTTTGAAATATCTCAAAGAATAACCCCCTGAAATTAATGACATTACTTACGATTCACTCTGTATATAGCCACAGGAGCTACCTTCCTTTTGCAACAAAACAATTGGGAACTCAACTCCAATTCCACGTAACTAACTACTCAATGCTCAGAATCACACCTTTCTTGCACTAAAAGATCGGGCATAATTTTTAATGTATGAAACAAGCAAAACATTAATTTGACCAAAAAGTGGAAGCCACCCCCTTTTTGCAGGAAGCCCTTCAATTGTTTGTATACATTTGAAGTCTGATTAGTGTAATATGTTACTAGTCAGTGATGTATGCAATGGAGGGAGAAAGGAACTGGCTATTCTATTCCATTAACTCCTGGCTTAGTTGCCTCATGAGTAATACCTTATTAATGTCACTTATTAGGTTCAAACCTGTCTTCGAACAGTTGACTAAGCAACAAAAACAACACAAAAATTAAACACGAATACCTCTTTCTGTATTTCTATGGAAAATCTCTAGTGATATAAAATTCTTCTGCTTCTTATACAAAAGCTGGGCCAATCTGCCATTTGGTTCAAGCTTGGTACGGTATGAAACTTTAGGGACAAATTTGCTTTCTGATACAAACTTGAACAAATCTTAATAGAACAAATGTGTCGGAACGAACTTCTCAGTAGTATCACTTGGCATTGAGATGAATTTGGCACAAATACTCTAGGACGAAATATCATGTAACAATAAAAATTGCAGAAAACCGAAGAGTACTTAAGAAAAATTCTGGATAATTCTGGTGCAGGAGTAGCAATCACAAATTACCTAGTTAAGAATTATGCTTGCAATGCTATTGGCGTAAAAAAATGAAAATGTGTTAATTCCATGAACCAATAGAACAATTCAAAATAATCAGAATAAAAAATTGCAGAAAACCAAAAAAAAATACTTAAGAAAATCGTCGAATATTCTGGTAGCAATATATAATCGCACATTACAAAGGAAATATAAAGAATGGTGCTTGCAGTGTTATTGGTCTAAAATAATGACTGAAACAATGAAAAGAAAGAGACAACATGTTTAATACAGAAACCATGAAAGTAATAATGAAGGCTGCTATGTTGAGTGAAAAAATATTCTCTTTCTATAACATGTTGGTCCATGATTAGCAGTACAAAATAATAATGAAGACTCTTTTTCTGATTCAATTGATGGAATGATCCCATGATGACTGCATCTTTTATACATGAGTTGGCACTGCAAAGCAAAATTCTAAACAATCTTTTTCGATCAGACTGGGATTCGTGTTTTCAACTGACCTGGGAACTATCCAAAGAGAGAAAAAAAAAAAAAGTCACAAACAAGCTTGGACTTGATAGAAAATGTAAATGGGGTTTGGTACGTTAGTCCAGAAAGCCAAAATTTTACAAGGTGTTTAACTGCATAAATTTAATTAATGACTAGCCAAAATATATTACAAAAAATAAAACAAGATCTGAAATATTAATATTAATAATAATAATAATAATAATAATAATAATAATAATAATAATAATAATAATAACCTTCACAAAAACAAGAAACTGTGGGTAAGCAGTCAGAAATAGGTTTTGGGTACTCCACCGTGTCCTGGAACTTGATATTTCCAACATTTTGGAATTACATACAGGCCAAAAGGTAAGACCAGAGAGGTCGCCTAAAAACTCATATGTGGATAAGTATATTAACTTTGCATTCCACTTAATACAATGTTTTGTACAAATTATAATGGTTCCAAACAGCTCTGTATATTTAATGTATAGTAATCAAAATATCTCCATAAACATAAAAGGAATATAAACTGCCATTTGATTCCATCTTCATTATTGTTAGTAAATGTTGTCATTTTACTCCTTTCAACAACATTGGAAGTAAAAACTGATATACAGATCCTATGTTCATTTCTAATTCAAAATTATATACATAACCAAAAGAATAATTTAGATATGCATTCTAAGACTAATAATGCAATCAATTTTATGCTTGTTAAAAGTAAAAGACTGAATTGGTTACATCATGTCAAAAAGATGGAGAATGACACAACTCCAAATCTTTTAACATACATATAAAAAATAAACAGAAGTTCAGGATGGCATAAGAAAAGATGGATTGAGTCTAACAGGTTATATGGCTCTAAGATATCGATGGTGTTTAGCTAAAAGGGCTTAACCCTCATTCTTTTAAATTCAACTTTTTTTTGCTGTAATTAGTTAAAATTTAATTACAAAATGTGAAGATATGGTTTTGACAATCATGTTCACATTCGTTCATATTAGGCAATTAATAATGATAATGTGTTAAAATTTAATTTTTGTTGTTCCTGAAAATTCTTTCTTTTTACCTATACACCATTGATATGAAAGAATAATTATGACAATGATGAAATAAGAAATCAAAATTCAACATGAAAACATGAAACCTTCAGGAATGACCAACAAATACAGCATATTTAATTCTCCTCAATACAGCTCATTCGTATATCTTCATACACTCATTATAATATTAAATTCTGTAATTTTGGACATGTAATAACATTCACTTTGTAATATTTTATAAACGGATACAATGGAAGCTCACAGTAATGGATACACTGCAGAAGCCAGTCTGTTCGGCTGTCAGTAGATCTTTTACTGAATTTCTTGTATTGTACTCATGACCGAAAAAAAGATTGGTAAAATATGTGAGTACATACGAACCAATGTTAAGCTCAATGCCAAAAAATGTCAATGTTCACAAGTCTTGGAGCACAAAAGGGACATGGTAATGAACATATCTGTCTGGGTAATGACAGATAAAACCTTTATATTTTTCAAAGTTCGTATCTGTCTTGGACATTGTAAGCTATACACACATCTAATGAATGTTGAAGTCTATATGTACAAAATAAGAGTTTCGTAGTATCTAAATGCTTAAAATTGCATTACAGTCTATTTTCTCAGGCTGTATTAATACATCCACAGATTCCCCATTTCTGAAAAGAAAAAATAACTGGAAATTCTGCATTCAAGTTTAAATTTTGGTGGGAAAATCAAACCAAAATAAATTCAAAATCTCAATTAATCAATAGCAAATGACACTGTATTTATTAAAAACTTTGAACAGTGATAATTATTTAATGTTGACAGGCTTTTCACCAACTAACATTAGAGTATAACAAAAAAACAACAAAAAAAAATGCCATTTTGTCAGTTTTATTATTTCTGTAATTCATGTGCAAAGTAGAATTATAAAAGGTTGTGCATATTTTTCCGAAGCACAAATTTAATACGGAACTGTCCTGATTTTTCAGGCAGACACACTAAGAATCTTCTATGTATCAAACATATTATTTATTGTTGTTGTGCTCGAATTTTTTTATCGTTCTACATTATTTGTATGACTGTAAAACACGAATATTACAGAAAAATGAATACAAACAAAAGAGCTATAATCTGAATCCCAATGAGAATGCAATGATAAATTTAATTGGAATGCAATTAAACAAGAATAAATTTATCTTTAACTGACAATAATAGCCATTATTCCTTTCTGGTAAAGAAAATTAGGTTACATTATATTCTACACTCCAGTTACATAATCTCAACATTAAAATTATATGGCATTTTACATAAAGATATTTAGAAAATTTGTATAAAGAAGAATGCCCTTTCCTTTCATCAAATATATGCAAGTTCAAAATCGCAAATTTACTGTATAATATTTTGCCACTGACTTGACAATAGTCAATTGACAGTCTGAAATTCCATCTTCAAGTTTAATCATCGACTTTATGAATATCAAAACTGGCAAAAATCACTGAAAAAATGGACATACCAATGAAAACTGGAACAGACAACTACAATCTAACCCAGAAAGTCAAAATATGATCGTTGATAAAATTATTCAACACTTATACACTATTTAAAAAAACATCGTCATTATAGTTTTAGACATGTTCACTAACTAGCAATGACATCACATAGTTGGAACATCTGACATCAGCATTAAGTTATTACATCTGACCTCTGTTAAAACCATTTGATTTTTCTTAAACAAGTGACCTTTGTGGTATAAATGTATAAAATGTTACGACGAACAAATCAATTAATTTTATTTGTTATACATTTAAAAATCAGAATGGTAATCTTCAATTTTCCTTCTTGTTTCCCAGCACAAATTTGTTTTGCACCAAATAAACCTCAATATTTTGCCACTGTATGAAACTGACCTCTGATGCCTATGTTACAACGAGCTTCCACTGCATTTTCTTTCCCAGCACATTTGGCATATTAATGAGATCATCACAGGTGCTATGCTGATGATTCAGCTCAAATATTTATATCATTAAGGTACTGTCTTCCGCCCAGCATGTGTCCCAACCTCAGAAAAGAATACTTTACACTGTCAAAGCAACATACAGCATCACTTCCAGAACAATTTAACAAGCCACCACCTAACTCAGTTAAAATTATAATTCTATAATGTGGTTCTGAAGCATTTTAAAAAATTTGTGCAGAACAAACCACATTCTCGGAAATTGAAATAATTTAAGATAGATATGAAGGGAAGAAGCTATGGTGGCTTGTCAAAGACAGACTTTTTTTTATTTCTTCTGTTGCTAGAAATATATCTTGAAAACATGATTGTGAAACTTAAGGCAGAGGGAAAGGGGATAAGGAGAAGAGGAGGAAAATGAAGAAGGAAAGAGTACTTATTACACCAAGTCCAATAATCACGATTCTATTCTCTTTCCCAATTGCTGACAAACGGACACCTGACTTTATAAATGTCACGCCTTTCTGTTATAGTTGCACATCGATGATGTATAAACTTAACCTTTCCTCATAGAATAAATTTAGTTCAGCAGCCATGTATAACATCCTTCGTAACTTTTATAGACATATCAAAGTGCAATGAGTGAAGTGATAATGTGACCTGAACACCTAACAGACTGCTCAATTCAACTTGAGCACATTTCAAATGCAAACACAATCTGAATAATTTTAAATAATATGCAGAAGTACATTCAACCAAAGTGGAATTTAATACATCCCCTTAACTACACACACTCAAACATTAACAATTCCACAACCTGGTGGAATAAAAACGCGGTATTTTCAGTCTAACATAAACTTGCTAATCTCGCACACTCTGCTGCAAGGGACAGGAAAGCTAAGATAGTCTCCGTTAGCTACAGCAACTCTCATGCACAGTAACATTTAAATGCTTTCCACTTAAAATCAAGTCACAGTTAAGCAAGAAAGGGACGAAAATAAGATGGCAACAATTACATTAGGGCACCACAGAGGCGTGTGCCAACAGTACTGCAACTAATTAGATTAAAACTTGCACGATAAATTTACTCTTCGTTTCGTTACCCGTTTTCTAGAAAAACGACGAGACTATAGATGCAGCACTCATGTTAATCCTCTTTCTTATCGGTGGGATCTTTGGGAGGTGCTGCAGCAATGGCAGGTGCTGTTCCGTTCGCCTGCTGCCCACTTCGGGCTGCTGCCGCCTCCTGTTCCATCTCTCCCGAGAAACCAAACTCATTCACTCTAGTTGGGTCTGTCTTATATATCCAGCGTTGATAGAGGAATATGAAGAAAACAATATCTGAAATAATAACAATAATAATAATTACATTCATGAAAATTAATAAAGCACAAAGTTAACAAATGGTAGACTCTTTCCTGGGACAGAATCTACCTTCTGTGCTAGTCATGATCAGACAATACCAACTAAAAATGGCTGCAGGTATACATTTTTTTTATTGGGTTATTTTACGATGCTGTATCAACATCTAGATTATTTAGCGTCTGAATGAAATTAAGGTGATAATGCCGGTGAAATGAGTCCGGGGTCCAGCACCGAAAGTTACCCAGCATTTGCTCGTCTGCTGCAGGTATACATGATTACAGATGGGAGAGTGCAAATATCCAACAAACAATACTATGATGCGAAACAGTGACTTAAATTGATTACAAATTGAAGCATTATTATGTAACCAAAATTTTGCACTAAAAATTGTTCATAAATATTTACTATTAATAGAATATATCGTCGTCATAGTCGTGGTCGTTACTATTGTTATTATTATTATTATTATTATTATTATTATTACAATCCATGCAATCAATCTATCTTCTTGATCTATCCAGCTGTTTGCTGACAACATAAAGTCCACTATAGTCCACTTTAGTCTTTTCAGTTCTTGTTTTTCATGAGAAATGAGGGATATTTTGATTGGTGTTCATTATAGATGCCTGTTACTAGTAGTCAGAGCTGTGTCTTCTGCAACTGATACGGATGATTTTAATTTACTTCTTTTGTGGTTTATGGATGGACAGTAAAAAGAATGTGCAAGGTACTAGAAAATGATTCAGCAAAGGTGTATCCGAAGAGGATACATTACTATGTATGCATGATTACAACAGGCCATACATTACCATTTCAAACAAAATTTATAAAAGATGTTTCTAATATGTAATTAATAAATTAAAATATAGTAAATTTACATTCTACATACATGGCAAAAGTATATGAATGACAATGATAGTGGCAAGGGAAACGATACAGTACCACACAAAAATATGTCTCACACACCACCTTTGTCCACCACAAATTCTGCTTGGGCTCATCATGATTTGAAAGCAAATTTATTTCTGACAAGCAAAGTTTATAACCTAGCTATTGACTAATAGTGAAATAAATTACAATATGTTTTATAATCAACCATAAGCAATGCTTTTTTTAATCCAATGCCACCAGGTTGTCTTTTCGACATTTCTGGTCTTCTCTCCTGGCCGTGGCTTAGCTGTAACCCACTTCTGAGGTTGGGGTGCCTGGAAGGCGGAGTTACATTACCCCGATGATGTGATAGGATGATTATGATAATGTGGTGCCAGGAGAGGTCTTAAATCTAAACTTAACCTAAATTCCAGACAATGGACGAACACAGGAATAATCCCCTTTAAGGAAAAATTCCTGTGCTCTACCGGGAATCGAACCCAGGACCTCATGAACTATAGCCAGAAGCTCTGACCACTAGACCATGAATGTATATAGAACACAATAGTACTTGTATTGTGAAGCACTAGCAACCATATAGATAACGTAAAAATTATTTGGATGCAAGACAGTAAATAACATTTACTTATGGGATGCAATACATGACATTTAATTTATCATCACAGCCCACAGCATTGGGTACTAACTATAGTAAATAAACTGATCAACCAACTGTCTATAGATAATGGACAAGTGAATTTCTTCAACTCTTCATTAATGCTGTAAAATATCTACTTCTATCAAATAATAACATTTCTTCCATATTACAACAACCAGTTATGAAGCTAGATATCTCCAAAACTGACCTATATGAGAGGTAAAATTTACTCTCACGGGTTTTTTAATCCACATTTTTAAAAGAAGCAGAATAAAATATTAAATTAAAAATGACTGCACTATTGCACACACATACCATCTCTGAAACAGCCCAGTCTGTAAAGTGTTGGCATTTTGATAACAAATGCGAAGATGTCATCGATGAAGGTATTGAGGAACTTGTATGACATCATACGCCATGGTAAGTGTGCTACTGACTTCAATTTATAATTGATGAATAGTTGTGGAGTCATCATGATGAATCCTAGGAAGAAACAAAAGAAACCACATAAGTATACGGCAAAGAATAATCAAAAGAATAAGAGCATTGCACACACAATTACTGGTTGTCATGCTGTGAGCCAGAGAAGAAACTCGTTACGCACAGGAGTTGCTAACTTCACTGGCTGTTGCTTGTTGCATGACAACTCTTTCCTATAGGATGAATCATCTGCCAAAAAATTATAACTCACTTTCTTCATAAACATAAAGGTATACACATACCTTTTATTTACAGTAAATAACAGATGCCTGCCTGTGAATATAGCTATCTTCAGAATGTATTTCTCAAAATTTAGTGGAGTTCTTGTTGTGGAATGTTGGAAATTTCTCCCCTGATATATTCTTTATGATCATTTATGGAGTAAGAATTATTCTCTTATTTTGTTTTTAACTGCTCAACCCAGTATTTAAAAGTCTCAGGCCCGGTTTCTTCAACCTTTGTTATAATGCACCTAACATAGCGTTAATTAACTGCAAGTTAAAAGTATGAATTGCTGTTAAAAATACTGCGTTTCTTCGACTTTACATTTCACATTTTAACATTCTGTTTGTTAACTCTCTGTTAGGACCAGAGATTCTAGAGTTTAACCATAACCTATAACCATGTACAGACTCACTTCTGTTTTCTGAACTCTGACAATTGCGATTCTCGCTTGTTTCCGTTGTTTGATTCAGAGAGAATAGAAGTCTTTCTATTCTCTCAGGTTTGATTTCTGCTTCTTTCCTCATCTGTATCACAATAGCGTGGAGCGGCGTATTGGTATTGCTATTATGAAATGGAAAACACTGGAACAAAAAGAACTCTTGGGACTAATTTCTCTTCTTTCGAAAGAAACCTTCTGCTGGAAATTATTTCCCAGTATAAACCAATTAATGAGAATAAACAAACAAACGGATCTAAGTTGAAAGCGAAAAGTGAGGCTTGGCAGAAAATATACCTTTGTATGAACTTCTGGTCTGTCAAATCACAGAAATCATCTGCTCTGTTTATGTATTCATGGATATCATTTTCTAAATAATGCAGATATATAAGTTCAGCATCTAACGCACCAGCCATATTGGATACTTCTATGCTAACAGATAGTTAAATGATTTAACTGCATGAAATTGGGCAGTTAAATTAACATAGATTTTAACAGCCTGTTAATACTAACAGTAGTTGAAGAAATGCTTCAACTGTTAAGTTTACAGTTAAAATGTAATAACACACTGTTATAATTTAACAAAGGTTGATGAAACCAGGTCTCAGTGCTAAGAGCTGAAGCAGTTAAATCCCTTACTAGAATTAAATTTACATGACGTCACTCTTTTATTTCTATTTTAGAAATGGTTAAACATAATACAACCTTATGGCAGTAAAAAACAGATTCCCTCCAATACACTCGAAAAAAACCACATGAAAATACCTCCAACAGATGACGAACTGTGGCTGGTTTTTGTGCAATTGTGCATGATGCATATACATGTACGTAAAACTGCTACAGAATTACGTAAAGATTAATTTTTGGTATTACCGAATATATCTGTTATAGTAACAATGATTATTAGGGGAGAAAAATTCGCTCCAGTACCGGGGATCGAACTGAGGTCCTTGGTTCTACCACTGAGCTACGCCAAAGTTCAATGCACAGCACCAGATCGAATTCCTCTCCTCTAGTGTTTTTGTCAGGCCACAAAGGAATAATCATGGTCTACGTCTTGTTTGCATTTATCTTCATGCCATACTGCTCCCAGCTGTCATTTAGTTCCAGTAGCATATCCCTTAGTATCATCTCCTCTTCTGCTAACAACGCCATATCATCAGGAAATCTAGTGCACTTTATTCTTCTTACTCTCGTGTTCTGAAAACAGTTCTTCACTAAATCTTCCAAGTCGATGTTGAATAGGTAGGTGAAAAGAACATCCTTGTACTCTTCTCCCTATTCCACTTCCCTCTGACATTTCTTCTTCTATCTTGATTCTGACACATTTCATATGAAGATTACTGATAGCCTCCTTTCTTTCCAATCCATACTAATTTTCTTCAGGATCCCTATAAATTTATTCCAATCCACTCTGTCAAAAGCCTTTCCCAAGTCCACAAATACTACATACATGTCTTTATTTCTAAGTATCTTTCGTTGATTGTTCACAGCAGTCCAATTGCATCTTCCGCACCTTTTCCCTTTCTGAAGCCAAACTGTTCCTCTTCTAACTCTTCTTCCATCTTAAAATATAAACGTCGATTCAGTGTTCACAGAAGAATCTTTGCCGAATGCAGTATCAGGGTTACTGAGTATTATGCAAGTGTTTATAGAAGGTTAAATTTACTGAGACTTCCATGATTCATATAAGTCTACATATTCAAATCAGAGAACTTTATCTATTACGAGAAAATACTGACTATTTATTCTTTAGGAAGAACTGTTAAATTTTAAGACAAAATACCTTACTACAAAATAACATTCTCTATGAAAATATGTCTTTCACAAATACAATGATATCTTCAAATACAGAAATATCACTACTTTTCAATTATTGTCGTCATACTCTTTATCATAGAAATATATTATCAGTAGATTACTTTAAGAAACGTGCTCACCATGGAGTAATGTAATGTTTTGGTTTTACCAACATTCTAAGTTAAGTCCTGTGAGTGTACTGCTCAAACATCAATGATAAGAGGTTATACACACTATTTATTTCAGTAAGAGTAATGTAGCCTATCTGATCTGGTTCTCAAGCATTCTTACCGAATGTGAGGAGGAAGCCATACAGCATATTGAGTACAAAGGAGTACCACCCTCGATGCTCCTGGTATAGAAGTGAGTATACGGCATAGCCACCCAGGAGGGGATACAATGCCCATGACAGATACCGGAATGCAAGCATGTCATACTCCTTGGTACTTGACTCAATATAAGAGCCCTTGTCTGAGAAGCTGATCCTTGGAATCAGGCCAAAGATGCGAGCTTCACTGTTCACATTGATGTCCATCACCTGAACAACACAAAAGTCGACATTTTAAGACTCAATACTTCCAAGCATGAGGTCTTTTTTTTCTAAACTATTAATATTACAGAATAAATGTCTAAAAATAATATGATACAAAGGTTGAAATGTCTTCATTTTCAGATACACTTAATTTGTCTATCTTAATTAACTAGCTACAATGTAAAATAGACCTGGAAAAATGATCATGGACCTCCTAAATACTACAACTGCAGAACTTGTCTACAGAAAAGACGATCCCCCTACTTTCATTCATTATTCTGGTTCTGGTACAAATCCAGACTTATTACTAGTAACATCAGATATCCATCACGAAACCAAGAAAAAAATAATTGAAGACCCTGGATATGGCCATAGAGTCATCATTGCTTCTATCCATCTCCACCAAAACCGAAGACAGGCACCCTACAATAACAAAACAACATGGAACTTTAAGAAAGCGAATTGGAAACTATTTACAACAGAACTCGACGAACACCTCAAGCTCAACACACCACTAATGGAAAATATAAACTCAGATAGATTGAACAAATATTTCCGTGAATCTCTTCTTAAAATTGCAAAAAAGCACATTCCACGAGGCAAACCAAAAAAATACACCCCATTCTGGACAGAAAACCTGAATTTATTGAAACAAGATAGAGATAAAGCAAGAACCAAAGCAGAACATAGCAAAACACCAGAAGATACTCAAGATTGGAGGAAGAAGACTGCCATTCTTAAAAAAGCAATCATAACAGCAAAAAAGAACAGTTTCAATAAATTTATTGAAAATATTAATTACAGAACTGATAGCGCTAAAACATATAAATTTCTGAAGAATATTTCCAATACACAAGAAAATACTAGCCAACCTATTATTCATAATAACAAAACACTAACAGATAGTAGAGATATAGCAAACGCATATAATAAACACTACTCAAACTCTCACAGATTACACCCCAATATCAAAAAAACTGACAAATTTATCAAAAGAGAATTACATAAAAATAATAAAAACAATATTACTAGTACAAAACCTGAAATATTTCATCAAAATTTTACTTCCAAAGAATTAACTATAGCTATACAAAATTTAAAAAGCAAGAAATCTCCTGGCCCCGACAACATTCATTCCGAATTTTTGAAACATCTGGGGGAAAAAGCCAAGTCTGTACTTTTATCCATTTTCAATTTATCATGGAACACCTCAATTCCTGCAGCTTGGAAAAAAGCAATCATTGTACCAATTCACAAAAAAGGGAAACCTGCTCATGATGTTAATAGTTATCGACCAATAGCACTATTAAGCATGATAGCAAAAACCATGGAGTCCATGATCTCCAACAGATTAACTTGGTATTTAGAATCCCAAAATCTTTTATCACCAAGACAAGCCGGCTTTCGACAACTACACTTTACCAATGAACAAGTCATACGCCAAGGCCAAGAAATAAAAGACAGTTTTAACAAGAAAGAAGATACCTTGGCAATATTTATTGACTTTCAGTTAGCATATGACTCTGTTTGGAGAAATAAATTATTACTAAAACTCCAGAAATTAGGTATCTCCAGCAATATGTTCAGATGGATATCAGAATTCCTTAGTCAAAGATTCATTGCCACTAAATTCAATAATTCACTTTCTAGTTACAGACAAACATATCGAGGTCTACCTCAGGATGCTGTCCTCAGCACAACTTTATTCAATATTTATATAAATGACTTACCCTCCCTATTAGAGGAATCAAACATGAAAACAGCACTATTTGCAGATGATACAGTTTTGTGGACTTTCGGATCTTACAGACATAGAGACAAAGTTCAAAATTTTACTCTTAAAGCTCTAAATCAACTATATGAATGGAATACATCAAATTTGATGACACTCAATTTAAGCAAAAGTAACTACCAAATATTTTCACTCGGTAAAAAAGAAAGAGAATTCAATATCCAATACAATGGCCAACACCTTCCTAGGACTTATGAATCCAAATATCTTGGAGTTATTTTCGATAGTAAGTTAACATGGAGCAATCATTTGAAATACATTTCTGAGAAAGCTCGTAAAAGATTCTCCCTTCTAAAAAGACTAGCAGGAAAGAAATGGGGATGCTCTAAATAAATTTCTAAATTATAGACATCAGCTCAAAGAATTTTGAGTGACCACAAGGGTCCTGAATACAATAAACATGTACAATAATGTGATGTGATACATTAAAGAAAAAAGAAAGTTAATTGTTGAAGGCAAATATAAGTTGATTAATTGAAATAGAGATGATGATGTAATATTTGAAGAGAATCCTTGATAATATTTATAAGAATAGACATTACATAATCAAAAGGAATGTGAAGTTCCTTAAGATAATTCCACGTGAATTTTGTGATTGAACCTCTACTGCCAAACAGCAAACCAATGACGAACCATTGTTTAAGAGGGACGTTGTACTTTTGAGAAAGATACGGCAGACAAGGTTCGTATATGGACTTCTTCTCAATATCAACTTCGGTGGCCTGATTTAGGTTTCTTTCGAAACGGATAGTAGGGTCAAGAACAAGAGCCCATTTTAAGCGTCCGTTGATAGCAATAATGTCTGCCCGTCTAAAAGAACCATCTGATGATACACAATGTACTTCCTCATGAATCTCCCAATTTAAAGTTTTTAACGATATCGCCAAAGCATGTCGTACACGATGATGTCTAGCATTTATCAGCAGCTCGCCTTTGGGGCACTGTCCAAGCACGTGTCCAAGTGTTTCAAGCTCGCTACAGTCTGGATGACGGCAACGGGTTGTGCTTAGAGTTCTGCCCGGTATTGCGCGAACCGCCGAAATATTGCTTGACATTTTTAAAGCATTGGTCCATTCTGAGGAAGATAGGCCCTTTCGATTGCTTACCCATGAGTTAGCCTTGGGGAGATCACTATAAACAATAACCCCTTTACCACGCAAGGTATGGTTTGTCCAAGTTTGGAATGCGTCATTTCTTAAGTGTTTACGAATTTTACGACCTGACCAGTTGATAGCATCAATAGCTGTGATATTCAATTTTGACAGAGCAGAAACTTTTTCACTTACAAGGTCCCTAACATTGTGGAGATGGGAGTCATCAACACGAAGAAGAGTATTACAGATATTTATGTGTTGCACATAAGCTTCCCAAGATGCTTTCATTAACGAAAGACCACGATACTTTGAACACTACATACAAAATGTTTATACAGCCAGTGCTGACATACTGCGGAGAAATTTTAATTACTTCACCTTTCATAAACGACATAGAATATGTGCAAAACCAAGCTCTCAGACTCATTACTGGTGGAATCAAAACAACTCCAATAGATTCTATGAGATTCCTCACTAATATTAACAGTATCAAAATGACAATAGACGAAAAAGCACTGATTCAATATGAAAAACTTATCAGATTACCAGGAAACAATTGGCATTCATACAGCCCTCTCTGTAGATTGAAAACTCAAAAAAGTTTCATATCCATTGTTCAAGAATTAAAACAGAAAATCAATATCCCGAATTTAAAAGAAAACTTACAAATTAAACCAAACCCTTTAACTCTATTAAATATAGAATATAATCTAAATTTAACAGAAGAAATACTGAAATCAGAAGTAAACACTGAAATACTGAAACAATTGTCTTTAGAGACAATTAATATTAGGTACCCTCCACAAAACTGGCTTCATTTATACACCGATGGATCCTTTATCTCCAGAGAACAAGGTGCCGGTGCAGATGTTACGTGCTGTCTCTTCTCACTTTATAGATCACTTGGATATGGAACAACAAGTTTTGATGGTGAAATCATTGCAATAAGTGAATGTCTCAGGAATCTTCTATGCCACATCAATAAATTTAGGAATGCAGTTATATTGTCAGACTCCAAAGCAGCTATTCTATCAATCGTCTCTAAACACACACTTCATCTCAAACAGCAGAAATAACTAAAATGCTCTCTCAATTAATATCACTCAATAAAAAAATTGTATTCCAATGGATACCATCCCATTGTGGAATCCTGGGAAATGAGAATGCGGATGCTTTAGCAAAGAAGGGCAGCACTGCTACTTACAGACCTGTTACTAAATCTACGTATTACTCTGTGAAGAGATTTATTAAATCTACATACTTAGACTTCAACAAACAAAATTTGATAACACAATCCCAAAGGAAAAAATGGAACTCTCTGCATCAAAATCCACAGTTAATTCCCGATTTACCACGAAAATCGTCTGTAGCTGCATTTAGATTGGCAACAGGCCATGATTGTTTGGCTAAACACCTACATAGAATTGGAATATATCAGTCCCCTAACTGCCCATTGTGCAACTCAAACCAAGAAATGGATTCGGAACACCTCAAAATCTGTGCTTCATTGGCTGGTCATGATAATATCTTTGAAAAATATTGGAGTGCAAGAGGTCAAATGACTTTATTGTCAAACGCCTGGCATTAGAAAACAACAACAACAATGTAAAATAGAAGTTGAAGGAAAAAGAAATGCTGCACTGAAATAAGGGTGGGAGTCATGTAGTTTCATTTCCCCTTTCCCTATAGCAAGTACATTAATAATATATTAATCACCATTGAAATGAAATGTCTGTCTTCTAAGACTAATAAGTTAAAACCATAGTTCATTTTTGTCGTTTATGGATCTATGCTGAACCACTAGATCATGATCATCGTCATAATTACAAACACCATCTGTGATGTATATAAATAACTATTCTGGTTTTTTTGATGAGCTCCCTATGCCAAATCATACAACTTTTCAAACAAGACTGAAGAATTTTCTTATAATATGGCATGTCTGCAATACCACTAATGTTTACATTTCAGGAAGAACATTTGGTGTTAAGGGTATTATCGTGCTTCTGTTAAAATGACTGAAATTATTGTAATTTTCTTCCGCTTCCAAATCTGGTAATATAATTCTCAATGCTTATTTCAACAACCTTAATGCTTCCACAACATAATTTTAAATGGATTAACTGGGTTTTGAGCCCAGGTCTCTGTAACACGGAATACCAACTGTTCAGCTAACCAGTGAACTTAGAATAATGTAGAAGTATATCGTGTAACAACAGGAAAAATAACAAATTAACAGTGGTCATGTAGAAACAGAATTATTTTTGGTTTTTTGGTTATGTTTTATTGCCATTTATAATCAAGAGTCCAGTGATAGTGGAAGATAACAATGTCGGATCTGATTTCCTCCTGTTTTCTTACTTATCCTATTAATAAATTATCCAACTTCACCTCGTGATCAGTACTAACCAGCTAGCACTAACAGTACATAGTAGAGACTTCACAACTATCAGCTACTACAATGAAGAAAAATCATCTTCTCTATAACAGCAGAACTGTTCAGAAGTTTACATAAAACTGAACAATTTGAGAATCCTGCACTTGTTCCATATTCTAGCTGTGAAGCGTTGCATGAATACCATGGAATGTAAATAAATACAATACAATACAATCGTTATGTCACATTAGCAAAGGCGACAACACAAAATAAATATACGCACCTTGTGTATTTTCCATACTTCTATGCAAAGGCCCACAAAGCAGCTAATCTTCACTACAGTGTTTGTGTCATTGTCGAGCACATACAACAGCACAATTAGAGACTGGAATACATTGAAGAACACTGACCGCACAGACAGGCCTTCTAATGACTTTCGGTTATTCCAGAATTGAATATCTGTAACACACACACAAATTTAAGACTCTTTAACAAATAAAACTTCAAAACTTAAATTTCACGCATCATTCATAACGACATAGCTCAGTTTCAACAACAATGGAGTCACTGTGCCTGTCTCTTTGATATTATTAATACTGCATTACTAAACAGGGTCTGTCAGATTCAAGAAGACAATGAATGACATAGCAACAACTATGACGATGATGATTATTATTGTGACGGCTGCGTCTGGATTCGAACGTGTGTCCGACAGGGCGCGTGGCAGATGAAATGTTGGTCGCTTAGTTGTGGCGGATGTAAGGGGAGCGTCTGCATGCCGAGAGGGCAAAGGGGAGGTGCACTACGGCGCGAGGCAAGGGGAGACGCAAAGCTGGTAGTGCTTCACTGTGCGGGGTGAAGGGGGGGACGGACCCTCTCAAACAGAATCGTCCAGAAGTCTGTTGAAGTAGAAATCTCGAGAAATCGTACTTTCTCGCAACTATGATGTGGTTATAAATTACGACACGCAAGTGAACTTTAGTCAGTCAGTCAGTCAGTCAGTCAGTGGACAGCAAGCCAGCCAGTCTTGTGTACCGGAGTTCGACTTGAGTGTGTGTCCACAGCTGTGTGAGCATCCGAAGACCTGAGTTCGAGTGCAGTGGACTGCAGTTGGAGGGACCTGAGTTCGAAGTTCAGTGGATTGTCTCTAAGGTCTGGGGTTCGAGATACTGTGAACTCGAGTGACTACTGAGCTAGAAGAACTGTGAACTGAGAACTGAAAGTTCTGATTTGTAAATAGTGCTTTGTGAACATTAGTTAAAATTAACAGTTCATTGTTATTCTCAATAATCCAAGTAAATTGTCATTGTCGTCTGTGGAGTGCAATAACGAATACTGTGTTGCTGTGTGGAGAGCAAATCCCATTGTTGACGGGAGTGGAATTAAATTGTAGAAAGTGAAGAGTTATTGTTGTGAGAATAAAACTACATTGTTGTTTGAAGTTTAAAGTTACATTATTATTATTTGCCTGATCTGAATAAATCCAGACTTCTCAGCCAGCACCTTCAAGTGCACATAGTAGTATTGTTATATTAGTTAGTTCTCTTCCTATATTCGTTTGATTGAAGTTAATTCATATCTTGGTCCAGACCCTAACTATTGGAATGATTTCGTTTATATTCAGTATTTATTAGTTAATTCAACTAGAAATGATACACATGAAATGTAATATCTTTTTAAAATAATAATCACTCTTTAATAGATAAAAACAACAATTTACTAAAGATTGATTGTAATTATCATTTTCTTCTTTCCATATTTTTCGTACACGAAATGAGGTACTACACAAAACAATTATAGGCCACTTGTCTTCAAAAATGTATCTTTCAGAGAATTTCTTACTTACAAAATTATTCTTCAAATCAAACTTACAATAAGTTACGAAGATACACGTAATCACAATGACATTGAATTCATTTATAAATTTTTCTGTTTATGTAGATATCTCTAATTAATTTTCCAAGATTTACACAGGACAGCTACAAATACGTTGTAATCTTGTAATATTCTTTAATAATATCTCTTTATTTGTCGATTTAGGTATTTTGACTATTTATAATCTTGATATATTAGATATATTAGTTGGCCAATTTTGATTTAAGATGTGACAGGTCGAAATCAAATGTAAATATGCCTTATTTTAGATTAAACAAGACCCATAATAGTTACTTGTACCTTGGACCTAAATTTTATAAATAAATTAAAGTTTGTTGCAACCTATAATGTTATACCATAAAATTCAGTATCTTTACAAAATGGCCGAAATTAATTTAGGTTGGTGCACTTGGCCATTAGTGCTCATTCCAGGCCAAGGCATGGCACCTCAGACCATGTGGTCATGGCATGTGATGATTTCCTTATGCAATAATATCAGAAGTGATTATGATATACAAATAGCTACATATTTTATGTCAATGTGTACAAAATTAATTATATATTATTTACTGAAACAATACATTCTATATATGATGTGCGATATCTCACTTCTTGAAATTATAAAAATTCCTTTTATGTGGAAGACAGAATACGAAAGTATATCTAAGTAATTAGATACATAGTAAATTATTTAATTTGCGTATAACTTTTGAATACTAGTTAAAAATATATAAACAGAAATATCATTCACAACATGATAAACAAATTAATCGTTTCAAAACATGTAAAATGTATATGAGAAAATATGTAGGCATCAATTTAATTCCTTTTCTTATCTTTTTTTCGCAATATCGTCTTCTGAATGATGGTTTAAGAAATATCTATAAACAATATTATTGGTAACATGATAAACTTTATCATTCCAAAACACACAAAATGTGTACAAAAAAATCTGTCACTTTTATAATTTTTTACAGTACTTTCCTATACATCACACAATGAGAAAATAATACTGCCTTCTTGGTGGTAATAAACATACCATTCTTAAATGCCAGCAGTTCGAACACAGAGTGCAATATAGACACAAAGATGGTGAGAGCCAAGAGGTAGGGTGATGTCTCCAAAAGTGCCTCCTTCAGGGAATCCTGGTCCTCATCCTCCTCATCCACAAATGCTTCACCTAGCATGTTCACTGTCCACTTATTGCGCATGGCCTGCGCAGAATAGATCTGCCACTTGAAGAGTGATAGAGGCTGGTAAGTCAGGCTCAGCTGCAAGGTCCTGTTCAAAGAAGACAGAGTGTGAGTTACAGATACCACAAATGTACAAAATGAATGTAAGCAGTTAATTCACACCTACCAGAAGACGCAGGACCTCAACAGTTCTGATGATGGCTCCGAAGCCAAAACTAGTCAACTATCTATATATATAATTTGAACTGGTAATGGAAATTACGGGAAAATGGCTGAACGGATTTTAATAAATGGCCCCTCATTTTGAAGCTTGGAACCCAATGTTTTTCGGAAAAATAGTAGTTTTCAGTGAAATGTCAATTTTCATATATAATTTTCCTATTTTCCAAAATCCATCTGTTGTCAGTTTTGAGAACTAATTGCATTTCAGCACGGCCGTGATTTCAGAATAAAACAAAACACGCACTACAATAAACAATAGGCTATTACATGAAGGCCATGACCTGCAGGATTGCTGACATATTTAGAGTTCAAATTCAATTGGTTATTAAAAACTTGAAGACTCGCTAATTTACAGGTCTGCGGTGTGTAATTTTCTGAGTACAGCTGTGTATTGGATATTGAAATCTACAAAACTTGAAGTGGTTTGATTACATTATTACCATTAGCAATGAAATTTCATTATAGTTAATGCCATGATGTGATTATTTTTCATTAATTATACATATTAATGCTATACTGATGATAAGAAAGTGAAACGATTTGGGGTTATGTAAGTAGATATAGAGAATGTGTTAAATTAGATCTTCATTTCTATAATTTACTGAGTGGCAGCTATTATATATACAAAACTTACGTAAGATAATAATATTGTTATTAAAAATCAAATATTTTTATAGTTATTAATAAAGTGGGGTTGGGTTTTTTTCATATACTTAATGGAGGTGTGGTGTAGATATTTATATGCGCCATTCTCTTCAGTATTAGCTCGAGAGAGCGCAAAAATTACAGTTCCTAAGGAAAGACGGTATTACGTACTGATACAATAAGAGGCCTACAAAATTTTGTGATCATTTCAGCAAGATCTCTTAGCAGGATAAAATGATTTTACCGTCTACATTTCAAGCTCTACATGCAGCAGCTATACCAAAATGCTATTTCTATTGTTCAAAAGCATAGCAAACCTGACTTTTACAATTCACTATGACCTGAAATAGCTATTGCTTTACTCCCACATGAAAAACCCACTGATCGCCCTTTCACTGTTACTTGCGTTTTCGCGTTGAAACTCAAGAGACATAGGATACACAGGTTCAAGAAAAAGTATTGGACATAAAAACCATTCAGAGGGAGTATGTTTCATTATTATGGAAGCAAATAATTTTCAAAATTTCTGGTATTTTTCATTGAAAATAAATCTGAAAAATGTTTATTTGAACGTCTAATGAACTTAGTTTGCAGCGTTTGCTGCACAAGCCACTAGTGTATTTATAAACTTAGTTCAAATGAACACGTGAAAGGAATCACCATATATTGTATTCCTAAGAATAATGAATCTAGTATATTCGTTGTGTAAATGGCTCCTAGAATCCTGTTAAAAGGCTAGGTACGACTTACTTTGTTGTCTTGTTGATTGGTTGGTAGTCTCTCAACATGTTCCAGAATTCATTGAAATAAATAACAGGTTTGTAGCGGTCTCCTCCTGGCAAGAACTCAATATCTGAAACCAAATAACACAAGTCATGTGACTACCTCATGGGCTGGTTCAGCAGACAATGCTCTGATTGTGTGAATTCTGCAACTTACACTCATCCAGAGGTGGAGGAACGGATCCCTGCACCCAATTAGTTTGATCAGTCACAAGATTTAATGTGAGGTTTGGATGCCAATGTGACACAACTTCCTCCTTCATTGTTTCAGCTTTCTGTGAACATCAAGAGTACAATTAAATTATTCTAAACAACAAAACCTCTTATTCCAGATGAATTACTAGCAAATTGTACTCTTGGCAATTATACTTTTTTGGGAAGAAAATTTTCCCCATAACAATGTGTTCTCGTTTCTGTCATGAGCCAACAGTCTTTTCCTTGTAAGTTTCTAAGTTTATATTCACTAGAACAAATAATGGAAGTCACACGTGAATGATAGTAGTAATTGAGGACTGTTTTTGCAAAACTTGCTAACTGAAAAAACTAAATTTTACAGGAAACACAAAAAACTGAATGGAGACAAATAGGTTATAGGTGCAACCATCACACTTTTGACACACTACAATGAAGAGAAATAATTCAATTTTATTAAGATAACTTTAACATCATGTAGAGGCCTGCTTTATGTTAACGAATCCACTAAAATCTCAATTTTTCAAATTTTGCAGTTAGCAAGTTTTGCAAAAACGGTCCTCAATTACTGTTGTTGTTAATGGTAATGGTGGCAACAGATACAGCAACAGCAAGAAAGTTTTATATTTTTGTGAAATAAAATTATTCAAACCTGTTAAAGGAAAACAAAAGCAGGAATATTAACAGGGTAGATATAGGCAAAAATACTACGAGAATAAGAAAAGAATACAGTAAAACTTCTTTTACTATTTCTCAGTTGCACTTTTTCACACATTCCTTTTTTTTCTGAAGTCCCTGCAAAATTCCTATACCTTACATGTTAATTTATTTTGGTTATACCTTTCTTGTTTATACGTTTTTTACACTTATGCGATCATACTGTAAACCCCAGGAGATACGAAACGTCATTTTTTGCTCGAAATCGGGTTTGCAGTGAAAATATTATAACTAAAAAATACAGCACATATTCACTTTGAAATTCGAAGCTGATCAAGCTTGTCCCCAACAATCTTGTCTTCTTAATGACGCTGATAATACTTTAGAAACAGTGAAACATTTTGTAACACACTAAGATTAACTGAACAAATTATGGAAGGGTTATCACAATCTATTCCTTAAGAGAAAGAAGTCCAAAATAACGGACTATTTTTTTGTAAAATAATCACGTGTTATTAAATGAAGATCCACGGAAAGAACAAACTAAGTCAATGTCGTAACATTTTCTGGATTGGAGTTTGAAATGTAGGGGGTGGATTGAAAAGTAATGCACAATTTTTTGTGGCAATGTATTTCATAGGTAAACAAAATGAAATAATGCACAAGAAAGCTACAGGTTTTACCTATTCTTCGACACTGGAATGACACATTTCTCCCATTGTGACACCATACTCAGTACACCTAGTTCATAAAACTCCGTTTTTTGGATGTATAGCCACCTGCGCACAACTGATTTCACTTCTTCATCTGAACCGAAGCATTATCCTCCTAGGAATTTCTTCATTGGTCCGAAGAGGTGAAAGTCAGACAGTGTGAGGCCTGGACTGTAGGGTGGGTGATAGCCGCCTTAATGATGCCTCTGACATTGGGCAGTGTTCCAGCGGTCACTGGTCAGCCGGAACGTGCTTCGTCGGCAGACTTATTTGAAGAACCTTCATCACCTGGAGATGTTGCTATGGTCCAGACAATCAAGCACCATACACCTCCAATATTTCCTATTTCCCTGTGGATTTCACTCGAAATTTTCGTTTTTTCGTAAAAAAAACTACACCTCATTGTGCTTCACAGGGGAACGATGGTAGAAAACACGCCATTTTTACTCCGTAGTTACAGCTCGTTCCGCCATGGTGATATCCGATCGAATCATTGCTGTCTGCAGCACAAGATTCAAACTAACTGCCAACTTGAACATCCTAACCAAAATAGTAGGTATTCCGTAAAATAATTGTTGTGTGTTACTTTCCAATCTACCCTGATATTATATCAGCCAGCTTTGGTTCTATGCAGCTAAGATTGGCTACAAATAATCTTACATTCTTCAAGAAAACTGCAGGTGTTATAAATTTGAGTTGTATTATAGACTCAATGATGGCTTAACTGTGAAGTTGTAAATTTCTCTTGTGAAAATTTTACTAAATTGACAACTTGTTTCCCCATTACAGTCTTCAAATGCTATTACAGAGGTTATTAAATGTCATTTCAGTTATTTCTCACTTATTCGTTTTTTCTTTAGTCCCCCATAAAAACGTACAAATTAAGTTTCACTGTAATATAAAAGAAATAATTTTTTTAGTTGAAAACACAAGAAATTTCGTTCTTACCTTCACTTCCTCTGGAGTTGCAGCAGTTTGGCCTGTCAACAAGTTGTGTGTCTTTGTGTAACGTAGGCGTTTGTACTTGTTCAGAAGTTTCCTATTGTATGCCATCTGATGAGGTGCGTACACACCCTTTCCTGCATCAGGATCAGGTGATTTGCCCCTCCGAGTAACATACACATGCACATATAGGGTGCCATTATTCTGCATTGCCTAGAATACATCAAACCAAAACTTCTTATTCATCCTGTATAAAAATCTGTGTGATTAAATACTGATACTGTAACTCCTTCAAACACAAAATGTGGGCTTCATTTTGGCAAGTTATCTAATCTGAGAACTTATTAGCGAGTTGCAGGAACAATGTCAATCACATATACATTTGCACATTTATTTTGAAGACATATGCAACACATGAATTGGACAGTCATGCAACAACAGACCAACCAGCAAAATTGCTTTTTAGGGAGATTGAGGTATTTAGTTGAATTTAATAATTGTAAATCCATAGTATTCATAGTATCAATTCTGTTCCAACTTCTTTATCGTATTAATATTTTGGATTTATCTTGCTTGACTAGTTTCGAAGTCTTGTGCTTCATTTCAACTCAATTTCAAAACACACACCCTTTTCAACACAATCATGAACACACTCCACCACAACAGGAAACCAGAAGATAGCGCGGGATCTCCACTAGACTTTGGACAATGAAGCGCAAGACTTCGAAACTAGTCAAGCAAGGTAAATCCTAAATATTAGTACAGTAAAGAAGTTGCAAATTTAATCAGTGATATATAAGTGTTAAAAGTGTATATAGAAAAATGAATTATCAATTCTGTTCAAATCTGACTCTGGGTATGGAAGAAAATAATTATAACACCAAACAGCGTATTTTTTACCATTATAAATATGGTGTAAATTTTGCAATAATAAACTGTGTGTCGATCTGTTGTCACAGAATACAAAACAGAGGAAAAAGAAATAAGCAATAACTAAAAGTCAATTTTGAGAGTAGAAAATAAGAGACCATGTGTTTAGGTATTTTTAAGATAGTTTCAACTATTTGCCTGCAGATAACACAGAAAATCTCATTTTATAAAATTGCTGGTTGGTCTGTTGTTGCGTAACTACATCCAATTATGTAATTTTTGTGGAAGACATGTGACAAAATGTTAAGGTATCTCTGTTACCTGGGGTAGATGAAGTGCGTAAGATTCCAGTACACTAATGACAAATGTACCAAGACTAGCAGGTGTCTTCACTTTTTAAATGTCTAAAAATGTGTATTAATTCTGCAGACGATTTATGTAAACCTTTTTATATAAATACCAAAACTTAAACCAGAAGAACAGGCCTATGTCAGTATGTATACTCTGACCTATGTAATGTGGGTTCAATTATTGCTAACGACACGTTTTTCAGACAAAAAATCTTAAGTGTTTTCTCCATGAAGGAAATAAAGCTGCAATCCTATGTCATTAAGTTTTTGGTATACAAAATAACATTACAACATTCTACTGATTCATGTGACAAACAAAATTCTCAACGAGCTTTGTTTGTCCATCTACAGATCCTAGTAAGTGTGTGAGGATAACTTGACTGATCTATAAAAGTATAAACAATGTGAAAATGCAGTCATCTAGTCATTATCTATGTCCACCACCTGGTGTAATGAGTTTCGTCTTATCATATCGGTACCACTATCTCAGAAACAGAATTCTACTCTGCTACACTAGCATAATTTCAGAGAAGTTCACACATCTATAGGCACAGCAAAGTAAATTTTTTAATAATTGTACTGCTTGAAGTATTATTTAGCATTAAACAAATTTATTTTAATTGAAGTAGAATATTTTATACAACAGACGTTTTTTATTCAATTGCTGGTATTTGAGTTTACATCATTCACCCAAGCATCCCCATCTATGAGTGACACATTGAAGCTGTAGATTTTTCTTTCTTTTTTTTTTTTTTTTTTTTTTGCATACTAACAAAGGCAATGCTCTCGGTATGCTATGGAAGGCTAACTACATAGCATTGCATGATAATGGATTAATGGAGTAATGGTGAAATGCTGGGAGCGAAAATGGGAGTACCACTGAAAAACTTATCACTAAGCACATCTCTGTCCACCACAAATTCCACTTAGTCCAGCTGGGATTTGAATCCAAGTTGCCAGCATGGAAAGCCAGTGCTCTTGTCGTTCGGCTAATGGTAAGTTAGACCAGAGACTTATTCTGTACCATTTCAAGTCATTTCTCACGAAAAATTACTTGATTCTGAGGGTAAAAAAATCGTCATATGTACAATTTCGTTTAAGATCTTTAAATGGTCACAATCAGTATTTGGTGAAGTTCTTTATATTAGGTACATCTCCAGGCTTCTCAGGCAAGCTGGCTTGAAACAAAATGCAAATATTACATATGTACAAAGTCTGTGAAAATGTTTAATAGGAAGGCTTTACACACAGCAGATGAGCATTCCTTTATTAAGAACAATACTGAAACTGTTTCTTTTTTATTTCGGTATCAATATTTTCATCATCAAAACACTTCATATTTTGTACAATGAAAAGTTAAAGATGCTTTCTCACATAACTGTGTAATAAAAGAAAAGACACTTTACCTTCAATTTTTTAATTCTGTTACGAAAAAACACTTCACACTTACCTCTGAAGTTTTGAACTCAATGTTATGCACACGTATTCCATCTCCATTGGCACCACTGTGCCAATCCCCGTACACTAGACCCTTCTCACTCCAGATCAAAGCTTCTCGATTGCTGAAGTCAGTGAATTTCTCATTCTCAGATAAGTACACATATAAATCCTGCAACAAAAATTAGATTTCTTAATACACACAATTTCAGTACAATGTGATAAAATTCCTCCAAATGTAGAGAGGTTTATTGAGAAAAATGTTCACTAAGGAAGATAAAAAAGTTCAGTTTTCTAACAATCCCTCAACACTTAAGTAAAATTTACTATTTTTCATTAGTCATTATGTGTCCTATGACTTTTTTTTATAGTTTCCTCAGTAAAGCACATGCGAGTTTTGTTTGTAGGGTTTTCGTTATTTCCAGCCCAAGAGATGATCTTTAACATTTTTCCTTCCTGCTTGCAGATACTGAATTAGCCTATATTTTAATTACCTGCAAGCAATAATCCTATCTTAATTCAATGTAGCAACTGGCAAAGTTCAGGGTAGTGAACTATACTTTTTCTCTATGGTTGCACTTGTGTTGAGCATGGGTTCAAATTCTACTCGGGCCGACTGTTTAGAGTTGGGCTTTTACTGAGGTCTTCCCCAACTGTAATGCGAATGTCTGGCAATTCCACAGTGAATAATGAGACTCATCTTGCCAAATACCATCACACTATCATCAATTCCACTGATGCTAAATAACGTTTTGACATTTTTGGGAAGATTTATTTATTTTAATTCTCAGTTAAATTATTTATTTCGTGGTTTCAAGATTTTTCTTCTTTCTGTCCAAAACTTTATGTTACCTCACTGTCTGTTCTTACTTTGCTTTTTTTCTTTAATTCTTGAGATATTATATGTTTTCCACAGACTGTAGTTTCATGACTTTTTAAATTACATTGTACAACCCCTACATATGAGTTATACTCGTTGGGGCATACTGAATAAATAAATAAAAAAATCTTGCAGCCACTGGTGTAGTTCAATCATCTAAGACACTGCCTGCCAACCTGGAGTTGCACTCAGGAGCGAGTTCAATCCTGTTCGGGCTTATTACTTGGTTGGGTTTCTTCCGAGGTTTTCCCCAACCGTCAGGCGAATATTAGATAATCTATGGTGAATCCTCAGCTTCATCTTGCCAAATATCATCTTGACAATTAATATTTGAGGAGAAAAATTCGCTCCGGCGCCGGGGATCGAACCCGGGTCCTTGGTTCTATGTACCAAGCGCTCTGACCACTGAGCTACGCCGATTTCAATCCACAGCACCGGATCGAACCACCCTCCTTCAATGTTTCCCTTTTGGCCTGACTCCAAGCTAGGCATAAATCTTTAATATTAATATTAATATATAAATACCATCTTGCTATCACCACTTCTATCGACAATAAATAACCTAGTAGTTGATACAGTGTCGTTAAATAATCAAGTAAAAAAATAATAATAATCTTGCAGTTGATAGTGTATCAACCAATTAAAAAAGGAACTGTAATGTTAGTCATGTTCACTAACTACACTTTCTTTCAGATCTATTTATTTAATCTTCTTTCAATGGAAGGGATCTTTTCAAATGTATATTATTAATGTTATAATTGTTTTAACCTCTGTGGTGTAGGGGTCAGCATGCTGGTCTCTTACGCAGAGGGCCCGGGTTCGATTCCCGGTCGGGTTGAATTTCCTGGTTGAGGTTTTTCAGGGGTTTTCCTCAACCGTAAGGCAAATGCCAGGAAATTCGGGCCACAACATCCCTGAAAATCACCGGCCTCATTCATCACCGAAATCATATTCATAACAAATCACTCATACATATACAGTCGCCATCTAGTTCACAACAATAGAACCAGTCTCAACAATAGTACACAGGCCTTCGGATTTCAACCAAAGATTAACTCGCGATATGACCAAAGATGTTAAAGCGAGTATAAATAACAGCAAGGAAAAAAAAAATTATTTTAATGTTCAGGCACTTGACATATTGTCATTTGCTATATATTATTAATATTACTATTATTGGTGCTGTTATTAATATGGATTATCTTTATTCTTATTAGTATAACCATAATCATCATTATTTCAAACATTATCAAAGAAATATCCATGTAAATTTTTCTCTCACGCACATTTATACTTCAGATGATTATTTGGTTTCATGAATTATAGTGGCAGCACTTGATCACTCTCATTTGCACATGATCAACAGGCAGTATGCAAATCTATATTTTTTACAATTCAATATAGGCATAATACAGAATGATAAGGAAAGAACATGATCAACAGGCAGCATGTGGGATGTGCATATTATGTATGATTTTTTACAATTCAATTAAGCACAATAAAGAATCTTTACATAATTGTATAATTATTTTGTTAAGCGGAGATATAGAGAAAAGAAATGGATCACTGTTCACATCCTATTTTTGTCTGGAAATGGCATCAGGCACAAGCTCCTGCCTGTGTTCTATTTATAGTACTGGGTACGGTATTTGTGTAAGGCAAGTGTAACACATATGTAAGCTATCATGTGTCACTAGAATGGCAGGGATGTTTAAAAAAAAGAAGAACAAAGCATCAAGTGACAAACAACCAACTTAATTCGAAACTGGGATCGAATCTCATTTAATTTTCATTAAGGTTAAAGTACTCTTTGCTTGGCAGAATGTCACATTTGTGAGAAAAGTTATAAGGAAGCATGAAGTACAGAATCTACATCATGGTACATTCTCAAAATAACAATAAAAAGTGGTAAATAATGCGAAGTGAAGTGCACATAAACTAATTAGAAACAATACTGGATAATGTATCTAACTCGTCAACTTTCTATTTGGTGCATAAATCTGTCACAATTAATATCAAGGTAACTTAAAAATAAGTATGTTAGCATGTCACTTGAAGTCTGTTCATTTAGTAACTTATACAGGGTGTAAGTGAAATAACCTTCTGAATTGAAAGGGACAATAGGGTACACTTAAATGAATAGAAAATGTATATTACGTTTTGTGATTAAATGCACGGTTAATTAGAAAATTAAGTTTGAAGTTCAGCAGTCCGGTAGCATCACTGCTAACACGTACTTCTTGTAATACAGATGTAAAAGGTCAATGCACTTGGTCTAATAATAATAATAATAATAATAATAATAATAATAATAATAATAATAATAATAACAATAATAATATACCAACAAGAAGAACTCTGTAAAAAAACATCTGGAAAGTCAACAGAGCACACATAAGAACCATAACAGTTTCAACTTCAGACATCAATTCAAATTCCATTCTTTCGGCACTAAAACCACTGATTTAAAACATTTGGTTCCAAATTCTTCAAAGATCTGTAGCTGAAAATGTGTGAAGGTGTGAACATATAAAATTCCAAATGTATATAGGCAGTGTAGTGCAGTGCAGTGAATTGAACAAAAAGAAGTATAATATTATTAATGTTGTGTTCTAATCGTTTGACCAGGAAAAATAGTTTCTGGTAAGTCTTTCTTTTTATAAAAGTGAATAACAGCATAGAGTTGAAAAATTTCAGGCATCAATTCAAATTCTACTCTTTTGGCACTAAAATTACTGATTTAAAACATCTGGTCCAATCATTCAAAGATGTATAATTGAACATGTGGGAAAATGACCGAATATGACAATGAAAGGTGTGAACATATAAAATTCCAAATGTGTATAGGCAAAAGAATAATAATTTTATGTTTTGTTACAATCGTTTGACCAGGAAAAATAATTTTTTGGCAAGTCTTTCTTTTTATAAAAGTGAATAACAGTGTAGAGTTGAAAAGCTCACCTGAGCAATCATGAACCAATTGCCAACAGAGCCAGCAGTATTAAGCAGCTGATATCAGTGAATGAAAGTAAACTTCTGCAGTTAAATGACACATATGGACAGGGTTGATGGATTTTCTGTTCGCAAGCTTTGTAATATTAGTTTCATTTATGAAAAAATGAAGTGTTCATAAAGACACCACTTCAAACAATGTCTGCTTCATGTAGGCCTATGATCAGTGCTTGTTGCTGTTGTCCAAAGATTAAGATTAAAAATGAAATCAGTAATTCGATTAGTGGTTACTACTCACATTTTATTATATTAAAACGGAATTGCGAAGCAGGAAAAACCTTCATTGAACTTTTTTTATGCTCAATACACTATTCTGTAACACCTGTACAAATTTGGCAACTTATATCGCTTATACACAGTATGTACTGAGTCTGCAGTAATTCAATGAACATATTCAAAATAATAATAATAATTACTATAATTATAATAATTATAATTATAATTATAATTATTATTATTATTATTATTATTATTATTATTATTATTATTATTATTATTTCATTACGATCCTAACAGGAAACAAACATTATTGTTTTGATTCTGATTCCATGAATCGAATCTCTAATTATTAAATTATTACTTTTGTATTTATAATTTGTAATTATAGAATGTATATATTTTTTACTTCAGATTCTGCTGATTAATGAATGATAATTAATTAAGCTGCCAATAAAATTTTAACCAGTAATTATAAGAGTTCTAAACTTCATTTCTCCATCCAGTTATATTTTCTTGCTCCCATGAGTTTATTTCTTTTTACACCATCAATCAGACTCTAGCAGTCCCTCTGTCCTGCCGCATTTCACACATTACTATGTATCCACTTACATAATTTGCATCATGTTTGCTGATCTGAGATTCATGTGTGTGCATGTCACATTTGCAAGAATAGCAGGATAACTTGCCAACTGCACGAATACAGACAAATTTAGGCTAAAAGATTACAACTACAGTTAATAGTAGTAGTTACAGTGAATGAATCATGCAGACTAAAAGATATCTACATTTAACAAAAGTGAAAAATTAGTTTTATAACTGCTTTCAAAAATAAGTTAATTTTACACAAGTAAACATTTAAAAAGAATTTTCAATATATACCTGAAAGATTTTCACAGAAAGATCATTATTTTGTCTAAATGTGCAATATGTACATAATAATCTGTTACAATCAATTGTGAGTGAATGAAAGATAAATTGCTAACTTGACTTGTCTCAAATAATTCAAGTAGATTTTTTTTAAGTCCCAAACATATTTAATTGAAAAATGTTCAATTTCATAAATAAAAATTTAATATCAGGTACAAGTATCACTAGAAATGATATCGAGTAAAGTGTCAATTCATTCAGTGTTAAGCTAAGATCTTAAAATAAACTGCTGCTGTTTGTCTAGAATATGTTCTTATGTTTCTAATGCACATGCCTCGATGAAATGATGTATTAGAATTGAATAAGAAATAAGTACACCCAGAAATTCAGGAGAAAAGATTGGACACAAACAGATGTGCAGAAGAAAGATTGGAGGCTGATGAAATTTCAAAATTGCCTTTTAAAATCAGGTATTATTAAAATATCGATCTCAATTTGCATCACAATACTCCTCTCTAATTCGTTTGAAAAGAAAAATTTGGAACTGAGAAGTCTACAACATAATATCATTGCCATTTAAATGGTACCATAAGATTTCAATAATGAACGCTTTTATAAGGTTGAGTGCAAACAGAATCAGATGCAGTGTGATGTAACGCAACATTTGTCTGACGGTACTTGAGTTCCATTGATTTCTTATAACATGATGTACACAGAATCAGATGTGATGAGACAGTTGTGAGCAGGCACAACGAGACAACATTGGATGCATGCTTGAACTTGTTGCAAGCAGACGGTCAGATGGCTGCAGCATACTGCACATGTGTGATAGCCATGTCCAGGAACTACATATAGAAATTTTTCATACACCAGTCAGGCCTCAGTCAAGAAAAGAAAACCTCTTTCAGTCAAAAGTAGCAATACTCATTCTAGTGAATTCTTTTAGACCTTCCTCGTTACTTCTTAGTTCTTGCATGAGCCCATTTAGTGTCTTTTATTCCATAAATCTACTCAAAATTTAAGTTATGCTGTTCTTCTCCCAAAATAGTGACAATGCACTTTGATGCCATTTTCAAGGCTAGGGCAGTTTTCCAAACCCAGACAATCAGCAGATCAGTTGTTGCGAGCAGACAGTATTAAGTTGTTGCAAGGCATTGTGAGACACTACAAGCAAAATGCACAGCATCTGATCCTGTGTGCACCCAGCCTAAAGAGGGCAGCAAATTGAAACAACTCACGATCTCAATACAAAAGGATTATTGTTTGAAGTAATAAAATCTATATTGGTTTTTATCAACTGTCCTCAGCTTAGTTAATACCATTTTCCTTTGTTCATCTCGAACTTGTAAGTTGCCATGGACAGATACACATAGAAAACTAATGGACCCGTGACCTTCTATATACTGTAAATTGATAACATGGGACCAATGTCTTTATTTCCTCATCCTATACAAGCCCTTTCTGTCACCTAAAAATCACTGCCCTCAATAATGACTACCGTAACTCACAATATTTGGATTCTGAATAGAACAAAGTATTCAACAGAACAAACCACCAATGACAACTTACTGCTAGAACAACACATGTTTCCTCCTAACCCCTTCGCTGATGGTGAATATTGCCACTTTTGCTCTCAACACTTAAACCAGTTTAGGTACTTGTATACTTGTTTAAGATGTCAGCATTTGTTGAGATCAGTAGCTATGAGTAGCACAGAATGATATATCCAGTCAACATATTGTGCTAAAAATTGCAGGTTCGAATCCAGCTACTGCAGTCTGTGGTAAAATATAGGGAGGGGGCTTACGGAAGAGATTCGGTATAATGACATAGACTCTGATGGGGTTTCAGTTGACTGCAGTTGCAACAGTTTTACTTTAAAAAAAAAATCACAATTCTTCTCATAAAATTAAATAACATATTTGGCACTCCAATTTGCTAAAGCATTATATTACAAAATATCAATATTAATGAACTGCCAGGTGCGAAAATTCTACGTCCATGAAAGTGATGGGGTGAAAGATATACGATATATTATATTTCTGTAATACTGTATATTCAATTATTTTAAGCCACATCACTTTCGGTAAAATCACTGTCTTCAAAATTTCGTGCATATTATATTAAAAAAAAATACTTCATCTCCAATATGTTAGGTGGTAGCGAAGACAGCCTGCTTTGGGAGGATCACAATCAAACAGATTTCAGTGATACCATATTTACTCGGTTATTAGACCCCTCGCATATAAGACCCCTCTCCTAATTTAAGAGCAAACATTATATATATATATATATATATATATATATATATATATATATATATATATATATATATCTGCATACTAGACTACTCCAACATAAAACTGCAAGGTAAAACCAGCTTCTGAAATCATCCTCTGTTCTGTTGTCCCGTTACTTCTCCAACTGTCTCCATGCTCACAAAGAGGAAAAACATCTCTTTTTGTCTGTTTATCCTCAAACTCCTAAATACTCTTGTCCCATTAGTTCTTCCATTGTCACAGCACATACAGAAAGACAAATTCCCTTCCTTCTTCTATTGATGGTATCCATTTTTGCATACTGTACTTCCAAAGTCAGTCAAAAAAGGGGGGTCTAATATGCAAGTAAATACGGTAATTCGGATTTCAACTCGGATATAGTGATGCAGATTTAATTCTGAAGATGAAAGTGAAAAAGAAAGAGATGCAGACAACAATTTATTCCTACAGAAGGTTTCTATGAGTAAGCATGAATGCGTGTTATATTTGTCACCAAACTTTCTTTTTTATTCTGGTGTTCTTAAATTTGGAGTGTATGTTATATTTGATGGCGTGTCATAATCAAGTAAATATGATACTTCACAAAAATCCTGAAGTGAGAACATTTATAATTTATTTCAGTAATGTAAAAAAGGTAATTATAAGCATTTTTACTAACACTTCTTATTTGTGTCATGGGTTATTTATCTATAATATACATCTCATCCAAAGTGACATCAAATATTTCATGAAGATAACAGATAATTGAAAATTTGTTTCAGTGATATTTCTCGTGTCTGTCATATACATACAATATACTACAGCATTTTAAGAATTAATAATTTACAGAAGATCTGAATACCTTATCTTATCTCGAAGACAAAGCACACTATAATAATCTCTGTTGCTGAGAACACAAAAGAATTAAAGGAACTGCAGAGTACTATGTAATGAGAAGCGTGAATGCACAGAATACTACAATAGTTGGAAAACATCTACTCCACAGATACAATGTCCATCTAATATTTGATGGCATCTGCTGGAAACTGAACTTTCCAGAAATGTATCTAATTTTTACTTTAACTACTTTCTCTTTAAAAAGTCTTGTCTACCTAGTTTTATGGACAGTTAATGTCTAAATGTATTAACAAAATCTACAGTACACACAATTTTTATAAGTTTGTTTTTACACTCCTCCCTATAAAATGTTTATGCAATAATATATTTTTTTTATCAGTCTCCAAAATGTTATGAAGTGAGAAAAAGCAGCTTTACTTAAAAAACTTTGTAAATGTGACTAATCATGACTACGGTAAGAAATTATTTAAAATCTTAACAGTATGAATGTCAGTTTTACATTACATGAAATAAAATATTTGCTTTACTATAATACTGAAGAAAGTTTGGACATGTACTTCAGCTAGGAGAGGAATGAATCCCCAAAATGGTATTGTAAGCCAGACTGGATGGAAAGACACTGAAGGGAAGACCTACGCAAATTTGGAATGAATGGATGGGAATGGTTTCTAAAAAGAAGAGGAACTGATATAAACAGAGCAAAAGTATTAGTTAGAGACCAAGGTAAATTGAGAGCTCTTCATAAAACCTAATGGTAGAAGACGATTGACCAAAGGTATGATCACACATCATTATTTTTGCAGTGCTAAAGTACAAAATACTGCATAACTTGCATACTGCAATGTGTTAACAAGTGAAACAAGAATAGTAACAACTATATAACTAGCTGTTCACTACTTTTTCATGCTGCATGCAGATTAAAAGTGCCAATAATATGTATAGATTTTAGTGTCTGACATGATGAAAATAAATTTGTAGCAGTTGCTAAATGTAGACAGAATATATGTGACGATGATACAATTTATTTTTTAATGTTTTGCAGCATAATTTCAAAGAGGAGAGTTGCCAACATTGTTTATAAGAAGAGTGGTTTGGTTATCAAATACCGTATATTGGCGTTTTTTAACAGCTTTATAATAAAAATAATGTCAATTTTGAATACTAATTAGGACAGAAACATAAATACAGATCTACTTGAATCAAGAAAGTGCTAATGGAGTTTGCAAATGCAGACTGCAACAAAAAATAAGAGAGAGTTAGCTTTAGCAGAACTTACTTTTTTGTAGTTTAACATTTTGTTCTCCATTTCATAATTGAAACAGATGTTAAGTAAGTTGCTGCATGAGTTTCAGCATCTGAAATCCTAATGCAGTGGTCGGTATTTTATACCGTCAGCTGTTCTGCAGAGATCGCAGCAAACCTAATTAATTCACGTCTTATGCTGAACATGCTAGTGCAGATGAACTAGAAGGTGGGTGTTGAGATGTTGTGTTCGATTTGTACTAAATGTACTACATTTGCTGACGCTGCTCTAATGTAAACATAATCACAAAATGTATTGAAGAATCAATACAGAGATGCAAAGCAGCAATTAAACTGCAATTGTTAAAGTAGTGTCTTGTGTGTGAACAGGCTTGCAAGTTTGAGTCCTTGAGTTTTGCAACATGAAAAGTAGTTTGCAGTATGCTACTTTTAGCTTATATGTGAACAGAATATGTAACTTTTGCAGCTGCAGTAGAAACGTTATGCAGCATAAGCAGCGACATGTGATCATAGCTTAAGAGAAAGTAAATATAATACCTGGTGTTTCAAAATGAATATCAGGGTTTTAAGGTTTTGTAGTATTTATTACATTTAACGTACAATACACCAAAGGAAAGAGCAACTCAAACAGTTTTGCTACAAGTGCCCAATGTGAGCACCATTCATCACACGGCACACATCGAGTCGATAAGCAAGTTCTTCCCAAACCTTGATCAGTGTGTCTGGAATAATTGTTCCAACAACTGCTTCAATCCTCTGTCTTAAGTCTGGTTGGTCAGCTGGTAGCAGAGGTACATACACACGATCCTTTGCGAATCCCCAAAGATAAAAATCGCATGGCATAAGATCTGGTGAACGTGGAGGCCATGAGAAACAAGCTCTGTCATTCAACCTCTTTCATCCAATCCAGCAGCCGGGTACAATGTCGTTTAACCAATCGTGTACTTCCATATGCCAGTGAGGCGCCACGCCATCTTGCTGCCAAATAAAGTTCTCTGGTTCACAGAGTCATTTAGGTGAAATGTCGATTCATCACTGAAGACGACAAGATCCAGAAAATCTTCATCGTCATGCTGTAACATTGCAGTTGCAAAGTTGGCACGTAAACTGTAGTCTGTAGAGCTTGTTGAATTATTTTTCCTACTCCTTTATTAATTTGTTTACCTTTTTATTTAAAAACTTTAGTATTGTTAGTTAAATTAGAAACTGCAAACGATAAGGATGTAGTTGTAAGTGTCTCCTTAAAATTCTCCACACAGATGTTGCTGGAATTGCTAATTCACGACTAGCCTTCCGAACAGATTTCTTGGGGCTATGCATGAAAGACTCACTTGTTCAACGCACTTTCTAACAGCAGATAGAGGAAACAGTGCATGCGCATGCGTGCATACAAAACTGTTTGAGTTGCTCTTTCATTTCATGTATTATTTATAACTGTACGTTAAATGAAATAAATACTACAAAGCCTTAAAACCCAGATATTCATTTTTAAACACGATGTACGAGGCGCATCCAGAAAGAAAGTTTCCCTATTTTTTAAAAAAAAAAAGAACACATACTTTCAGGAAAACATTTATTGGCAACAGGCACAGCAATGTTTCAGCTATTTTTCAACATAGCCACCATCAGAATTGAGACACTTGTCGTATCATGGGATCAACTTTTGTATCCCTCTGTCGTAGAACTCTGCCACCTGTGAATGGAACCAGCATGTGACAGACGTCTTCAGCTCTTCGTTGTTGCCAAAATGCTCACCGGAGGACAGGAATTTCTTGAGGTGCAAGAAAACGTGAAAATCGCTGGAAGCAAGATCAGGACTGTAGGGTGGATGATCAAACAACTCCCAGCCAAATTCCGTCAAAACAGCTGCTGTGCGCCGAGTCGTATGTGGACGAGCACTGTCATGGAGGAGCACAACACCTGCAGTAAGCATTCCACGCCTCTTGTTTTGAATGGCACGTCGCAATTTTCGCAGTGTTTCACAGTAACAGTCAGCGTTCACTGTTTCACCTCTTGGAAGGAAGTCAATGAGCAGAATGCCCTTCCTGTCCCAGAACACTGTGCACATCACTTTCCTTACCAACAGTGTCTGTTTGAATTTCGTCCTGACCGGAGATCCACTATGCCGCCAATGCATTGATTGCTGCTTGGTTTCCGGGGTGAAGTGCGAAATCCAAATCTCATCGCCCGTGACGATCCTGTCGAGGAACTCGTCGCCATCATCATGATACTGTTGCAGAAATGTCAGTGCTGCTCCTAAATGTTGCATTTTGTGTTCGGGTGTCAGGTTTTTCGGCACCCACCTGGCACACACTTTTTTGAACAGCAGGTGCTTAGTGACAATCTCATGCAACAAGGATCGCGATATCTGCGGAAAATGGCTGCTCAGCTCCGTAATCGTGAATTGACGGTTCTCCATGATGCAATGCCGCACCAACTCAACACGATCATCATTGATGAGGGACGGTCGCCCACTGCGCTCTTCATCATGGACACTTTGACGACCTTTGGAAAACTGCCTACACCAGTGACGCACCATCTCCTTACTCATGATGTTCAGCCCATAGACCTGACAGAGCTGCCGATGAGTTTCAATTGGCGCAATGGTTTGTGCATTAAAGAACTTTATCACCGACCGAACCTCGCAGGTGGCGGGAGAAGGAATAAGAGCTTCCATTTCGGACCACTGCTGCCACGCTACTGGCACCCGGCAGGACCTGTCCGGCTGGCATATGATTGATACGTCATAGATCTGTTACGCATGCGAAACTGACACGGCTAATTACGTTTACTTTCAAGGGGAAATAATCGGGAAACTTACTTTCTGGATGCGCCTCGTATAATGAGTGAAGGAAGTATTGATATATTGGAAAGAAAGCTGAGTGTAAAAAAGGCGATACATACTTTCTCATTACACATTTTACATATTGTGCAACAATTCGATTTCTTTATAATGCAAAGAATATTATTTATGGTGTATTCTGTAACTGTTATTTAAAAAACAGACACAGTCATTAAAACATATACCTGTCGCATATAGATTATACATCCTGGGGAAAAGACACTGCATTGGTCCACAGTCAAGTTATGCAATCTTCCCTAATCTATTCCCCTTCACACTGAAATCTGTTATATTAGGACAGTTCAAGGACACAAGAACTGTATTCAAAATGATGCAGCATTTTACTGTGCTACTTTAAAAAGAGTTCTGCTCGAAGAGAGTTTATTGAGACTTATCCCAATGCAATGCCCTCTTCAAAAAGTTCTATAAAAAGACTAGTGATAATATATGAAACGACAGGTTGTGTTGGACACAAAAACACTCCCAAACACAAACAGTTTTAACAGAGGAAAAACTAGATGAAATCGGTGTCCGTCTAGGTCCAATATTTTATCATGATACACAATAAATGTGGACTGGTATCAAACACTAATCTTAACGCATTTCTTCAGCATTTGACAGCAAAGGAAAAACTGTATGTTTGGTTTCAACAGGATTCTGCAACCGCACATACAGCTCAAGAATCATTATTACGTAAAATAAAGGTGGTGTTCGATGATACAGTAATTAGTGCTCGTTTGTGGCCATTGTGCTCTCCCTATTTAACTTGTGATTTTTATTTATGGGGTAGTTTGAAAGACAAAATTCTGGGTTGCAAGAAACCTGTTCCATAAATTGCTATTCTCTCGTTAAGTAACGGACCTTTAAACTATTCCAGTCTTTAAAGTATAGGTCGTTGCAAATGTGATATTTAACGATCTGTTACCTATTCCATCTTTAAACGGAAAAGATTCAAAATGACAGAGCCATCGTAGCCGGCGCAAATAATTTGCTTATTATACGTGCGTGTCGCTATGGTAATATTGTGTTTTTGGATAGTCATTGTTTTCAAACTTTGCACAAGACAGGCATCAAATACTGACCTAGGTCAACATACAACAATTCTTGGTACAGATTGATAGAGAAGTAACCCCTCCTGTTTCGGTGATACATCTCATTCAAGTGTCCACTAGGGCTTTGAATTTTCATATGGCTACAGTCTATGCACCAATAACGTTGCGAAAATTGCAAATTGAGAAGAAATCCTGTTTTACTGTTTGTACAGAATTTCCTTGAGGCATAGTAATGTATTGTTCTCTCATTCTTGCAATGCAGTCACACGTCTTATTATTCTACAAACTGTAGATTTATAAACATGAATATGATCCACTATCACATTCTGAAACGCTCCTATAGCGTAATAGCGCAAGACAGTCAACAGCTGTTACTTGCTGATACTGTCTTACTGCGTGCGATTTGTTTTCCAATATGATGCCCTATTTCATGCAAGAGAGCCATGAATGTCTTTTCGATAATCTAAATCTAACCTTAAAATCAATATTATCGTATTCTTCTAGAGAATTTGATCTGTCTTTCAGTATTCTTGGTCTTGGTAGATGTCGTACCATACCAAACATAACCTTTACGTCAGACGATTCTATAATAGTAATAAAATTGTTTTATTCACAAAACTTTTCCTATACATACATGAATCTCGAGTTCATTGTGATATGTATATTACATTTTACTTACCGATACCTGTTTCTGATGATAACATATCTACGAAATTATTTAATATTGTCAAATACAAAAACAAGCAATATATGTACAATATGGCGGCTAACAATTCGTTAACAGTTTACAGCTCCGATTTTCGACCTATAGTTTACAGACTGCTTTAACGAACCAATAGCTTTAAAGGTCGTTCTTGCAACGCTTACTGACGCTAAATGAACAGTTATAGGACCAATAGCGTTAACGAACCTATAAATGCTTTCTTGCAACCCAGCAAAAGTGTCTTGCATGAGGAACTCTAGGCTAATATTGAGCATGAATGAAATAAGAAGAATTTCAGTTGATGAACTTAGACGAGCAACAACATAATCTTGCGATCTCAAGCCTGTATACAAGCAGAAGGATGACACTTTCAACATTCACTGTAAGGTAGGTTTTTCGTAGTACGGAATTAAAAAATGGGCCAAGTCTTGGTAGCAGTCCTCCTCTATGTAGGCAACAAGCTTCACAAGACTTCCACAAGTAGCATACATTTCGGCGCTCTTCTTTACTGCACATGCGCAATGCGTTGTATCTGGAACTTAGTAAAATGAGGTGGCCCAAATTTTGTTTCTGGCTCCGCAGAGTTTAAGTATCAAATGTAATTAATTTTTTCACGAATTTATATTAGTTATATATATGAGAAGGCAAGATCTGACATGTGCGCTAAGTGAGAAGGGAAAGAATGAGCTATCAGAAAGAGAGTTTATTTCAGGATATTATACGAATCTACTGACACGGAAGTTCAACTCACACTAAATCTTATCTTCCCCCTCCATACCCATTGGTGATATAGCTATGGCACATGATAAGGTCACAGGATGGGTCTTGCCTCCTTTACTGTATAATGTAATGATTCGTAGTAACATTGTCTGATTAACTTCTGGTAGATGTTTTTTTAAATTTAATTTTAGTTATAATATTCTGCTCACTTTATTTGCAGGTAAAAAAAGAATACGTGATACATTTTTTGACACTAATTTTTGTGTGTAAAAATAAAGTTTTTATACCGAAGGACTGACTAATCAGCATAAAGTTAAATGGATATAGAGCAGATGGACAGGTGGTTTACCAAAAGCAAATTTTTCAGTGCATGTATTTCAATTAGTAAAGGTATGCACAAACATTTCTTAATGACATTTCTATGTCTCATATCATAATGATGTAAAATACACTCATAACTGTTCGATTTTACAAAGGTGTTCACAACTTACATTATTATACCTGAATCATTCCTTTACCATTACTGGTAGACTACAATTTTATACTGTTCCAATGCATCTATCAGCAATTTTCTGTATGCTTTCTTTTTATAATTATTACATGGTGTAACCTTTATAGAACGAACAGAAGTTTCATGTTTCCTTGATGAAGTGTATTCAAATGTTGCGAGATTACAATAGCAAATATATTTCACAAATGTTCAAAATTATAGGGAATTTAACAAACAAAAATTTTTACATATTGTTCTAATAATATGTGAGTATTTTTAATCCCAATTCTTAGGAGGAGTACTGGAGAAGTTATAAATAACTACAGTATACATCTTGATTACACAACTTTTAACACTATATCACTTAGTTCTGAAGAGGGCTCCCAAGCTGAAACTAGTATTTAGTATTTATAAACTTAGTTCAATATTAATACGTGAAAGTAATCACCATTATATTATATTATATTCCTAATATAAATAATTACTGGGCAGGTGGAAAAAAAAAAAAAAGAAAAAAAAAAACAGGCAAGTAAAATCACTTACACACATGTACACAAGCAAAACTTCGTTCTTTAAGACAGGCATATGATAATTCTGTAACTTACAAAGTTTAACTTAACTGGGTGACTTTAATTACACTGAAACGCGAATACAGTTTGAAATATGACACATATACACGGTCATTTTTTCTACCACAAATATCAGGGAATCTGTCAGGTCCAAATCCGATCTTTTTTGTAGGTTGTTAAGTACTTACTACGTCTGGGTCTCAAATATACAAAAACATGAAATGAAGGAAAAATGCACAAATACAATTTTTCTGCATTTGAGTTACTACTTTTGCACAAATATTATATATTCTGCACAACATGGACACATGTCCCAAAAGCTACGTAATGAGACTGACTACTGTGATAAGATTAGGGTTAGATGAAGGGACAGATAAGTGACAGGAAGCTGAGAACTATGACAAATTTTGAATGGGCTAGATGAAGGGATATGAAGAGTCCACTGCAAGAATGCTGGATGTCACTTTCTTGTCGAAAATGAACCAAGACTGTCAAAGCATAGCTTAAGACATATAGAATGTACATACAGAGTTATATGCCATTAACACTGATAGTCATTGTCCAGTAATGATCAGAAAATCACAGTTAAGCTTTGAGCGCTAATTATTTCAAACTTTCAATTGCTTCTCCTGCAAAATGTATTCCAAATGACATCCATCATTCTTGCAGTGGACTCTTCATATCTAAGTCAAGACATCGAGGTCAGTGACAAGATTAAAGAGAATTAGGTGAAAGCTGAGGACTGAAACAAATTTTGGTAATTCGCAAGAAACCACCAATCCTTTACAAGGTATGTGACAAGGTTAATGGGTTAGTTGAGGGGTTATCTAAGAGTGATGTGAGGCCGAGGATCTTAAATCACTGAAATATTTTCACATATTCCTCGACCTCATGTCACTTAGATATCCCCTCAACTAACCCACTAAGCTTGTCACATAACTTGTAGCAGACCGGCAGTCCTTAGCTAATTATCCACATTTTGAATGAGCTAAATCAAGGAATAGCTAATTCAGGAGGTCGAGGATTGTGATAAGGTTAGAGTGGGTTAGATGAGAGAACAGCTAAGTGACAAGAGATGAGGACTGTGACAAGGTTAGAGTGGGTTTGGTAAAGGGATAGTTAATGACATACAGGTTATATTGCATCATCACGTTTTCCTATTTTTTTTACCTATTTTTATATTCTATAAATCCTCATATGGTATTCTAAATACAATACTGCAGTAGAGGTCCGATATAATGCAGTTGTTGGGAGACATACGTCATCCCTCCGATATAGCTTAACCTCGATATATCGAAAATTAACTTGCAGAGTGACAAGATTTCTAAATTTGTCTTGTTTTTTCATCCATCTCTAATTGCTTCTTTTGGAACACACTCTCACGCAATAAACCTGCCTTTGACTCCCTGTTTTTATACAATCAATTATTTTGAATTATCACTTCATAAAATGATATGCTTTTCTTTGCTGAGTTGTCACAAGTGGATTGAATTCGAAACTCAATATTACGTGAATGTGCTGTGTGATTAAACTTTACACATGTGGACAAGAGGATGAGGGTTGTTTTCTTCAGTTGTTTTAAGACGTGGGCCTAAAAATTTAACACTACCGGTATGTGAAGAGAGTTTTCTGAGAAATATAGTCAAAATCGGCAGCTGTAGAGTTAATTTTCCATATTTTACACTTAACTTATCCTAGACTATTAAGAATTTCTTACAGTTTACAAAATGAAAACATTTAGTCATGCAGAATTACAGTAATATGGGACTGATAACGGTATAGGATTCCCTCTGACCTAGAGATAGGGTTAGTGATAAATTGTAATGCAGAGACTTTCTATGCAGACTAATTCACTTTATTTCTATAATTAAAATTTGTATGATAATGTTTTTTCTCGCGAACATAATTTTCACCGTATTATATCTGAGTCCATGGTGTGTCGGACTGCGCTTTATTGGGCTTCTACTGTACTTTAAAAAATCATGCACCACTTATTTCAAGCAATTTTTTTTCATCCGAAAATAAACATGTGCTCGTCTTGTACAGAAACCCTCAAATATTTAAAACAGAGACAATATGCTTCACGTATAGTTACAGACATGGACACTGCCGGAATTTGTAATCAAATATAACAATTTAAAAACGCTATATGTTACAACATTTTTACTGAGAGAATTTTTGTCAACATGGATCGTCGAAATAAGCTGAAAATTGTCCTGTGCATGAGATGTATCTTAATAGTCTATATGGCTCGCAGTCAACAGTGTAGACTACATAATTAGCCCCATTTACAAATTATTTTGTTCTGAGCATTTCAAGCAGATCTTAAGAACGTACAAATTCCTGCACTTTTATTCACACTAGTTTCGTAATGAAGGGTGACTATAAAATTTTGGTATTCTGCACGACGTGGGCACATGCGCCAATAACTAAGTAAGAGGAGGCTAAGAAATGTGACAATATTAGAATGAGTTACAAGAAGGGATAGCTGAGTGATAGGAGACTGAGGCCTGTGGCACATTTTGATTAGATGAGGGGATACCTAAGTGACAGGAGGTCGAGAATTGTGACAAGTTAGAGTGGGTTAGATAAAGAGATAGGATAATTACCTATATGGGTTATAGGTCAATTGTATGGCCACTTTTTCCTATTTTTCAGCTTATATTTTTCAGTTTTCAGTAAAACAAAATTACCATTATACTCTATAAATCCTCATATTTTAAACATTATCCTTTTTGGAAATTTTTTATCCAAGAACACCATGTGTCCGTCTCGTACAGAATCTACTGAAATTTACGCTAAGTGGGGAGAAAGGTCAAGAATAGGCCATAGGCCTAGCTCTTTACATATCTCTAAACGTCCTCACTGGACACTACAGCCTTAATCATACATCCATTCAAAGATGTTGAAGTATTTAAGAGTATTTACCATAACAGTTCCATTTTCAAATATATTAAAAGCTGGCACTTTGGTAGGAACAACACCACCAGGACCAGGCTCCGTTGGTGCTGGCCGGCGGAAAAACGAGGTTATGAAATAGATGATGAGACCTCTAATAATCAAGGTTTTGGTGATTGCGAAAAATGATTCCATTCTTGTTGGTTGGTATCTCTCCCGTTCTTGTGCAATTCGAGCTGCAAGCTGAAATCATATATATAAGCTATAACTTATAGAAAACTTAAAAAAAAAAATATGAAGTACTCATTTTAATCTTTTAGGTCTAATAAAAATGAAAACTACCAACGCAATAATATAATTTGTATATGTAACTAAGTTTCACTGAGGTTGTCATAATGTTTAATTCAAAAACAATTTAGTTACTGTGTGACACAACTTTTCCAGGATAGTCAATGACCTATTTCTGATGTTTTCCCCCCTAGGATTAGTCATGCCCTCATGACCATTCAAGCCTAGCGAACCAATGTTTAAACAAATATCAAATTAAGTAAATAATCAAAGCCGATATAAAACTTATATCCAAAATTCTTACATCATTTTCCCCTCCTTCTGGTCCTTCGACAACATTTTCCTCGCTCGCATCTACTGTGTCAATTTGTTCATCACACTCTTCCTGATTTACTGTCTCCCTGTCGTCAGCCATGATTACTGTACTCTCGTTCTCAAAAAGACTCCTTCATCACCTTTTACGTAATTTTGAATGTAAATGAAACATAAAAATAAACAAAATTACACAAATTATTAACTACTACATATTTAATTTTAAAGGCAATTACAATTTCTTTGAAGTATTACCAAAACGTTATCGAAAGAGAATTCAATAATGGCCGGTGTAGCGCTGACCAACAATGTAGCTTAGCTGCGACATGGCGGGGTTTCGAGAAGTTGATCGGCAACATTTCCCGCTAGAGGATATTCCGTCTATTGTGAGATTATTTAAGCAACAATTAGAAAGTTCATCTGAACCTGACTTAGCGCTGTTATCTATCGTTGTTGGGGCAGTCGAGAATTCGTTGACATGTAACAGAACGTTCACTCTGCAGAAGGAAACGGACACGTTGGGTGAACCCAAGCTCCCCGCTGTTGAATATCATATTGCTGAAGCGTTATATTCTAAGTTTCACGCTATAATAAAAGGTGCTGTAGACTTGACACAATACAGCGGCAGTAAGTACGCCACAAGAGAGCTTGTCAAAAAGGTATCTGATGTGGTCTGGAATTCTCTGACAAGGAGTTACTACAAAGATAGGGCACATCTACAGAGTCTCTATAGTTATTTGACAGGTAGGCCTAAAGCAGCTGTTATAAATATTTTGATTGAGAGATACTGAGTACGAGAAATTAAGAATTATAATTAATAATTCATTTTTACATTTTATATAGGAAACAAACTGGATTGTTTTGGAGTGGCATTTGCAGTAGTAGCAGGCTGTCAAGTTCTTGGCTATCGAGATGTCCATCTGGCGTTGTCAGAAGATCATGCATGGGTCGTGTTTGGAGAAGGAGGATCAGAAACAGCCGAAGTCACATGGCACGGTACGTTTATTTTATAGTATCCTAATTATGTGCTCCAAACATTGTTATGCATGGAAATATAACTTGTCATGAACTGTATTTAGGCTATAGCCCTTAATGTCTTGTTCTTATTATAGGAAAAGGAAACGAAGACAAGCGCGGTCAACCAGTAGGTCCTGGAATGGGTTCAAGATCATGGTTGTATGTAAACGGATGCCCCGTGATTTGTACGAGACCTATGGAGGTGGCAGCTTTGGTGTCTGCTATCAATCCCAGTTTGAGTGCGACAAGTGACGCGATGGAAGTAGCCCTTTTGCAACAGGAGCTCCTGTGGCTACTGTACGATTTGGGCCATCTTACTCACTATCCTATGGCCATCGGTAAGATAGCAGCCTGCAATAATATAATTCAACATGCACATACAATACACTTCCGTTTTAAGTGTGTGCTACTATGAAAGTGAAGAGAATATTTCTAGTTTATTTTCTGTAGTTGTATATTTATTAGAAGGAAGAATTTCAGTGTATGTGCCTCTTAAAAGTGCCATAGTCGACTTCACTTTTCAGTAAACAAGCTCTCTTAAACAAATGATTGTGGAACCTATCGGCAATGCCTACTACAAATTAAGTCTCCTGAATAATAATATTAACCTTGTTTTGTATGCTACAGGAAACTTGAGTGATCTGGAAGAAGTAAGCCCCACACCTGGGAGACCTCCATGCTCCACACTGTTCCAAGAAGCGGCTATCTCAGCCAGGACATATTATAAGAACCAACATGTGTACCCATATACTTACCAGGGAGGCTACTTCTATCGGCATAAGATGTACAAAGAGGCCTTCGAGAGCTGGGCTAATGCTGCTGATGTCATCAGACTGTGAGTACCACATTTGAGGGTCAAGTATTGTAAGCAGCTTAATATTTTAAGTAGGCGAGTGATTATTTCAACACACTACAACTTAATTAGCATACTGTACTAGCTCTGGAATATTTGTAGGCCTATTTGTATGTTGCTTGCTGTGAGTAGCAAGCCAGTGCAATCTCACAAGGTGCTACCCTAAGAGAACTCGGTCCACATAGTAGGGAACTTGTAGGCGAGAAATTGTAAGTTTCATGTTAGCTCATTTTGTTTTGTGTGGTGTAAATCTATAACGTAAGAACCAAATGTTTTTCTTCTGGGAGAATAAGAAGAGAAGAACGAAAAGTGTGGTTTAAGATAGTTAAGTAAGATATAATTTTGATTAGTTCCTGTAACAGCATAAAGATTAGACAGAACTGTATGATTGGTATACTCAAATATTTAAAAGGAGATTTACCTGTACTACATTGAGATTATTAATTTGTGAGTCAGCTTTCCCTGCAATCTATTATGGGATATGAATATGTTGCCAGCTGGGAAAGTCAAGCTATTGTCATTCAAGTACCTTTCCTGTTCAGCAGTATTCAGTCGGTTCTACACTGAGTGAATAAGTTTGCATTTACATTATTTTAGGGTTTCTGTCTGTGTGAGGTAATACTGGTAAATAGTTCTATCCAGTGTATAAGCCCTAGTCTTTGTGATGACATCGAAATGCCTCGTATGAAACATTCTTTACAACAAGTGTTTCTGTATGATACATCTGTTAAGAAATGAGTGTGTACATGCCAAGGAGATCATTTTCAACATCTGTTATACATAAGGTAAAATTTCTTAAATATAAACCTTTGATATGCACAGATAATTCGCTCTTATAACCATCCTCACCCAATACTGTTTGGAGACAAGTGACAGTGCAGTTGCAGTCAGCAACTAGCGTGAAAACCGACACACGAACAGATAATCTCCCTGTGCATTACTGTCCTTCTGAGTGGCTTTTCATATCTGTTGACAGGTACAACTACTCTCGAGATGACGAGGAGATCTACAAGGAGTTTTTGGAAATAGCAAATGAGCTGATTCCTCACATCATGAAGGTGGTGAGCTCAGGCCACAGTGCCCGCTCCATTCTTAAGGATCCTGAGTGTTTTGCCCATTTGCTGCGCTTTTACGATGGAATCTGCCAGTGGGAGGAGGGCAGTTTGACCCCAGTGCTGCACATTGGCTGGGCAAAGCCTCTCGTGAACACAATATCCAAATTTGATGCTGATGTACGCGCCCAAGTAATGATAGAGTGTCGAGGCAGTGAGTCCAGTGACGGTGGTGAGGGAGCCAATGCTGACATGCAGACTGATGGGAAGAACAATCTGGAGAGCAAGGAGCTACTCCTTACACTGCTGAAGGAGGAAACCCCAGCTGCAGATGAGGACACAGCATGCAACAAGGGCACTGGTGCAGACCCCAAGTACCTGAATAATGAATATCTCAACAACAACAATTACTGTAAGACGAGAGAAGGTAAGTATACCACCTTGTCTTTCTTAGCCGCACTTTCAGATATGGTGAGAGGTGAGACATTTTAATTATGCATTTTGAATCATGAGCAGGCATCGAGACTTCGGACCCAATAGAGCAGTTCAGTGGGAAATCCGCTTAACGGCGTACTAAGTATAGTGGTAAAGCGTACAGTGGTTGGGGGTACTGTAGAATGAATGCCAACAAATACGGAAAGGAAAACGCTCTGGATTTGAAGGTTCTGACGAATAATTTGGTTTTCATACAAACCTATTTTCAAACTGTATCTGAAACTATTACACGGTTAGAAAAGTCAGAGCGAGAGATGCCGGAAGCCCTCAAATTAATTTAGAAAATTATGCAGAGAATTAATGAGACATCAAGTACACCAGATACTGAACGTGTAAAACAGAAGTGGAAATCAATTTTATGTAAAAATAACGGATATGGAACATTGCGTAACATAAACAGCAAATTAGTGGACATAGAGTCACCTGAGAATAAAGGACAGTCTCTTAGAGACTGCAGTGATGTTAGGTTTTTTCGTTTCGCTCCTATCACGTCATTGCGACGTAGAGCGCAGCTTTCTACAGTACAAACTTTGGCAGATAACTGAAAAAGATTTACGTTTGAGACACTGAGAATGTATGTTGTAGTAGGTACATTGCAATTCGGTACTGTAACTGCACTTCCTAAAAGACGACCAATAGGATAAATGAAAAAATTAAAATTGCTTCATGCTTATTTCCACCATTAACACTGTGTATAATTAAACACAAATGCTTCTAAAAGACAGGAGAATAAATGCTTTTCACATTCTTTTGACATTATCATTGTGTAATGTATATTTACTTTCAGAATGTACATATGTGTGTTTTCCCATACTACTGTACTCTACTCTAAATAGCAACATTGTTACCTCAACACATCTCTATCTACCTGCAGCGAGTCAACAACCTATATTGCATGCACAGTAAACTTATTGTATCGGGTCCAAAGTCTCGAAGCCTGATCATGAGTATGTGTGTCATTTTTTGTGGTCTAGTGATTAAATAATGGTTACAGTGTTTCCTTGAGTATCAAAGTATCGTGAGTTCAAATCTGGCAGAGGGCAATGGATTACTGTTTAGGCTGGGTAATGAAGGCAATGTACGATTTAGTGTAGGATGAAATGTAAAAGGGTTAGTGATCAGGTTGTTGTCACTTGCAGGGGGAAGCAACAATACCAGGGACATCATACGAACCCTGGAGTCCAGAGTAATTGGAGATGACGTGGGAAAACAGAAACTGCAAGGTGACGAGGAGGCCTTGGCTCCCCACCCAAGCATTGCTGCTCTTACAGCTGCATGTGGTGAGAAGATATTGAATCCAGAATATCTCCTACAAGGGGGTGGCGAACCCTTTGTGGGGGGAGGCAGTGTGATCGCAGAGACCCCAACAACTATTCCGTCACTGACATCAAATGGGGCGCATGCCCCCGGTCCATCGAAACAGGATGACAGCAAGGAACAGATCGAGTCAGAACTGAAGAGTACAGGTCGACCACGCCTCGTCCTTCGCAGCCACAAGATGAAGGGGTTGAAGGACTTGCTGCTTGCTGAGAAACTCAACACACATGCCATCTCTCTGCAGCTCACCGCACAGTCACAGGTGCAGGTTAGCAAGAAAGGGAGAGGTGGTCCAGAACCCGACATGGCAGCTATGGGTCTCAGAGCCAAGAGGGCACGGAGGGACTAGACCACACACTTTGGTCGCCACAGCTTATCATGCAGTCCCATCTTAGCAGAGGGGATGAGCAGGGCTTGGAATCATCCTTGTGTGTTCGCACCATGTGAACAGAGACAGTACTGCATACTGTCACGAGCATGCGGACCGGAGGATTGAGTGACAGTGACCACTTAAATCTATATAATGATGTGAAGTGGAAATGCACAAAGTGATAAATTCAGATTTTTGTTTTGAAATTATCCCTGAAAACATTTACATAGTTTTAAACTATGACATTATTGTTAAGCTAGTCAGCTTAAAATTGCTTGGTGACCAGTTCATTGTCCTCCTTGCTCCCTTTTTCTGTTTCCTCCCCTCCCCCATCACCTGCGTGTTTATTTTAGATTGTTATTAACTAGTCACTCAATGCTTTTGGGTCGGTCTCGTCTCACCACTTTTAAAATTGCTGTATTGCACACAAGCATGACCCTTGGGGCCCTGGGAAGGGACTTTTAAGATGTGCCAAGGCAGAACCATAGTACCACTGTAATCCAAAGAGTACTATAAAAACCTTGCCTAAAATACCAGAACAGTATACAGTATATCCTACTCTTCCTCAGAAAGTCCTAACACTTTATTTTTATCGTAGATACTGTAAAAAGAAACTTTTTTCTAGTAAGGAAAAACAGTAAGAAAGTACAAATCTGATTTTTAAAAAATGAACTTATCAAAAGTATTTACGTATCTATATTTTGTTAACTTAATGATTGTAATGTAAAAGGCTTAACTTCTTCGTAATTAAATGTGTACATGTAAATTTAACCGGGATGCATGGGTGGATAGTTGGTTTTGATACATTATATCCCCACGCTGTTAGTTTCTTTGTTGTTTTAAGCATATGTTCTCCCCTCCCATAGAGCTTATTTCTTGGTATGATATTAGATTGAGAACATTGTACCAAAGTCCACAAAGGACTTGAATTGTTGATGGTTCCAGTTAAATTTACATCTCATCCCAACCAGTATTACATTTTTGGGGAAGAGTTTTATAAACGTGTTAGGCCATGTTGAAAAACATGTTAACGACATCAACTCGTTGGGCTTGATATTCCAGTCATTGTGCTTGTTGGCAAATGGGAAATTAGTTTTCCCAAACAAGAATCTGGACTCTGTATCCAGAAGACCTAAATGACACTGGTGATAAATACTATACCTAAGAGAGGTGATACATTAAAAGCTTTCTCAGAGTTAAATTAAACAATAATGTTTAGTACTTTAGAAGAGTGTGAAGAAAAGTTTTTAACATAACTATGTGTTCTATTTCATGGTTTAAGGTTGTGTTTGCTTATGTTCTTATAGGGACACGATACATTTAGTTCTGTTGTGTAGGATCGCAACACATGATGCACACATATTTTTATGCTTATGCACACAATGCAGCACTAATAACTAAAAGATTCCTGTAAACGCTTACTCTCAGATACACAGACCATCTGATTTGTTATGTAATCACTAAGGTATAAAAGTAATGTATTCCATAGGCAGAGGTTAATACCAGTGACTATCTCTGATAACATTCCAGACTCAGTTTTTTTATTATTATTTTGTATCATTCCTATGGTTTTAAAAACTTGGTTATCAAAGTCACAAAACTGTATCTGTTATAATTGGTTTCATAAGTACGTGACCAGCTTTTATATTGTTTACACATATGTAACACACATTTGACTGTATGAGACTATAGATCCAGAATAGCATATAATGATTTCATTTTATCCATAAACATAATGTTGCTCTCAGATCAAAGGCTCCAGTCACGCTACAACTTAATCAGCAATGATTGTTTAAGCTTTAATAGTGAACCAGTGTTGAGTTTTAATTTATTGTTGAAGATTTCAGCTGTACACATTATTCAATATCTGTGTAATTTGTTCCAGAAAAATAATGGACTATAATATCAGCTGTATAGCTATTACACACACAAGTTTCTGTATAGATTATAACTTCGAACAGAATTATGTAGTGCAAGAAATATTTGTCCTTTGCCACAGACACATTGTTAATCCCTAATCAAGAGTACATTTCTGCACTTTGGCAGATTCAGCAAAGGATCCCCCCCAGGACAGTTCTCTCCCATTACAGGGTCAAAGGGCCATTCTGAGATAATAGCTCAAAAAAGATTACTAATTTTGTAATAAATGTTTGTTATACATGTGTAAACATTTCTTTCTTTTATGGTTTAATCTTTCTTTCAAAATTCTAATTGTATTTTTTGCGGAATCTTATGAAATATGAGGAAGTTAGTTTAGTTTGACACTAATTGAAGCGTGTTTTTAAATTCATCGTAATTAATGCGCAGTCTGGGCAATGTAACTGTTGAACAGATCATTGTTAAAATGCAGAACAGTATATTGGATGACTGACTGATAATCTATTTAACTTCCATATACGAAGTTGAAAAGAATCAAGTTGATAATAAACTTGTGGCAGCAATATGACGTATCGGGTTTTCCAACTTTTCAGTTAAGAGTATATTGAGCTGAATGCGTGTACAAATTTTAGGTTAGGTGAAGCTTCCCATCGGCCTTGAACTGATTGATTATTCGTTCATACAGAGCAAGAAATCAAAATAAAGCTGACGGACTTATTCAGTGAGTGATGCGCATGATCTAATGCTGAGTTTAAAAACACTGCATAGGTAGCCTATAATAGGGTGAATGACACAGTATTCGAAGATAGTTTCTTTCCTTCCCTCCCTCCTTCCTTGTTTTCTCAGTGTTATAACATGTGAGGGTCTCTGTTCACAAGAAAACATCATACAAATCAATTTTATTGCTTACTGGTGTTTGACTTTAATTACATAATATGCTTGCTAGTTGATCTAGATAGATATGTATAATTATAATAGCACTCCTTATGGGAATGATACTGCTAGTCTCAGCAGATAGTGAGCCAGACCAGACATTTCCTTCACATAGGCTGAATTGTAATACTGTGTTCAGTAACAAACAATCCAATTGGATATTATAAAAAAAAATCAAATGGGGAATGCATCAACTTTTCAGCTGTATAATCTGGAAGTTTCAAGTGAAATTTATGGTTGGCATAGTGACTCTGGAGCTGTTTGCTTTAAGATTGTTGTTTGTTATTCTCATTTCACTATTGCTACGTTTATACTGTCAACTAAATCAAAAGAACCGTTATAGTTTCATTTTAGTAGAACTACCTATACGCATATTAAAAGTACATGCCCTAAGTGCAGTATGCTCCCTCTCGTCCCCCTTTCATGATGATGAATTGGGAAGAAGATTTTAGGTTTTGCACATGTCTTTTGAGATTAGTTTCTCAGACATTTCACAATTACTACTCGGACCTTGTCTTGGGTGATCAAATCTATAAATACTTGAGTTACAAAACCTAAAATCCTTTTCATATTGTTGAATTATTTCTGACATCTTGTTCTGCGCATTTATATTTTTTGTTGTTTCGTATTTGTTGAATTTAAAGGCCTTTGTTCTTGTAATGTGAAAGAAAACTTGCTCGTCAAAATGTTTTAGTGATAAAAATTGACCATTCCTTTTTGATTCGTACAGCCTATGGATTTTAAAAGGTTCAGTTTAACAGTATATTAATTACAATTTCATAGGCCTATATCACATTGAACTGATTTTATTATTATATTTAATTAAAACTGAAGTATTCTTTTCTAGAATCCGTGATTTTTCCATAATCTTAGGTACTGGTACCTAGTTTTTTAATTGATTGAATATACGTAAATCACTTTCTCTTATATTTTAAGATACGTAAATCACTTATTCTTCATATGTTTTTTAACTGAACACGTTTACTATGGAGGAATATCGTCTTAATTAATCACAAAATTAGCTGAGACTGTAAATATTCTCTTTAGGACGACTTTGCCATATTATTTATTTTTAGCTGTTCCCAATGACCTGCATTATTCAATGGTGAGAAAAAATACCTCGTTATTCATTGTATCCATTTTTTATTATGCATATATCACAGTTGGAGAATGCTTTAAGTATTTCTTTGACATAGAGTCTGTTATTATTTTTGTTTGATGATGAAGGCGTTGGTTTGATATTGATGCTATTTGTAAGGTTTAGCTAGTAGATATAATAACGATGTCCCAAACAGTAGGAAGCAAGATGTTTGATCTGATAGCCTAGAGTTCGAACACTGTTGACTGCAGTGCGACTGTTGTGTTGAATGTTGATGAGAGAAAATTGTTGTCAAGGATTTTTATTTTTTGAAGTATTAAATTAAGGTGAAAACATGTTAAAAAAAATTGTGTAGGATATGGAAGGGCCGTCGAGACTGTGATTTCGTGAGTGACTAAAAATAATAAGAAAATGAAATCAGTATTTTTGTAAGCAGAAAAGTCACTTATGAATTAAGTAGCTAGTTTAAGATGATGATTATTATTATTATTTTTTTGTGTGTGTAACTGTGCAGTAAAACATGTTTAATTTGACCATGTCTTAAGAACTGTTTGTTAAAATGTTGTTTGTAATTTATATAGTATGAAGCAAAGAGACAGTATGTATATATGTGTATTGGAACAGACTGAAACTGTTTTCTTCATGAGTTTTATTGTATATAGCGTTGGACTTCTTGGTGCCAGTGCAGGCACAGTTGTTATGGTATGGCGCTCCACAGACTGATTCACAAAGTGTGAGGTTGTTATCTTAGTTCTTTGTTAATCCAAAGCGAAACTCTGCTATAATTTTAACAAATGCTATCTCTCCATATCCTATTGTCGTAATTTTTAATCCTTCTGCCAAAATGTTGTTTATTAGTGATATTAGTTTAGCAGACAGTGGTCTTAAAATGTTACGGACTTAGCCCAAGCTTTCTATGCTTGCCCTGGAACCTGACCAGTAATTGAGAAAAGATTTTTATAGAAGTAATTCCCTTGCATAACACGATATTACGAATAATGATCAGCTGTGCACTTCCAAGTGCAAACTTATTGCACTGAGACCATTATAACTTGATATTTTAATTGACTAGTCTAAAACTACAGATAAGAGTATTATTATGTAATACAACTGGGAGCTTATCATCATACATGCACGAACTATATCGAAGATGTGTTCTGGTTATGGAGAGATTAAGAAATGCTTACTGTCATTCCAGTGTTTGGACATTCCATTTTTCTCCTTCCTGTGGGTCTGTAATTGAACTACTTACATGAAAGTCTTTGATGCTTTATCCTCAAAATATGATAACTTTAATTTCTGCTGTAATTTCTTTTATATAAATTAAACTTTATAGATGAAGCTCGAATATCATGACTGTTTGTGATATCTTAATTTAGTAGTGTAACCAGAATTTTATCTTAAAAATCTCATTTTAGTTGTCTCAGTTCTTCGTGGTTGTCTTGTTAACATCCAAGTTTTGAAACTGTATTTTATTGAGAGTAATACTGGCATTTTATAAAATTTAGTAATTATGTGTAATCTTGCTTTTCTCTCAAAGTTGTGTGTTGTTTGTAACATGCACTTTTAAGCCTTTCAGGTTTATTCTTAACATATGCAAATTGTAAGTATGAAATATTGTTGCTGAATTAGAGAAATCTCTTTACTTGTTTTAATATTTTTATTATTTATTTCTTTATTTATTTTTAAAATTCTTACTTCATTTTTGATCACAGAAATAGGGAGAGAGTAGATTATAATATGATCTTCATAAGTTAAATGGGAGAAATGAGAAAATTACTGCTGTGAGTTAAATAATAAAGGACCTTCAAAGCTTATGACTGCACTCTTTTCAACTTGCCAATAGGAATAACCAATGGTGGTGGTGGTGTTCCTAATGAGGAACCTTTTTCCCTATCTAGTGATCCATCCTAAGAAACGTCATGTTATTTTGAGAGGAATCTACATCAAAGAAAACAAAGTGCATCTCTTCTAATAGTCCCTTCCTCCCTTCAATTGGAGAATAGGGACATAAGTAAATCGTACAACGACTTTATTCAGTACAATAAAACTAATACTATATTTATTTGTAATGGCAACACCTTTTAAAGGTTTGATTGCTGAGCAATCTTTTGATATGCGACAGCTTCCAGTCTAGAAGTACCTGAGCCACTGAATTACAACAGTGAACAAAAATACAGTACTGACCTAAAACGTATATTGTTGAAATGTAAATATTCTCGCAGAATTGTTTCGTTATTTTATTCTCTACAGACTCGTTAATGTGTTATTCTATATGACAAAGCTTATGTCTATTGCCTAAATAGGAGCATATTTGGATAGGCTATATGAAGTTAAATAATTCCTAAGTGATCCAGCCATAGAATAATTCATTTAAAAGCATTCAATTTCAGTAATTGTTATTTTTGCTAAACTTAATTTCGTTTTAAAATTAGTGTTCAAAACTAAAGGTTTTTAGTGATCACATGAATATTTTATATACTTTTGATAATAAATTGTTGCTTGAAGAAAAGGATAGTGCGTTCATGAATTAAAATATAAACATGCTGGCCATAGTGTGTGCAGTGGAAACCACTATCGTGTGTTCAAACTCCATTTAGAATATGGATGTTTGTTGTCTATGTGATATCCTATATTTTAAGTAGAGGCCTGACATGCTGATTCCATGGCGAAGGAATCGAGACTGTCCCTCTAGTGTTAGATTGAAAAGAAAGTATTCAGAAAGAGTTTTGGGATAAAACCAAATAGAGCAGTGGAGAAAATAAAACATGTGATAGAAAATAATTTTAATTAAAATGAGGAGGCTGTAGAGAAGAGCATGTGTGTGTTATAAGCTAATGAATCGAAGAAGTGCTTCACAATCTATGAAGCTGGTCTCACTGCTAAGGACCTGTGCCAGGTTCCTAGGGGACTGAGAAAACTGAATTTGTTTCCAATATTTTGTAATGACCATGACATTATTTATCTTGTGAATGAAGATCCCTTTTTATTTATACGTAAGCCTTCATCATGTTTTTTCTTCACATGTTATGCATAAAGTAGGAAGAGCAATGTGGACAGAAATGATGAAATCATAGTGAACTTCCTACGAAAAAAACAGTTTTATTCTGAACCAGTGGTATTGTCAGAACATTGTTTTCAAAATACAGTGAAATCTGTACACACAATAATGTACATTGTGGTTTAAGTTGTGAAAATTTGTAATGTAATGGTTTTTAATTCATTTTTGAGACATATATAATAATACCTGATATAATTCTCAAGTCTTACATAAATACGTATGTCTTTTTAAATTTTGTCTTGCAAATTATTACGTGTTCTCAATATCTTTCATAACTTCCAACGAGAATTCGTTTTACCTTTTTGGGTGACAATGGACTCTGGTGGCAATGTAAACTTTATGTTTGCTGTCATCACAACTATATTGCAACGAAAATTTAAGAGACTTATATTTTGAATACACTACACTGAGTGTGGCTACTTTTATTCACAACAAAAATTAATAGCAATGGCTCTTTCAAAATTCCTAAGATGTGTAGGAATCATGGTGTGACAGGTTTCACTGTACATCGTGTGTACGGTAGTTGTTAAGAGTAGTGGCATCTCATGAAATGAGAGAGTGTCTTTAGTTATTAAGATGAATAAGTACAATGCTGTAAGGTCGGATTAACCTGTTTTACTGCAACTTTGATTTATTGGGACGTGTAATTTAGTCGCAGCAAGTGACAATGATAAGATTGTTGTGCTTGGTGATTGGGGCTTGTGGTGCACGGTGATCTTTTTGTTGTAATGTTCTACTAGTTTCACTTTAGTTGGTTGCTTCATTCTGAAACAGTGCCTGTCTGCTAGCCTGTTTGTATTGTCTGAAACTGGCAGGCTTGTCCTATGGTAAAATTGTCAGTTGTGGTTATAACACTGGTTTACATATATTTAGTATGGTTTTACTGCGCTGACTTTGTACAGGAAGATCTAGGACTGATGACAGTCCTGACTGAGATTTTTCTAGTTGTTAGTAAAATATTGGCATAGTACTTCTAGAAATGCGATAGTGTTTGGGTTGTTGTTTAGTCAACTGTCCGAAGACAGGTCTGAACCTCATAAGTGATACCAACATGGCACCACTTATGAGGCAATCAGGCCAGGAGATAATAGAGTAGGGTGACAAGTTCCTTTCCCCCTCCATTGCATACATTGCTGATCAGCTACATATTACACTAATCAGACTTCAGATGAATACAAACATTTGTTCTTACTCTGACACATACCATCAAGTGAGATGTACTGCCTGATAATAGATGTACATATCAGCCAGATCCTCAATCAGAGGTAGGTGTTTGTGTAAAGGGAAATAAGTCATAAAAATTAGTTTTGAGATAAATGAAAATTAAACTTCAGATCCTTACTGCTAACAATTTCCTACACAAATAAAACACATCAAATGCTAGTATTACTTTGTTTTTTGCACGCCCACTTGTAGAATTTTACTTGCATATTCACCTGGAGAACAAAACTCCATTTGCACAAAAAATGACAACCCTCTTTACCTGAACACCATCGAATTGGTCCCAAATTCCTTTCTTAACAACATAAGAGCTAACCAAAAGTGACAGATGAGCAGGGAAAAATAACTCTCCTTCAATACTATGCATTTTCTAAAATTTTCTTTGCTATAAACGATAAAAAAAAATGATACTATGACTAGTTTAAATAACTTGACATTTTAGTCAGGTTAACAGTCGTAACATGAAAAGGAAAAAATAAATAGAGAGAGAGACTATATTAAAATATGCGGAAGTAACAAAACATTCTGATAGATCAGATGATGAATTAATTTTATTTCTTTCTTCTTTAAGTTCATTATTATTAGAACATTTGCTTAAATAAAGAACTGTTGTCACGTTGTCTAAGTGATAGTAGAGTTATTGAAGATTATAAGTGCTTAATAATAATAATAATAATAATAATAATAATAATAATAATATAAAATACCATCAAAATAATTTCTGTAGAAATGTAGTATTTGCAGTTTTTCATTATTGTGCTTGGCATCCTCACAGCAATATCAATACATAGTTGCTATGTTACACAAATATTGATATCTTCGTTTTCTCCCATCAGAACATTGTTATGAACAGTATACATATCAAGGCAGTAGGTTGATGGATAGTTAACAGGTCCTTGAGTATAGAGTGGGTGAGAAGTCCATATACTCCTTGATATAAATGTCTTCTGTGGTTATAAAATGTCGTCTATGCAGATATTTATAATAATAGATCAATCTAACAATGGAATCGAGAGTGATTAAAAACGTGTGAGGCAACAATAATGAAACAATTGATAATGAATGAAAATATAGCGGATTTAAGCATTTTCGTGACTGAAGAATGTTTAATGACTGCAGTGTGGATTCATGAATGACTGCATACTGGATAAACAATTGCACAAATCATGACCAACCTTCAGCAGCATTTTTGGAAGGCATCACCATCGAAGAGAACATTACTGACCTGGAAACGGAAGACTTTTACGACAGAATCTGTAAATGATGCATCTCGGAGTGGGAGACTGTTGACACATTTAGAAACTTGTGCTGCTGTTAAAGAATCAATAACCCAATCTCCAATTAAGCCAACCTGTAAGCATGCTTCTGAATTGAATATTTCGTATTCAATCATGAGAGACCACATGCGAAAGGACTTGAAAGCATACCAGTTGCTTCTCCACCAGTTCCTAACAAGAGAAGTCCAGATCTCACCACACCAGATAATTCTCTTTGAGGTATTATAAAGCAGGATGTCAGCAAAAGGTGCTACTTTACAACACTGTGTGCAATGCCTTCATGACTGTGATGCCACTAATGCTACGGAAAATGAATAAATGGACCTGGAGATGCAGAGATCATGGAGAACTGCATACCGATGTTTTGGATCCATCACAGACAAGTGAATTTATTTTAAATCTATATTGAAAACCGGGATATATAGACTTTTTGCCCACTTTGTACAACTTTAATTGGACCAAATTTTCGTTCACAATTTTGACCAATTGTAAAGCTTTATATGAGTCGAATAATTCTTCGGTACAGTGACACTTCACATTAAAATGGCATAGAATCATCTGGTCTTGCTAGTTAGTGGGCACAACAGACTCTCTGAAATACAGCAGATGCTTCGTATTCGACCAATCTCTTGATCTGAATGGAAATTAAGTTAAAATTAGAATACAAATAAAATTTGTACACAATTATTTTACTGAGCACTAATATTATTCAGGATTAGTGCAAGTAGCAGAAGGGCACTGTTTTCTGATTGTAGCAAACCTGATGTTATGGAGATATGAAATTACATTTGTTATTTTGTTTTCTAGGTTCAAATAGTGGTACATTGTATAGTAGGTTCTAGTCCCAATACATCACAATATTTTTGAATCCAATAAAACCATGATAGCAAACAATTTTTGATTATTAAAATATAAACATAGTTATTGCAACATTAAATAAAAATAGCTTAAATTTAATGTTGATATTCTCTACCAAACTCTGTGAAATGAACATTAGTTTTCTGGTGACTTTGTATTTGCTTATTTTCTCTCTATTTCTCCTCTGGCTACATTGAGATAACACGTCATCAGAAATCCAAGAGTTCATTACTTTGAAATGTACTAACAAAACTGGCTCTCTCTATGACTTAATATGTAAACGTAGGGCCCAAGATAGTAAACAGTTTGTTTTTCCTTTCTCTGCTAAATGTTTGTTGAACGACACACAATATTTAGGTTATAAAGAAAAACTTTAAAGAAACGCTTCATAGTATTCCCATCTTGTCTTTGTACTGAATATGTTCAGTTTCCCCCACAAAATATTGAACCAGTGACTGGATGTAAACATACTGAAACAAATAGTCTCTTGAGTTCTATTTTAGTTTTATGAGCTTCTGTAAGAAGTAAATGTTTGTAACTAATATATGTGTTGTTTTATTTAATGCACCCTTGTTTCCTTTCATCTTACCTTAAATGAAATAACATCTGCTATCTGGACTTTTGATGTAATCTTTACATCACAGATAAATTTTAACTAATATTGGGTGAAATGAAAATATGATGATGTTATTATGATGCCAGTATTCGAGATAATGAAAAAGAGATTGATCCCACATCAGATAATAAAAGCAGTAATGGATATCTACGACAACATAATTATTATTTACGCAACTTGTGTGTAAAGTGCATAATGGAAAGTTTTCAATGTATAAAAAAGTCCACACCACACACAGTAGCTTATATAATTTTATTTATTATCATAACAGAACTCCTACTTTTGTTATGGTAGTAAATAAAATATTTACAAAATACAATTCAAATTATCAAGTCCAGCTGAAATTAATAGAGGAGTGCGCCAAGAATATCTTTCACCAACATATTTTAACATATACATGAACGAAATGGCAAAAAGAAGAAATACAAGATATTCCACTTTGTACATTTAACTTAATCTCTGTTATTTGCAAATTACCAAGTAATAATGTCACATACAGGAGGTAACTTACAGGAAGCCACATTTAAATAAAATAGAATATAGATTAACAATCTCAATAAAGAAAACGATGTCATTGGCATTTGAAGGAGTAAAATAGTCCTCAATAACCGAACAAAGGAATATTTTCATCTATTAGGAAATTTCATTTCATGTATCGTCAATTGAGGTAACATTGACCCAATTTTTACCACTCTAAAAGTAAACTTCTGTAATTTGTGTGTTTGCTCCTTTATAAAATAAATGAAACACTTTAGAAGGAATTTTGTATGAATGCTCCTGAAGCATTGCAAACATATTGCTTTATTTTTATCTGAGTTCATAAAATATTGGGCCAATGTTACCTTGGCATGGGGTAACTTTGCCCCAACTTTCCAACTTGCATAGTACACTGTATTTAGGATCATCTTGGGCAAGTGTACTTAATCCCAAAATATGATAAAATGCACTGAAATGATGTGACGTTTTAATTAAGAACTGTATAATTATTTTATTAGTAAAACACGCAAATTGAATGTCATAACAGAAATTATGTATTTTATATTATTATATTAATTGATATCTCTTTTTCAATGGTTGTACGATCCTTTTTAAGAGGATGCATAATCTGATTCAAGTTAGGATGACATTTTAGAAAAGTTTTGCCCACTCGTAATCAACCATATTGTTCTTGAAATTATTCACTTGCATCCTGTTTTGTCAAGATAACTCTTTAGTGTCATTCGCAGATCTTGTTTGCCCATTGGAAATCCGAATTCTGCTATCTTCTCGAGATGTTTCGCAAATATATTCCCTTCTCTGTGAATATTGTTGGCCGGCCTGGTTTTGCATTGAGGTTGCCTTTGAGTTTATTTTTATGGTGTTACGTGGAATACCATAATAAGCTAATGTTATAGTATAGTTGTGAGAAAACATCATTTAAGTTACTCCAGTAGTATATCAGAACGTCAATCTTTTCCTATTTTTAAAAAATATCAATCCGGCAAATAATGTATTAAATTTCAAACTTAAATTACTTTGCTAATCATATTTACTAATTTACCAAATTTTTACTGCTGAAAATGCCGTTTCACAATGTAACAGTTTCCAAAATATTTTCCAAACTACCAAACAGTTGATTCACTTAGAACAGTGCTGTTGCCTACAGGTAAGTTCTGAATACACTTGGTTAAAGTGTTTTACTGGCTGAAGCTGCTATTTACACACTACAATTGAAACTACTAAGTTAATACTGGTACCACATTTTCTGAAAGATATTAAAATGTATGTTCTCTGTTGGGCCAAGTGTTGTTGTTTTCTAATGCCAGGCATTTGACCTCTTGCACTCCAATATTTTTCAAAGATATTATCATGACCAGCCACTGAAGCACAGATTTTGAGATGTTCCGAATCCATTTCTTGGTTTATGTTGCACAATGGACAGTTAGGGGACTGATATATTCCAATTCTATGCAGGTGTTTGGCCAAACAATCATGGCCTGTTGCCAATCTAAATGCAGCTACAGACGATTTTCGTGGTAAATCGGGAATTAACTGTGGATTTTGATGCAGAGAGTTCCATTTTTTCCCTTGAGATTGTGTTATTAAATTTTGTTTGTTGAAGTCTAAGTATGTAGATTTAATAAATCTTTTCACAGAGTAATATGTAGATTTAGTAACAGGTCTGTATGTAGCAAGTGTAAAGTTATCCTTAATGAGCCAATGACGGTAAGGGAGAAAAAGATATCAGTCATGAATTAATTATTTTAAAATAACAGGCAATGTTTCTAAACTGCAGAACACTAGAATAAAATTGCACAGTATTCTAGTTCTCCCTAAATTGGATGAACAGCAGATTCATAAAGAGAAAGGACAGCAGAAATGGATTTAAGATGTTGACAGAATTACAAACAAGTTACATAAAATCCTGAAAAGCATATGTAGTAAAAAGAAGACGGGGAATACCTATGAAATAACTTTTGAAGAAATGAGGCCAGAATTGGTCAAGAAGTGGCCTAACTATGAAAGCTATGTGATAATGATAATAGACTGTATTTGGTAAACCACCTACCACAATGCAAAATAATAATCCTTGTCACTGTAATGGATAGAAGGAAAGCCAAATTGATAACATTAGTTATAACTTATCAGTCAGGAACTAGCTTCAAAGGGTTAATACTAAATGAAGTAGCTCAGTTGGTAATGCAACTAGCTACGAACTGGAACGAAAACAACCCTGTCAAATTGAGTACCAGATCTTTTCTATGTGCAAAAGGCGGTCAGAATGTGGTACTGACCACACCATCTCATTCTAGTGCTGAGGTCACAGAAGCATGGAGCTGTATCTCCATGCCCCCCCCCCCCCCAGGCCTTTATGGTGTGTAAAGACCGACTGTGCCACCCAGGCCGACGATATTTTATGTAAAGAAATGGAACTATTTTTGGGCTTACCTTTCTACTTGATGACAGCATTAACATGAATATGTGGCTTTCTCTAGTCACACTTAATGCTCACTTGTCTGCTATGAAAAAGAAGTTGTGAAATAAATCATTTTTTTTAAACAGAATATTTCAATCTTACATACTTTTCGACTCCAAAATGCTTTGTTAGTGAAGCTGAGAAAAGTAGGGAATTAAAACGTTCAATTACAGAACTGAAGACAACTGTCATATCATCACTGCCACCTCTATCTTGAAGGAGTAGGTGGACTTTTCGAGCCAGTTCACAGCTGTGGAATAATGGTTATCATGGCTGACTGTGTAATGAGAGGGCCTGGATTCAAATCCTGGTTGGACAAGTTACCTGGCTGAGTTTTTTTCGGGAGTTTTCCCACAACCCACTAAAGGCAAATGCTGGGTAACTTTCGGCACTGGATCCTGGATTCATTCCACTCAGATGCTCGATAATCATCGCAGTTGATAAAGTGTCATAAAATAAACCAATTTAAAAAAGCTCAAAATCATCATTTGAAAGAAAACATACATTCATCCCCAATTACAGAGAGATAAATTTCAGCAGAGAATTTAACTCAGGTTCGCCAAATTAGTAGGGAGAAATGCTATCTCTTAACTAAGAACAATCACACATAAACCAAGTGTTTAAACTTAAAAATCAACATATCCATGGCTGAGAAACAGAAGTCCAACTTTTTATAAGAAAGAACTCTTTGTTCCAGTTCTTGTCTGCATAAATGAATGTAACAAAATTGTAAATATTCCTCTCCATAAGGTTGCTCTTTGACGAATCAATTATCCTTTCTGGAGGTTTGACTCCTTGTTTGACGATGACTTTAACTGGCTCAGGTCGTCCAAGAAGTTAGTCTCGTCATAATTAATAGTATTATGTGGTGAGATCCCTCCAGTGACACCTCCAGATTAGGGAAAAACCAGTACTCACTCATAGTCTTAGCAGCACATGTAAAAGCTCCTCTGACCCACTTTATATTTTCACCAAACCTGACACTTAATTCCTTATTTCTACCAAGGAAACCACGTAACCAGTCCTTTCCAGGTCGGTTGTCAATGAATATTTTTTCCGTTCTCCCTATCCTGTTTATGTAGCTCTGAACCACATTCCGAATATCAATCTCTCAGCAGGAAATCCCATTTTGTACACATCAATAACTCTTCAACCAAAGTTTTTTTCTCTCTCTCTGCTTAAAACAGTTTAACCTCTCATTCTCTTATCTTATTGTTTATCTTATTATTTAGAGTGATATATGGCATGCCATACTGTTCCAATGCTTTTCGGATACCTAATTTCAGAGATTTTTTTTACCATTACTGGCTAACCTTAAAATCAAACAAATTTTAAGAATTGTTGTTATTAATACTTGTGCAAGAAATGTAAATGGATGTAATTATGTAAAAACTTACCTCGATATTTAAAACTGTGAAATCACAAAATGTAAGTTTTCACAAATAACTTTATAATCCTTCTTATGACGAGTTTATTCTATTACTACCAGCTGCTGTTTGAATTAATATAACTTTCTTATACCATTGTTATGCTCCAAATTTATTTTTGTGCGAACATGAGCAACAGATGTTTACACTGGAGACAAAACATCTAGAGTCTCGAGTGATGTCACAGCGAAAGAGCTAGCACACAACAGAATTATTTGTTACACTACTAACGGAAAATGTTGACCACTTACCTTGTGCTGCTAATCTGTGTTCTCCAACTGAACGTCCTCCATTTCATCGCTGCTGCTGGAGTCTTCACTTCTGTCATCACTCACACCTCCCAAACGTATGATGACTGGATCTACAATGTTGTTGAAATGCACCTTTCTTTCCATGTACTCATCTTCAATTTGCTTTACTCCATTGCAAATCGGAACCCAGTCACTTGCAGTCATCGAACCGACTTTTCTTCGCACAGCTGCTGCACACCAGAAAGAGTAAATGTTGTATTTCTTGATGCAACCCACCCTTTCACAATGGACCAAAATGTTTCTATCGGATTTAATTCTGGCTAATATGATCGAAGCCTGAGGGGGGTGTGTCCTGCATTAATAAAAATTTTATCTATCGGATATATAACTGTTCTAGGTTTGACAATTTTAATTAGTTCATACAGCGTAGGTTTTAACATTTTTGCATCGTACGGAATGCCTTCTTTGTCGAGCCAGTTCTTCATTTCTTCTTTCGGCATGTTGGATGTTGGAGATTTATTCAGTATCACATTATGATAGGAAGCATTATCGAAAATGACTACAGAATTTAGTGGTAAATTTGGAGTTAATTTTTCTTGAACCCATTTCTCATAATTCTGTTGGTTCATTTGGTGGTGATAATCCCCCAATGCCTGATGAGATTTCCACATGAGTAGGGCATTAGGTACGGGTACGAAACCAATTTCTTCTCCAACATGTATTATAATCAGTCTTTGACCTTTTGACACAGGTGAAAGAAGATCACTGTTACTATCGTCACACCATGATTTCTGATCCATGTGGGATAACAAGATATAAGACTCATCTAGGTAAACTATATTGCGTCCTTCTGATCTGTATTTCTTTATGAGTCTTAAATAATTTATTCTCTTCGTACTTATATCGGACTTTTCTATCAGCACACATCTGTTTGATTTAGTTTTCTTCCATCGAAACCCTAGGTTTTGCAATATTTGTTTCAAACTTGAATTTCCACCCTTAAAGCCTATCGATTCTATCGATTTATGCCTTGGTAATTTAACTGTAGGAACCTGTTTCTCTGTAATATAAAACTCATATGCATTTCGTCGCACTACACTCTCGTCGAATTCATCTAGGTCTAACACTCTCTTCTTCACGGTCCTCTTCTTATCTGGCGTTTCAAATCCAGCAATCTGACCACTCGCAACTGTTTTTGCTTCCGCACTGATTCTTTGAACACTGCTGCGGGACACGCTAGTAGCTTTTCTCCCTCTCCTGAACTTTTTTTTAATGGAATTGTAATTCCTTCAAGAATTTCTTTCTTCATGAATTCCAATACATTGTTTATCACTTCTTTTGTTTGACTATGCAATTTTTTTCCTTCTAATGTCGATCTTATAGGAGGCACTTTGAATTATAATTTCAACTGCTTATGTACACTTAATTCTATTAATGAAATACTGTGCAATTATTAATTATATTTTTAAACTTAACTTAAATGTTACTCGCAATGTTACAATGTTACCGCTATATACAGAGCGTTATACCTAAATTCACACATATCTAAGAGTATTCTTACATTACAAATCACACTTTCACAGTACAATTACATATAATTAAGTAAATTATTAATTTACGTTTATACTGTATGCTGATCACACCTACTGTATATAACTATTCACAATATCGTAAAAGAACTTTTATTCTAGTGCAGATATACACAGAAAAAGCTTTCACTGATCCAGCTGCATTCTCACAATACAATAACTTTCGTTCAGAAAATGTTTTGCAGATGAATGGTACCATACCTGCTAGTGCGGGAGGAGGGGGTGGTCAGACCATTTAAAAGTAACGGTCTCCAAGCTTCTAGATGCTCTGTGTACTAGAATTAAGGTTCCCAATGTTCATTGTGAGACGAGCTTATGTGAGGGTGGCAATGAACCTCAGGTTCCTTAAAAGCCATAAGTAATGTTCATTGTTGCTTTCTACCTAATATTACAAATTATCGGAGCCCTCTATCTATATACGTTATCATCTGCTTTTACGATACTATGCTTTTTAGTGTTCGTAACACACATTATATGCTACACTGATGCTCCCCAACAGCGAGGATAACTTGTAACAACTACTACATCATTTTAGTATCACTGCCAGAATCTATAACATGATGCCAAACTGAGCCTTATTTTCTAAATCCATCTCTAATTTAGACCTGACCACAGACCTACAATGAAGAAGGTGGATGAAATATAGAATAAAAGGACTGTACTAACAGACTAACTACCACAGTGAAAAGACTTCAGTGATGATTAACTCAATTCCTGGAGAAATTTCAAGAGCAACGCCATGGATGGAAAGCCTATGTTACAAATCTATAGGAGCTGGGTTTGATTCCTAGCAAATAAATGGAGTCTCATATTATCTCTCTCTCTCTCTCTCCTTTCTCTTGCGGTTGCCCTGTGTCATCTTAAGCAGTGGACATGTACCATGCTGAATAATGATTTGATAACACGAGAATCTCATTACTTTTAAGTGTCTAGTGTAGTGATTATGGTGATGACTAAGAAACAGATTTTTACGTGCTAAAAAGTTTGAAAATATTTATTTTCTTATGTAGTAAAAAAAATGGAAAATAAGTATAAAAATGGCAAAAATAATATTTTTCAATATTACAAAATTTTAAGTATGTATTATAAAAAAAAATCACTCACCAATCATGCTAAGACAGTGGTGGGTTCAAATAGCTCGCTGTTGCAGTAAACAATGAAGACTTACTCTAAGTTTTCCATCACAAACCGATATCGGCGATCTCAGAAAAATGCACGATATTGGGAGGACTATTCAATGTCACAAGAAGTTAGCCTTCCATATTTTATCAAAGGAATGTCACTGACACACAACACAATTTCACCAACGTCTTCTTGCCCTTCCAAAACTTTGGCAGCTTTACACATAGTATGAAATCTATAATTTTTTTTAATACACTTTTAAATTTCTGTTTAATAGGTTCTACTTTGCAACTTTTGAGTGAATGAATTTTTTTCTCAATGCCAAGCACTGCATTAGTTGTCTCAGTCAACAAGTTGATTGATGTTTCTGATTTCTTTATAGAGTGGCACAAAGAACTAAAATTTTCAGACATGTAAGATAATTAATTTTTTAAAGAACTGTCCTTAAGTAAGTTCTGAAGAATTTCAATTGATGAAGTGTCATCCTTATTTAGTTCATCTATCACTGATTTAAAATTTTCAAAATTGTCTGCATAATACACTACTGTGTCTAACCATGTCCCTCAACATGTATCTATGAGGCTAGGTGGAAGTGCAAGATCTAGATTTTTGGCTTTGAACAAATTAATGTTGGGGCTTTCATGAATACTTTTTTTCCACTCAAAATTAATGTGTCCACTTTGACTATCTGCTCACACACTCTATGTAAACCATGTACAATACGAGTATTATACAAGTTACGTGTATCATGTTTCGAAAGCTTACAGAAAGGCCTTCGGCTGCCTTCTTCATATATGAAGCAGTACTCTTAAGTAAGAATAAAACATTATCAAATTTGACCCCATTCAGCCATAACAACTGCAGAGATTCACTGAATAAGTAAGCCATCGTTACAAGATTCAATGCTGATATTTCTCTATGTGCTAATAGAAAACACTGGTTGGAAACTATTTAATTATTTTCTAGCACACCTACCACAATGTTTCCAGCTTTCCTACCACTAGAGTTCAGTGATTCGTTCATGCTTACCCATATAAATATATATTGTAACGGCCACGTGAGGTTCGATCTCACGACCGACAGAGGAAGGGCTAAGTCAGCCGTGACGGGCAGGTTGCGCGCGCATCTGCTTCCTGGGGCATGTGCTGTGGGGAGAAAGGGGAAAGAGCGACCGCGGCAGAGAAGTGGAAATATCCAGATTATTCGAGAATGCCATTCTGACCACGAACTTTTTCGTAACTATAGTTTGGTTATAAAAGAGAAGACGCAAGTGAACGTCAATCAGCCTGTCAGTAAGCCAGTGTTGTTACAAGCAGATTTGGACAGTAAGAGAGTTAGTCTTGTGTAGCAGTGAAGCCAGCTTCGAGACCAGAGCGCGACTTGAGTTGTGTCCGTAACTGTGGAGCCTGAAGCCCGGAGTTCGAGTGCAGTGGACCGCAATTGGGGGACCTGAGTTCGAAGTTCAGCGGATCGTCTCTGAAGGTCTGGGGTTCGAGATTCTGTGAAGGCAAGTGACTGAGCTAGAAGAACTAGCCAAGACAAACGAGCTGTGAACTGAGAACTGACAGTTCTGTGTTGTAAATAGTGCTTTGTGAATATTAGTTAAGATTAACAGTTCATTGTTGTTCGTAATAGTCCAAGTAAATTGTCATTGTCGTCTGTGGAGTGCACTAACGAATACTGTGTTACTGTGTGGAGAGCAAATCCTATTGTTGAGATAATAAAATTTCATTGTTGTTCAGTAAAAAAAAGTGACAATATATTTTTTCACACTCTGTTCTGATATTTCCTTGCATTTCTTTGTAACATGCAGGGACATAGATTTTTCTTAATGTTGATTCTTCTGGTGTTTCAAAATTTGTGTATTTTCTAAAAAAAAACTTTCTAAGCCCTGGACTTTTCCATTTATACTGGGTGGTGCACAAAAAGTAGTCCACCTCTCGTTTGAATGAATGTGATATTTGACAGTTGAAAATGTCATTATCGTATTGTATTGTGTAAACAGCTGCAACAATGGTCAGTTCTATGCATTAATCGATAGTTGGCAGTCTTCTGTTAGACTTTATTTCATTACATTACTCAAATCACATGTTTCTTTTCGCATTCTGCTAGATAACTTACTCGATACAAGAAATATTGCAAATTGTGGAATCATATGTGAGAATGGGTTTGTTTAGGGAAACCCGCGAAATTTTCAGGACTGTTTTTCACTTTCATTGTACAATTAAAATAATTGATGTTTTGCAAGCAAAGCTTGCTTAGAATTAAGTTTCTTTTTTGTATCATGTTGTACGAGGGCTTTTCAAAATGTTTCCGCACTTGTAACATATTTTATTTCTTTGCAGGATACACAAACAGACGACACTATTTTTCCACATAATCACCCAGCTTTTCAATACATTTTTCCCAGCAACCTAACAACTTCTTAATGCCATCAGAATAAAAAGTCTTTAATTGCGCACATAGACAATGATGCACTGCTGAGTCCAAATCTGGACTATAGGCTGGATGTTCCATGATTTCCCATTTCAGTTGTTTTATGGATTGTACTGTGTGGGCCACAGAATGCAGACGGGCATTGTCATGCAACTACAGCATGTCATCTGACAGTCTCCCTCTTCTTTTAGAGCACATTGCAGGTTTCAGTTCCGTCTGAAATACGTGAGAATAGGCCCTAGAGAATCCCAGAAGACATCAACATCACCAGGAGATGCCGGATGCTTCCACTACATGTTTTCCCTCTTGCTTTCGCGTTCATAATGGTGAACCCACATTTCATCACCTGTCACAGTTCTCTGTAAAAAGTTGTCACCTTCTTCACGATAACGTGTCAAATGGTGGGAACATATGTCTACATGGTTGCACTTATGCTCATCTGTCAGTTGCTTTGGAACCCACCTGGCAGAAACTTTCTGGAATCCAAGATTATCGTAGACCAGAAAATATGCAGATCCAATGCTGATATTCAGCTTTTGTGCAACTTCCTCTATCACCACTCTTCAGTCTTTCAGGATCATATCCCTAGCTTGTTTTTCATTTTCAACTGAGGTTAACATTTCCTAGGATTTTGTGAACTTGAAAGAGCTGTAGAGCACTATACCAGACTGTTAAAAAGGAATACAACAACAATGATATTATAATTCACAAATTTATTTTTAACTTAGATCTTTTGTTGTATCAACATGAAGAATAAAAATATATTTACAATAAATTCAAATAACTTGCTACTGCGAATCTTAAACACATTAATAATGCAGATTTCAACTGCTTTTTTTTTTTTTACTGTAAACCAACTGACCAATACTACTCATCGATTTTAACTGTGTATAATGTATAACATACAGATATTACATTCGTATTTCAAACACTATTTTATTGTAAACTTAATTACAACATATAATTTTGGAAGAACAGAACAGTTTAAATAACTGTCACCCAATGCAAAAAAGCACTGATGTAGAGACAGAAGAAGCTGCATTTACGTCCTTATAATCAGCACATTACGTCTGTCTGACGACTTCTGCCATAATTATAGTGAAAACAGAACCCTGAGGTCTGCAATAACTATGCATTATGGAATTTAAGGTGAATTTTTTATTAGATATGGAAACTTCTGTCTCTTGATAGAGGTTATTTATTTAGTTATCTCTCCTCTCTCTCAAACTTCAATAAACGTTTAAACCACTATTGTCAGCATGTTTAAAATGCACCAATTATACGAAGTAAAATACATGCTTCTGTTTGATAGAATTAGAAGACATAAGTATCATATATTATACAATAAATACATTTTGCCTCCTGGAAAGCAACTTGTCTGAATTCTGAATATCAACATAATCGACAAAATATGGTAAGAGGAGTGGCAGGGTGTCATATTTTACTTGCAATGCAGCTGCCAGTAGCATGAAATAAATATACATATGAAGAATATCATGTGTTACTTGTAAAATTATGTTCAAATAAAGTACAGAGAGGTAATTATTGACTTTCAATTTAGGAAAGAAAAAATAGAAGTATTATTGTACAACACAAAGTAAACAGTGAATGAACATAAATCTACCCCTTAGGTAAAATGAAAAGCATACATGTTGCAGAAATGTGGAGAGACAAAAATAGTAAAAATAGCAAAAACATAACATAGTGCACAGTTAAAAACTAAAAAGAAAGGGATTTTGAAGCAAAGATGAAGGTAAATAAGACATATATGGGGTTGTAAACTTGTTACTGAAGAGAAATGTGTTCTGTAACAATCTATTCCATTGCAAGTTTAGCACAATAGAACTTCACCCTGCTCTTATGGTTTTTAGTGGTGTAGTTTACGGCGCTTTATCAATTGCTATGGTTATCTAGCATCTGAATGCTATGAAGGTGATAATGCCAGGTCTAGTACCGTAAGTTACCCAGCATTTGCTCTTAATGGGTTGAGGGGAAAATCCCAGAATAAACCTCAACCAGGTAACTTGTTCCAACCAGGATTTGAACCGGGGCTCACTCGTTTCACAGTCAGGCATGCTAACCATTATTCCACAGCGTGAACCTCTGCTCTAATGAAAAAGTTAAACGCCTAGATTAAAAATGGCCATACGACTTTGCATTTGCTGGCAAAATTGATTGCTTATCAAATCTTGTAGTTTAATGGCCAGTTTTTCCAAGTAATGTTTAATTTGGCTTAACAAATGTTAAATTAACAGCTGGTTTATTTTTAACGTTTTGTTAAGACGTTTTCCATTTTTCCAACATAATTTTGTTTAAAATAACCAACACTTAACTTTAACTGTCGTTAATACTATTCTAACTACTCAACAGCAGTTGGTAATGATTTTGCATATATAAGACAACTTCTTATTGGCTGATATTATTATTTAAATTCTGTACTATGGAGTAAGTCATGAAACGTGTGTAAAATCGTAACCTATTACAGTAGCCATGATTCATACAGTACAGAGAATTGATAAATGAAAGTTGCATTTACTGCTATTGAATAATAATTATTATTATGTATGGTTATATTTTATAATGCTAAATACGAATTTCTGTTTAGAAAAATCTCAGCATTATGACCATCAGGTGACAATAATTACATGAACGTGTGTGTAGTCAACTGTACAGAAAACCCCGAGGAGAATTCCGTATCATATAAAATTCTCTAATTCAGGTGCATGTATAAATTATATGTAATTTTGTCCTAAAGAAGCAATTGCTGCTGAAACATTTTATTATTTACTCACTGCGTATTTTGAAGCACTATTGACATCGGCTATAGTTGAAGAGCTAGTAACATAGAATCTAGAGTTAATAGTAGCTGGTGAATTGGAACAAGTGGCCTATTTCAACTAGGTAACATACAACTGAGTTTTATTTTAAGACATGAAAGTGATTATTATAACTACATACCGGTACCTAAGAAATATTAGTAAATTAATACATAATGTGCATTCAAACATAACAAAACTTAATTGGTATATTAACTTTCATTTATTAGAATTATATTATAGCTAGCGATAAGATATATTTGCACTGGCTTTAAAACAGAAGCGAAAGAGCTGGATTCTTGGAATTTATAATCGTTTTCTTTCCGATGGAAATTTAATTTTCCAGCAGGATAATTACCCCGCGCACACCGCCATAAACGTTCAAAGACGGTTCACGGAAAAGCATGAAAAAGAGGAGGATTGACAAATATCGAGACATCCCACCTCAAAATCCAGATCAGTTCTGGGATCAAGTTCTGGTTACCTGGGAAGATTTCGCTAAGGACCAGAACTATTTCCGCGATCTGGTGGACTCAATGCCCCGAAAATGCCAGGCAGTGATAGACGCCGATGGCATGTGGACAATGTATTAGGTCCACATGTGTATTTCTTTTATTTTTCTTTAATTTGTTTGTTTATCTTTGTTTTATTTCGGGTAGAAAATTGATCTCCCAAGAGTTTTTTAAATTCTCCTAGTGGAGCCAGAGTTGCGAAATAATTCGTTCCACTACACAAAATTATAAAAATGAAGAAAGGTAACATGTATAAAGTTAGCTACGTTAAAAAAAAAAAAGTTATAGCCGAGAATCGAACACGGGCCCCTGGGATGGCAAGCCAACAAGCTACTGACTACTCTATCGGGGTGTTATGACGTAACCGGCGCGACAAGGCACATATAGTTGTTAAGCTTGAGGTCTACGGACAGCTCACATACAAATGTAATCGTGTAAATATTTCAATGTTCAGAACTAGTTAATGTTTCATTTGGACTGATTTACTGAAGCTTGGTGAAACCGGCCCTTACTGTAAACATTCCTCAAAGAGAAACATAACATGTTATTTTCACAACTTTTGTCTGAACAGCTGTGGTGTTATCCGCCATGTTTAACTGTTTGTTAAATGAGTTAACGGCCTGAAATCCTACATTTAAAGTTAACAAACGGTTAAGAATCTGTTAAGCCAAACTGGTGTTGAACAAATGGAAAAACTGTATTTAACAAACTGTTGAAGGTTTAACAGTCGTTAAGTATTCTAACAATACTTGGACAAACCGGCCATAAGTATTATAATTTTACTTACATGGGTTGGGTGAAGTAATGACAATGATCATCAGGGACGGACTTGAACACTCATCAAAATAATTCAATGTTCATAACTTTCAGTTCTTAAAATATTCTCAATGGATCCTGAATTACACTCCACTTCTGAGACGGGCGCTTGTAGGACGAATTTAGTATAGGCTACTCTCTAATAGAATAACAGCAGAAAAACATTCATATCGTTTTTTAATTTTAGGTAGTAGGAGGCACCATCAGGGATTAGCTGGAAGAGCCATCTGTATCTCAAAAATATAAAATTTGGTTAATAAATCGTCATTAAGAATTTAAATCGTACCATTCATCACTTAAATAGGTTCTTTTATATGCCACAAATTTAGCAAAACGTAGAAACACCAAGTTCATTTGTCTCTCGGAGACCGTATTTTAGACTTTTCGCCCAAAAATACCCATTGCCCTTGAGCTAGCTTGAAGTAGAGATAATTTAGTCCAGAGGCGAGCACAGTAAGTTCAATTCAGGTAATTCGTACATGAAATACTAACACCACAATTATTCTTTGTCACATCTTGAATATGGTCTCTCATACTGAGGTAGGGGAATGAAATGAGAAAGAATATTTCTGCCAAAAAGGGCTGAAATGAGAGAAATGGGAAGATCTCATAATGATTAGTTTAGAACTTTATACTTTCAATATCACGTGGGAACACACATGCTTAAAGTAGAAAGAGGCACATAGATTTCAATATAGAAAGAAGTGCAGAGTTCGTTTTTAAAACTCTTGAGAGAATAGCTTCATATCATTCAAACTAAATCTCCATATCAAGTACCAAGTACCTAAATCAAACAACATAAAGTCACAGTATGTGGGTTCTTTTGGACGACTTACATTGCTGTAATGCATCTGAAAATGCATTGCATTTTAAAACATACATTAGAATAATGAAAACAGTTCAGAAGAAAAATATTGCCCAGTGACATGACTACCCCCTTTTCCATTTTAAACTACAATTCTGTACTTATATATGACGACTGTGAATTTTAATATGGAGAGATTATTGTACTGCAGGACTCCACTCAGCGGCATTCGCTAGTAGCTTATCAGTGTCTGCCTTGCATTTCATACATGCTGTTCCAGAGCGTAATAATTTCCCGTTACAAAGTTATCAATACAAAAACGGTAACTCACGTTCAACAAACATAAGGCATCTAAACATTATCAGATTTAATTATCCCCATAATTTAAGCTAAAGAGTACAAATTGCAGAGTTTCAATTCACAATACCCATTAAAAAATTTGTAGGTTGAAACTATAGAGTTACTTAGAGGGGAAAATATGGCAGAATAATTCAGAGAGAAAATGTATTTTTGTCTAGACAGTTGACATTCAGAAATCACTGTAACATGTATCTAGTCAGATCTTAAGCCAACAATACACTACAAGGCACCATTCAACAAAGAAATAAGTTAAGTATCAAACAACTATCGTAATGCTATATTAACATATGTCACTTTCTGAAAACTGGAAAATGAAGAGTTCTCTGAATGTCATTAAGGTATATTTTTGTGAGATTGATTACTCACATGTTTTAAAACAACATTTAAATGCCCTATTGATATAAATCTATCGTGGGCTAATTATAATTAACCTTACTTCATTATATAAATAACCATAAAATATTTAACAATATATTGTGATAACTCTTTAAAAAATTGGATTCGAACACAGACCTAATAAAACAGAAGAATAAACGTTATTTTACTGTTGTATCTAAGGTACAATGTTATGTTATGCCAGTCTTTCTCAAATGGCGTTCAAGAACGCTTTCAAATGTAGGCTACTTTAACATTGTTGTATGTCTGAATATGGAAGATTATAAGGAACTTCAATGAAATATAGTTAAGAAAAAAAAATGAAAGTTTGAGACTAATAAGCTACAAAGATTAAACGGGAAACAAAGAAGAAATTATCAATAACATATTTATTCCACATCCAATGTAATCTATCTAGGCTTTATATAAGAATCTAGATTTTAATTTACTAGTGTCAACTGTATGATGTAACTATTGTACAGTTTCTTTCTCACAAAACTATACTATCACTGTTTCTCTTTTAATCATAACAAGTGCATCAAACATAAAACACGCACTCATACAAACATCTTGGTTCTCCAGCATCACCACATGCTTAATCACATCACCATCTGGAATGTGACAATGGTCTGATAAGTTCAGTTCCTGTAGAAATTAATCACTGTAGCTGCAAAATTTTCTCATGACAGTTCATGACCAGACTACTGTAAAGATCAAGATGCTGAAAATGCGGTAACATTAAAGGGACTTTACACTTGCAATCAACACATACCAAGAAAGGTACTAAATGAAACATTTTTCAACACAAAACATGTCGATAAACTCCGGAATAAGTTGGAGGACGCAGTGAGAAGAGACACGCAGCAAATGCTGGGCATTTGAAGCTGGAGAAGGCAGACAGAGGACAGAGATCGAGGCGCTAAACCCCAAAGGAGAGTCATAGCACGTACATAGTGGTAATAACAGTACATCTGCAATCACTTTTGCTCTATGGGCACCATGTTAGCAAACGAAATGTGCTGTTTCATCTATAAAGATATTATAGGGTGATTTATTGGCGTATAATTCTAACAGAGTCTAAATATAAGAGTCATTACTTTGCTTGGTAATAATCACATATATATTGTAGTACATTATTATTAAGATCTGCAACATACTGCAATGGACATTCTGTATTGGACAGGGCAGTTTTGTCTGGAACCGTCCAATGTGAAGGTGATTACACACATTCTTATGAGGCTGCAGCATACTGCATCGGACAGTTGTAAGTCAAATGTATATTATGTCACATTACAAAAATAATAGTCTACATACTGTCACTATTCACAGAGGTGAGTTGTAAGTGTATACTGTAATACTCGTGTTAAATTAAAAGCGAATAAATTAACAAATAAATAAATACTTCAACAAAATTTCCTACGACTAAGTAATTATTCTGTTGTAAATACCTAAACCTAATCTTTGGTAACAATTCCTCCCCCCACTCTCCGACCTTGTGCACCAGGGTACTCAAATAAGAAAGGATATACATTTCAATTTTCAAAATTCCTCTACCTTCTACAAGAAAAGCCATACGAGTTAAAAAAAAAAAAAAAAAAACCATGAGATGAGTGAATATAGTCTGTATAAAATATTTTCATACTGAAGACGTTGACACTGAAAAATTACATTGACCACAATAACCAATACTCTTAAAGAAAAATGGACAGACCTTCTTTGACACCTGATACTATTCCAAGTCCACTAACTAGTAAACACCAGAAGATGGAAATAAGTTAAACTTCAACTGTAACAAAAAAGAGTTGTTCTGCAACTGTCTCCAAAGCGATAAGTTACACTGCTATATTATTGTTCAAATGTGAAAAAATCACTCTCACAAGAAGTCTCCCTTAGAGTAGGATACTCTGTTTAGTGATATTCTGATAAGTAATTTATTACACAAAACACAAAAATGATGTGACAGTAGCAAGCAAAGTATCATGAAAGAAGATAAAACTAACATGTCATAAATAAGTTGCATTTCTACTACAGATAGCATCTCCCTTTATTTCTTGTAATGTGTGTTTTAATGCTAGACTTTCGTATAATCTTAACTACGCCTCCAAAAAGTATATCCGTCCTTTATGATTTACCGTTTTGTTCAAAATGTTTCCATAATTTAATGTCTCTTTACCGATTTCACCTTCCTGATACTTCTACTTGTCTGTGGAGTAATAATCATGATTAAGATCTAGAAAACATTCTTCTATACTGTCCATCCATAAACCACAAAAGAAGTAAATTAAAATCGTAAGTACCAGCTGCAATATATATTGACTACACTCCAACTCTGGCTACTAGCAACAGGCATCTATAATGAACACCGATCAAAATATCCCTCATTTTTCATGAAAAACAAGAACTGAAAAGATTACAGTGGACTATAGTGGATCTTATGTTGTCAGGAAACAGCTTGATACATTAAAAAGATTGACTGATTTAAGTACTCATTTATGTGTATGATTTATAACGAACAAATATACTTCTCAGGATTTATTATTTCGGAATATGTATGATAAGAACTTTCTTGTGTTATTTATTTTTAGAGTCTATGTTCATTTGTGTATCGCAAAAATCTAGCAAGTATTTCCACAAAGTTTTAGCAGTACCAGCGGGATTCTTAGGTAGTTGTAATTTCCAAAATATTATAAACGCCAATTAGAGAAGGATCTCCTCCACCACCACAATGCAGCATGAATACCATAATGTTCAATTTAGTCTGGTCATGAACAGTCCCATTTCTCCAATTTTCCATCACTACACTAATTTCCATTAAAATGATTCATCACTGTCATCGACATAATCATTTTATCCCAGTAACTATCAAACAATTGAGTAATTGCATGTTATCCTTTCATGGAACTTTAAAATTTCTATATGTCTGCCAGTCAAGAGAAATTGCTAGAAACAATCCCAATTGGCTGTTGCTCTTTTTTCATCACCTGGTGATAATGGTTGACTTAACTTTTGAAATGTCAATTGCACAGAAAACATTAGAGTATAAATGGAATTTTTAGATAAATTTAATTAAATTATTATTATTATTATCATCATAATTATTACTATAATAATAATAATAATAATAATAATAATAATAATAATAATAATAATAATAATAATAATAATAATAATAATAATAATAATAATAATAATATCAGCATCATCATGACCATAACGTCAATCTCATTTCAAAATTACGAAATTATATTTATTACCTTCTCTACAAATCTATTATTCTCAGGTTTTGCATAAGACCAGTTAGTTGAGCTGAACACAGACCGAGAAATAAAAAACAATATGAAAATTATTACATTCATAAATGGAACATAAGTTGCAAAGTGTAAAAAAAGTGCATTCCATAACCTCTACTGCTCAAATCCCATTTTCACCTTCCCGCAATGCAATCTGTTTTTAACAAATGAGGTTCTGAGGACCAAGTCATAGCGGTATAATAATATTGTTCCACCAAAAATGAGGAAATCCCATTTCAGCATGCCTTCAGCAAGACAAGGCATGCATTAGCATCTCATAAGTGGTGAAGTGGGATATAGTTGATGGAGCTGTCCAACACTCCTCCTGGCTAGGTGATATGACCACTAGCCAACGGCAGGTGTAGTTCTCCAAATATTTTTGGGGTTATGCATAGGTGATATGAACACCATAACATAAAAATATGGTGTATGCGTTGTAACAGTTATCTTTTTGCTACATCACACTCAAATATGAAACACTGTGTAGGAGGAATACTGGAAAGTAAGCAAGTTGATGGTTTTATGCCACAAACTCAGCATTAGTTAGCAAGATAAATGGAACATATATGCTTCAAATTGCTAACAAAGTTACTGCAGGTACCATAAGACTGAAACTGTATTATATACATCATTTCCAAGGAAAGGGACAGAGTTGCCAAGTTTGGCACTGTAACTCCAATTGGACAACTTCTTACTGCTAGTGATTATCTCACAAATCCAGCTAGTAATGGTGAATGAACAAAAGAGTCAGGCCAAAAGAAAATTAAAATTCTTTTCGCAAGAAAAAATTTTATAGTATATATATTCCATCAGTTATCAATCAATTAAATATTAAATAAACAACTAAAACTGGTTCTGAAAGTACAAAAAAAAAAAATATATATATATATATTAGTAATTATTACCTTCAGTCAAGAAGAAGCATAATGAGGGACCATGCACAAATTCCTGTAATCCATTTAACTGCAGAATGTGAATGATATGGTGCAACATAAATCTGTGTTGATAAAGTTTACCAACATCGTGTGCATGTTTTACCATCCAGCGAAATTCTGTCTTCACTCTTAAAAAAAAAAAAAAAAAAAAAAAAATGTAGTCTACTAATAATTAAACTTTATGTTGTATTAATAATAATTGTTATTTCGCAAAAATAAATCATGTACCCATCTAGTGGGCAATGTTCCGAAGCTTTTAGTTCTTTCAGCCACCAAAAAGGCATTGCCCTTGGTGAACATAGGAGACAAACTATGTAACATCATATGATGATGATGATGATTATTATTATTATTATTATTATTATTATTATTATTATTATTATTATTATTATTATTATTATTATTGGAGAAATGGTGAAATGCTGGTAAGGAAAATGGAAGTACCCAGCGAAAACCTACACAAACACCATCTTTGTCTACCAAAAATTCCAGTTGGACCCGCCAGGTTTCGAACCCAGGTTACCAGCGTGAAAAGTGCTCTAACCATTCGGCTTCATGTTCCATCACAATTGAAAAGTCCACTGCAAGAATGATGGATGTCATTTGGAATACATTTTGCAGGAGAAGCAATTGAAAGTTTGAAATGCTTAGCGCTCAAAGCTTAACTGTGATTTTCCGATCATTACTGGACAATGACTATCAGTGTTAATGCCACATAATTCTGTATGTACATTCTATATGTCTTAAGCTATGCATTGACAGTCTTAGTTCATTTTCGACAAGAAAGTGACATCCATCATTCTTGCAGCGGACTCTTCAATTGTTTTTTTGTAACAGTGCCAGTCAGTCAACAACTGAACCTAATTAATTCATTCATTCATTCGTTAAAATATGGAAATAAGCTACAATAATGAATGACCAAACAAGAAAACTTTTTCTAATGAAAAATGCATACGAATATCACTTAGATATAATACCTTTTATGTCATGTCTCGAACTTCAAATTGGTTTGAAGCATACATTTAATAAATGCAGTCACGTTGTAAACTGTGTGCAGCATTATATAAGAGAGTCATTTGTTTTAAAACACTCAACTCACAAAAATACACCCACTATTAACGTCTGGTAACTCTGTTATAATTTGTAAATCTGTATATTCTAGCACGTGATTACTACATATAAATATAATAATAAAATCAAAATGAAATGCAGTTTATGATGTATATATATATTTACAAAGAATAAGGCGAAACTTGTTATGATCATAAACCAATAACCAATATTTTATATTTATGTACAAATGCTACAGTTCTGGTTCTGTCAATTTAACAAAGCATTAATCTACACTTTAATCTATAGTTGTAATTAATACTGGATGATTTTCATTCAATAGCATATACAAAATATCTGACATAATTGGTGTTCTGCAATTGACGTGGATATCTTGTAAGGCGGTACAAGTATTATTCTTGCATTTTTTATGTTTATTTTTCAAAACTTGAAAAGCGGACGGAGATATAAAAAATGTATATGCAGAGCTTAACATTAAAAGTGGAAAATTGTTTGATTTGACGGAGCACAGAAAGTAAAGAAATTAAGTATACAATTCTAGTACTGTACCTACGTATTTCTTATACATACAAATTGGAATGGATTGGAGATATTCTAAGATCATATTGCACTTTCGTTGGGTTCTTTAAATTAGAGCTGTGTGAGCACTTAGATTCGAACTACATACAATGAATTGTTGCATTTCACCAAACGACTGTCAAATGTTCAAACACAATAATGTGTCAGAGATTTTAAATTCAATGTAACTTCATACAGAAATGTAAGATCTTGATGAAAAGAAAGTATAGAAATTACTCTTAACACAACTTCAAAGCTGTTCCATGGGAAACATTTTGGGAAAGCCAATATACAGTCTTTGCAAGATGACCTTTGAATTCAAAAATGCAATTAATACTATACTGTGTTCGATAGATTATGAGAAAGACACAATTACGTAAATTATTCGTTTTCTTTTCATGTGGTCCGACTTCGACTCTCAGGCTCAAATAATAGTTTGTCCAAGAGAAAAAAATTAACAAATGTAGGGAGATTTTCTCAATGATCCTATTTGCTAGTTCTTTACTCTCATGACCATTATTTCGTGGACAATAAATTAAAACAAAATAGCGATTAATCAACCTATAAGTTATTAAATTATCAATTGTAACATGTTGAACACAAATACAAGAGAATGCATATACTGCTGGCTAACTAAATACAAATAATACAAACATAAACGCGAAACAATGAGATATATCCCAGATGTTCACACATGGATCATAAACGCAGCGATTAAGAACACAACCAAGTTTGGAATTTAACCAAAATTACAAGTGGAAGCACCATGTCAAGAAGATAGAAAGAATTTCAAAACAATGACATATATATGCAAAAAAAGTTTAGAACAACCCAAGGAGTGAACCCAGGTTACCAACGTGAAAAGTCAATCCTTTATGCATTCAGCTAACAGTGTCAGTGTATACAAATATATTATTTCAGATATAGGAGAAATATAAGATGTTCTATTGAAAATTGGCCCTTCCCTTCAGTGATTCGTGTTCTTATTGGGAGCTCACAATTTGCTTGCCAATAAATGATTCATATTGGTCATAACAGAACACCTTTTATTATTACATGTAATTTGTGCACATCTCCAGGCAACTGCTTGTATGTATTACAATAGACATACTTCTGAAGATAGTGAAGCAAATTAATGTTAAATGAAATGTGTTAGTATTATTATTCTCAAAGTAAAACTGAAAGGATATGCATTTAATTCCTCGCAGAACCAAGGAATTTCACCCCTCCCCCTTCTCAAGGACCTCATATTAATGGCGCCAAAGATTTTGTAAACTTTGGAACTACCTACGTTTATGATACTTATGTTACAGGATAACAGTCCACAGGATCTCCATTTAACCATTGGTCTGATTTCAGTTTCAGAGACTATGCTCAGATTTGAGGTGAAAGAGTAATGGGAGGACAGAATGTCAGATATGTAATAATGACAATCTAGTGTCTCTCAGCTCCAATTTAAAGAGAGAGAAAAAAAAAAAAAGAATCTCTCAGACAAGACAGACTATTGCATATGCAATTGTGAATACTTTGGTGTGTACTGCTTCATTCACAATGAAAATTAAACCAAAACATGACATAAACATAACCAAGCTTCAGAAATAGTATGATATGCAATGAAAACGTAATTATAAGCACCAACCAGTCAAAAATAAATAACAATTTGAAAGGAATCAAAAGCAATATTAAAAACCTGAAAGGTTATATATACAGGTGCAACTCATGTTCGAGATGAAATAGATTCTGGTAGGCTATATAAACTTCAGTTATATATGTAATTCAGTCAATTTTTACTGGGACAAAAATCGTATTACAATTTCTCCTATGTCGAACAATTTGCTTTGAAAGAGCATTACCAGTTTTTTGTTAAAAGAAATTAATGGTCTCCTATCTTACATTAGTGTACTACTGAAGTATTATGAATAGCTGACTTATGATTTTGATGTATAATAAATGTGAGCTCCATAGCAAAATTAGTATTTAATATAATTATTTGTTGCAGGATACAAAAAGGCCATTGGAAAACAAAAGTAGTTTTAAAACACTGGAGACATTTCCTTCTGTAACAGTTTATATACCCATAACCGTATCACAACTAACATCTCAAATCTCAAACTGATTATATCACATGGTTGGATCTCTAATTATGACTTAAAATTATCTATGGATTGATGAAGCTGGAACAGGCTACAAGCCTATCCATAAAGAAGAAGAGGGGAAAGTTGGCCTGAAAAGGTTAGAGCTTACTACAAACTTCTAATTTTGTGTTTAATTTTAAATTGTTTATGGTTTCTTTGAATAGTATGTTTATGTCGTATTTGGGGTTAATTCTCATTGCCTCCTCTTTGTTAGATGTTGCCTTCTATTGGCGATCGATGGTTTGGAAGAACCATTCTGTAAAGCGCCGCAGTTGCTGGGCAGCAGCCTGGGATTCCTCCTGCAACCGTCGGTTCTCATCACGCAGACGTCGCACTTCCTCTTCTAGTGACAGTCGGCGTCGAGTCTCCCTGTCCACTCTGGCCTCCAATTGCGCCAAAAGGCTCTGGAGTTCAGATGGACGTCGCCCACCAGTTGTTATACTATTGTTTTTCCTGTATAAAAGTAAACTAAGATGGTATCAGATCTAGAACATAGCAGATCAAAATAAATACTTTACACAGTCGAACAGTTTCACTCTGGGTTGTTTTATATTGCTTTATGTGTTCAGTTTACCATCCCAAATAACGTCACTCCCTAACAGCATTATCTCCCAATATTATTTATCGAGACCATCCTTAAAAACCCATTTTCCTCAGCCACGGTAATCATTCAACCCCAAGGACTGAGGAAAAAACTTATTATTGAATATGAATAAAATCCACCCAAAAGTCTAGAGAGGGAAGGAGGGGAGAAAGGTTGCAAAAAAATACGAGAAGTCCAAATAAAACCATTCTTCTATTTATGTTATCACCACATATAAGTAACATGAAATCTCAAATGGCATTTACTTTAAGACAATGGCAGCTAATATTAGCTCATTCAGAGTATTTATTAATACTGTCTGTTAACATTTATCAATTAAATACTGAAAGTTACTATGTATGCCAGTATATACACCAAGAAATGTTGACGATAATAGTTCGGGAGACACAGCAAAGGACAAATGATGTAGTAGAAAAGGCTGTACAATCATCTTGTAGAAAGCTACGTGAAATGTGTAACAATATTTTGAGGGTTACAGGAATAATTACATTCTGATGCACGTATAGACAAATGGACTGACAATACTACATGCTAAATTTTATGTAAAAATAACTTTTTAGTTACAGAGATATTCTGCAACAACATTATACCGATACTCTGCAAAATGATTTAGTTTTGAACTTAAAATGACTTACATATTGACAGCTGTGGTATCAAGACCCAGCCGTTCAGCCACATCATCAACCCAATGACCAAGACTCTCCCCATTGGGAACAGGTTCGTCTCTTTGCACCTGCATCATGGCGCGTGTTGCTGTATCCACCAGACTTGGCCAATCCATCTCTCTGTTGTCAGCAAGTGACAAAGGGTCTGCAAGCTTTGAACCTGGAGATTTGGTCACTCGTGGAGATAACCTATGAAACAATGAACAATGCGTCATCTTTTCCAGTTTTTTCCTACTACAGAATATTCTGTACTCAGTAACTGTTACAGGCATACATAGTCAAACATTTTCACTTCATCAAAAAGATTTTATAAAGGTGCTGTCACTAGGCTTAGGCTATTTATTATTTATTCATTTCTGCAGCTTAATCATCGTCATCATTGGTCTAGAGGTTAGTTTTAGGAGCTGCAGTTCGCATTATTTTGGGTTAGAGTCTCCCTGGTTCCAGGATTTTCCTTTTTTTCTTTAAAGCATTTATTTAATTTTTTTTTTTCAATAATCATTGTTATTTTTGTAACTAGCAACATTCATTAGATTTTACATTTGTTTAAACGCCATCTTATATATGAAATTTATCTTTACAATATCTTCGTCATTAAGAGTTGAATTTATGAATTTTTAACCAATACGCAATTTGAACATTTTTCTAGAGAGCAATATGAAGCCCTAATGTGCTTTTTTCTAGTCACTGCATGTAGTAACAGAGAGATCATCCACAGTACCAGTACCAGTTAATGTAAATCTATTTCTTATTCTCTTATAAGAACACATCTTCATTTAACTTACGTATTGATCATTATCTAGTTTTACTATCTGTAATGAAGTTCAAGTGTATTTTATTACCTCTCCTCCTTGGTAAGCTTGTTCTCACTAGGTGCTGGACTCGATGCCGTGCTGGCATTGGAGATGACAGTGGCAGGTCTCGCCATTGTCAGAATTACTTCACCAGATGAACCGCGCTCTGCTGGTGCAGTGTTGTTGTTATTATTACTACTGCTACTGTTGTGTTGGTCCCTGGTGCGTTGATGTCTAAAATGTCAATATTTTTTCATTCAGTTGCAGCAGTTTCAATAATATAAGCATTTCCCAGTAATCAGAGGTCTATTCACATACACCAGCATTGCCAAACTTCTTTATTCTGTGGACCACTTTTTTCATAGTTGGTACCACAATGAACCTTTTCATTTCAAGGATAGAAAAAAAAAGGAAGTAATGAAGCTAGTAGAGGGTCCCGCATTTGTAATAAGTCTGCTGATCTCTATCAGAAGCTTATTTATGTTTCTAGTTGATGATTCATCAATCTGTGGATATTTGGTGAATAAGAGATTCGAACATCAGTTAAAGGTAATCAGTCTCTGTGTTCATTACAGTGCATTACAATTTAGAATGGCATATGACTTATGTTAAGCAGAAATTATAAATAGTGTCACAGTAATTTCTAAAGAAATATTCTGGACATACTGTACCAGTTAAAAAGATGTGATGAAGAGAACTGTCATGCATGGGGATGGCAACAAAACAATGTAGGCCAATTTTATAAATGAGATACTCTTTAGTTCCTAATTTAACCAACCATTCCACAAAAGCAATACATAATCAAATAATAATCCAGAGAAAGCTCGAACTTATGGATATTTTAAGATGTAAAGAATTTCTTTTTCGGTCCATCAGAATTCACAAATAGCGTATCATTCTACATTGTATTTCCTATTTTTACGTGAAAATATATACAGTAATAAAGATAATGAAAGTAGGAAAGGAACTGGCCACCCTACCCCATTATCTCCTGATCTAGTTGCCTCATGAGTGATGCCTTTTTGGTATCACTTGTAAGATTCAGACCTGTCTTCGATCAGTTGACTAAACAACAAAGATACTGAACATTACATATTACTGTATTTTAACTGAATCAATCAAAAGATGGAGACAATGCTATTGTAAGTTGATTTCTATATATGTCAACCTCATTTACAGATCTATAGTTCCCCACACTTTACAAACTATATTCATAGGTTTCTTTTCCATATTCTCTCGTGTCTTCATTTAGAACGAAAATTATAATATTTTTCTTCCTCTGGATATCTTTCAAATATATTATTTTCTTTTCCTACTGGTTATTTATTTGTTGCAGCTCCTCAATCCATTTGTTGTTTTCTTTTACGTTTTCTACGTTACAGTAGACTATAGTGGACCTTATGTTGTCAGCAATCAGCTGGATACATTAAGAAGATTGATTGATTGATTGATTTTATATTTTCCTTCAAAATTGTTATTGACTGACCGAATAGTTGTAACTTCTGTTTTATTTCCTGGTTCATTTTTGTGATTCCTAACTGCATTTCTTCCCTAATCACTTTCCTTATCTTTTCGTAAGTATCTCTTGTTGGACCTCGATTCAGTTCAATTCCTTCAATTATTAATAGCATCACTATAACTGCTCCTACTATCCATTTTAATATTTCTTTCTTACTGCACTCCTGTCTTCCCTCTTCTTTAATTCTTATGTTAAACCCTCCAATTCTTGCCCTCCACACCCTTAAATCCACATCCATTTTTCCTTTAACATAATGCTGCTCACTGTTGATCAGATATCCCCATATTACTTCAGCTTAGGGCATTGCCCTCTCTATGTTGGTTACTGCTATTCGGAGCAAACCCCTTTACATCTACTCGTTTCTGCTTACAGTTGTTGATTGTTTTTACAATATAAAATCTACAACTGCATTTCCCTCCCAGAGGAAGCCATGCTTTCAATATTTTCATTCAAAAAAAAAAAAATAGAAGAAATAAGAAGTTTTCTCAAGTCATAAACTATATACAATATAAAATACCCAACTTTATTTCCCTTCCAGGGGGGAATGCACTTTGCATTCTTTCGTTCAAAAAATTAATCAGTCTCCTTCAAATTTCAAGCCATGATATTTGGGTCCAAGCTCAAGAACAGTTACTACTTCAGCACTGAGACCATGAGCTCCATAGTACACAAAGCAACTGCAAGTTAGTTTTTCTCAAATTGCATTACTTCTCCCTCCTATTCTCATTACACCATTTCTTCATTTATCACGATAGCATTAACACACCGAATCTGAATACTTTCTGTATTTCAAAAGATCGTTAAATAAAGAATTTCAGCCTTACATACATAATTCGTAACGACTCTCAACTCTCTCCCCTCACAAGCCAAACTACAGATTTACAATAGCAAAACACTCACTGGTCCCTGGAGTGTTGATCAGGCTCAGATGGGGATTGTGGGATAGGAAGAACGCTAAGTGCTGGGCCATTCCCATTAGTGCTGCACAGGTTTTCTCGTGAACGGGATCGGTTCGTGATGGTGACATCATTCACATTACACGTGCTACTGCTATTGCTGCTACTGTGGACCTTCCCTGCCACAATGCCATTCCCAACTGCTTCCTGTAAAACCAAAATATCCAATTAATGAACAATCAGTTCACAACTATCACATCATTCAGTTAGGGACAAGATTTTGTAAATTCGAATAAAGAAACAATGGTGATGTAATGGTGGAAAGGCTCTTATTCTAAGGATATTTCTATTTCTCTTCATAGTTTCTAGATTCACCACTACTATCACCACCCTGCATGAATTAATATTAGTATGCTGTCATAAAGGGTTCTGCCAATTTTTTATTATTATTTTTTTTTTATGTTCAACAGTGTTAAATTTTGCGAGAGATTTATTAATAAATAATCTTGCAGTATTTTTAGTAATTTTCTCTATCTCACGAACTACTCAATGACTGAGTTACTCTCTTTTAATTTTTCTTCAAATTTCTTAATCACAAATTCAGGTTTTCTATTTTTTATACGAAATTACGCAGCCCAAATAATTAAGAGAGTAAAACTGTTTAAATACTGAATTAATAATAATAATAATCCATGGTGCTACAGCCTTTAAGGACCCAGATCAACCGTCAGATGCTGGCCTCCTCAGTCACATGCCGAAGCAGAGGTGAACGATCATCCAACCAGAATGGAGGTATGCCATTATAGCTGGCTTTTGTAACCCAAGTGCATTACGATGCTGGGTGGATACCGGTTGCATACTAGTACTACTTACTTATTGGCTTTCAAGGAACCCGGAGGTTCATTGCCACCCTCACATAAGCCCGCCATCGGTCCCTATTCTGAGCAAGATTAATCCAGTCTCTACCATCATATCCCACCTCCCTCAAATCCATTTTAATATTATCTTCCCATCTACGTCTCGACCTCCCCAAAGATTTTTTTCCCTTCGGCCTCTCAACTAACATATATGGATTTCTGGATTCACCCATACATGCTACATGCCCTGCCCATCTTAAACGTCTGGATTTAATGTTAGTAATTATGTCAGGTGAAGAATACAATGCGTGCAGTTCTGTGTTGTGTAACTTTCTCCATTCTCCTGTAACTTCATCCCTCTTAGCCTCAAATATTTTCCTAAGCATTTTATTCTCAAACATCCTTAACCTATGTTCCTCTCTCAAAGTGAGAGTCCAAGTTTTAGAACCATAAAGAACAACCGGTAATATAACTGTTTTATAAATTCTAACTTTCAGATTTTTTGATAGCAGACTGGATGATAAAAGCTTCTCAACCGAATAATAACAGGCATTTCCCATATTTATTCTCCGTTTAATTTCCTCCCAAGTATCTTTCATACACTGGCCGAAATTTTATGAAAAAATTCTTCCCCCCATGAAGATTTGAACCAGAGTGCATTCCATAATACGAGTCCTAGGTAGGATGCTTTAGATAATGATGCCATGGCATGGTACCAAATACTGTATTATCTAATGCAATTATTTTAGATCTGTTTCAGGTTTAACTAAACTGAAAGAAAGGAACTTGGTTTTTGTATTGCAATGTTCCAAGTTACTGCAGTATTAAATAATGCAGAGTCCTTAAATATAATGCTAGTGTCGTCAAATATATGCACAGAATGTAACATTACAAGGAAGTGCAGATTGAAAATGATTTATTTTCATTGCATTTAGCTCATTTCTTCTCATTTCGTCCAAATAAGAAATAAAAAAATGGGTTACTGTTGGCATTCCTATTTACTTAACTATTCAAAATTGAAACAATATTCTTAGAGTGAACTCAGAAATGAACACAATTTGTAGAAACATCTCCGGGAATTACTCATATACAACTAAAGACAAATACTGAATAAAGATAAATAAACAAACCTTGTTGAGTTTCTCATCCCTCTCGGCCATGTAGTCAGGGTTGATAAGTCTCATGAGGTCCTCCTGCAGAGTGCTTGCTGTCAGATTTGCGCTATTTCTGTTAGACGAGTTGCGAGGTGTCACTCCTGGTCTCAGTCTTGCCTCTCCAGTGTCTCGTGGACGAGGACTCTGGTTTCTGCTGCTGCCACTAGATGGTGTGAGTGTGCCAGCTCCACTACTGGTCTGATGGTTCTGGTGGTGCTTGGTGGACCGACGCATCCGAGGAGATACATTACTGCTCCCAGCAGACAGTTCATCTGCAATAAAAATTTAGTGCAAATTTATAAGTTGGCAATGCTTTCAAGGCTGATTATATAAATAACAGACGAACAAGTTCAAAGAAGCCATTCACAGTGTAACTACAAAAATCGCCAAAATAAAAATCTCTGCTCATCTTTACAGAAAAAGCTATCAAATATTAGTCATCCATACATAATATTAAGAAATTATTTTTACGGGGACACTATATTAATTTTCAGATGCTTTGGTATGTGACAAGGCCATTTGTTATCTCGCAGCCCAATATTTCTTTACCATACACTGGATGCTAGACTTTCACAATTTCTGATATGTTTTCATCCATGTTTTCTGGTTTATTACATGTTATACAATTTGGAAACGTTTAAATTTATAATTTACACACATTTTCTTGTAAAACAATCATGTTCAATGACAATTCTAGATTTTGCGACTACCAATCTTCTGGAATAATCACATACTAAATGTGGATAATGTGCAAGTTTCGTACATTTTGAACAATCTTAATTTCAAAAATGTTCTCAAATTTTAAATTTATCAGATTTTTACAGGCATAAAAGCATTTTAGTTTCTAGATGTTGTATTTGAATTCTCTTTTTGCTAGTGTATGTAAACATTTTCATACAGTCCAAAATATGCTAGTACCTCAGCAAAACAATTTTCTTACGGAAGTTTTGTATTATTACATATTTCTTTCATTTTAGTTGTTTTTTGTTTTCGAAAGATACTGTACTATTCTATAGTTTGAATGGTTGCCCCTTAAGTCACAGTGTACAACAGAATAGTTACATTTATGAAGTCTATATAGGATCTTTTGTAATGTTGTAAGACAGCCTCAATTTATACATCGAAATTTGTGGTGCCTTTCTTAGGTGTGAAAACAAAGTAAACAGATGCTGGCTCTGTTATCAGGATCCTGTAGTCATATGTACATACATGGAGCCATTCCTCTTTAGAAAAAGTTTCTAAAATAATTTTTGTTTTATCAGAGCATACACTTTTTTAATATTTAATAAGCTAACAATAACAAAATTACTTTATATTCCGAACAATTCGAGAATAAAAAACACTGACTCAAGATATAAGATGTAAATGGAACTGTATGTCAAAGAGCAGTACATATGTTAGGTACGAAGACTTGCTACCTTCACTTGGAGCTCCAAAGTGTCGCTCGCTGGCAGAACTCGTGTCTGTTGAGTGGCCATCACTAATACCAAGTCCTCGAACTGTGCCACATTCTGGTGGTAAGCTGGACGATTTCACCATGTCTATAGGTCCATGTGAGTGAGCAGAATAATCAGATATCTGCAATATAACACGCACAAAGATGTGTGAACACTGGCTATCCTACAGTAACGGACACATCAGAGAGAATTTGGATTGGTCCAAGGAAAGTACTGGGATATGTTTTGTGATGATACATGCCACCAAAGGTTTCAGTCAACGTTTTGTATTCTGACCTTTATTATTCAATTTGTATTCAAATACATTTTTTTCACAAAATGAAGTAACATATTCAATATGCTGACATATGCAAATAATCACTGTCAACACACAAAAAATTCAACATGTTGTCGAAAAGCTGACACAAGATGCCTTTTATTTCTCTCCTGAAAGATGTCGCAACCAGAATTTTTCTCACTCTTAAAATCCGTTGCCCTCTACCAAGTTCGATCTTGAGGATCTTGGATCCAGTGGAAGCATAGTAGCTACTAGACCACTAAGGGCGACCTGCATAAGGTTGAGGACAAAGTAAAACAGAAACTAGGAAGCATGCATACATGTTGTGTTTTAATTTACTGCACGTGCTGTTTATGGTATTTTATTTTACTGAGAATTCTCTTCTGATGCAGCCTCTCTTTTCTCTTCATTCAGGAACTTCCATTACTGTTCATACAAGCACTAAGTCCATATGACCCAAGGGATAGTACCCATTTAAGAAAAATTTGCACGTGGTTATTCACAGATAGCAGATTATAATGAATTTAACATAAAAATTACAAATGTAATCTTCATCTTACGATGTTGGTGACGTGTAAACGTCCGTTGATGTGACATATTAATGAATTTTAAATACTACTCTATACTCTATAACAGAGTCGCCAGTATGAAAGGATAATTCGAAGCCTTTGGCGTGAGACGATCTCGATAGCTCAGTGGTAGAGCGCCTGACCGGAGTACAGGAAGTCGCAGGCTCAAATCCCGCTTGAGGTTATGAAATTTTTCTTTCATACCATGGCATGATTGCGACTATAATAGTATTTAAAATTCATAAAAATTACATCTTACTCTGTGAAATGCCAGTGAAGTACCTAGGACACATACTTATCACTAAAACTTCTCATGGAAGACGTAACATTCAACACTTCGTGAGACCAAAAAAAAACCTAATCCTGTTGGAGATAATGGTGGTAGCAGTGGTGGTGATGGTGATGATATTTTACTGGTAGTATGGCATTCTGGCTCAATTGAATCATTCCATTTCTATCAAAATAAAATGTTCACTATCATCCCTAATCAGTTACATATACCTGACTCTCATTTTCACAGCCTACTGTCTTGTAAGTCTCTCACCTTTGGTGTTCTAGGTGTGAGGTAGTCGAGAGCTGGGCGAGGGAGGGGCCTTGTTTCCCCACCAGGGGGCTTGAGGCAGGTCACCTTCTCACCAAGCTTGAAGTCATGGTGTGCTGAGGACTCATAGTCCACAGTGGTGGAGTATCTTGTGGATGTTGATGGGGGAAGGGAATAATTGCCAGCTGGGCTGAGGGGCAGAGAGTGACTGGTTTGCACAGGCAGTTTGCCACCATGCTGTGACTGCTTAGGAGGCACCTGCTGGAATGCACTGCCACCACCCGAGCCGAGACGTGCTGGAAGTGGTGGAGGCGGGGACTCCCGGACAATCACAGACATGTCAGGCTCAGCTGGTTCTAGTAGCTCGTACCAGCGGTCATCACTCGAGTGTCCACTCGAAGAGCTCGTCATTGTACCCTATGAACGCGAGGAACAATTATGTACTACTGACAATGACTGAGAAACTAGTTCAAATTTGAAAATAGAGAGAAAAAATTAATGTGAACAGAATATCACTTTTCACTTACTAACAGTTAAACAGGGAAAACTATTGTGCATATTTATCTTAAACCTAAGGTATGTTCGTGTTTCGATATTTAATTTGTTACTTCACTATCGGTATTCCTCATTACACTATTTTATGGTTTGCCATGTGTTAAAAGTTATAACTAAGGCCCGAAAGTGTATGAATTTGTATACCTTCTCCTCGAGAGTTCAACTATATGCTTACACATCATCTACACACTATATCAATTTTTTAATTTATTGAGCATGGGCTTATGGTGCATGCAGGCACGCTTCTTTGAAAGGGCACAGGGTCACACGCTCTCCCTTCCTGTCCTGCCATTAATGTGTAAGTAAATGATTTGTATTTAATGTTATTAAATCAGAATTTCCTTAATCGATAAGATTTTCCTTTTCAAGTTACTTCCTACTTTGCTTCAATCTAATAGTATGCTTTTTGTAGAGATTCAGTGATCAGGAACGCTATCCTATTATAGAGATTCAATGGCCAGGCGCGCTAGCACCCAGTGTCCGTGCTGCTAGTATAATAGAAACACATACCCTCTTGTTATTTAATCTTTGGGCATGTTGTCAGAAAAATGCATTCGTCCTTGAAGTGGATGCAGGGGCACTGGCTGGTTGCGGACGATGTAGGTGGCATTGGTTGGAGGGTGAAAATACAATCATTCAATCGACTTCCAGGTGATGTCGCCACTTGGTACTTGTGTAAATGGTGTTTATAAAAACTTATTATGGTAAATTTGTAATGTAAAAACTTAAGACTACAGGAGATTCGAACCTACTACAACCAATGCTATCTAGTTCAAATCAATGCTTAAGCCACCTATGCTACAAAGGCTCATACGTCAATCTGGCATATTACGTAGCTTTCTCGTTCATCTTCATTTCGATAAATTTTTTACTCCATTTCGATAGATTTAGCATTTATCAATTTTACTGCTATTTCACTCTTCAGAGGCCCTGATGCGGCTAGCATCAACCCTTCGTTTTATTTTAGAACATATTTTAGAATAAAATACAGCACATTTACATTGTGTCATCTTGTGAACTGGAGCTTCAAGGAGCTGGGCATGCACACTGTTCTGTTTCTGGAATTTAGACATTTGTAGCCAGCCCATTCTTTTTGAACCTTACTGTACATAAGAACATCCAATTTCAATCCTCAAATCAAGAATAAGATAAATCAGAAACATGATACACTAATTAAAATAAGAGAAACCATATACTTCTAATGGACCTACTGCATAATTATAACATTTCAACGACATTAAATAGCAGACCAACTAACAAAAGATGAACAAGAATAAGGATAGGAAATTATAATACTTTCCTATGGTTAACAATTACGAAACATCTCAAATATATCAGTAAAAAATGTTACAAAGGTAAAAACACTGAACAGTGTAAAATTATGTTGTCTGTATCAAATTTAAGGAAATGTTGTGAATGGAGACTGTAATTTTATCAACACTTCCTATTCTGATTTCAGCAACTTTCTTACTATCATCTCAATGCAATGCCTCACAATGTACTGTTCCAATCCCAGACAGTGAGACTCTGCAAACTTATGAGAACATAAAGAAAAAGGAATTCACATCCCAACATATTGTTTCTAATGAATCAATCGGCGATATTTTGAACTCTGACAAGAAATTTATAGATACAAGGATAAAACAATGAAATTTAGGTTCAATGATTTATAATGCTGTTTCTCTAATAAGTCCAAAGTGCCAAATATCACTCAATAGGAAGCATTAAGCAAATTAGCTCATAATGATATTATTAGCATTTGTTGACATCACATTTCACTCTTGAGTTTGAATGGACAATTGTTGTTTAGTCAACTGTCCGAAGACAGGTTTCAACCTCACAAGTAATACTAACAAGGCAACACTTATGAGGCAACTAGCCCAGGAGATAATAGGGTAGGGTGGCCAGTTCCTTTCCCCCTCCATTGGCCATCACAAATTCCACTTGAACCTAATGGGATTCGAACTCAGGTTGCCAGTGTGGAAAGCCAACACTTAGCTGTTAGACTAATAGTCGCCCACGAAGAGAGCATACAGAGTCCATATAATGTAATGCAGTCATTTGCAACTCCTCACGGGTAGAATGAGTGACAACATTGCATTTTCAGCAGAATAAATCATTAACAAGTGCAGGTGTTCAGGACAAAATTGGTAATGCTGAAGAAAAAGATGGAAAGGAGAAGGAACATCACTTAATCTTTCTATTACCTGTAATAATGTCACTACTTCAGAGTAACTGTGTGCTCCAGTGTGTTTTTTTGTATTTGACTTTGGATGTACAAACCTCAGAGTTGGCTGGGAAGCGTGGATCAGTGAAGGACTTGCTGCTGGAGCTAGTACCATAGCCAGAGCTGTTGGAAGACCGCGGTGGGGAGAAGCTTCTCTCATAGCGCCGTCTGTGCTTCCCTGGAACTGCACCCGCTGCCTCAGTTGTCACATTCTCGTAGTCACCCTCATAGTTAGTGAAGGTATACCGACAATTCTGCAGCGTGCATCCCCTACACAAATAAACAGCATTGCTTATTCTTCTTCTTCGTCATTCGCCGAATAACTAATGTATCAACTTCTCATACCATACCCATCTTTAGAAACGATGATTTTTAGTTTCATTTAGAGTTAAATATTTCTAAATTAAAAATTTGGAATTTTCAATTTCTAAATTTAATATCAATTTCATACACTTACGAGTTTGGGATTCAGAATTTTGAAACATTTTGAAGAGAAAAGTGTTTAAGTGAAAGAAGATTTGACAATTTCAATAAGCACTGAAATCACTCCTCAAACATGTATAATAAATAAACCATGATAGTGTGGAATCCCTCTTTCACAATCTCCAAAGAAGCAGGTAAAAACTTACACAGTTAAGGATAAATATTAACATACAAGGAAGGATAAAAAAAAATTTCTGTAAATCGCAGGGTACCTATGGTCTAATCATCCTTTTATTTTTTCTTTAAGTACTCTTTCATGAAAATTTCATTTTTATTTTTTTCGGGTAACAATAGTTTCATGTCTTTATAATTAGAATTAGCTCCATTAATCATTGTCGTTGTCGTTAGTGTTAGCACACACAACACACAAAGTCAAGAATTGGCATTGGAAATATTTTATTTTATATATTCATACAAACGAGGGTCATTTCATAAGTCATGGCAATTATATTATATCAGCCAATAAAGCTGCAGGAAAGGCAGTTCACTATATGTGATTGGAGGTCACTGGAATGTGCTTCGCAATGCTAGCACCAAACTGGGTCCGGATAAAGGAGGTAATGGGTAAGGGAAATTGAAAGATGTGTAAATAGAAATAATTGTTTTATTATGCACAAAATGAAACAAAGTACATTACACACACCCTTCAATATAATTCTCCAACACTTTCACATAGCTTTGTCAAAGATAATGCAGGCATTTAATACCATCAGCTGTGTGCGATTTGTCTATGTGTACCACCTCTCGTCGAAACGCTGTTAAGATGTCCTCCCTGTTTGCAAACTGCTTCTCACGCAGCAGCTTCTTCAATTTCAGAATGAGATCAAAGTTGCATGGACTGAGATCAGGTGAACAGGCAGGTGTTCCAAGATCTCCAATTTTCACGCATGACCGCTGTTCAACTTTACTTGCATTCATCTTGGAGCACAGTCTGTAGCATATTAACTTTTGCGTGTGCTGTCAACTAGCCACCAATGCAGACAGACGCAATCTGGTGGTGCCATATACAGTGTACAGATTTTCAAACATATATACTGAACTAACCACATTTTCGGTTATTCGGAAGATATAACATAGTTGCCATGACTTATGAAATGACCCTCGTATATAATTACCAAAACAAAGCTGTATCATATATTAAGAAATGAATTAAATTAGCTCGGAAAATTTACTACACAAATTGAGTAGGTAGCAATGAGTTAAAGAAAGGAACAAACTTGTCATTTTTGTTTTTCTGTCTGTCAGAATTAAAATTAAATTTTAGAGATAGATAGCAGGACAGACATGTCTAGAAAATAAATAAAATGAAATGAAGATATACGTAACTGTATGAAAATCTTTAATTAATTAAGCAACAAAAGGTCATATTATGGACACAAGGAGAGAGATGGGGGAGGGACATTGGAAAAACGTCTAACTATATTTCGAAATTAATAATAATTTTTATTTGCAGACCTATTGGAAAGAGAAGTACTGGAAGGCAAAAGTAAAGTGCATTGAACAAGTTCAAACGTTTCGGCAAAACAAAAAAAAGACCTACATGACTTAATTCTTATGCTTGATTGTTGTAGTGGTGATTGCAGTAGCAGCTGCAGTCAGGTCAAAAATGACGTTCGATGATTAGGAGAGGGTAACGAGGAGAGAAAGGGAAAATAACAGGGGACGAAGAAAATGGAGACATAACAGTTGAAAGAGGAAAAAGAATAATAATTAAATTATTTAAATGTTTACATGTTTCTCTAACTATACGCAAGTAAAGTAATGGATTACTACAAGCCATAGATTTTTGTTGTTACCACAACTTCAACAAAGGTCTAAGATTTTGTACAAAATGAGTGCTAGAAGTCCCTTCAAAGTATCATTCTACCCACTTTCCTGCTTTTCGGAACAAAGTTGTGAAGTTATTGGAGCTGCACTACTGTGCTTTCATGGGAAGTTCTTTCATTTTAAAATTATCCACAACATTCATTAACTAACCTTCTTGGAGACCCATCTGATAAAGCAGGGATGACAGTGACGGTCACCATCATCGATGTCTTAAGCAGGTCCACCATTTGATCATGGGACAATGTTGACACAGCCACTTTGCATATCTGCAAATATAAAAACAAAGTTGCTTATCTCCCGAGACCTTGAATAACTTTTAATTAACATTTTTTTTGCACATTTTAAAAACATAAATTACATCAAGGAAACTACAGCAGACATGAATGTGTAAGTGTGTGTATGTATGCATAAACATATCACTAACAGATTTCATGGTGCAGACAAATTCCAACTGGCAAATGTTTAAAATACAATGTCACTGTATCTAATATATAAAAGTGAATGTGAGTGGCTATGTATGTATGTTCTCAATACAAATCTACATGCTTTGACCAGTATTTACCAAAGTTTGCACATTTACTCTTCTCAAATACTTGGGGTGTGGTGTAAGTAGTAACATGAGATGCTGCCAGAAAGTCAAAATGAGGATAACAATGACAAAGAAAGCTTTTAATGGAAAAAGGAGTATCTTCTGCAGACACCTGGAAAATAACCAAGGAAGAGACTAGAAAATGAGGCTAGCAATGACAAAGAAACATCTGGAAAAATAACTACCAGTAAGTAAGAGACTAGTGAAGTATTTTGTGGGGAGTGTGGCATTGTATGGGGCAGAAACATGGACATTACGACGAAGGGAAGTGAAACGACTAGAAGCATTTGAAATGTGGATATGGAGAAGAATGGAGTGTGAAATGGACAGAGAGAATAAGAAATGAAGCTGTACTAGAATGAGTGGCTGAAGAAAGAATAATGCTGGCATTGATCAGTAAGAGAAAAACAAACTGGCTGAGCCACTGCCTAAGAAGAAACTGGCTATTGAAGGATATACAGGAAGAACTGGTGAACGAAAGAAAAGTTCGGGGCAGAAGAAGATATCAGATGAGAGACATTAAGATACATCGATCATATGTGGAGACTAAGAGGAAGATGGAAAATGGGAAGATAAAAGAGTGCTGAGTTTGCAGTGAAAGACCTGCCCTTGGGTAAAACACTATGAAAGAATGATATTTGATAGTCAATACTTTCCAAATATCTTTACACATTTTCCACAAAAGCAGATTGGAGAAATGTTTGGAACTAGTAGTACGATTTTATCTAACGATGCTTTCAAATGCATTGTCGAAATTCTATGTAAGTGAGAAACAGCCAACAAAATTTTGCCTGGAACCCTTTATTAGCGACAGGGTTGTTTTACGTGTAGTAAATCTAAGACACGAAATCCACAGCTTTACTTGCCTCCTGGAGGAATCTATACTTGGAAAAGAAATACAGAAAAAAAAAAGCTTCAAACCCATTATCCTTGGCTGGGTTTGAATCCGTGAACCTTGAAACCAACCACTAGCATAGTATCCACCAAACTACCATGGACGACTCAAATGTAATGTATGACTTCAAAATATTATGAAGGATAAAGCAGTACATATTCACACAAACCTCAACAAGACGGGCACCCTGACGCAGGCCAGCCTGCCAGGCCAGACCAAGGCTCTCCACCTGGGTGACAACCCCATCTGGCTGAACATGGAAGCCCAGCTGTCCCATAGGGTTTCTACGCAAGGACAGCTCCTGTGCCACACAGCCTGATGTCACTGCACGCAGACGCACCACGATTTCCATCAGCTCATCTCGGTCCCCACCCTCACGCATGTGCAGAGTTGTGCACTCCCCTTGGTGATGATATATGCGTAAGCTGCAACACAAAATCTCGCATCTTACTTCACTTTGTACAAGGTGTAACTCAGGCATGTTTTGAAACCGATATTTTCTTCTCTTTCTTTATCAATGACCAAAACCATAAGCTCATCTCAATTGCATGTAGGCCTAATAGCATGTGTTGAAAAATGACTTATTGAATTATTGGTACATTCTGTTTATGGAAGTCTAAGAAACTGGAGAGTAGCTCCAGAACGTAAATTTGTTTATACATATTCAACTCTGTCACACAAAGAAGTACAGTATATTTTCAACTTGGCATTTTATAAATCTTGCAACAGGATTTATTATAAGCATTATTATTCCCTTCTATTTCATATTCAGAAGTGAAATTTAAACACCCAGTCATGTCACATCTCATTCTGTATTTCAACATTCATCTGATATGTTCAATACCTGAGAGTGCTAAAAGAGCTGCTCTGATAGATCATTTGAAGATGGAGGAAAGAGAAAAAACTTAACTCATGTATCCTATTAAAAAGGTTTGTTGACATTAACATAGTAAATCCTTCATGTTAATTGCTGTTTTATCTTCTGTTACCTTTTACAGCTAATTGTGAACATAACATAGATTTTATGAAGCAAGCTGTATTTGCTGAAATAAGAAAGTGGTTTTTAATTAATGGATTTATTGTTAATGATGAAAAAATTCATGTGTTAACTCTAAGTTTGAAACAAACCCAAAATAATGTGATAAATGAATCTGTAAAGATGCTGGGTATCTATTTGGATCCTAAACTATGGTGGAATAGCTATGTCAGTTATGTATGTAAAAGAATTTCTAGAGTAATTTATCTCTTGAGAAGTATCATGTACAAGATTCCCAAACATTATTTAAAACAAGTTTACTATGCACTATTTGAAAGTGTTATTAGATATGGATTACTTTTATATGGAAATAGTTCTGACCTTCCAAACATTCTGTTACTGCAGAAAAAGCAGTTCGTATTATAACAATGTCACCACCCAGACTATCATGTAGATCTCTTTTCAAAAATGAAAAGATTATGACAGTCTACAATCTATATATTTTTTAACTTTTAATGTATGTAAACAAGAATATTACTAATTATACAAGTATAGTAGATCTGCATTGCAGAAATAATGATCAATTAAATGTACCACATGTCAGGTTGCAAAAAACACAATCAAGCTATGTAATTACTGCAATAAAAGTATATAATAAGATACCTACAAATATAAAGGCACTTAATGAAACACATTTAAATTTCAGATTAAGAGATGGCTACAAAATAATCCCTTTTATAATATGAATGAATTTTTTGAAAATGATGTAGTATTTTAGTTAAATTTTATTATTTTTTACTCTTTTAATATTTTAAATATTGACACATTGTTTTTTATATTATCACATTGACGAGGCCTCTTGTATTCTTGTACCTTCAGGCAAATAAAGAATATGTAATATGTAATATGTAATTATATATTATAGTATAACCTATGGAATATTCGTGTAACTACATCTTAGGAATATGTTTAGACAGTTTAGAATTCCTAAAAGCTGCGTGTGATGCTGGCAGGTACTTAATGGCAATACTGAAGAAACAAGTTAAAAGTGTACTAAAGGGGATCAAATTGCAAAGTAAAGTAAATGTACTCCTTAGTCTGGTGCAGCATATAAGGGTCCCTTCAGACGAGGCCAATTAGTAGCACCACCTAGTGACTTGCTGGTGAAACTCCGAATGCGCGTTTGAAGCACTGCTTAATAAACTAGATTTTTGTAAAGAACTTTTCAGTCTTTCAGTGAACATGGATATAGATGGAGATATACTTTTGACAGTGCTTCTCATACAAAGAAAGAATAAACGAAGAAATAGAAAAAGCATCAGCAAGTTTTTCTTCTTTGCTTCAGAAATAAAAAAAGCTTAATTAAAGGTTTAATTTTATGAAAGTAATTAGCAAAAACGGAGAGATGTATAGTTTCCCAAAATCATGTCAAAAAAAGTAATATGGAGTACACAATGCCGCCGAGACGAATTAGAAAAAAGCATACAAATGACAAAAACACACCTAATAGTGATACCAAATGTCAAGACCATACAACAGTACCATATAGAGTAGCAATCAGAATGTGTTCAGTGCAAGCTATGTAACAAAACTGCATAATACAGAGCAATCCATATAAACGTTTACAATTTTAATGACTTATAAATTCTGAACCAATAATAGCAAACCTGTGCAATCTGCTCTGAGTAACAGAGTAATTGTGAAAGATTCATCAGAGTAAATGTTGAAAATGACTTCCACCTGCATCCATACACAACTGTACTTGTTGTGTTATATTCCGCAAGATTCTCGTCAATGCTCCTGATTTCATTCCTAATGATCTTACAGAGTTCAGCAAGTGACCACGGACTATTCTTGTATACTCTGTCCTAAAGGTAGCTCCATAAGAAGAAGTCCGGAGAAGTTAGGTCAGGCGATCTGGGGGGCCACAGATTTTTCGAGATTAGGCGATCACTGAACAAGCTGGCTATGTTTCATGGAATTGTTAGATGTATGACATGTTGCGCCAGCTTCCTGGAAGAAGCCTTCTGTCATGAACCCATAAACCAGAGTGCTGACCGTAGTGTTGTAGAAAATGGGACTAACAATTCTGTAGCTCACACTGCGCACTAGACTCCAACCTCTTCAGAATGCAGTGGGCTTCGTGGATGTATTTGGATTTTCAGTAACCCAATATGTGCTGTTTTGCCTGTTGATGTAGCCTGATAGGTGAAATCACGTCTCATCTGTGAACTAAGTTATGGAGAGTGTGTCTAGGCTTGGAATATGAAGAGCATGAAACCACTGACAAAAACGCAATCACTTTTCCGCATCTGGTTCTTTCAATTCGTGCACTACATGAACTCTGTATGCTCATAAGCCCGATTTCTTTCCAACTCTCTGACATGTGCCATATGAGTAGCCTGTCTCCTGGCTCAATCGGTGTAATGATTTCTTTGGTGAATTCACTAAACATCCTTGAACAATATCAACACAATCTTCATTCATTGCAGGTCTGCTTTTTCCACTCTCACTGAAGAGCAAGACAATTGTCTCCAGCTCTCTTGCCATGTGTAAAATCGTTGGCCTGGTTGAAACATTGCGCACATCGAATTCTCTTCGAAATGTCCATTGTGTTTGACTCAAGGAATTTGTTTTTCAATATGTTTTCACAACAAAAACATGCTGCCGATTGAGAACTGCACGTTCGTGTTATGACTGCAAACTAATTACTAATAGCCAACAATAGTCATAATAATAAACAATGGCTGGTAGGGGTACAAATACAAATTCTCTCAGAGTCACTGAGATCATTAAACTCTATTTAAAGTTTATACTAGCTTCCAGAGGGAAATTGTAACTCATTAAAATTGTAAAGGCTTATATTGCATTTTTCTGCCTGGGCATTTCATTGTAACCATCTGCATCAATAATAATATGAATAACTGCTAGTTGGTTGACTGCTGATGCCTGGTTTATTGGAATTCTTTTAATCATGGTTTTCGTAGTGTGACATGTATAATTCTGTTTCTGGAGCAGGACCCATACAAGTCAGATGATAACAAGATGAAGGATAGTCAAGGTGAATTTTAACATAAGCAACAATCTAGTTAGTGATCGTCATGTACATATCTTATTCTGAAGTAATTTTGAGGAAAAACATTTGTCCACGGGGATCAGATTCTCAATAACTTTATTATTTCACTCTTAACAATTTCAGATACTGATAAAATCAAGGTACATTATAGAAAAATAACATAAGTACTACATATAATAATAAATTTTACCGCAGCTAATTTTTTTATTATTATATACTTACGCAAGTTTACTACTATATGCCTTGATTATCAACAACCAAAACTATTGTTACTATATCTCATATTCGCAGAAAGCAGATTCCCAAATGAACAACTGTATGAACTTCTTTATTCAAAATGGCCTCATAATAAGCTCGTCAAGTGCTGATATACTTTCTTCAATCATCTTGCATACTACAAGGAACCACTATCGAAACCATGACTATCACCAACCTGTTAGTCTGTGCGGACCAGCCCAGGATGGCCTTGCATGGCATGACAAACACTATCTCACGTGAACGCTCCTCGATGAGAACCAAGGTATCTGTGGAGATGCCCAGGTAACAGTCCACCAGTGCTGCCTGCCCACTGTCATCCAGCACTACCTGCCATGAGATAGCGCCCCTCTGCAGGGCATCTGGTAAGAAACGAGGCCGGACTCGCTCCTTCTTCTTACTGCTGAATGACATGATGGCTGCAGGGATAAATGAAATAAATATATTAAATTCAATTATAGTATACAGGATGAATAGTAATTATGTATTATAAAGTATTGCAGAGTATTCTATACACCAAAACAAACATATTTTGTCATATAAACGCATAGTCGATACTGCATTGTTATCAAGATATGGCAACATTGCGTGATTTCAAAGCTAGTCTACCAATTCTAAAATGGGAATTAACAGTTGGTGTTGTTTTGTGGTTAAAAAAAGATGTATTCATAGTTGGCCATGTCTTGTAGTTATGGTGATGTTTTGTTGATTCATGATATTGAGTATCGTAACTGAGACATTGTTCATCACAGGTGCAAAGCGATCAGTTTCCCTAAGGTGATGTTCCAATGCTACAAATATTTTCGGAGTTGAGTGTTGTCGGGCAAGAAAACGTTCTGTGTAGGTGCGAGCAGCAGCATCAGAATTGTTTCTTACTTCACCATAAATCAAGATCATATCGGTCATTTCATTGCTTGTGTATGGTTCCCCCAGTCTGTATTATGAATATATATCTTTTTAACCACCAAACAACACCGAGTGTTAGTTCCCATTTTAGCCACAAGTAATTGGTAGACTAGCTTTGAAATAACGCAATGTTGCCATATCTTCATAACAGTACTACTCTCAAGGAAACAGACATTCGTGTCTAAAGACTCCATGTTTAGTTTATTATACATTTTGGTGTATGGTGCACAAAAATTTTTTATATTTTAGGCAACAGTTTAATTCTGTTGGTTCAATATATAGAATTATGAAGCTTGCATAACAAATTCGTAAATAATAGTATAATGTTATATTTCCTACACTACACAGCACAGCTCTGAAGATACACAGGACTAATGGCCACGTGCTTTATACTGTGCGACTGTAACACAGAACTTTATTCAAATGAATGTCTCTGTCTTTCAGCTAGTAGAATACGATGTTGTGCTGGAACCTAATATGCTAAATGACAAAAGTAGAATCAGAGACATCTATTTCACTATAAACTCAACATCAGACAAAATGTAACATAAGAGTCATTTGACCATATGCTTCATATTAAGATAAAATAAACGATGCATTTTTTAGACAGTTATGTGCCAACTAATATAACAAAATTGGTTATTTAGCATTGATGGATTTGATGACAGTGTGATGGTATTTGGCAAGATGAAGTCGAGCATTGACAATGGAATTAGCTGACATTCGCCTTACAATTAGAAAAACCTCCGAAAAAAAACCACAAAAACATAATCAGCCCAAGTGGGAACGAACCCATGCCTGAGTGCAGCTCTGGATAAGTAGACAAATGCACCTACTGCCTGAACTACGCAGTAGCTACAGAGTACTGAACTAACAATAAAAAAATATATATATTAAAAAATATAAACAAATGCATATGGGAGATAAATACGTAAAAATAATAAAACAGTTTAACATGTGCACACATGCATACACGTAAGTGTTTATATATTTATCAGTTCTTTGTCACTAAATACATAATCAAACTAATAAATGAATATACAATTTTGTCCAAGCTTGCAAGTGTTTTTATTACTTACAGAATTTCTGTCCTGGGTCGACAACAGTACTGGTCGTGTAATTGTTGGCAAGATCTTTCAGGTACTCCTGTCTTGTGCGCGTTGCCATGGTTGCAAATTTTTCCGATCGATGGGCAGCATTTTCTGCATTTATAACTAAGACAAGAAAACAAAACAATAAACCTCAACATTGCTATGCTATACCAAGGACTACTGATGTATAGACAGCCTTGGACCTTCGTTATAAACAAAAGCAAAAGCAGTTACATGGAAAAAGAGTACGTTTTTTGATAAATAGTTACTCCATATTTGGTAATAAAGGAAAAATTATAAATGGACAATATTAAATAATATTTAAAAAGTTAGTGAAAATAAATCTTAGTGCGAAATTTTAAATAATAGAAAAAATTTGATTCTTAATTCCCCAGGAGAACGAACAGCAGTAGCACCTTCAGACTAGTAACTAGAACATGACTGTTTGGCAGCTCAAATCTTCAGAATTCGAATTTACGAGTATACAGAACCAAATTGTGATCTCTACAGAGAAAAGATTCAAATATGAACTTGCAGCACATACTGAATTACAAAGCTATCGACAATCAGATAAATGTGTTAATAACATTGCAGATATTTACTGGCTTATCAGAAAACAATGGAGAAAATACAGTGTTCCAAGAATTTAATGAATTACGGTAATTAATATTGTGAATTTTTAAAGAAATTATGTCTGATAAAAATTCAATTGATAAAACTGTGTATTGTCAAATAAAAGTACCTATTTTTTAAATAATATGCCACTGGGGGTTGGGGGGGGGGGGGGGAATGCGAAATTTAAGGTAGGAAGAATGGAGATCAAAGAGATGAACACCATATTTGAAGATCTGTCTCTGCAATCACTCCAGTAAATTTTCATGCTGTGCATGACATGATTTGGGAGGATTGACGAATTCAGCTCAAACATATATCAGAGAATTTGAAATTGTCCTACGAACTTGTCTTTTCACATTGTACATCATGATTTCAGTATGAGAAAGGATAATTCATTCACCGACTCAATTGATTTACCAAACTAGAGACACACCAACATTCACCCACTACACAGGTAACACAACAAATTCAGATCTAGCAATAGTGGCATCAATAATAGCAGACTGCCATGTGATAAGACGATATGGGTACCGACCACTGAGCTATTATCTTAATTACCAGTGCTGTACTATGAAAAGTGCAAAACAAACCATTCCATCGAAGTTCAAGAAGACCTAGGATTTTAAAAAAGCAATATGGATCATCTATCCAATACACACAGAAAAAGATATGAATGTCACACAAGCCACAAAAAATAGTCTGTAAGATTTAAAATTCTTGATGAAAGCATATTTTAATGATATACATATTTTCATCAGACCTTGTAACAACAAATCTATCAACTTCACAAAAAAGGAACACCTGCTCATAATGTTAATAGTTATCGACCAATAGCACTATTAAGCATGATAGCAAAAACCACGGAGTCCATGATCTCCAACAGATTAACTTGGTATTTAGAATCTCAAAATCTTTTACCACCAAAACAAGCCGGCTTTCGACAACTACACTCTACCAATGAACAAGTCATACGCCTCGGCCAAGAAATAAAAGATAGTTTTAACAAGAAAGAAGATACCTTAGCAATATTTATTGACTTCAGTTAGCATATGACTCTGTTTTGAGAAATAAATTATTACTAAAACTCCAAAAATTAGGTATCTCCAGCAATATGTTCAGATGGATATCAGAATTCCTTAGTCAAAGATTCATTGCCACTAAATTCAATAACTCACTTTCTAGTTACAGACAAACATATCGAGGTCTACCTCAGGGCGCTGTCCTCAGCACAACTTTATTCAATATTTATATAAATGACTTACCTCCCTATTAGAGGAATCAAACATGAAAACAGCACTATTTGCAGATGATATAGTTTTGTGGACTTCCGGATCTTACAGACATAGAGACAAAATTCCAAATTCTGCTCTTAAAGCTCTAACTCAACTACATGAATAGAATACATCAAATTTGATGACACTCAATTTAAGCAAAAGTAACTACCAAATATTTTCACTTGGTAAAAAAGAAAGAGAATTCAATATCCAATACAATGGCCAACACCTTCCTAGGACTTATGAATCCAAATATCTTGGAGTTATTTTCGATAGTAAGTTAACATGGAGCAACCATTTGAAATACATTTCTGAAAAAGCTCGTAAAAGATTCTCCCTTCTAAAAAGACTAGCAGGAAAGAAATGGGGATGCTCTAGGAATACTTTGAACACTACATACAAAATGTTTATACAGCCAGTGCTGACATACTGCGGAGAAATTTTAATTACTTCACCTTTCATAAACGACATGGAATATGTTCAAAACCAAGCTCTCAGACTCATTACTGGTGGAATCAAAACAACGCCAATAGATTCTATGAGATTCCTCACTAATATTAACAGCATCAAAATGACAATAGAAGAAAAAGCACTGATTCAATATGAAAAACTTATCAGGAAACAATTGGCATTCATACCGTCCTCTCTGTAGATTGAAAACTCAAAAAAGTTTTATATCCATTGTTCAAGAATTAAAGCAGAAAATCAATATCCCGAATTTAAGAGAAAACTTACAAATTTAACCAAACCCTTTAACTCTATTAAATATAGAATATAATCTAAATTTAACAGAAGAAATACTGAAATCAAAAGTAAGCACTGAAATAATGAAACAATTGAATAATTTCAAGGGAAAAATTGTTCCGGGGCCGGGTATCGATCCCAGGACCTCTGGTTGAACGTACCAGCGCTCTGCCAACTGAGCTACCCGGGAACTCTACCCGACACCGTCTCAACCTTTCCCTTTATATTCACACAACTCGCATGGGCTGACGAAACGCCAGAGACCCACATCGAGTGCACACAAACTCTGCGTGACTTGAAATTGTGGTTTTCTGTTAACGTACACAGTGACGTATATATTATGCAAATTACTCGTGTGCACTCGATGTGGGTCTCTGGCGTTTCGTCAGCCCATGCGAGTTGTGTGGATATAAAGGGAAAGGTCGAGACGGTGTCAGGTAGAGTTCCCGGGTACCTCAGTTGGCAGAGCGCTGGTACGTTCAACCAGAGGTCCTGGGATCGATACCCGGCCACGGAATAATTTTTCCCTTGAAATTATTAAAATCTGCTTTACAGGAAGCTTTACCTGAAAGATTAGATTTGCATAATGAAACAATTGTCTTTAGAGACAATTAATATTAGGTACCCTCCACAAAACTGGCTTCATTTATACACCGACGGATTCTTGATCTCCAGAGAACAAGGTGCCGGTGTTACGTGCTGTCTCTTCTCACTTTATAGATCTCTTGGATATGGAACAACAAGTTTTGATGGAGAAATCGTTGCAATAAGTGAAAGTCTCAGGAATCTTCTATTTCACATCAATAAATTTAAGAATGTAGTTATATTGTCAGACTCCAAAGCAGCTATTGTATCAATAGCCTCTAAACACACACCTTCATCTCAAACAGCAGAAATAACTAAAATGCTCTCTCAATTAATATCACTCAATAAAAGAATTGTATTCCAATGGATATCATCCCATTGTGGAATCCTGGGAAACAAGAATGCGGATGCACTAGCAAAGAAGGGCAGCACTGCTACTTACAGACCTGTTACTAAATCTATGTATTACTTTGTGAAAAGATTTATTAAATCTACATACTTAGACTTCAACAAACAAAATTTGATAACACAATCTCAAGGGAAAAAATGGAACTCTCTGCTTCATAATCTACAGTTAATTCCCGATTTACCACGAAAATCGTCTGTAGCTGTTTTTAGATTGGCAACAGGCCATGATTGTTTGGCCAAACACCTGCATAGAATTGGAATATATCAGTCCCCTAACTGGCCATTGTGCAACTCAAACCAAGAAATGGATTCGGAACACCTCAAAATCTGTGCTTCAGTGGCTGACCATGATAAAATCTTTGAAAAATATTGGAGTGCAAGAGGTCAAATGACTTTATTGTCAAACGCCTGGCATTAGAAAACAACAACAACTTCAGTTCCGCATTTTCATAACAACTCCAACTATAATTTACATTCGAAAACTTCTCTCATATATTCAATCGCATCCTTGCAGCAACTTAACCTTCAAATCATCTGAAGTAATAAAGAAACATACTCTGACGATATACTGAAAGTGTTATATAACGCTGTCACTTAAAATCATTCATGACACTGTATCGTATAGTTCTCAGTGAGTCACCCCAACATATTTTTCTGCATGAATCACATTTCAATTCACACTTCACCTGTGACTCAGTCCTTCCACTATTCATAACAGGGAAGATCAGCACATGGCACACAGTCCCAATGAACCACACTGCAAAGTTTGTTTGGATCCGATTACTGATTGTGACAGAGCGTAACCTAATCCATACAAATATTTTATCTGTGTATCGTTTTGTAGTATCTGCTATATCTCACCTTTGGCTAAGAGGAAATCTGAAAATGTTTTGGACTTCGGGAAGGTCGCTCCTTCATGGATTGGTGGACCAAAAACAGGCACTTCTTTCGATCTGCTCACTGCAACACTTTTAACAAAACACAATCACACATAAAATTGGGAACTTCCTTTATATTCGACAGAAATTACTTTAATTCTTACCAATTAACATAAAGAATTCAATTCTGGAAGTAATGCCTGTAGATCATTTTGCCATTACACATATTACTCGCGAGAAATGGATCTATCAGATGGGGAAACAGAAGTATTCCGAGAAATCCTGCCCAAAACTTAAATTTCACTTAGACTTAACAGGATTTAAACCCGAATCTCCAGCGTGGCAATCCATTATATTAGCCATTTGGTCAACTGTACTAAACTTCTGAAAAAGATCATCCACATCCTCTTCTATGTTTGCTTTTTCCATACCATTTAAAGTAGGCTAGTTCTGTAATATCTAAGAAGTATAAATACAAAACATTTCATAATTGTAATCTTCATCTTACGATGTTTGGTGACGTATACACGTCCGTTGATGTAACATATTAATGAATTTAAATACTATTATAGTCACAATCATGCCATGGTAGGTTGTGAAATTTTTCTTTCATACCATGGCATGATTGTGACTATAATAGTATTTAAAGTCATTTCATAATTGTTTTAAAAATCAGGTAAAATACTTTGTGTGTATAAAATAGTCAGACGTTAATTCATTTCTTTTCATTCATATTTTGAAAATGTAACATAATTATTTTAATTCATGAAGACATCAATTAAGGTTATACATGCATGCATGTGATTAGTAGTGAAAGTTGTTTTGTGCAAATATTATTGCAAATATATCACTATAATATATTCAAACGAAAATGGAGAAGATGAAACTCTAATACAATATTGGAAGCAAGCTTCATTTGTTTCAACCATTAGGAAACAAAAAGGCCAAAAGTTGTTATCAAGTTATTCTTTTCAACACCACCACTATACTGGGTGTTCAGTTCAAAGTGTGTCATGGCTCGCTGTATGCCGTCATGTGGCTAGCCGATGAGCCTAGAGAATTCAATCTTCCTACACTTCCGCAGAGGTGTATAACGTATGAGGTACAGAAGTTGCCTAGCAAGTACGGCGTTCATTCTGAAGAGTATGTACCGATACGTACGGTAACGCCGGTAGTGGCAGGAATGTGAACTGTTTGGAAATACGTACTGTCGGGATATGGGGAGAGGGTTAAGACAATTACTTACGTATTTGTTGACATTAACTTCGACGGTCAACATGGACACGGAGCATTTGATTTGTGTTGTGGAATGTTACCGTACGCAACCGATGATAAATACCCTGCGTACGACTTGCCGGCGCAAAACACAGTTTGAAAGAGATTATGGTAGCACACAGACCGTACAGACCGCCATCTGTTGCTACGACGTTAAAGTTACACCGTAAATAATAGGCAACTTCTCTAACATATAAGCTGAAACTCGCTTCAAATCGGTGACCCAACAACAGTGACGTCATGACACACTTTGAAATGAACACCCAGTAGTTGTTTTCAGATTGTGCATTTGGAATGAAAGTTTATTATTTATACAAAAATTGTTGAAGTTGCAATCAAACTTTCAAACTACTGTTGAAGAAAGCAATTTCAACAGTACCATGAACACAACATCATGTCCACTCCTGTGGAGTAACAGCATATCTGAGCATGAAATGAGTGGACTCCGATTCAAATACTGGTTAGGGTTTTCACAGAGATTTTCCTCTTAAACCATTTGAAGCAGAATTGCTGAGCAACTTTCGGCATTGGACCTCGGACTCATTTCGTCTTCATTAATTTCAACTTCATCTATCATCTTCAATAGCTTCAGATCAACCGGAAGATATGACAGATGAATGTGGTGCCACTGAATCGCCTATAGGAGCCATCTATCTGGAAGAGCTGCATAAAAAGGGGTTTCCACAGTAGACTATGACAGACCAGGTATCTGGTAGCTTTGTGTAGCTCCCTCAGACAGATGGCACCATGGTGAATCACGGTATCTAGGGCGCTGTGATCTTCAGGTCAATATAGGATGCAGCAGGACACAGTATGTGATTTACAAACAGATGCTATCAAGCTAATAAGGCTGCAGAATATCAACAGAGAGACTCTTTCAGACTTAGATATCATAGCTGAATTGATAAGATGGCACCAAGCAGAGAATCACGTACTTACAGGGATGTTGTTCTAAGGACTTCAACAATCATCCCACAATAAGGAGATCGGCACAATAGTCCTCAGGCTGTGGTGCAAGCCTTCGGGCCCTCCTCAGAAAAGGAAAAGGAAGAAAGACAGAAAGAAAAAAACACAACACCATATGCACTATCTACTTGCCCCACTATTATATAATTGAAGTCTTACCGGTACTGTGTGTTATCTGAGCAAGGATTGACTGCACGCACCACAATGAACACGTGCTGGAACTGTGAACGAATATTCTTTGGTGTGAACGGCTGAGCACCAGGCTCCTGGAAGACTATGGTCACAATGTCGTTGCCTATGTGACGTTTACGTAACAGCTGCTGACGGTTGTTTGGCGTGAATGGAAGAAGTGTTGAAACGTGGAACATAATCTCACAGTCCTGGTATTGTGAGTACACTGAGTACAGACCTGTCGAGTCCGCTAAAACACACAAAAGAACGAACATTTTCTACAGTTACTTTAAAATATATACTGTATTTAAACAAAATCTTCTTTCAATGTCTTTCATATTATTATAACAATAAGGCATCTCATCCAACAGAGCAACTGACTTTGGACTGAAAAATCTCAGGTTCAATCTCAAGAGGAAAGAATTTTTTATTTCTACTTTTTAATAATGTGTATGTAGAACTTCTTCTGGAAAGAAAGAAAACCCAGTACATGTGCAGACCAGTTCCTTGCCTCCCTCACATAAGCCCGCCATTGGTCCCTATCCTGTGCAAGATTAATCCAGTCTCTATCATATCCTACTCCCCTCAAATCCATTTTAATATTATCCTCCCATCTAGACTCAGCCTCCCCAAAGGTCTTTTTCCCTTTGGTCTCCCAACAAATACTCTATATGCATTTAAGGAATTTAAGAATCGATATCAGGCAAGGCTAAACGTGATCAAGGATGAGAATGGTGATTTGTTTTTGCAGACTCTCATTCAATCCTGAACAGATGGAAAAACTATTTTGGGCAACTACTAAATGTACATAGGCCAGATAGAAATGTTCGGCAAGAAATTCAAATACAAACTGCTGAGCCATTTATACCCGAACCCAAACTTTCAGAAGTCGAAATTGCAATAGAAAATCTGAAAAGTACAAGTCTCCAGGTATCAATCAAATTCCAGCAGAATTAATACAACCGGGTGGAAGCGCATTATCTAGCGAAATTTATAAACTTATACTTGCTATTTGGGAAAAGGAACTAATGTTACCCCTCCTGTTCTATAAAGACTAATTACGTTGCACATACCAAATAATAATAATAATAATAATAATAATAATAATAATAATAATAATAATAATAATAATAATAATAATAATAATAATAATAATAATAATAACACAATTCTTAAATAATATGGCAGGGATCTTTGATAAGAATTCATCAGCCTATTGGTGCTGAATACACAAACTCACTAAACACCTACATTATTCATTAAAATTATAAGCCAACTATGTTCAAAAGAAAAATTTTGGGTTTTACATCGGGTATTTGGATGTAATGTCTCCAACGTTTCAGACCTACTTGAGGTTCCATAATCAGATTAAAATAGAACAAGATATGAAAATCGACTAGGTACTCTTTTTGGTCTGTTAAACCAGTTGTTTGATTAGCCAAGCATAACACGCCCACAGACTAGGGCACCCTTCATGCCCAGTACTATATTAACCTGATGATGGAACTTTTAAGATACAAATGCTAGAGCTATTGAATCTAAATATATGTTGTAAAACCTAAAACTTTTCTTCTAAACCTACATTCCATTTTTCTTTCTAGTCGATTATTTAACAACACTGTACGAACTAGCAGGTTATTTAACGTCAATGGAATTGATGATAACGAGATGGTATTTGCAGATATGAGGCAGATGATTCACCAGGCATTATCTGACATTCGTCTTACAGCTGGGGAAAATCTCAGAGAAAAAAAAAAACAGATAATCAGACAAACAGGAATCGAACCCATGCCAGAGCACAGGATCAACAGGCAAACATGCTACCACCTGAGCTATGTTTGTGACGCCTACACTCTTTCCACATGCAGATGTCATCACTGTTTTATTAATACTGAAAGTAGCAGAAGTGTTATAAACTTCTAACGCCCATGCCTGATATGAACACACCACTGCTGTCAAATAATTTAAACTTGACATCAGTAATACTCACTCTTGTTGTCCAGGCCTGCTTTGTACTTGTCAAAACCCTTGAGCCTGACCCGTTGGCCAATTGTGTCCAGGAACTCGTGGAATGCTGGACCAGCCTCCTCGTTGTTGTACATCTCTTCCTCGGATGCCTGCCCTGCACGGCAGTACATGATGCCCACCTTGTAGTGATTCGTGAGGCCCTGCTCATCCAACTTCAGTAACTGGTCCTCTGTCTGTTGTGACAACACCCCTAACCTCAAACTGAAATAATTTTTTTCCCAGTTCCAGTATAAAAGTCATATTTAAATAAATACAGTAGTCTGACAAGTACCACCTAATTTGTTCATTTACCTCTGTTAATACATGAAACTATTTTTTTTTTGTGCTGGCACATTTGAAATTTGGTACAATTCCATTTTCTAATTATGGGAAAATTGTATTAATAGTAAAAGATATTATTTCCATTCAATGATACTGGAAACATAAATAATTATATTCTGCAGTCTCACGTTTTCGCCATTTCTATAATATCTGCTAATGGAATCTTGTGATTATTATAAATCAAGCTGTAATTAAAAATTCCTCTACATCTGCAGTTGAAACTTATACTGAACCATCCAGATCTTATAAATTTTTAGTGAACATATTGCATGTATGAACGTGTGTACAGTAAAATAGGTGTGAAATAAACGAGAAAGTGGACAAATTCAGTGACATTTATTTAGATAGTACAAATTGACAGTTATTATAAATGTTACAAAAAATATGAGTTTTCATATTAAATTTTAAAAAACTAATTCAACAGATTTTGTAGCTATCATGTGAATTTAAAACCTCCAGTAATACAAAAATTCCCAGTTCTAGTTCTGTTACTGTGCCTGTTCTGAGCAACAATACAAAGTTTTATGAATATAATTCAGAAAAACATCGACTTTCTCACCATGATAACTGAATTTCTGGGGCGACGTACTCCAGAACCTCCTTCGTGTTCAAAGTTTTGTTGCTGCTGGAGGCCTTTAGGTTCGGAATGACATCTTCCAATACTGACCCTCGCAGTGTGAAGAGCTATTGGTGAACAAAGTAAATAGTTAGTGCCTTACAAGTTCCTGTACACACACCAGAATTTTATTATTTCCAGACAAACAATAAGTCAGCGGGAATAAACAGTGTCTTTACACTATTATTTAAATATTTAATTTTACATTAGTAGTGATTTTAGATTGGCAATTTATGTAATTAGCATATTTTCAGGCTTCCAGCAGAATTTTACTAAAGTCTAATTTTCTCTTATTTGTATATAACTTCCCTATGATTTATTATACCTAATATTCACTAAATTACCTCCTCTAACACATATACATACTTCACATGTATAATATTAGACAAAAAAAATGACCGGCTGCTATACCCCAAGTCCCCTTTGGAAGGCCTCTGTTGATTTCGTGAAAGCTTAGGTTTACACCTAAACGAATTTCTTATGCAAGATTCCGCTCTGTTTTTCTTTTGTTTCGTTTTATTGTTGCTTTTTTCTGTCTGTTTATAGATAGAGTGTTATAAATAATCTATAACAAAGGTATATTCAGATCAAGTGTTATTTAAATAATCTATAACAAAGTTATATTCAAGAGGTAGGCTAAATTAGATGCAAAATAAACATCCTTTCCCCTAGTCGTATGAACCAAGCACTGCCCGAAAGTGGACTTAGATAAATTCATGCTAGGGGAGATTGGCCATTTTTTGTACTAAGGCTGTACATAACTAGAAATAAATTTTATCACCAGGATCAATCATTCATTTAAACAATTGGACGGTATACAGGGTTGTTTCTGATAACGAATTTGAATGACGTCATGTGCGTCAGGAATCACACCGACAGTTGAATTGCGGCGAGAGGTGACAGACCAGTAGTGAGTGATTTCATAATCAAGAGTGCACGGTGTATCACAGTAGCAATGCCCAAGAAAATCGAGCCTTTTTGGGAGGAGTACATAACTCTTTCCGATGCCAAGTACAGTTACGTGAAAATAATAGGATCCTGCAAAAAAAGGTGGTTTCGTTATTTCCAAGAAAGGCATCTTGTGTGTACCTAATAGGACTGGCAAAGCTTGGATGAGATTAATTCCAGAGTGGAAAAAGCAAGCAAATTTACCCCCGTCACAAGTCGCCGCACCCCACGAGATGATACAAATTAATTCCATTCGAGCTTTACCAATCTTATTAAGTACACAGAAGATGCCTTTCTTGGAAATAACGAAACCTCGTTTATTGAAGGCTTCTTTTATTTTCAATTAACTGTACTTGGCATCGGAAAGGTTATGTACCCCTCCCAAAAAAGCTCGATTTTCTTGGGAATTTCTGCTGTGAGTCGCCGTGCACTCTGACTATGAGATCACTCACTACTGGTCTGTCACCTCGCGCCACAGTTCAGCTGTCATGTGACTCCTGATGCACATGATGTCATTCAAATTCATTATCAGAGATCGGAAACAACCCTGTAGTCTATTCCGTTCTTCAAAAATTTTGAATGAACTTTAAGACATTCGAAAAGAGCAGGGTAGGACTACCAGGTCATGTGGTCAGAATGGTACAAGACTGCAGCATAAGACGATATAGGACAAACAAGGCAATGGACATGAACCCTGTTCTTATGAAAGAACTCAAATCTCCAGTTCTATGCCAGAAATTGGACTTGTAGTCGAGTATGCTACCATCACCCGTCTGAACAAAATATATATTAACGTTGTCAGGATATCGACAGTAATGTGAAATCTACCAACATTATCCCCAAACGTATTTCGCCTCCTCACCTAAGCAGCTAATCTACTTAAATGAGATGATAATTTAGTGATAACAAATTAATGGTGAAAAGAAAACGTATGGAAGGGTAGTGTTCCAAGAAAACCTGCCTCACGACAGCATGTCAGTCAGAAATCTCACAGAATTTACTGAGAACTAAATCATGATTCATTTGTGAGATGTTCGTTACAAAAGCCATGGCTGACTACTGTCAGGATGACAACAGGATTCGAATCACAGACTCCGCAATACGTGAACATTCCTTGCTGAAACTGTAGGTCCCCTGACAAGAGGAGCTATTACTGCCTGCGTTGTTTTACTGCACGAACAAACGACATGCCAAAATAAACTCGCGCTCTCCCAACTGTTGTAAACAGCACCGACAGCTGTTTCAGAAGGCGGAGGTCAAGGGGCACCCAACAAGTCACACATTGGTAACCACGATGACCTTCAAAAGAAAGCATTAAGTCATCCTCGTAGCACAAAAAAGAAAAGCGAAAATATCGAATATCTTACACTCATTCCACTTTTGCATTCACATGTATATTAAAGTAAACTGATTGCATAAATTCAATCCAACAACGTGCACTGATATAATTTGGCACTAATTCAATCAAACAATGAGGGGGAGACGTCATGTGTGTGAGAGGAAAGCATTGGTTGACGTACTCGAGTGACATTAGGGTTACACATCTTTGCATGCATAGCCTCAAACTGGCATTTGTCGGAAAGAGCAAGTGGAATGAGAACGGTAGGAGAAACCAATAGTACAGGAAGGCTGTTTCATGGCCACAATGTTCTAAAAATGAGCCACTGTTGAAACGCCAATTGCTTCGAAAGGTGGGTAGGTGGGTTGGTTCGTTGTTCGGTGGGAGGATTAATGGGTAGGTTTGTGATCTATGATAATGAACCAATAGAGGAATGAGAATGGCAGGAGAAACCAATAGTACAAAAAGCCTGTCTCATGACCATAATGTTTATCACATAAAAAGGTAAGCCAGGGTTGAAACGCCAATTGCTTCGAAAGGTAGGTTGGTTCGTTGTTCAGTGGGAGGGTTGATGGGTAGGTTTGTAAGATGATAATGGACCAATAATGGAATGAGAATGGTAGGAGAAACGAATAGTACAGGAAGTCTGTCTCATGACCACAATTTTCATCACGTAAAAAGATAAAGCCAGGGTTGAAACGCCAGTTGCTTCGAAAGGTGGGTGGGTTGGTTCGTTGTGAGGGTTGATGGGTAGATACATAGGTCAAGAGGTGAACAGGTGGACTGACGGACGGACAAGCAGAGATAGGAAGATGGATAGACGGACAGACATATTGTATGTAGGTAGACGATAGGTTGGTGAGTGGGCGGGTAAAGGCTGGTCCACAATAAACCGGGAGCGGAAACAACGAGAACGGAAAAATAGTTAAAACAGATGTATTTAAATGTAAGAATTTACAATTAACGAGAAGCTTGCCGGAATCCGGGAACGGCAACGTGAGAGTTGGCCAAGTTTTAACTTTACCGTTCTCGTTTCCGATCACAGCCTATTAGATTTATTCTGTTGTCATCAAAAAGTTATTTGGTCGTCGTATATTTTGCAGCGAAGAGGCCGTAACATAATTTCTTGTAACTAACCCAGAAATTCAGTAGAAAAACTTTCCATACATGCTACGTGTATATGTGACCAGACTACCACGTGAATTAAATTATTAAATATTCCGTGTCTTAAATTTCGAAGTTGGTTAACTTGTATTTATGTTGGCTGACTTATATTTATGAGAGAATGCCATTGGTCTCGTGAGAAAATGTCATTGGTCAAGAATACACAAATAACATCAGAATGCGTAATAACTACTTTACATATCGTTATTCATACTTACATATCGATATGCATAGTCGTTTCAGTTCTCGGTTTATTGTAAATAAAAAATTCTTCACGTTTTCCGTTCTCATTCTGGTTCTCGTTTCCTGTTTATTGTGGACCAGCCTTAAGTAAATGCGTAGATAGGGCAGAAAAACAAGCAGGCATTTATTATTTTTACAATATACAAGTTGTAAAGACAAAATATCGCGATGCTGCAAAAAAGATTTCGCGATTTTCGTGGAATTACATGTTCTCAGCATTCTTGATACCGAAAAAAAATGGTTATCTACATCTGCACCCTATATCCCTGTCCGTCTGTCTATGCACAACAATTTCTTCTGCACTATTGTTGATTTTATTCCTAATCAGGACCTAAGAGTCAATTTATCGGTAACAACGCACATGAAATATAACATATATTTTTTTTTAGGAAGAAACGAATGAATTTTTATTTGAAATGAACAGCACACAATGGTGACTCAGTTCAAGAATCGGTAGACTATTTTCTTCGTGATTTTTTGTATTGCGTAGAACAGAGTAATAAACTGGCAAAAGAGACGGTGAAGTTAGTATTGACGGAAAAGAAGTTAATTATTTCTTACCTCTCTCCAATGATTGGTATTTCACTTTATACAGTACACACATTTATTTATACTTTTATTTATAAGTTTTATCGATGTGTAGGCCCCTCAAGCTAGAGGAAAAATACAGCAGAAATCTTGAGAAGAAAGTGTCTTCTTGTGTAATCATTAAAGATTTGTAACAGTTATAAACCAATTCGTTACGCGTTATTGGTCCACTGAAGGAAGGTCTAATAAATTTTAATATCCACATCACTTTTAAATGCCGATTTTCATAAAATAGAAAAATAATATAAGAGATTATTACAATATACGAATAGTTATTTCACGAAAATTTGTGAAAAAATTATGTATCTATTTAAATCACACAATGTATATATTAAATCAAATGTATTACTTTTGGGTATATAAAAAAATTCTTTTTGTGGGCAATATAAGAAAAGAAAATGTAACATTTTCTTTCACTGATATAGTAAATTATTCTATTTACCTATGTCCTTTAAATGACAGTATGGAAAAGGAAAAGAATTGTTCTTAAAATGCGTAACGTATGTAATGTGAAAATGAATTCTTCCCGTAACACTGATTCTTATTAACGATTAATTTTAACCAATGTTATGGTGACAATGCAGAAATACAATAATGACAATATCTAGGAATCAATTCCTACTGTTATTATAACGTTTGCTTTACTCACCTCACTGGTACGTATGAGCAAACGGTACTGGTACGTGTGAGGGAGAAGTGCTGCCGATGAACTAGCAGAACTGGAGTCACCCTGTCGCTCCAACCGCTCCCGACGGATGCTTACAGCCACTGGGCCCAGGTTCTCATCCATGCCAAACCAGTTCTGGTGCTCTGCAAACGAAATTAATCCTCATCAACATTCCAGTCTAAAAGGGAGACAAGCCTTGTACAATGGTCACTCACTGTGTATCTGGGAGACCCACATTACTTGCATTTTTAACAAATTTTGATCAAACGTGGTACATAATTATGTACAACAGTACTCACACACACCTTAACTTCACAACTTCATTTCCTAAAAGATAAAAGCTGGACTCTGGAAAATTACACTAGGGAACAACTGTTCTGCGGTAAAAAAAGTAAGTTGGTAATTCGTATGGAAACCGATGCCCTGAGTCCTAAAATGATTTCATTTTTTATGCATCACGTCTCGTTTTGTCGCAATTTCAATTTTCCGATATTTATTGCCGCACAGTATTCACTATACATTAAGCCGAGGTGCCCCCTAGCTGATGGCATTAAATTTCCACAACTAAATATTTTTGTTCTAATATTTATCTCAGAATGATGTTTCATCATCCCATGCCCTATCACCCCATCCCCTTTCTCACTTTGCCGGAAAGTTGTTCTTTACAGAAAACCCTAATATACAGTTCTTAAATCTTTCAGTTGAGCAGCTGGCTTACTTCTGTGAACACATGTGAATTTTGTTACAGTGGAGTCCCTAGAATCGTAGTGCAAAAGCGTGATTTGAAAAACTGAATATGGCGAGTACATCAGGATTGCGTAGGAGACGGTGTATACAAAATCCTTAGACGTTTTGCTACATTTGTGGGTGTTATACGAGTATGTTCGATAGAAAAGTTCGTAAAATAGATTCGTTTGTAAAGAAGCTATATTTTGCTTACTTCAAAGTAAAAGTTGGTGACATGGAAAAATCATTTGCACCTCAAAGTGCCTGTAACAATTGTGTAGAAGGATTGCGTTACTGGTATGCAGGAAAACGGAAAGCAATGCCATTTGCTATACCAATGGTATGGGGTGAGCAGAGGAATCACTATGATGACTGTTATTTTTGTATGTGTAATGTTACTGGTTACAACAAGGAAAACAAGAAATCAATTAAGTATCCAAATCTTCAATCAGCTTTGAGGCCTGTTTCTCATGGGCTTACCTGTACCTACACCACCAGCAAACTTGGATGACAGTGAATCTGAAAACAGTTCCCCGAATGCAAATACTGAGATGTCTTCTGATCCAGACGAATTTGACAATTCACCAAAGAAATTTACCCAGCCCGAGCTAAATGATTTGTTAAGGGAATCAGGACTCACTAAAAAGAAAAGTGAATTACTAGGCTCTAGACTGCATGAGAAGAACATGTTGGCGCCTGGAGTTACTTTTTCGTGGTACAGGAATCGTGAAAAACTTTTCCGGAAATACTGTACACAGGAAGATAGATGGTATATTGTACAGTTGTGAGAAATCTACTAAAATAGTTGGGAGAGGAGGTATATGAGCCCAAAAGTTGGAGGGTTTTATTGATTCTTCGAAAAGTAGCCTTAAGGTAGTATTGCTTCTTAACGGCAATAAATTAGCGTCCATATCATTTCCACATTCTACAGTCCTAGTGGAATCATATGAAACATTAAGATTGGTTCTTGAAAAAATTAAATATCATGAACATGAATGGCAAATATGCAGTGACCTGAAGTTTGTTGGTTTACAATTGGGACAACAGGTAGGATGCACAAAATTTCCGTGTTTCATGTGCAAGTGGGACAGCAGGGCTAGGGACAAACATTGGAATATTGTATACTGGTCTGAAAGAAAGCAACTAACGCCAGGAGACAAAAATATTAACAATGTTAGGTCTCGTTACTCGTAAGAAAATCATACTCCCTCCGTTACATATAAAATTGGGAGTTATGAAGCAGTTTGTATAGGCACTAGGCAAAAATCTTCCTGCTTCCAGTACTTATGTACGAAGTTTACTTCTTTGTCACACGTTAAAATCAGGGAGGGAATATTTGATGGCCCACAAATTCGAAAGCTGATGATGGACCACAATTTCACCAGTACGATGAAAGAAACAGAAGAAAGTGCATGGAACGTATTCAAAGAAGTTGTGAAGAAATTTCTTGGTAACGTGAAGGATCCACGGTACAAAGAAATTGTAGGAAACATATTGGACAAGTTCAAAGTGCTCAGTTATAACATGAACCTAAAGCTTCACTTTCTAATGGCTCATATAGACTACTTCCCTGCGAATTTAGGAGCCCTCAGCGAAGAGCAAGGTGAAAGGTTCCACAGGATCTAAAAGAGGTAGAGCAACGCTACCAGGGACGTTGAGATGTAAATATGGTTGCCGATTACTGTTGGAGTGTTGAAGAGAATACTCGAGGACTTCACACACACTAAGATTCCATGGAAAGAGAAAAAGCGAAACCGAGGACGTCTAACATAGGCTACATTCTGAAGGTGAGCTCTCTGCTCTTATAATTTAGTTTAGTAAAATGTTTTGCTTGTACAGTATATAGGCTTAATGTTTCTGTGAATTCTTAACTGTTTATTTTATTGTTAAACATAGTAGAAAAAAATAGATGAACGTGTTAACGAATCAGGTACACAAAATAATAATATGATTTCTACGAACACACTGTAACATAATTTTATTTTGTGGCAAAATAACGTTTTGCTACATTGCCAAAAAACCTGACGTGGTACGGCAAAACAAAATGCATTTTTGAATTCAGCACACCGAAATTAGTAAAAGTTGCATATTTACATTTATACCGCAGAAAAAAAGTTCTCATTTGTTCCCTAGTGTTATCAGTGAAATGCTTATAAGCAGATTTGCTATGTCAAAGGAATAATATGAGAAAAAAATCGGTTTCATACAACGAGTTTTCAGAAGAAAAAAAAAGTGTTAGTAAACTTTCATAAAATAAGTGAGCACATGACGCCACCACCTTACATTAAATTTATCATTACTATGCACATATTTATCCAATTAAACATATATGCATAAATTTATATTATATTTTCACGCTTAATTTAAGACGTATTAATGCCTCAGCTTTCGTTTATTTTTGTGTGTAAGAGTAACTATTTTACTTCTATCAGGAACGTATTTAAGGGACGAATCCAGGGGATACTGTAATTTTAATTTTTCAAAAAATAAAATGAAAAGAAAATCAATCGCAGAAATACAGCGAAAAAGCTTATTCAAGTTTCCTACCTAGCAACTCTGCTCACATCAGTCATCCAGTTTCAAGGGCTGTGCGCGGAACAAAGCAGTAATAAAAGAGAAAGTTTCCACTTCTTCTGTAGACACCTCCCTTCTAAATTTCGCTACAATGTAATAAATACAACTTATTTTCCTCAGTAGCTTCTAGTTCTAGCTTAAGAACGTGCTTCCTTGTGTGCCAGTAAATACGTAAATATTTCTCTTATAGTTTTTTCAATATAGCTTGAACCCCATTAAATGTTCTAGCCACAGATGACTCAGGTGAAACTTTAGGACACTTTAGGTATTTCAGGGACAGAGCAGTTTCTCTTTGTGTATGATATGTCAACTCCAGCTATTGAGAGTATGGCTTAATTTCAGCTGAGGCTCAGCTCCTTAACGTCTCACCAATGACGAAAGAACTAATATCAGTTGTAAACAGTGTTGCAATCTCAAGTGTCGAATGTGAGAGGGGGTTCTCCGCAATGAACTTGATAATTACCCCTATAACCCACAACTTCATTCTAAATTATAAGGCTAATGTAAGTGGCATTTTTTTTTTTTTTTTGCATTACCCACATACTTTTCTAAGACTGTCATCAGCATCGTGACGGAAACGTGAAAGAGTCCGAAATTTTCCGTCTTTCTTTTCAGGTTTTGATAATGTTAAGAGATCACTATCTGTATCGCCTCTCAACTTGAATGTTCCAATCTATAACAAATGAGAGGGTAAAAAAAAACACGTTTGGAGATGAGACGAGTCAAGAAAGCGAACATGGAAATAGTGCGAATAATGAAAATATTATCCCAAAAAGACAACGTAGTTAGTTCGAGCATGAATCCTTCCCCCAAAATTAGTCAAAGATTTGAGCATTTTCGCTAAATTCCTCATGATAAGACCGGTTTAAAATATGTTTATCATAAGGTACAAGGAAAGTGACAACGTACTATATTCATTAAAGTCTATCTGTAAGGATTATATCTAACATCAATGTTCCTTCCGCCCATCTTAATGGGAAAATCCCATCCTTACACATTTGAATGCGTATAGTGTCTTTTCTCAGTTTTAGAACTTTGGTTTATACAGGGTGTTTAAAAAATACGGGGCATAATTTCAGGTATGTATTTCCCACATGTAAACAATCAAAATAGTTCATTACAACATGTGTCCGGAAATGCTTCATTTCCGAGTTATGGCCTTCACAACATTGAAATTCACCGGAACGTTTTTCTTTCCGCAGGTCGTTGTCATTACAGAAGATGTTCAAAATGTCCACCTCCTACTTGAATACAAACCTCACATCGATGTCTCATTGACCTGCGAACACGATCCCAAACTCCAGGAGTATTGCGTATGTCCTCAGAACATGCCACAATTCGATTCCGAAGGGATTCCAAATCAGGCACCGGAGACGAATAAACCAATGATTTTAAATGGCCCCACAAGTAGAAATCGAGAGGGTTCAGATCAGGTGAGCGTGGAGGCCAAGCAACTGTGCCACCTCTACCTATCCATCGATCAGGAAACCTTCGATCCAATGGAAACGGTAATAGAGACGTACAAATGTCTTCCGATCTGGACATTGTCGCTGTGGGTACCTCTCCTGGTACAAACGACGAGCCAGCGCAGCATTGCCGTCCGCCTTACCGTACATGAAGTGTATCTCTGCCAGCTCTTGATTTGAATACATGTCGCACAGTCTAACGCCTACACAACACTGAATGTAACCTTCGCCTCGGAATGAACTGTCAGAGTGCCCTCTTAATGTCTCCTTTGACGGCAACGATCTGCGGAAAGAAAAACGTTCCGGTGAATTTCAATGTTGTGAAGGCCATAACTCGGAAATAAAGCATTTCCGGACACATGTTGTAATGAACTATTTTGATTGTCTACATGTGGGAAATACATACCTGAAATTATGCCCCGTATTTTTTAAACACCCTGTATACAAATCTTGAACAAAGAAGTCCTGTTCGAATCGAATAACAGGCCAGAAATTGAGCCAGAAAAATAAGGAACGTCTTTCAATTCCACCACTGCATACAAAGGACTGAATGTATTGTGGATTACGATGATCAAAACCAAGACTTTCCAGTTACTAGCTAAGGATCGGCAGGCATATTCTTTTCAAATACAAGATAATATAGGATTGGGCAGATAAAACCGGCCCCTCTCATCTCATTTGCTTATTTACAAAACAACTCTTTACATTACAACAACAAACAGAACAGTTTATAAATCATTTGTAAGTTACAGCAAGTAACAAGCAACAATGTAACTAAACATGCGGAAGAAAGAATAACCAACATAATTCCAAATCAAATGAAAGGAGATGGGGCGGTTTTATCTACCCATCTCTCTATTAAAGCGATATCGAAGCAATGATAAACTGAGAGTGGTAGGGAAAATCTAAGTAACATTTTCGGAAAAGGTTATTCTTATTTTATTCACCACAAATTCGAAAAAAAATCTGTCAATAGGAACATAAAGAACTCTAATCCTCTGTCCACTAGCCGAGTATGTTCTATTGAAGAGGGCACTTTAGACTTACGTTCCGGCGTCTTGGACAATTATTGTTCAACAATGTCCGCAGCTATGGCGACCAGTGCTCGTCGTGTTCAATCCAAGGAAAACAGGACCATGCCGCCATACAACAAGATAATTCAATTACAACAACAATTAGAGTGTAAATGGTAATGGACGAGATGGACGAAGACGCAATTTCCGGTTCTGACAGCACTTGTGAGAAAGGGAAGGCACAGCTTTCATTATCGCACCCCCAGCTGATCCACTACATAGCAGAGTTTCATTAGACAATTATCTGAGCAGACAAACGCGTTTAACGGCGCCAATCCAACCCTTACGACCATCAGTCAAAGAGTCCGGCTCATATTATTTAACGCTACATTATACGATAGTAAATTGAATTATATCATTACAACATTAATACTCTCTCAAACCCAACGTACGGGAATGACTGCCAAGTTCATTCTATGCGGATTATTAATAATAGGAATTACTGACTCTAAGATTCAATATTAATACGCGTTAAAAATCTATGTTAAAAAGCGACGATTCTGACATATCCATGGATATAAACACAGCAGTCGACTTCGGGAAGGCAAGGCACTTCCTGTCCCCACGACTTATAGAGCCAGGGGCGTCGCCCCTTCCCAATAAAATTAATAGGGGGCCTCGCCCCCCCCCCAAATAATTCGAAGAGAAATTTCATGTGTTAAAAAATAATTTAACAGATGAACTAGAACACAAGTAAAAAATGGTTATTTCAAATCCATAGTGATGGCCAGCTGCCGGAATCGGAGTCACGTGGTTATCTTGATCTAGTCATGGCCATCTTAACAATCGCCTAATATAAATACAATATATTCAAAAGAATTGCTATATTAAACTCATGTTAAACGTGCATTTATATAATATAAACTTGTTCAATGTTGGCCATGTTATGATTAAGAATATGACGTCACATCATAGCCTGTCTTTCTCGTTATCCACTATGAATATATTAGTGACGTACTTCACAATGCCCCTCCCTTCCTTTCCTCGTGAATTTGAGATAGGTGAAACAAATTATGCAACGGTGACTCCAGGTCTTCGTCTATGATCCATAGTTTGTCACTTCAGTTCAATATTTTTAACTATTGAGATCGAACAGTAATGATCATAAGTACCTAAGCTGCGAATTTCTGCCTATTTGCCTATTTTAATCATAAAACGGAAAACGTAGGCTTTTAGGTTAATTATCCATTTTCTCGCACTTGGAATATTACATGCGAATTCTACAATGCCCATAACGCCTATTTTACTTATAATAGGCTAAATGCTGTTTTACTTATAAATGCCTAAAAGTTGCCAATTTTTTTCTTTTAGCCACCAGAAAGCAGAGAAATCGAAAATTCCATAGGCCTATTTATTATCTTTTATTGCTACCAGAGCGCGGAGAAATCGAAGAAAGTGTTGTACCCAAAAGTGCTGTATGTGATTTGTGCACATGCACTTCATAGATTGGCTGAGGTGGTAAGGTCAAAATTTCCTGTGAACAATCGCATCTCTACTGTAAATAAGGTTTTTCTAAGGCACCTTGTCCAATTGCTGCTTCGGCGAACCCAGAGATAGAGTCTGATCTTGCTTTTATGAACGCTAACTTTGGTAAGCTATCTGCTCACAAAACAAAACTAAGTGAGGAGCATTCTACCTCACACGTCAGTGCGAGTCGTGAAGTGGAAACTGTCCTTCAAGAAGTATCAGGCGAAGCTATTGGAAAAGGATTGAGAGGCAAGTATTCAAACATAATGAAGAGAAATGCTGATAGGGAGAAAGTGCTCGTGGTGGTAGAAGCACAGACAGGAATCTACATCGACAATACTGCATTGCCTATAGATTTATCTCCAGCGCAGATTGTTCACTGAAAGATTGTACAATCAGAAGCATCTCAGTTCAGCAATATTCAGAATAGAATATTCTTACAAACAGGCATGTTTTTCTTAGAACTTTTGGAGGAATATTTATAGTAATTCACTGTCACAATGACATCCCTACAGGAACTGTGTAATGTATAATGTTGCTATATGGATTTATCTGTCAACAATAAAACAATAATGTAGCGTTATAACTTGTGTATATTTCTACTTCTTTTTAGGGCCTAAAAGTTCACAGCTTAGTCACAAGTAGAGTCCTGCTTTCTGTTACTTCGAATACAAGTTAGATGTACAGTAGTGGCAAAAAAATCGAACTGACTCTTGTAGCTGATTTCATAGCCTTGTTCACAGTGACAGCACGATAGACTGGTAACTAGACTTTCGTGGTTCGAATCCTGCCTGGAAAGGAAACTTTTTTTGTTCCTTATTCAAATTTATTCCCAATACTTCTCGATTGCAGCGATAGTTTACTACTTAACTTATTATTCCCAGAACATGAATTTTACCAGCTTATTTTCTAACGGCTTTCGAAATGGGCTACGTCAGCAGTCGAAACTACAACAATTTCAATAGATTACTCGCTATCTTGTGAATGCGGGCGTGGCATGCGCAGTGGCTCATTTCGGGGACTTTGATTATTCCGTCGGTCCGGGTTTTTTTGCCACTCGGTCCGGTTTTTTTTTTTTGCCACTACTGTACATCGACCATACTAGATTCACTTGGATTCGGAGAGCAAATTGAGAGTCAACAATTCACACTGCAGTGCAGCAGTTTCCCTGCACGCTCCGGTACTGTGAGTTTACATCTAAACTCGTGTACCTATGTGTATAAGTCGGTGAACAACAAGTATAGTATTAATGTACAAAATACCATTTGGATTTAATAACAATAATAAAGTATTTATTTAAAGGCAGTTTATATGTAATAAATAATTTTTACTAGAGAACGACAAAAAAAAATAATCAGGAGCCAGCCCCTTTATTTTCAGTCCTTTTTTTTTTTTTTTTTTTTTTTTACACAATCAATGAGAAAACCATTTGAAGCTAGATACGGATACATTTACTGAAGTATATTAAACGATCTGAAGCTATGTAGGACAATATTTTCAGATGTGCAATAAATGTAACGATATTAATTAAAAAGTATATTCGTATTTTTTCTTACAACCGCTTTTGTTAACATTATGTAGGCCTGTTACTCGTAGTGACATAAAAGAAATCGAAGTCTTGAACTCAATAAACAATTCAGACGGCACATACAATTTTTTATTCGCCATAGCTACCTGGCGCCCGGAATCTGTCTACCCCTGATTTTTACAATAAATAAAACGCATCCAGATACTTTAGATCTAATTAAAGTTTGGAATTAACAAATGAAAAAATATAAATGTAAGCACAAACTTAAAATAAAACAAATTGTGAGTGTGTGCTTTACAAGTGTCTACAAATTACAATCAATGCCTGTAAACATTTTAAGTGTTTCAAATGAAAAATGTTTCCTTCATTCTGATAAAATACATTTTCTTCTTTCCTAATGAAGTGCTCGCTACCAAATTCTTCTATTGCAGCAGTCATTTCCAAGTGCCTAGCTTTGTTTTATTTTCGTATGTTCACTTAACAGCAAATATGAACCAACCGATCCACACTCCATTCATACCTACAATGTTGCAGGTTGCTTGGAGGCTTTAGATAATCAAATGCAGGACTCTAGCCATAAGCATTACCAACCCAAAATAATAATAATACGGAATTAATAGTGTAATCAACTGTATTTTTGCCTACTATTAGTTAAATCATTATTAATGTTAAACATTTTTTTCATAAACATGCCCACTCGACTGCAAGATGTGATCGAGATGTGAGGAAGATGGACTAAATATTGAATCGTGGCTTTTTGTTTTGTTTTTTGAACTTTTAATTGTTTGAATTTTCTAAGGAAGATGCCAGTAAGTTTGTTTCGTTTATGCCACGAAAGATATTTTTGTTGAGACTGTAATCTTTCTTTCTTTCCGTTTGCAGCCTTCATGTCATAATAAATAATGATAAAGTCTGGCATAATACATTCATGAACCTGATATTAATTACTAAAACAGTCATAAAAGAGGCAGGAGAATTATATATATATATATATATATATATATATATATATATATGTTAAATGTTATGTTTTATTTAACGACGCTCGCAACTGCAAAGGTTATATCAGCGTCGCCGGATGTGCCGGAATTTTGTCCCGCAGTTCTTTTACATGCCAGTAAATCTACTGACATGAGCCTGTGGCATTTAAGCACACTTAAATGCCATCGACCTGGCCCGGGATCGAACCCGCAACCTTGGGCATAGAAGGTCAGCGCTATACTAACTCGCCAACCAGGTCGACACATATATATATATATATATATATATATATATATATATATATATATATATATCTTAAAAAAAACATAAAGCACTCGGTTGTGTTTAAACGCAAGTCCTCACGAATACCAGCCCGAAACGCTACCATTACGCTATCACAGTAACACGGAGAACACTTCAATTATAACTATAGATATCGGACAACGTGGTCCAATAACATATAGCATCGCCTGTCTCCGAATTGTAGCGAAGATATTCGAAGGGAATTTAGTTTCTAGAGAGCGGTCACTTTTTCTTTTGACAGCTGTACTTACGTACATTGACACGGAAAATGGTCACTTACCTGTAGCGTGAATTTGTGTAAGTATTGTTCTGATGAACGTGCGATTCACAGTCAAAACGACAAAAATTAAGCATCGAAGATGAAATCAAGTCGTAGGAGCGACGTATCTTCACGTCACGAAACGACATATTCCCTACGAAGTCTTTAAGGCTTAGCGGTAGGGCTCTTTCTTCTCGTTTTAAAGAGGATTTGAATCTCTCTACGTAGACAACAAGCATGTAAACGCAGCGGCCGTATACAATTCCCGAGCTAGTTGGGACTTCTCAACAGCAACCAATTTTCGTGTCAAAGGGTATACGTTATAGCTAAATCTTCAGAGAGACACTCTAGTCATTTGGTACTAGGATGCTAGTATAAAAAGAAATCATGCTAAAATGAAAACTGATAGGCCTAATAAGATATCACTGTTAAGTTTATTCTGTGTGCGTTTATAACTACAACTGAACCTTAGAGGCAGTTTCGTTATTTCTGTGTTACAGTTTCTGCGCTCCCTGCTGTCGAGGTCAGGGGTCAGTGACCCTCGCTCCGTACTTTACAATGCTTCATAAATACAAACATGAGCGGGTACTTCACGCAGGCGACGGCCGTGTCTAAAACTGAACAGACATTTCAGATGTCGACAAGGCGTGTCGTGGCTGCCGGCACTCGGCTGTTACGCCTTCTTCACGTCCTGGTTAAATGGAGGTCCTGTCTTCGAATACTTTTACAACTTGCCGATCTATCTAACATGCAGGATTTAAATTCCTATCGCTCTCCTTCTCATAGCTTTCATCAGTTAAGGATTCTCGTCAAAGAGACCATGATTCGGTTCCAAACTGATCCTGTAACTTGTAATGGTCAAAGGGGCTGGTTTCTTCCGAGTATTTCAGAGTATTGCGAGATTATGTTTTTGGACCTGTCAAGATGCTGGAACATCTAATGTTTCAGAGTTGCTGAGAAAATGGATCCGTTACCGACAGCTATTCTGCAGTACTGGACATAAAATAATGCAATTTGAAGTGGGTTATATTGTAGTGAAGAAAAGGGTGTCAGAAGTACTACCTATCCTCGGCTCATCTGAGGGCCAAGGAAGTGTATGCGAAGTTAAGGGAGGCAGAAAGCATCACTGAGAATATTCGACACTATGACAACCCTTTAACGCCTGCGGTGGCTGAGTGGTCAACCTCTAGCCTGCCACGCAGGCGACCCGGGTCCGAGTCCCAAGCAGGTCTGAGATTTTTCATTGAAAAACCCATAGTGACACTTGTGGCAGACAAGATCGCAGTTCGGGTTTTTCTCGGGGTTCTTCCGTTTTTCCCCATATTAGGCATCCACATCATTCCGTCAACATTTCTCCATTTCGTTGTCATTTCATAGTATTCCCCGTACGCACGGAGGGAGCTGGCCTAGGGACGAGGGGGATTGCCTGCTCGAATCTGGGTACGCAGCGAACCTTAGTGTAGTCAGCCGGTTAGGGAATGAACCTAGTTTGAGGATTAGCGCAATAGATCGTAACAGGTCGCAGTGCTGGGCTATAGTTCCCCCTCCCGTAAATTCCAATTTCATTCCATGTCGGCCCTTATACAAAAATACATATTATAGGAACTAGAAACTATAGCAATAAACATTTTCCTAGTTCATGGTCGAAGTATTGTGTGGGATTGTCGAAGAATAAGGACTACCAAGTTATTAAATAGCAAACATACCAAAATATACCTAACAACTCTTTTGAGAGTCATAAGAAATGTGCCGGGTTGTGAAAAACATACACACAAAATTGTAAATCTTCAGAAATACATACGTATCATTTGACACTACAAATGTGGATGCTAGTATAAGAACAAATCATGTTAAAACGAAAACTGGTATTAAGAAATCACTGTTAAGTTCATTTTGGGTGCATTTTTAACTACAACTGAACCTTAGAGGCACTAATAGCTCTCACAGATAGGTTACCCTTTCTTTGTCTTCTCTGATGATGGAACCAATAAAGAAATTAGTTTCGAAACGTTGGTTGTTCCTGCATCAGTAACATGATAGAAATGCCCAAAAACGTTCGCACAGAACCTAACATTTTGAGTTTGGAATCATATTTCGGGGTCACTGCTATAGTCCATTTCCTCCATGTCATATCAACAGCCATGTATAGCCATTATATTTTTAAAGCATTGCTGAAAAAACATTTTACTATACAATTCCAAATACTACGGTTCTTTTGCGTGGATCAGGAGTAAAGACTGTAAATGGTGAATTGCAAGTCTTTCGAACGATCCCCAACCCCACCTCACTGTTTCGAACGAACCGCACCCTGAAGGCTTATTGAGTTCGTTGGTGGAAATGAGTCCTATCATTCGCCAAGAGATTACCTGACATTCGTCTTACAGTTGGAGAAAACCTGGGGGGGGGGGGACAGCCAAGTTATCAGACCAAGCGACATTCGCCCGGACTTAAACTCACATCATGAGTCGAAGTCGTTACCAACCCCGGGCCATAAGCTTGAAACGGTGGAACCAAAAAGGTGTACTAGTATGGCCGCCAAATTACCCATAGTTCATCTCTTTTTCCGGTGTGTTTATCAGCTGTTTTGTTCATATTATTATGATTACAAATTGTTTCATGCTGTTGTGAATATTTCAAAAGTGTAGTCAAGTTCTGCAGGAGTTATTTTTTTTTATAAATAAGCTAATATTCTGTTCGGCTCAACTGTAGAATATGTCCCTTGATATGTCCCCCTATGCTTTAACATATGAAGGAATGCCAACATCCTTCCTGATAAGAGAAAGAATGTAGGAATGAAATGTTCAGTCCATGTCACAACCATAACACTTTTAATACATATATAGTGAAACATACATTGATATAATAATCTGCTAGTAGTTCTGTTACCTCCAGATCCATTCTAATCAGTTTACGTATGACCAAAATCGATAGTAGCAATTTAATATTTGGCAATTGGCGGTATTTCGCGGTGGATTATGGGGTGTAAAAGGTATAGTCTGATGTCATATCCGTCGCGCCGATTTCAAGCATATTTGGCTTGAAGTACTCCCTCCTTTCTTTTTATCCTCTCAGGTCGTTACCGTCTTGGCTTTTGAACGTGTTACAGTAAACAATATAAACAAACTCCTACTTCTTACAAATAAATGTTCCAAACGTAACAGAAAGCATGATGATAAGCAGCACGTGATCTAGCAAGTGATCGTAAGAAGACATGCAACTATAACAGTTCATCCAAAATATTTGAACAGATAGGCATGTTTGTTTCTTGCATTAATGGAGACTGAGCAATGAATGATGAGGCGGTTAACTGTTTAGAGAAAAAAAATAATGCAGGAAGACTAATCAAATTTTTCAATTAAAATATAATGGAAATAATCATGTAAGGAATGTTGACTGGACCTCTATTTTCGAGAAAAACATTTAATAATGTAAACTGTGATGACGATAATACTTTATAATCTTCAAAATACAATCTCCCATCATTAAGGAATGACTAAAAGATTCTAGTGCAGCGGTCATCAGCACAGTGCAACCTCGGACTAGCGTCTCTTACCCACGGATAACAGACTGCACTATGGTGCATCCGTAGCTGCTGGAGGGTATGCTCTCTCCCTCTTTGCCTGCTGCACGACGGAGCAGTTTATGTTGTACTGAATACCCTTTACCCATTTCAGCGAGTGCTGACGACCACTGTTCTAGTGTATGTTAGTTTCGAATTAGCTACAGGAAATATGTTAGTATTTATCCTCTAGTTGAACGGAATAGTTAACTTATAACATTTTGTAACAGTGTTGTATTACACTGCTAATATAAAGCATTATTTCGTTTAAAGAACTGTTATTTAAAAATTATGTTTCCTTGTTTAAATGTTCAAATACTTCATAATTTTCGTGCTATCTGAAATAAAAACAAAATGGTAACCTTCTTAAGCAGATTGTTTTGGGTATCAGGCATTAAAAGGTGATGTAATTGTAGTGCAACAACTTCGAGCGCCCACGACCGACCGAGTAAACGTTTCAACCAATTGGTTATAAACAGGGAACGGATTTATATGGACTAAAAATATATGAAATATGTAAATATATATGTAGTTATTTTTACCAAAATATGGAATTAAATATGGATTTTTACCAAAATATGGAATTAAATATGGACTTAAAATTATAAAAAAATGACTATGTACGTTAAATATTGGTACATTTTAATCAAACTAAACAAAAAATATAATGGACGTACCTTATCTTCCAATGTAGTTTCAACAAAACACAATTTTTATTGTCTGTTACCATAACAATAGGTTACAAACATTTCTTTCAAGTGCTGAAAAGTGAATCTTCTTCTATTGTCTCTGAGGATAGATTTATACTGACTAAAAGAGCGTTCGACGTCACAAGAAGTAACTGGTACATAATTCAATTTCACAATGTCTGCTGGGGATAAGTCCAAGTTAATCTTCACTGTTGATTCACCACTCATCACAGCAACAACCTTTTGTAGTTCTTCATATCCAGGGTTTTTTGAAAGTACAGTGTCCACCTTAGCTCTTACTGCATCTGCAACTTTACCTCTACCACGATTCAGTTGTTCCACAGTACTATTTATAATTTCAAAACTTTCAGATAGTGAAAGGTGCCTATTTTGGAGACTTTTGAGCGTTTTTATGATGCATGAAAATGTATGCTGAATGTGAGCTAAGTCATTCTTCACACTTATGTCACAGGTAACTGTTTTCGCAGTATCAATTGAGACTGCATCTTCAGAGTCCAATGCAAGGAGAACATTGTTAATAGAGTCTATATGTTCGGCATAATATTCAACTGCTTCTAGCCATGTACCCCATCTAGTTAAAATTGGCTTTGGTGGCAATGGAATTTCAGGGTACATTTCTTTCAACACGTTAACTCTACTGGGAGCTTTGAGAAATACTTTTTTCACTGATGAAATCAACAAATCTACTTTAGGGAAATTGTCTCTGACCACTTCTGCCACACGGTGAAATGCATGCGCCACACAAGTAAAATGAGTCAATTTAGGATATACAACAGATAATGCTTGTCCAGCTTTGACCATATAAGGGGCAGCATCGCTAATAAAGAATAACACATTATCGTACATAATACCCTTTGGCCACAGGATACCCATAGCTTCGTTGAACAGTTTAACTATAGTTTTGTTATTGCACTTTTCTAGAACATCACAATGTAAAAGAATTCGTTCAGAATATTGTTCACTTAACAAACCGATAACTACATTACCAACAAGTCTACCTTCTTTGTCGGGAGTCTCATCAATGGAAACCCAAATTGAACTATCTTTAATTTCATCTCTTATCTTCTGTATTGTCTCATCGTAGATGGATGGAGCATACGTCTTCCTAAGTGTTGACTCATCCGGGATTGTATGTTGAGTATATTTTTCAAGGAATTCCCTGAAGACCTTATTCTTTAGTTTGTAGAGAGGAATATCAGCAGAGATGAGAGAACGGCACAGGTCGATGTTAAACTCAGATCTTACATTCGATGTTGTTGGTTGTGTTAAAAACAATTGTCTCTGCTTGGAATTTAGTTGTTTGTTGGCCTGATGTTTACTAGTTGTAATGTGTTGTTGCACCAGGAACTTTTGTGTAGATGATACTGCACACTGACACAAATTACAAAATAATATTTTATTGTCAGTTGATAAACCATCTTCTTTAAATTCTGAAATGTAACTTGTTAGTTTTGATTTTAAATTGACTGAATGACGTACTTTTGGCATATTTACCGTCTTTATAGTATGATTTACAAAACTGAACCTATGTGTACTCTGACTGGCATTTAACTGTTGAGCTGCACAACTGAAGTCTGTTAAAAATTTTAAATTAAATTAATACAGTTTTGTAACTTACTTTCCCATTGTTGATAGGACTGCTAATTTTCAAATAACTCTGATGTTAAAGGGATTACTGAACATGTGTTTAAATCTCTATTGTTGAAATGTATTTTTAAAAGTTAATGGAATTTTGTTTTGTTTTATTGTTAAACCTAATATAATATGGACTGTTTTATATGAAATATGGAAAATATATGGAAATTAACGAAAATATGTACTAAACTCTAAAATATGGAAAAATATGGAAAATAAAAGTAGGATTTTTCAACCCTACACATTGTGAAACATAAAGATAATGCAAAATATAAATTATATTAGCTTTATAAGTAAATATGTATTTACATATAAATCCTTTCCCTGGTTATAAATTCTCGACTGCATGCGCTCGAGCGTATCTTTTCCCGGCTGCCTTCTTCACAACCGAGGACTGATCGACGAGCTCGGTCGGCCGTTTTCAAGAGAATGCAGAGGTGCTGTAAATATACTCGTACAATAATAATAAAGGAAGCTGTCACATTGAATATCTGCGATAAACTGAAGCTTTTATTATTCATAAAGCAATTTGTCAATTACGGCGCTTTGCGAGTGTTTGTGCTGCAATGACAGTTTCCTCATAGGCCCTATCCTTTATTAACACGAATAACAGAAAACACTATTCCATTCTACTTCAGTCTATTGTAGGAACTGGGTGGTGTCCTTAATCTCTTTTTGTTTTAAGCGATAACCTTCTGATAAGCTGGCATGAGCAAAAGGTTCTACTATTTTTTAATGTTCAATATTAGATCACAATCCTCACAACAATAAATAAGTCCGCACAACAATAAAAATACGAAAACAATATACGAGTATTAGAAGGTTTTATTAGTACCCTACTGCTACTCTGAATTCTTAAAGAAATGGCACAAAATGATCTATCCCTAAGTAAGAATACACATGTACACAAAATTTTTCCTCTGATACGAAGCAGAACTTCAGGTCTAACCAGTTATTCGAGACGAAGACGACATACTGTACGTCTGCTATCCATCTCCACGGAAACTACAGCAACATAGTGTTTGTTCTTCTGGTGGTAATTGCACACATTAACACGTAATTGCTGTAGAGGGTTACTGACCTCGAGACAATGACATACACACGCAAGTGGTTTTCGTGCCTTCTTTGACATTTGCCCCTGGCTTTCTTACATTGGCCAACATGTACAGGTTGGGAGGAGCCTACCTATTTGCACGGATGTTTGGTTCATCTTAAAACATTCAGAGTAAATCCAAATAAAGAGGTATATAACCATGGTAATTGTTCTCTTGATCAAACGCACCACCCCTGATTTTTCTTCCTGGAAATGTACGTTACTCTTCTCTCGCCATCTCTCATTTAAAGGCTCTTTTAATATAGCTATATTTTTAATCGGTTTATTTTACGGCGCTTCAGCAACTGGTTATCTAGTATCTGAATAAAATGAAGGTGATAATGCAACTGAAATGAGTCCAGGGCCCAGCGTCGAAAATTAACCATCATTTACTCTTAATGGATTGAGAGAAAACCCCGGAAGATATCTCAACTTGGTACTTGTCCCAACAAGGATTTGAACCGGAGGCCGCTTGTTTCACACGGTCAGACATGCTAACCGTTACTTCACAACGGTGAAATCTTAATATTAACGAAGTAAAGAAAGAAATTGTTTTGATTTATCTTTTAATAATTGCAAAACAAGATTGACTTAAGCTTTCACAGTAGTTGCACACTTGTCTTGTTGAATCCTGGAGCGTGTAGGCCTATCTGCAGCACTTCATGTTTTCCCAATCATTGTTTTATATACTGTAATTACGGTTCTGAATTTCAGCGCTGTATAGATGAACCATTTATGCTTATGAACATCAAAGAAGATTACAGTCGTATTAGGAAGAGGAACAAATTACGTAAGATCAGTACAGCTTCAGAAATTTACAATTTATTGAACTGATGCCACTAAGTCTGTAATGAAAAACGTTAACTTGCATTCCTTCTAGACGCAAGTCTACTGATTTATTCAACCAATTATGTCTTTGCTGAATTTGTTTGTAATCTATTTGACTAAGCTTCAAAGTCTCTGACTCAGAAAAAACGGTTGGAAATGCTGATTCGTTTGTAATAAGAAGGGCTCGGATTTTTAGATGCTTAAAATCGGGAAATTATTTATTTTTGTGCTAAAAATTGGGAAACTGTAACAAAAAAGAAAATATTATGTTTCAATTATTTTATGTGAATATAAACAACATGCAGTACTCAAGAGTATAAATTACGCTGTTTCGCCAATTGCTGAAGAATTACAGTACACAGTGAGATTCATCCTCAAGTTGTCCACCACAAATGACTGACGATTATCGCGGAACACTGCCTTGTACTGGGAAAAAGAGCGCCCTGGCCATTGAGAAACAATATGCACTCCCTACAGAAATGTTTATGATTGGAAACAAAAACAGAGGCAGCTGATGTTTTTGAAATTATAATTGCTTCCTGAATCAGCGTTATAACTTACAAGGCACTATTCCTAAACGACACATCAATCCTTATGTGTGTTGAACAGTACAATTATTTAGTGGTGACAGTTTCTATCGCTTGTGGTGAGAGAAGATCCCAGTTCCACAGATAGGCAATTCCGAGAAACAGTTGCCAGCTGTCACGTCTAAGCAACTGCACTGAACATTCGGGTGATGATTAATCTGAAATGGGGCTTTTGGCGAAAATCATTTGATGAAAACTTAACTTTTATGTGTTTTATGTGAATATTTGAAAATATGTATTTAGGCCCACATAAAAAATTTAAAATATGTTTTTATGTGAAATATAATTTAAAATATATCTTCAGGTGACGTCCGAAACTTGAAACACAATTACGAGTTTCTACTACAGTGTAAATAAAATAATTTACCTAAGAATCTTAGCCCTAGTAATAAGTTTAGCCTATAGTATCATCACCTCAAGTATGATATGAAACGTTATTTACATGACCTAAGTTCGTGCAATAAGAGGAGTAAAGAAATGCCGTGTTTACCGATAGTTCTGATTTGAAAATAACTGGAAATATTCAAGAACTCGGTAGACAGAACTATTCCCTGGCCTTCGGTAAATCATCGTGGTATACGTAACGGTTCCACAAATCCCTGTGGAAATGTGTCAGCGAGTTTTCGGTTCATTTTCTCACCAATGAATGCGTGAAGAGCAAACGGCATGCGATGTGAGACGAAATAATCCCGAAACGGCCCGCGGGCGACACGCTGCACTTCCTGCTCCGTATTTCCATTAAAATACGCCACGTCTCTCCAACATCAGCCCAATCAAGTCCATTTTCAAGTTGTTACTATACTTGAAAACTTTGGGGAAATGCGTATCTTACGTGAATCTGTACTCCAACATTTTTTTAATCGATTTTACGACACTTCATTCTACTGCAATGGTTTTCTAGCGTCTGAATGATATGAAGGTGAGAATACCAGTGAAATGAGTCCAGGGCCCAGCGCCGAAAGTTACCTAGCGTTTGCTCTTAATGGGTTGAGAGAAACCTCCGGAAAAACTCAACCAAATAACTTGTTCCAATCTGGATTTGAACCCGGGGTCGCTTGTTTCACGGTCAGGCACGCTAACCGTTCTCCAAATCTTAATTTGAGAGTTGTTAATCAGCGACGATGACACTTTGCTAAGATGATACTGAAGCAAAGTGGAATGGCAGAGAAAAATTGATCAATTTTATGTTGTGATTCTGAAGTACAGTATCTTACTGGTTTTAATGACACCACAATTTAATAATTATACTTATTTCTTCACTTTGTTGTAGTTTGTCAGTTTTATATTATTGTGGTATTGTTATGTTTTGCAATAAATTGGAATCATATATTTGCGATAATAGCAGTATGGCTGGCGAAGTATGGCATGTGTGTTTTATTTTACAAACACTATTAATATGACATGATGCTTTTTCGGATTCGCAGATACAGAACTGCAGCTCTTTTCACGACTACTTTTTGTGATTATTTTATTTATTTTGAAAACATAATTTTTTTCACAAAATAAATAATTTTTCAGTACTAGTAGCTTGGATTTTGTCAACAGTAATGTCACTAGAGGTTTTGATTTATCTAGATAAAATCAAAACTCGAGTGGGATTTAATTGACTATTACACGATTAGAAGAAAGTATATACAGATTAGAAGAAAAAGTACTCTAATGCAATAAAATAGATATTGACTTAATAATAATCCGTGGCGCCACAGACCTACCAGTAGGCTAGTGGACTCATGTTCACATGCCGAAGCAGAGGTGGACGATCATCCAACCAGAATGGAGGTATCGTGTGGTTAGCATGATGATCCCCCAGCCGTTATAGATGGCTTTCGCAACAGGATTTACCTACCTATCGTAGCTTCCCAAGTGCATCACGATGCTGGGTGGGCACCGGTCCCATACACTGGCCGAAATTTCATGAGAAAATTTCTTCCCTCATGAGGATTCTTAACTATTCCGTAACGCGAGTTCTAGGCAGGATGCCTTAGACCACTACGCCACGGCGCAGGACATTAATTTACTTACTAAAATTCTATTTCACTAATGCTGTCTTCACCAAAACGTTTGAACGGAGCCACCATTTTCAGTAGACTATCTATGCGGGAAACAAATGACGGTCGCAAAGCATGTTTTGATATACAGTAAAGAATTTGCAGTTTGAAATGTTGGCAAACAAAGAAACAAATGCTAGGAAGTGATAAAAAGAAACAAATGCTATGGAAGCGATAAAAAAATAATGAAATGCTAGGGAAGTGATAAAATTGTGCAATAAGCAGCCATGATTGTTTGAAAGACGTCCTTCCGTGCCATTTTAGTGGTCAAAAGTAGTATGACGTAGTAAAAGTGTAATAGTCAATACAATTCAACACAGTAGCATAGGTCGTTTCGCACGGACGGGATGATCTAAGTGACATTTTTACCAAAGGTTCGAACTTAATCCCGAACATATTGTATGAGATATTTGGTGGACAAAATAGTGATGGTGAGGAGTTTTCTCCTGCTAAGATTACCCTTACCGGTATATTGCTTGTCGTGTTTATTAGAGCAGAAGTTCTCGGGTTCAAACTCGGCTGAAAACGATGTGACGATAAACGGACATAAAGAGAATGCTGTGAAATTCGTATTATTTAAATTGAAGAGTCCACTGCAAGAATGATGGATGTCATTTGGAATACATTTTGCAGGAGAAGCAATTGAAAGTTTGAAATGCTTAGCGCTCAAAGCTTAACTGCGATTTTCCGATAATTACTGGACAATGACTATCAGTATTGATGCCATGTAACTCTCTATGTACATTGTACATTCTATATGTCTTAAGCTATGAACTGACAGTCATGGTTCATTTTCAACAAGAAAGTGACATCCATCATTCTTGCAGTGGACTCTTCAATTATTAACTGCAATTGATGCGTTCTCTATAATAATAACTTAACGTACGTTATGTCATTCTTCCGTTTTCAGCATATACTGAACCCTTAATAAAAAAAATCTCCCTCCTGACAAGATATTTCCCTCCAACAAATACAGCACCCTCTAGAAATATTTGAATGTCTTTCTGAGTAATGCTATTATACCAGATCTAAAACGTTTGATGCTTTGTATCTCAAATTCAAGATTTTGTAGTTAAGTTCTTGTTCCAGAGAACGCCTCAATTTAACCTTAGAGTGAGTAGGCATATTACATAACATATGTAATGGAAATATTCACAACATCTACAAGATACTGTTCTATACAGTTCTGGGTTATGTGGTCCCAATAATATAGTCAAATGATTCTTCGCGGGGTAAAAGTTAAGAGAACGATCAGATTCCGTCAGACAGGAACGGGCTATAGAACAAGACTTGAATGTCTACAGCAATAAACAATCTCCTACTCTTAGCGAGAAATAAATGTAGTAAATTTTCTAACTACTGGAAATGCTAGGAAATGAGTAAGTATAATAAAATGGACCGAGTTGTTCTAACAGTGATGAAATCGTACAAAAAAAAATACTTCCTACCAACGATCGGCATTTCTCTTACAATTACATATACAGTACACAGCATTCTATCGTGTTTTATAGCCTATTATCTACAATTGAATGAAAAACCTTCATTAATTCACTAATCACGTTATTATTAATTTTATCCTTCCTGGATATTCCCGCTGCTCGCCGCCTGAAGACTATTTACGTTTATAATAATTTAAAATCATGCTTTTTTTGTTGCTACGTTTCCTGAACGTGATACAGTACAATAAATTATTCCTATTCTTTTCTATCGAGTTATGAATTACTGTACTAGTTTTCGCATCCTTTATTAAATTTTTGTTCCATAATAAAATCTAAAGTTCACATTGTCAGTCTTCCTCTTTTAATTGGTTATTAATGACGCTGTATCACTGCAAGATTATCTAGCGTTGGTACAATTGATTGTAGGAAGATGGTATTTCGTGAGAAGACTCCAAGAACTCGCTATGGAATTAGCTGACAACTGCAATACAGCTTGGGAACGCTTCGGAAAAAACCGAGCCAGATAATCAGCCTAAGCGGGATTAGAACCTACGCCCGAATACAGACTTAACCACTCTTCGCGATCTTTCAGATACTCCTAACGTCATGACTAGTCATGTTGCTTTCCTAACATCACGAATGAGCCATATAAAAAAGACTTAGAGATATCAAAATGTAAGTGGAATAAAACGAACAATACACAAAAAAAAAGAGTGGAAAAGAAACCACGCTACCGTAGCGGTAGTGATCTCGAGTTCTTAGAAAGCAAGATGAAAGGAAATGTCAGACTAGAGAAATATGTTTCTTTTAGAAATATACTTCGTTGCACTATGTAAGATAAAATCATAACTAAAACAGACGACGTCTTGGTATATTTTCGGTTAATGAAAAAAAAAGCTAGAAAGAACTAGTTCTTAGAACGGAAGAGGATAGAATGACAAAAGAAATAGAACTCTAGTTTAGTTCTGGGGAAAGAAAAAAATATAGGAAGACCAAGGCAATGCTGGGATGCCGAAACAGAATATTAACCTATTTCATTACCACAAAATTAAATACGGGCTATCAAGAGTATATTCAACGGTTAAGGCGCAATTATGAAACTCCGTAATTTCAAATTCCTTTTAGAGCCTGCATTTATTTTCTTTGTTACTGTAACATGGAGGTCTGACGTCATGCAAACCCCAAGCAAGGCCGATCTTACCATAATATATAAGATTTAGGGTAAACTCCGAAAGCGTAAGAAGATGCTCAATGGACAAGAATTACGCTTTTAGCAGTTCAATTGTTTGTAGTCTCACCAAGATCATCGCAGTTCCATCTCTCACACTATCAGATCAGCATTCCACCAAATCTGGCTGCCCTCTTCCATCATACAACAGTATTTCCCGCAATGATTTTCACCAAAATAATGTGCAGAGACTAAAAATGAAAGGCTTTATCTCTACATTCTAGCCAATAGAACGCCTATTTTCATATAATGTAGGCGCGTTAATAGTTAAAATCATACAGTAGCCTAGGTGCTCTGGATAACCGTGACGACAGAGATGAGCAGTCCGTCTGCAACGCAGCAGACGGTACAGTACAACCCTGATGTCTGACATTTCCACCACGCAGCGGGTAGTATTAATGTAATGAGAGAAGGGATGGTGACACGCCCCTGTGATTAGCAGTTATTCTGAGTTTCATGAGGGCTGCTTCGTCCCTTGTTATTTTACTACTGCCCACTAAACGCACACATTGTCTTTGTGACTTCCAGCATTTTCTCTTTTCTTCTTATTTCTCTCCATTCATTCATTCATTCATTCATTCATTCATTCATTCATTCATTCATTCATTCATTCGTTTCTTTGTTCATTCATTTGCAAAGAACTCGCACGATTACAAACTGAGTAATCAACTGCGAAAGGAAGAAAAGTTCCAAATAGATTCCTATTGGGAAACGAACCTGCATCCACTTCATTAGCATCCGCTCGATCATAGCGTAGAACGTAATGCTTGTTCTTAAACTGTACAGTACAGCAGGCTTTTAATTATGCAGTGAAGATGGTGTACAAGTAATGTCAGTGACTTAGTGAAGTCTACGGACCTCGAGATTGTGGAAAGTTAGAGGATGGAAACAACCACCCTTCTGGTGGGGGTACCAGACACGTGATCTTATGACCAACTGGCATTTTGTTACTCAGGCGTCATCGAGTGCATTTCTTTAGAAATTCAGTGTTTCTTCGTTATTGTACAGTTTGTTCAGTTCATTTTACGTCTTTAGTTTAGTAGTGGATTTGGTTTAAGGGCAGTGTGATTCAATTAAATTTAGCAAGTGAAATGCTTTCACTAATACTGTAGAATAGCAGTAAGCAGACGTATGGTTTGAGTCATGCTTAAAAAGCCTTCGCCTAAAATCACCAACTCTAGATACTGTATTGACAACATAAGATGTGGTTAAGATAACGAAACTCTCATCAACCTTAGATTTCATTTTCAAGCAGTGCAAGAAAGACATAGCCACCGGCGTAGCTCAATCGGCTAAGGCGCTTGCCTGCCGATCCGGAGTTGAACTCGGGCGCGGGTTTCATTCCGCTTGGGCTGATTACCTAGTTGGATTTTTCCCGAGGTTTTCCACAACCATATGACAAATGTCAGGTAATCTATGGTGAATTCTCAGCCTCATCTTGCCAAATATCATCTCGCTATCATCAATCCCATCAACGCTAAATAACCTCATAGTTCATACAGGGAATTAGCGAATGATTTAAGATACCGACGCGCGTTAAAGTTCCTTTGCTCAAAAGAATACACCGTGAAATGAGACTCCAGTTCGCCACAGAACATGTTCACTGGCAGTTACGACAATGGCGATGTGTCCTATTCTCTGATGAGTCTCTGTTTTGCTTGTATGGGTCAGATAGTCGTCGACGTGTCTGGGGAGGACGAGGAGAGCGATTTCATCCTGAAGCAGTACCTGCTGTTGCATACGAAAGTGGATCCGTTATGGTCTGGGCAGGTATAATTTTGGATACAAAAACGGAGCTCATCATTATTACAAATGGAATCTTAACTGCGAGACGTTACATTAATGAGATCGTAGACCCTCATGTTATTCCTCAACGAAGGCAACTTGGGGAAAATGTATTGTTTATGCATGACAATGCCAGAGCACATGTTGCCAAAGATGTGCAGGAATTCATGAGCACAATCTGCAAATAATGGAGTGGCCATCCAGGAGTCCAGACTTAAATCCAATAGAAGTCTGGGATAAACTGGAACGCATTGGACGGCGAAATGTACCTCCGCAGACACTTCGAGCCCTTGAGGAAGCCCTAGTGGAAGAATGGAGACTTCTACGACAAGAAGAATGCAGGAGCATGAACAGGCGTTGCAATGCTGTCATCTATGCTAGGGGAGGCAATACTCGATATTAACTTGCTTTCATTAACGTTTTAATATGAATTTCATTAACCTGTGACATGTGAGAGCATTTTAGTTTAAGGCATTTTCTTTAAAAAACATTAACGTGAGTTATTTTACAAAAATATTAATGTAATTGTAAGTTCCGTTAAAATAGAAGAATATTTATTTTTACTCCAATTTTCAGTGTGATTTGTACCAATGGAGAAAATATATGCAGGTTTAATGAAATGACTACATTTATCTTTTGAGTAGTGTACAGTATATAAGCCTACAAATACAACTATTTACAGAGATCAAACGCCACACGAATCACATTATTATATTAAGTGACGGATGTGCATAACTTACTGTTCGCTTCCCAGCTTTAAAACTCAAGAGAATGCGGGTCACGTGGTTAACCGGCAGCGATACGGAAATATAATGAAACGATGACTAATGTATTAATTACGGAAATAAAATTTGGACTTTTCTTATTGTACAAGTTTCGCTTACAACACACTACGCATGTGCAATAAACAAGAGCCCCTATATATATTATATGCTATAGTAAGGATCACGTAAGAGCAGTTCCTAAAAGGCTAGATTGGCCATCTCTTCAATGTTGCCAACTAATACCAGATATCACCAAAGGAGGGTAAAATCACAATGTCAAGTATAATAATAATAATAATAATAATAATAATAATAATAATAATAATAATAATAATAATAATAATAATAATAATAATAATAATAATAATAATAATAATAATAATAATAATATAATATTAACAATAACGATGTCGTGTTTATTTACTATATCTCATCTTTATGTTGGGAAGGTGTTTTCTAAATGGTTCAATAATTTGTTAAAGAGTATTTTTTCCTCCTGAACCTCTCGCACATTGATAGTAATTAGTAGATTAGTATGATCTAATATTAAAGTGTATTTTGTCTGACAACATGAAATTCATTGCTTTGAGTAAACAGTTTATGATTCATGGGACCTAACCTAAAAATATATTTTGTTTAATCACGTGAAATGATTAGTACGAATTCCGAAAAGGAATGCCACTTTGAAATGTATGCTACTCCATTAATGTAATGTACTCTAAACACAAAAGAAATTAATTAAAATGTAAAATGGTATTTCTATCGATTACCCAAGGGCATGTATCATACGAAGTATGTTATATTTATTTACACTTACCGGACTATAATCTTAAATTGTAACCACAACGCAACACATAAAATAACTATTATGTATTAATATTAATACTGACATTAATTAATTATTAGTATGTTCGAATTTCACTAGCTTCCAGTTATCGGATCAGAAATCTAGAACAATTTGAATTTTCAGAATTTGCACTCCCGACAATTTGTGTCACTGCTGCCAACATAAATTATAAAGTCACTACCAGTTGTAATATTTCTCAGTGCCGAAATTCGAAACGAAGTTGAAGATCACCATAATCCACTAGCATATGTAGTAATGGGGGAAAGAGTGTTAGGTTTCACCCTTAGGGTATTAAGAAAGCTGATCCGGACTATACTTACGGACAGTCATGCGAAATTGTTGCCTACATACAAGTGGACTCCCATCAAGGCTCGCTCCAAATTTTAATTCCGTGTCTGTACAGAACACTCACGAATCTATTGTAAAAATAGGCACAAAGAGTATGGTTTTACTTTTTTTTCTTGTCTTATTGATAACGGTCGGCTGGCAATACCGTTTCGTCCCTATTCTCCATATCACGCCTTTTACAGCCATACATAAAAGACACGAAATCTTGAAGGTGAGACAGATGATTCAAACTCTATGGTGACGTCACCAAGTAGGCTACCAAGAAGTTCGGTGTGGAAGGTCAATTCAAAACAAGAAGTGAATTTACTTGCCTCGTGTCAAGGCTTTCAACAACTTTACAATGATTCTAATTAAATCTTTGAGATGATGTAGAGATCATGAGGCAATGACAAAGAAAGCTAAGAGAAATAAACCGCCTTCTTGTACCCTAAAATTATGTTAGAACCTGCTGGAAATACCTGATTATTCTGCTGAGTTAAAACGAATGTATTAATCATGATTTTAAAGTGGTAAAAAAGTGACACATCACAGTGTATTCACAATGATGTTGGTCATGTGTACTAAATACTATCTAGCAAGTTAATAAGCACGGAGTTCTGACACGTGCCGCCACTGAACATGGGAAGAGCAAACAAACGGCTAACCGCGTGGGGCAATCACTTAGGGGTCTCCACGTTGTAATAATGAGGTAATTGAGCCGAGGGAGGGTCGTTAAGAGGCGACATGAGGGTGGCAACCCCTACCAAAATGTACGATCTCTTGGTCGTTTAGGGGATGAAGTTGATTACAGAAAAAGGGATGTCTTAGAGGTCAAAGTTCAGACCACAAGTCGCGTGCTAATGTTACGTAACAAGACTTGCTCTAAAGTTAAACTGCAATTAAAAATTTAAATAAAACAAACTTCACAGCATTTCTTATGTTCGTTTGAATATCAGCATATTATTTTGTAACTTAGCAACCACAACACAGATTGTTCTAGCGCCACATTGCATTGTAATTTAACGACACTAACTTTTATGTTCAGTAGTATTAATAATACATACAAAATTAGCTCAACAGCAATTTTTTTACTAACTTCCGTTGTTGTGGCTATGTGGATAGAGCGTGTACTTCCTAACCAAACGGATCGAAGTTCGACTATCGGCGTGGGCTATGGAAGAAATTTATCTTTCATCATGGCCACGGCGGTGGCTCTTCGTCATGCAGTTCTCAAGACTATGCCCAACATCTGTGAGGTGTCTATAATGAATCTCCCTTCCTTACCCTCAGTGGTATGTCGGATAAAAAGGAAAAGTTAACAGTGAAAGAAAGAAAGAAAGAAAGAAAGAAAGAAAGACATGAATAAATAAATAAATAAATAAATAAATAAATAAATAAATAAATAAATAAATAAATAAATGTCTTGGTATAAAACTGTTATTCTGCCAATCACATATCCTCGGCTTACAAGCAAAACATATTAAGTCAAAAGTATTATCTCTGAGAAAAAGGTGTTTTGAAAGCTCTCAACACAAGTGAATCCTCAAGATAATATTTTAGTATGTTGTTTCTCATTACATGTATTTAATTTTCCAATTCTAAGTTTATACATATACATTATGTATAGTAATGGCAAAAAAAAAAAAAAAAAAAAAAAAACCGGACCGACCCTTGTAGCTGATTTCAGAGCCTTGTTCACTCCAGAGCACGACAGACTGGTAACTAAGACTTTCGTGGTTCGAATCTTGCCTGGGAAGGAAACTTTTTTTTTGTTCCTTATTCAAATTTATTCCCAATACTTTTCGATTGCAGCGATATTTTACTACTTAATTAACTTATTATTCCCAGAACATGAATTTTACCAGCAATCGAAAAGTACTGCGAATAAATTTGAATAAGGAACAAAAAAAGTTTCCTTCCCAGGCAGGATTCGAACCACGAAAGTCTTAGTTATCAGTCTATCGTGCTCTGGAGTGAACAAGGCTCTGAAATCAGCTACAAGGGTCGGTCCGATTTTTTTGCCACTATTGTACATTATATACGCCTTTTTCTCAGAAGTAGTATTTTTGTCTTAATGTGTTTTGCTTGTAGCTAAATCGACGGTATACAATACTCTAGTTAGGCTGCATAGTTGTAATACGGCCTCATAATAAGACTGACTTTTAAAAGTTCAATTATTCAAATTAATAGTGTGCTGTCCTGTAAATAAAAAGAAACTAACAGAATTATCATTGTAACAGTTGAAGTGTCAACACGATTTCGCACCCTAATAATCGTAGCCTATGTGCCAACATCTATATTGTACTAGGGTCACATTAAAACAATTCGTGGTGTGAGAATAAAAAGGTTCCATTTCCTAGTACTGTGAAAATCTTTAAAATCTTCACAAAGTCAGTCATTTTATATGGATGTTTTTTGTTTACATCCTGTAGCAGACGAACAAATTAAAATTAAGTAGGTGACCAGAATTCACACACGCACATAACTTCTACAATCTGTGAATGCAAAGTAAACTTTAATACAGGAGTGACCTGGTGTAGAATAATTACTTCTTTGTTACAGTTTTAAGATTTCGGTAATGATTAATTAATTCCATTATTGCTGATGGCACCATCCATGATAATGATCGGCAAATATCATCAGCTATTCATCACTACAATAATATCTTAAGACGGGTGTACGACCTGACTGCATTAAAATAAAGACTTGAGATATAATGCACGAGATGAAAACATAATTATCTTCTGAAAATATTCATACTAATTGAAAATTGTTAACATTTTCGATATTCAAGAGGATACAGTAGTAAAAAATCCAATTCTGAAACGCATTAAATTACATCGCTCCAGTAGCAGACAGTGAAAAAACTGGTATGCCTGCATAATATAAAAATATAACTTTATTTGAAACTGAAAGTTAATTTTTTTTTTTTAGCTGAAACCTTTTTCACCGATCTTTACTGCACGTACGAAACTAAATTAGTTATGGAAATAAAAACTGCTTAAGAGGTAAGTCTTGAGTCTCAGCTTTATGATTTGCTACTATATAACTCAATTTCGATAAAGAGTGTAGATATATTCTTTTTATTCTCATTTCACTAATTACTCTGAAATTCAGTGGTAATAGTGTACAGAAAATAAACATGAAGGTGGTTTCCTTAGGTCACTTCTAGTCAACATGTCAACATACTGCAAATTGTGTCAAAGCCACATAACAAAGAGTGAATATATACTTGGCTCGGAAACATGACGGCCTCTCTTCTTGGAATTGGTAATCCCTCATAAACCCCCATCCTCTACTCAACCCCTAGCCGCGTGGCAGAAATACAATAGATCCCAGCATTGCCAAATCTAGTAGTCATTGCCTCTACCTGTTTGGTTTCACCCGTTCTCAGTGTCTTTTCAGACATTTGTCGACGTGTTGTTTTATACCGTTGTGCGCTTCAATTTATCTAATTTATTCCGGCCATGATTAATGAGTGTTGGAGCAGATGATCCGCAGCCAGGCCTTCTGATTCACTTGAAGATCGAGGACCATCACAAGAACAAATAACACCGTCGAAGAAAACAGAATATCTTATTTGCAGAGGAGCGTAGCTAAGAAAACAAAGTGTTAAAATATTGTGTCTAACGTTAGAAATTCTATGCATAGAGTAATCGAAAGTTGAGGTAGTTTGATAAGTACAAATCTTAATCACTTAACATCGGACGCAACCGGCGGAGTTGGTAAAAAATATATATAGGGCATAGAAATTAAGAATTACGGTTCACCAACTAAAGAGAAAATAAACAAATTAAAACAGAATTCGGTATGATAGACGATTTTATGCGTGATTTACTTCGTCGAACAGTATGTGAACAGTACGCGAAAGAGATATCGCCAACAGCAAATAAACTTGCGGAAATATATTCTGGCCTGATTTGTACATTACGTTTAAGAATTCAGAAAAAATGTCATTCGATTCTATCCAGCACTTTCGGAATTACCAGGAAAAGGGTTTTTAAGGAATATAGTTTGGGAAGAAGAAAAAGCTCATGCCGTTTTCCACTTAACAGCTATTACAGCCAATGCCGCACTTTACATTAAAAATCATAACTTCAGAACTAATACAGAGCCACTGGCGTAGCTCAGTTGCCTAAGTTAACTAACGATCTGAAGTTGCACTTGGTCGTGGGTTCAGTTCCCGCTTTGGCTGATTTATCTGATTGGGATTTTTCCGAGGTTTTTCTCAACAGTAAGTCGAATGTCAGGTAATCTATAGCGAATCCTCGCCTCATCTCGCCAAATACCATTTTGCCATCACCAATCCCATCGACACTAAATAACCTAGTAATTGATAGTGTCGTTAAATAACTAAAAAAAAACTAATAGGCCTACAGGTTGTTTTTACCTGAATGAACTTCAATAGTTGGTGTAGAAATTTAAATTTTATATTAGGCCTATATTTTATATAACAGAATTTTAAGGTATAAGAAGTGTACATGCCCCCTTAATTAATTAAATCATATTTCGTATCTTATAACGTTCCTTAGGCCTACAGAAAATTTCCATCGAAGCAGCAACTAAATTGGCAGACAAACAAATGTATTCTTTCGTGCTTTAATATGGTTTTCGTGTTATGAAAAAATGATGTAAAAGGAATACATTTATCCATGACTGGTATCTAAACTGGTCTTTATTTCACCGTCCTTAGCAACCTAAATAATGACATTATTCACAGCAGTGAATAAAAGTTTTCTAACTTACAGCAGTGAATTAAATATTTTTAAATCACTCTCTACATGACAACCAACAAATTGGCATTAATTAAAATGAATAAATATGAACTTCTTCGCCAACAACACATTACAAAGAAAAAACCTACAATTTAAAATTAAATTTACATCGGTAATGAATAAAATATTGTATAGCACACTAGAGTAAACAGATTTTATGCGCTCGTGGAAATTATCACCCAAGGCGAAGCGGATAAAATCTAATTTTACTCTCTTGTACTATAAATTGCTATTCAATGATCACAGTTTCCGAAAATTTTACAAGCGCAACATCCTTAATTAAGTATAAAATTCTGGAACTTCAATAACATGAGAATTTAACACTTATTATATAATTCTGCAGTTCTTTGTTTATTTAGGCAAAACATGTTAGTGAAAATATAAATATAGAGTGTTTTTAAAATACGTTTGTTCATTTTTATACCAATTTTGTTTCAGTAATTATAAATTAAGGTATATTTACAAAGATAATATAGTCTCGCTGAAAATCGCGGTTTCACGGAACACAGTTTGAAAAACATTCGCAAGTCGCAATGACTTCAAGAATTGGCAACTCGGCTAAGGGTTTATCCCTTGCGCGTGGCAGCAGTCAACTGGTGAAGGGGATGAGGGAAGGTCGTCATGTTTTCGTGCGAAGTATACAGTACTTACTTATGGCTTTTAAGGAACCCGGAGATTCATTGCCGCCCTCACATAGGCCCGCCATCGGTCCCTACCTTGAGCAAGGTTAATCCAGTCCCTACCATCATATCCCACCTCCCTCAAATCCATTTTAATATTATCCTCCCATCTACGCCTCGGCCTCTCCAAAGGTCTTATTCTCTCCGGCCTCCCAACTAACAATCCATATGCATTTCTGGATTCGCCCATACGTGCTACATGCCCTGTCCATTTCAAACGTCTGGATTTCATGTTCCTAATTATGTCAGGTGAAGAATACAATGCGTGCAGTTCTGCGTTGTGTAACTTTCTCCATTCTCCTGTAACTTCATCCCTCTTAGTCCCAAATATCGAATATACAGTATAATGTAAATAATTATAATGATCTAATTTAATCTTAATTGAAAGGTCCTTACATCTGGCATCGAAGCCCTAGTGTTTGACGGTATTCTCTATAGTTCTATACGAAGGCATGCGATCTTGCTGGTCATCCCTCTGGACTACTAATAAGAACTCGCCAGTAAGGCCCGGCAGGATATTACGTCAGTTCAGCAACTCCTTGCAAGGAGACATTCCACAGTCTCACATTGACTTTAGCCTTTGTGCTACTTATTCCAAGAACCTGATTTCGACTTCTGGGAAATTAAACAATGCGGCTCTGGTAAAATTTTTACAAGTAATTTGATCTCTTATATCATTACACCACTTCTGCCCCACCACCATTCTATCACCTACATATTTCAGAGGCCTCAGGCATAGCTGAGGGGTAAGGGCTCGAATCCCGCTAGTGCTGATACCCTAGTTCGGTTTCTTTTCCAAGGTTTTCTGCAACTGCAAGGTCAATGTCAGACAATCTATGGTAAATCCTCAGTCTCATCTCGCTATCACCAATTTCACTGACGCTAGATAGTCTCGCAGTTAATAGAGCGCCATGAAATAACCAATTAAAATTACGGGCAGTATTCATAGACATTTTTAGCGCGGGCTTCCGGTGGATGATCAGCGAAACTAACGTTTTTCATATTCATAAACCAATGTTAGCGATATGAATAATTCGTCCCTCTTCTGGCAAAGTCGGGGCTAGTTTAGCACGCTCGTAGCGGGGCTAGCGAAATGTCTATGAATAACACCCTAAGTCTCTGGGAAAAATTAAAAAAAAAAAAAAAAAAAGAATAACACCCTAAGTCTCTGGGAAAAATTAAAAAAAAAAAAAAAAAAAAAAACATGAGTATTAAAAAAAAAATCATGGAGCCCAAGACATGTAAACTCATTACGGAAATTTACACCCTACCTTGCCGCAGTCCGGGTTCGATTCCCGGCCAGATCGTGATTAAATTTGTGGTGGACAAAGCAGGCATAGCAGAGCGTCTTTTTTCTCTGTGTACTCTCGCTTTCATCATTCCACCAGCACTCCCCACTTTCCCTTTATTTCATCTATCATCTGCGATAGTTAAAAATGGGTAACTTGCCTCAACCGAGATTCGAACCCGGGCCACCTGGTTTTATGGTCAGACGCGCTAACCATTACTCCACAGGTGTGCACACTATTTACAAATTGTATAAACATAGTGGATACCGGTTATCCTGCACACGACAGTGCAGAAACTGACACGACAGAAGGAAAGAATAGTATGTGATTTTCTACATCAAAACATGAACATGCATATCCCGAAGATTAGCAAGCAGGTAAATATCGATAATTCAGTGAGAATAAAGAAGGAAAAAAAAAAAAAACAACTAAAAGATACGCGAACGCACGTCCCTGCTGAAGGATTTGGGGCTGTGGGAAATTTGAATGAGTAAATGACATTTTAATTTATTTGTAATTAATAATATTTTAGGTTGTTTGAGAATTTTCGAATCATCAATATGCTCTCTCCGTAACCGGCACGTGGAAGCACATCGGTCGACAGTCAAAGTTGCTACTTCGTGGTAAGGATATAATCTGCTCACCCTTTACATATAATTTTAAGAATCAAGAGGCTGATCAAACTGTCGAGAAGAAACAGGATATGACTGCCTAACGGAAGGTAAGTACCATGGTGGACAAAAGGACTGCTTGTGTTGAAATACAGATCTAACGCGCAGTTCACATGAGCAACAGAAAATTGCACGTTAAATGACGATGGTATAATCTTTGCTTGCACAATTCTGAAACTGTATGTGTTGTGAAAAGGCGCTTATTGACTTAGAAATATTCTACCTGGGCAATATTTTTGTCCACCACTGTACAATAAATAATCGGAGGGTTGCAGCGCGCGGAAATGTCACTGCCAAAGATGTTTCAGGAAATAGACATCTCGGTCATCACAATAATGTGAGCTGTTCCGGTCACTGGATCAAAATTGCACTGAACAACAGTAAAATACGAGTAAATACATTTAATGTAGAGAACCTCTATTAACTGACAAGCTGACTTCAATATATCTTAGTGGAGCACGAAATGTGAGCTGCTGTCACAGAAGTATCGGAAGTCTTGACAATATATACATACATTGCTACATATTGTTATGGCAATCGAGGTATTTGTGCACTACTTCATGGTAACCGAATCAGTTAAGCACCATATTAATGTGTAATATTACCATGGTAACCTTAGACATGAGTGACACGTTTTTGTGTAGACCTACTCACTGACGCAATAATGTAAGAGAGTGATAAATAGCTAGTACAGTATAGTTCTTACCCTCCTAAAATATTAGAGAGGTATATAGTATAGGTTTTACTCTTGTTTGTGACCAAATTTCAGTGATTTTACTGAGATGAAAGAATTTCAGTCACTTTACTATAATAACAATACACTTCCTTCTTATGAACAGAGTTGGGCATTTCGTAATTAAAGATTACACGATTACCGTTATAAGATAATAAATTACTGAAGCTATTATAAGAAGTGTGAAAAGGGTGAAATAAGAGATTTAACATGTTTCAAAAATATTTATTTCAAATGAACTTTATAATAATTATGTATTTAACTTTTTTTTTTCATAATTCAAATTTACTCTAATCCTCCATCAAACTTATGGTAAGACTTATGAAAATTTCACACGACAAAATTCTTCCTTCTCCCCCCAAACAAATGGTGTTGCTACTTTCGTAGCTAGAAGGCATTTGTGACGCGTATTTGTGTAATACTGTCATGATAAGAAATAAGAAACATCTTCCAAAGTGAGTTTTCTCTAGGTTAGTATTTTTTTTCCTGTTTAGTGAAAATGATCCGGTCTGCTCCGCGGAGTAATCACTAGGGCGCGGATTCCTATATAAATAAATATTTTATTTGTACGACCATAGGTCCTCCTGAATTAGTTCAAAATTCTGAACACATCTTCCTGACTGTTTAAACCAAATTTTATTTCACATAACACGTATTTTTTTATTTTTATACCTACGTAAATAAGTAATTTCAAAATACTTAATCACAAACACATAATTCACACTTCTTCTATAACCACGCCACAAAGTTATTAATGTTTATACATTTTCAAAATATGTAAATTTGAAATAAAAAGATGAAGTCCCCTGCATGATTCACTCAATGTAAAAATGTTTAATAACAATGCCACTAAATAATTTACTACGTAACAATGAATTTGCATACATATGTGAAACAATATGTGTGAGCATGTATGAAAAAAAACCAGCAGAATGTACGCCTATTTCAGTAATCTATCCAAAAATTATACTTGTCATATGTGCGGTTCATGCTCTACACAGGATCTGTTCCCCAACCTGGCTAGGTTAGTTTCAAATGGGAGAAAAGTGTTCGTTAAAGCGCTTTCAAGAAATGATTTCCTTAAAAAAGATAATCCCAAAGTTCCTCTGCATACTCACCACTCGTACTAACACGCTGGTGTGCATGGCTAATAAATAATTTCTGTAACATACTGTGCCAAGCATTTTTTAAGTTTTGCGTATGTTGCAAATAAATAAACTGGACAGAAATTATGCATCGTCGATTGAAATATTTCTGAAGGACGACTGTTTAAAAATATAATTCGCAGTTCATGTCCTCAAATATAGTCTTACTGTGCGAAACAATAAAAAATCAGAAACATAAAAAAAACTTTTTTTGCGAAACGATCAGAGAGGTGCAGTCTGTTGAAAAAATAACTGAACGCAGTACTAGGATCTAAAGTACAAATGAAAAATGCAAATTTTAAATAAAAAAAAACAGCGGAGTAAACCAAAGCGTAAAATTTCTCAAGTTTTGGAGCGTGCAACTGTAAGTGAAATTGTCAATGTCAGTGTTTGTAATCTCAGCTCTTGCAAGGCTAGCGTCCTGTTACGTGGAACGAACATTTTCGCGGTATAAGGCATTGTTCAGGGACAATTAACAAGCATTTAAATTCGAGAATTTGGACACGACGTTTGTCACATACTGCAACTCTAATGAAACTACCACCAACCAATGTTTAGATGTTACTGGTGAGTACTACAGGTTACCTTTTTTTTTATATATACAACAGAAGAAATATACTTTAGTCAAATTTTGACAAAATATTTTTAATGTTTTGGCAAATAAATTTATACTTTTTACCACATACAAAATAAATAATTTACATTTTTAGCACATAATAATTCGCTCCACAGTAACCAAGCTCTGAACAAACACTTCCTCTTTAACTACAATTTAAGATGGGAGAAAACTCGTTTTGTTACATTATCGTTGCAGATTTGAATTCTGAGTTCAGGTAATTAGAAAAAATGCTACACACATGTTAAACTTTTTTAACAATGGAGAAAACACATTTTGAAACAATGCTCCTCATAAGAATGTACAGTATGCATTTGGATACCAAAAAGCATACTGTATACTGCTGCCATGGTAATGAGGAAACAGTTGAGATGCATATCTGCGTACTGTCGTAGTAACAGGAGATGGTTGAGAGTGTTTGCTTACTACAACCATGATTACGTTGCAGATCCGAGAGTCGAAGCGAAGAGGTGCGGCCTGAGTTGTTGATGGTTATGGATTACTTTTCCCGCCGTGATCGTGACTGCAGCATTGCGACATGGTGCAAGCGACCACCCACGCCTCGGCGCCCTCAATTCAGCTCTGCGTCTGTCACCTCTCGCATCCGTCGGCTCGCAGCTTCCTATTCCAGCACGGCACATCCGGGTGCTCAAGGTGACCAGCATGCATCGTATGAATGAGTACCACACAAGTATAATACTGCATGTTAGCAGGCCTACTCAACTCTCAGATTTTCAAAACTGAAGTCCGCGTTCAACTCCCTCATTCGTAGTTAACTCCCCAAGGGCTGATTTTTCACTGCAAACCCAGCATTCTCTCTAAGTAGAAACTGCCTACGGAAGGATGGACAAAGAAATGGTGAAAGTGAGAAAAGTTCGGGGCGGAAGAAGGTATCAGATAATACAGTACATTACTTGCTTACAAATGCCTTTTAAGGAACCCGCAGGTTCATTGTCGCCCTCACATAAGCCCGCCATCGATTCCTATCCTGTGTAAGATTAATCCAGTCTCTATCATCATATCCCACCTCCCTCAAATCCATTTTTAATATTATTCTTCCATCTACGTCTCGGCCTCCCTAAAGGTATTTTCCCTCCGGTCTCCCAACTAACAATCTATATGCATTTCTGGATTGCCCCATACGTGCTGCATGCCCTGCCCATCTCAAACGTTTGGATTTAATGTTCCTAATTATGTCAGGTGAAGAAAACAATGCGTGCACTTCTGTGTTGTGCAACTTTCTCCATTCTCCTGTAACTTAGCCCCAAATATTTTCCTGAGAACCTTTATTCTCAATCACCTTAATCTCTGTTCCTCAAAGTGAGAGATCAAGTTTCACAACCATACAGAACAACTGGTAATATATTAAGATATGTACAGTATATGCTCGTATGCAGATACTAGAGGAAGGCGGGAAATAGGCAAGATTGAAAGTAACATTATATCACAGTCTAGTATATACAGTCACGAAGCTTGAGTTGTGAGGTTGCTAGGAACAATAGACTGTGCCGGTACTGTTTCGCATTGTTTGTAATGAGGCGATATTAGCGATCCTAGTGGTTAGCAACTATCTATGGATGCATATTTACTACGTATTGAGCTTCGTGACTGTATATATTAGACTGTGATTATATGAAGTTCAATTTTCCTTATTATGACATTACCTCGGATGTACAAATATCTGCATCTCTGAATCAATGGCAAACACATCGTGAATATGAGTCTTAACTCTCTCTGTATCATGACAACAGCTTATGAATATGAACCTTAGCTTAACCCATATTACCATGGCAACAGTTTGCGAATACGAGCCTCATGTCTCCGTATTACCATGGAAATTCGCTATTAAGAGCCTCAAGCATCATATGACAAACTTGCAAACATTTAGTGTGAACTCCCTCGTAATCACCATAGCAACAGCTCGCAAATGTCTCAGCCACAATGGCAAAAACTCGTGTATCACACCTGTATAGCCCTGACCTAAGGCGGTATTTACCCCAGCGAGAGGGGAAAATGCCAGCGCAGACGGTAAAGGTCGAGTCATCTGAAGCAGCAATACTCAACCACGCGTGCGACTTCGGGAGTCGAACTCCGCCCAAAGGGTACGCCAGGTCGCCTGAACCAGCCACACGTGTCCTTCGCTGTCTGGTCCTGTTCGCACCCAGAAGGACAAGCCATTACAACCTCATTAATTAATTTTAAATGACTTTATCGTCCTCCGTTCAGGTTTAGGGGCAGGATTTGATTAAAGAAAAAATATATGTATCTTCCTCACATTGAACTAGAGTTGATGAAGTATGACCTTGTTCCAGGTTTATTAATTGGTTTACTTTACGACGCTATATCAACTGCGATGGTTATCTGGCGTATGATTGAAATGAAGGTGGTAAAAAAAAAAGGTAAAGGTATCCCCGTCACATGCCATGAAGGCACTTGGGGGGCATGGAGGTAGAGCCCCATGCTTTCCATGACCTCGGCACTAGATGAGGTGGTGTGGTCGGCACCACGCTCTGACCGCCTTTTACCCCCGGGAAAGACCCGGTACTCAATTTTATAGGAGGCTGAGTGAACCTCGGGGCCGTTCTGGAAGTTTGGCAACGAGAAAAAAATCCTGTCACCACCTGGGATCGAACCCCGGACCTTCCAGTCCATAGCCAGCTGCTCTACCAACTGAGCTACCCGGCCGCCATGAAGGTGGTAAGCCAGATAAATAAATCCACAGTCCAGCGACGAAAGTTAACCAGCATTTGCTCTAAATAGGTTGAAAAAAACATCTGGAAGAAAAAATGTCAACCAGGATTTGAACCTGGACCAGCCTGGACTTGTTTCATGTTGAATATGACAAGAAAGCACCCTAATTAGCATTTGTATATAAAATACTGGGCGTTAAAAATAGTTTCGAAGCATAAAGAAAAGCAATGCGTGCTCACATATTTTATGCTAACAGAGCAGTATCCATTAGTAATAAATTAAACTTTTTCAACAATACAAGTAAGTTATATAGTGTGGCAACATACATATAAAACATAGCTCTTACGCTCTTCAGTTTCGCATAATGGCATTCTTCCATCCACACTGATAACGAAGCATGACAGAGAGGTAGGCCATTTTATACTTTAAGACTGACCCGAAATACGCCAATGTAGTACGAACAGAATTATGTTATACTGTATTACAATATTTAAAGTACACAGTACTTCACAGAAGCAGATCCGCATTCTTCCATAAACTCAAGCAAATGCAATCCCACTCCAGACTGACCGGTAGGAACATTTGGATTCTACGAACTCTGAAATAAATGTATGTTGCCTATCTACAACGTAATTTAATTTTATATTCATTTTATTTGTTATATATAGGAATTTATAGTATATAATTTACTACTACTCAAACACTCAGAAATTTATGTAAAATTCAGGATCCTTTTGGTCTGCCTATGTTATTCATCTGATGTTTTTTAATAAAAAAGCTCAAATAATTTATTCCATAGCGTTCATTTGGGTTCAATTTTACTTTCACTTTCTCAAAATGAATAATTAACTTAATTGATATCAAATTAGATAATAATTTTCAATAATTGAAATAACCGAGATAGTTTTTATTCCAGTGTGCTTGTTATAATATAGTTTTTATTCGATTGTTTGTTATAATAGGTCTTCCTTTTCTTGTGCGAATAAAAGGCCATCGGCCAAAAATGACCGGCCAGAAGTTTATCGGATAACTCAACACATTAAAGGCATTGAGATGACTGCACGAAAAATAGACATACTATATTTTTAAACAGCTTTACCATAAAAATTATTATTATGTCTTTCCGCTCCGAACATAGGACTTCAACGTTTATCCGTTTTTAACATGAAATCCCAAATTAATGAGTTAGTGAGTAAATGAATAAATAAAAGGAGAGGAAAATGATAGGAGAAGCAATTAAAAGATATTCGGCCTCGCTTTCTTGCAAGAGAATATGAAGCTGTAAGGAAGTACAATGAGCAATGAATAAGTTTCTGGACTGCCCTGACTGTAGGCAACACCCAGGGCACAGAAAACGAAGAAGTTATCTAGAACCAGAAAAACACGCCTGGAATGTATGCTAAATGTATCACTTGAAAGGCAGAGAAGAAGACTAGCGATAAGGCGTATATGAAGAGATTCCAGGAAAAATCACAAAAGGTCCTTGACATGTTTTCACAAAATCTCGTGTAGCTCAGTTCTTAAAGACAATCTGACGCTGTTTGACAGCCTGACTCAACAGGCAAGGTAACAATAAATAATCTTCGGTGACACGCGCATGTATATTTAACGGTACAACAAAACAAGTGCAGTTCGAAAATATACTGAATGCACTTTGTGTCTATGTGAGCACTAAGCTTGTAGGCCACTTGTCTCACTTCGTTGAACTTGGGGATTTTGAAGAGGAAAAGTTGAAAATGAACGTAACCTAATAGCTACCTCGTGAGAAGATATGTTACAACCACGACAATAGCAGGGCAAAATCGCAGATGTATGAAAGCCTGACGAGAGCGAGTGGCGAGAGGGAGGCGTCGCTGAATTGAAGAATTCAAGGCGACCGACATGCGAGAACAAACGCTCAGATTTTTATGAGGCTTTAATTTGGAACATAACTAAATTTATGTAGCGGAGTGGGAGGATGTAGGTCCGTAGCCCATTTCTTTTACGGCTCATACCGACATTTGTCTTAGGGCCCTAGGAAAACCATAAAACCCCTGCGCTGTCTTCTATGTACCCTGATATCGTGTTGACTCCCTCCTCCCCCCCCCCCCAACTCTGAGTTCCACCAGGTGTCAGCCTGGTTAGTATGAAAAAATATTTTTCAAAACTTCTGAATTTATTGGTAGAAACAAAAGATCAGTCAGAACAGACTTCCTCGGGACAATAAACAAACAGTTTGAATGTGAAGGGCCAGCAGGGCCAAATGGTTGAGTGACTATAAATCATATCATATCATAACAGCTGCCTGACACGTTCGCATGTGGGAAGATTCACATACACATATTAGCCACGTGTTATCTTGCGGGCAACTGCTCGTCGGTCGTGAGAACAGCGCATGCGCAAATCAGTTACTGTTGATCCAAGTGCGAAATGAATGCAGTGTTCACATGGTTTGTAATGACTAGAGCCAGGAAGTTCATGCCATAAAAACCTACTAAATATGAATGCAAGTATCCCTTTAAATACCTTAAAATATACGACTAAATATGCACTACGACCAGCCTCGTGGGCTAGTGGTCAGAGCTTCTGACTACAGTTCATGAGGTCCCCGGTTCGATTCCCTGTTAGATCACAGGAATTTTTTCTTAAAAGGGAAATGTTTCTGTGTTCGTTCACGGTCTGAAAATTAGGTTAGTCTTAGTTTTAAGACCTCTCCTGGCACTTCATAATCATCCTATCATCATCGGGGCAGCGTAACTCTGACTTCCAGGCGCCCCAACCTGAGAAGTGGGTTACAAATAAGCCACTGCCAGGAGAGACCAGAAATGTCAAATGACAACCTGGTGGCATTGGATAAAAAAATATACACTAGTAAAATGATATATTTCTTGATATCACTAATAAACAAGTAAATAATAATAATAATAATAATAATAATAATAATAATAATAATAATAATAATAATAATAATGGCTTTTAATGTATCCAGAGGTTCATTGTCGCCCTCACGTAAGTCCGCCATTGGTCCCTATCCTGAGCAAGATTAATCCAGTCTCTACCAACATATTCCACCTCCCTCTAATCCATTTTAATATTATCTACGTCTCGGCCTTCCAAGACCCGTACCTTGTGTAAAAAAAAACCTAGCTGAAAAAGTCAAAGAAAAAGGTTCAATAAATGATCGTAAAAGACTACATAAGAGCTGAAATGGAGTCAATCAGTGCTGCTGAAACTTGTGAAAATTAATAATAATTTTATAAGAAGATATCAGCAATGTGTAGCAGTCAACGGGAGACATTTTGAGCATAAAATATGAGCTGGGTCAGTACAAATATCTGTACACTGCTTGCTTGCCAGGCAACAGCGGGTACATGCATAGCGGGAGACAGTAGCTCTGCGACCGCGATCGGGAAATTTCAAATCTGCGGGACAGTTAAAAGATATTCCCTGTACAATTTGGCTTCATCCTCTTCAGAGTCCCAGTTCCTATTCCAAACACGATAGCAAACTACTGTTTTCAGTAAAACGTAACTTATCGCCAGAGTTTTCTTAGTTCAATTGTTATTATTCCGTGCGAGTTATCGTGTGAGCAAATTGCTGCTTTGCGTAAAAAGTGATTCATTTCCAACTATTTTATTTTCACGTGAAGCGTTTATAAGGAGAACTCTATGGATAACATAGCTCCATTTGCTTGTAACACGATGTCACTTGTGGTACCGTACCATGAAAATAGAAGTGTAAGTGGTTTTCCACGCGGTCAGTCTCGAGCTTTTCTCCATTTTAATTTGCTTCAATGTATTCCACATAAATCATGGAAATATTGGGCATATCATTTATGTATACACATGAATATCAAATAAAATACAGTACAGTGTTAAAGTACATCTTACTGCTTCAAGTACAGACGTTTCACGCAATCATTGAGGTTTTCTTACATTCCTTGTCACTTTTTTATTCAGTGCGTTGTCATGACAGCACAAAACAGAATTCCGAAATACGCAACGAATACCATTCACCGATTGCAACTGAACAACTTCCATACCTTACATGCTGCCATGCTTTAAAATGGAACAATGGTCGTAACAGTAGCAGCAGCTGACCATAAAAGTAGCACCGCATGGCAAGCGTCGCTATTTACGGCATTGCTTCCGCACAGCTGTAGGTCGCTCACGGATTCGAATAGAGACTGGGTGGCCTGCACGGAAGCGAATTCTCTATTTAATGTCGACTGTTAAAATGGGGTTTAATGACAGCATGGGAAGAAGTTTATAAACGACTACGGGCGAAACTAATCAGCGACTGATTATTTGACAAGTAGAGGATAAGAACTGAAAACACGATGTTATTTCATTTTAAACTTTAGCAAACCATCGGGTTTTCAGGATAATTCCAAAACATGTAATTAATTTTATGGAAACAGGCTGATGCCGTGGCTTACCTTGGCCGTAGAAGTGATTGCGGTAGTATCGCGCGCCCATATCCACGCTCTCGACGGCGCGCGGGTGGCGTTGATAGGGGCAGGTACCATGGCGCCAGTGGGTCTCTCCAGGGGGGAACTCCAGCACCGACACTCCGTACGCCATGGGGGGTCGGTGCAGCGGGCGCCGCTGTGTGTTCTGCGGGGACTGCCCCCTTGTGAGACTGACAACTCGTTCCTCCTCACCGCCGATTTCATTGCGGAAGAATGGACAACTGAAAAACATAAAATTATGCAATTACTTAACGATGCTTAAAAGGCCTTCATGCGAAATAGGTTCTTTCGTAGCGTTTTTCGAGTATTAGGTTACTGAGATCCGAATCCTTTAAATTACATAGGCTATTAACAGTCTATTAAATTAAGACCTACAATGGCTGTAATGCAACAAAAGATGACGGATGACCTTTATTTGATTATACTTTTAAACTTCATGTCTGCCCGTATGTTCTTGAACACTTGAACAATAGTTTTTCCTGCACTTCCTCATAGCTTTTGTATTATTTGAGTGAATTTATTCAGATTGTGTGAGTGTGTGTGTGTGTGTGTGTGTGTGTGTGTGTGTGTGTGTGTGTGTGCGCGCGCGCGCGCGTAAAATTCTGCATTAAAACTCTGGGAAATGACAGAAGTAAAAAAAATTAATATTGTGAATTAATCCAGATCTGGCGGCGTTGCAGTACAAAACTACACACACCCTGAAAAGCTTCTCGTGTGGATCAACGTAATTCTGATACATGAATTTTCAAAATGACGATCATAATCCACTAATGACATTGAATAAAGTGTAGAAAACATTAGCAAGAATTTTAATCGCATGTGATGAATGATCACATCGAAACAAATCAAGCATTTGTGAACGAGATCGACAGTGAATGGTGCGACATTTCAATATGTTCAACGAACTAAACGAAATTTCACATCCTCCTCAAAACCATGTATTTTATCTTATAACTTTCAGCTATGTACACACATGTAATATATCATTAAACAGAAATACCTAAGGTTATGACTATAGAAAGAATGTTCCTCGCATTCTTCAGTACAAACGAGTAAGAAAGCTGTCGAATGGCCTGGTGTGAAACGACGCTTCTAAAAGAATTTGCAGCGTTCCCCTGAAGTGTCACTAATGTGTTCTTTTTTATACCTGTTTGTAACTAACACGGAATACTCTTGTATGTGTGTATGTTAGATACATTCCAGAATGTCAGAAGAGTCAGAGGGTTCCAGGGACAGTATAGTGGTCACAATTAAACCTATCACTCATCATCCTACCACAAAAATAATAAATTCCGAGACGCCCGAACATCCAACAAGAGGCAGGAGACCCGAGAACGTAAATATTGTTTCTTTCATCTGTGGTGGTTATATAGTTGTATCGTATTAGCTATTTGTGACAATGGTTATTAGAAGAGAGAAACTCGCTACGGCGCCAGGGATCAAACTCGGGTCCTTGGTTCTACGTACCAAGCGCTCTAACCACTGAACTACGCCGATGTTCAATCCAAGCACCGGATCCAATCCCCCTCCTCTAGTGTTTTTCCCTTTGTGGCCTTACTTCATGTTCGACATATATGTTGACATATATATTGTTAACTGCCATTATACACGAAGCGCACTCAATTGAGTGACTTGATGGCAGGGATTCCACAGTATATTATGCACGGTTGGGAGAAGAATCTAAGTAAAGATTAATTATGATCATATACAGGGTTTGTACGTACAAAAAAAAACTTGAGAGTAAACAGGTGACATAAAACTAAGTATTTTAAGAATAGGAACAAGCTGGTCTCAGACGTTTTGCTGCGGCTCTGCGAGTTACAGATCCAAAGCCGCAATTTTGTATTGTGTTTGTAGATGATCAAGTGGAAAAAATAAATAATTTTATACAGAAACATAATATGTTTTCGGTTAGTCCAATCAATACAGTAGTTATCTTACATCGCTTATTTTATCAAATGATGTAAGTTTAATACACAACATGACATAATGGCGTAACAAGGATTGACGCACTCTCGAAAAGATTCCAGGATGGTCTGGATCAATTCTGCTGCGCCATAACTCGCTGTATTAAGGTTTGCTCACCTTCCATAGGTGTACTGTAAACCATGTCCTTCATAGTACCCAAATGAAAAAGTCGCACGCTGTTAAGTCAGGGCAACGTGGAGGTCATGCTATTGGACCATCACGTTCCATCAATCTCTCGCCAAATGTTGCAGTTTGGCTGCACGAGCAAAATATGAAGGTGCGTTGTCATGTTGAAATCAAAGATTCTAACTGCAAGTGACACAACGGAACAAGTAAACGAAAAACAAACAATGCTTAGTGTATTCCCTTCATGTAGCTTGCGCCAGTGAATATTGTTTACGTTTGACAAGTTATATACACATTTCACAATAAATGCCGCTTAGCTTCAACATTTACACATATTGATACATGCAGCTCCATATTGAAGTGCCTTAGACTGCCTAAAATTCTTAACTTTGTACCCCCTTTCCACTTTAGAATTTATTGTAATATTTTTTCCGCACTCTGTAGCATGCATATACCGGCATATTCTTAATCCAAAGATGGGTGCATGTACTTGACAACCTACAATGCATAAAAACCCGATATCATCGTCATCTCCACGAACATCGGCCTGGGTAGCGCAGTCGGTATAGCGCTGTCCTTCTGTGCTCGAGGTTGCGGGTTCGATCCCGGCCCAGGTCGATGAAGTGTGTTTAAATGCGACAGGCTCATGTCAGTAGGTTTACTGGCATGTAAAAGAACTCCTACGGGACAAAATTCCGGCACACCGGCGACGCTGATAAAACCTCGGCAGTTGCGAGCGTCGTTAAATAAAGCATAATTTAAATTTCTCCACGAACTTTGTTATATCTTCTTGGTTTTGAATCAAGTTCGTCTCAATTTCACTTTTTTTTTTTTTTCCGCTGCCGTTTCGAAGAGCTACGTAATCTCTCTTCATTGTCTGCTTATATTTTAAGGACTGTCTTTATACATGTTGCAAACTTTCAACATCAGACTTTTCCAATTGTCTCTTTTTTCTTTCAGGGGATCAAGAACCGTAAACTAAATTTTTTTTAATCACAATTGTTTGGGTTTCTTTATCAACAGCCTTTAATGATCTTGTACAGGGCGAAGAAAAGACGGAGATGGAGCAATGAAGTAGAGTAAAAGTTGGGCGGATTCCTTGGCCGAGATGTTCGTATTGATCTTCAGTGGTCGGAAGCTGCATAGTGAATACTATGCGGGAACCGAGGTTGACAAAGTTCGAACCCGGGACCCGTCCTTCTGGTCGCCATGACAATATACCATCGCCTCGACTTCCTCATGTCTTGTAACAAGCAACGTCACTGAGGTAACAGGTCACCGTATTACGAGGAAAAACAAGTCGACAGTGTTTCAAAGAATGGTGACATGCACTGCTAAGAGCGTTAGCCGTGTTATTCAATTATTACAAGGCAGGCCTGTAGTGAAGAGAAGTGGATTTGCCCGTGAATCTTAGTTCATGTAACGTTTAAGAAAAATAAAAAGGAAACGACAAGAAATCCGGGTCTGGCTCAAATGCAAATATCCGAAATTCAATAGACTCAATTGAATCTTCAAAGTTACTACTGTATCAGCCAGTACGACAGAATTTACTTAGGCAACATAATGTGACATTATAGACCCAAACATTCTGTATTATAATTAGCAGAAGTACAAAAACACAAAAACAATTAAAATTATCACAAGAAATATCACCTGAAATAGTTCTAAAATTGAATAAAACTGCGAGAATTTCAAATTCACCGAATGGGTTAGTTATGCACACATAAAGAAAGCAACAAATGCAAATGAAAGAAAGAAAAAAATGAAGCGGCAAATATGAGATTTCAGTGACCATCAGAGGATTGCAACATTAGCGAAACCAAATTATCCGTAGCCACTCCGGTGGTCTTGTGCTAGAACACGGATTGATAATTCCGCAAATTCGAATTCCCTCACTGGCGTTTGGATGATCCTCCAAACTTTACAAATGATATTCTACCAATCAATAATTTCATATAATATATGGTACAGTACGATTATTTAGTCCTGACAATCGCCGGAGATGTGCGCCTGGGTCAGGCGAGTCCATTTAGTTACGCCAAGGGGTGTATGGGTTAGTTACTCGCTTGCCTCGGAGCGATCGGATGTCATGCGTGCGGTATAGCAATGTTTCCAGTACAGTTAAGCTGTACTGCATTCCTTTACCGACCGCTCGTCCTTATCTCTACTCCGGAGCTCTTCCCACTACTCCTATTACTTCCCTCTTTCGCATCGCTGAGCTGTCAGGACTAAATAATCGGTCTGTACTTACATGATGATTAGGAGCTTAGACGATATCAGATATAAACAGTTGGACAGACTGAAATTTTTCTTAACACTCACCCACCACGTCTATGTAAGCTGTTAAAATAGGGGTACATAACGCGAGGTAAGAAATTTTTGCAACGTTACAGAGAATGAAGTTTATTTATTTTTTGGCATGTTGTACCAAATTCTTAGCATTTGCGAAGTATAATTTGTTTCTAGAAATTAAAAAAAAGACAATGCGTTCATACTACATTCGTAAGTAGTGATGCTGGAAATAATCGATTGAATGTCTTTGAATTATTCGATTGTCAAAAACATTCGACATATTCGGAACTTTGTTAGTCTCTTACGGTTACTTCAGTCAGCGTTCAAGATGACTGTTTTTGGGCTGAATGGAAAATCCAAAAGGGAATAAACTGTGTATATACATACACAGTGTTCATCTATTGATTACGTCCACACCTGTGGCGTAACGGTTAGCGCGTCTGGCCGCGAAACCAGGTGGTCTGGGTTCGATTCCCGGTCGGGGCAAGTTACCTGGTTGAGGTTTTTTCGGAGTTTTCCTTCAACCCAATATGAGCAAATGCTGGGTAGCTTTCGGTGCTGGACCCCGGACTCATTTCACCAGCATTATCACCATCTCATTCAGACGCTAAATAACCTACCTAAAAATTATTGATTACTGAAGTGGAACGTCATCTTATGTATTTTGAAATAAAGACCGTTTAACTTTCCATTACAATTATTACATTCCATGTGCACTGTTCCCGCACAAACTAATTTGCAAATACTGAATATGAATAAAACCCGTCCAGTAGTAGTTGAGGAGAATTCGGTGTACACACAGCAGACGGTAATCTAAACTCGCTTTCTCGGGATTATTGCAAAACTTCTATTTGAGTAAAAATCTCGAAATCCATTATTTACAGCATTAAAATACTTTTTTCCTTCCTTTATGCGATAAAAAATTAAAAAATCACATTAATTCTACATAATGAATACACAACTCGATTGTCTACTATTATTACAGTTGGTAAGAAATCTTGGTTCATTTTCCACACTGACGTACAGCCAATTAAACAGAACAAGTTTTTTATTGCTATTGAAACTTGTACAGCCTCTTCGGACTGTCTCTATTTTTACCTCGACTAAGCGACGGAGGTATCTTCCACAGCGCCGAGAAGCCGTAACAGGATAGAGAGGAAGTAATAAAGCACATACGTCAACAAGGCTCTAAAGAGTTTACAACCGCCTACTGTGTTGTTTACCGCCTTGTTTAACAACCCTTCTCAGTTTCTGACTTAACACTGCTGGGATACGAATACTTCGTGAACGCAAATCACTCAGCTAAGAAACCATTACCAGACACTATCGTGTCACGAAATTCAGCATTCTTCGTTTATTTTAAAAATGTTTCAGTTTTAAATTCGTCTTCACATTACACTAAGTTTAAGTTTCCAGATTTTATAAATAAAAGAACAGGACACTTAAAAAATTGTTAAAATTAGGACATAGTTTAGGCTTACTCAATTTTATAATTACACTTAGGGGAAAGTCGGGTAGTTTCGGACATCGGGTAATATCGGACAGTGAGTTTCTTTCATCTACCACACGATGATAGTACCTGATTGACATGGGTACGTTTCTGTGATGTCGCATAGAGAAACGTAACCATGTCATTCAGGTACTACCAAATGGTGGTAGATGAAAGAAACGCACTGTCCGATACTACCCGACTCTCCCCTACTATTGTACCACCAGCACATGACAAGAATGCTCCCTTCAGGGTCTTTTAACTGCAAGTTATATTTTGAAGTCTCATGAATCTGAGTTAAAATCTTAACGGTTTTTATAGTGGGGTCCACGTAACGTTAGTTCCTAATAAGTTAATATGGCTCTGTTTCAAAGTTGCCAACTGTTAACAAATATTGCCAAATCAGGTAAAATTGCAATGATACGAACTGAAACAATAATAATAAATATACTTCACTTATTTATGATTGATTTACCATTAAAATTGATTTTATCTCGAAACATTAATTGGTTTGACTAATTCATGAGACAACCTAAAAATGTATTTTGTTCGACTATTATGTAATGATTAGTACGAAAACCAAGTACATGTATAGGCCTACTGTTTATTTATTATTACTGCACTAACTTATTTGTTAATAATATTAATATAATTATTATATACGTCCAAATTTCAAATAACATTCGCTAGTAACTTTCGTTTTGATTAAGTGCAGCTGGTAATCTTATGAGGATAGGGGAAAAGGGAAAGAGTAAATTTCATGCAACAGTGTATTCATATGTTTTGCACAGCAGACAGATGTCATTACGTCCAGAATCACATAAATATACGTGATAACTTCGTATCCACGAAGTCATGTAATACATAGACAAATTCATAATACAGTAAATTGTTTTGTAAATAATGTATGTTTCCAACTCATGAAATCATAAACGAAAAATAATAAAAAATAACTATTTTTGAAAAAGCGGTACAAATGTAGGCCCAGCAAATAAAAACGAGACTAGGGACAAAGATCTCAAAATCGGTACAGTTCCTTTAAAATAGAGACGTATGGAATTCCTACACTAAATGTACAGATTTTTAAATGAGAAGAAGCGAATACAATGAAACACTAAACCAACATCATTCAATCATAGCTAGATCTATGACATCATCCATGACAAAAAGATAATCTGATATCGGCGCACCTCAAGGGTAGATAGTTGGACTAGTGATCCGAGGCATCGATCGGACATGGGTTCGAATCCCGCATGGACTGATTATCTGGTTGGGATTTTTCCCCGGGGTTTTCCATAACGGCAAAGCGAATGTCAGGTAATTCCACGACAAATACTCGAACTCAATCCGTGGAATATCATTTCGCTGTGATCATTACTCAATTCCAACGACGCTAATTAGCTCAACAATTGATACCGTGTCGTTAAATAACCAATTAAAAATGAAGACAATTTATTAGGGAACATAATGACACTTTTATAGGCTTACATCATAACGTAATCAAGGTGGAAAAACTGTAAACGATTATTAAATAAAGCTAGACTTCTGCAGAATTTGGTAGTCTCAAGTCTGCTCTGTGATACAAGCTAACAGACATCAACCATGTGCCATGATACTCGAAATCAAAACGTCAGCATCTGACGATATCTAATTCCCCGTGTGGGCGAAAGTCCTTATCGCACCACAGAGATACGCAAGCATGACCAATGTTGCCACCTCGTACAATAATCATCATTTTGTACGATAGATTTGATTGTTTTACTATGTAACATATAATAATGTTCATAGAATAATCTCTCGTTATACAATAATTGGCGACTTTCAGAATTTTCTTTTTTTTTTTTTCTGATTTCTAGCAGACGGGGTGGCAACACTGATTTTAGTCCCTAAAACTTTGTGGTATATGGGAAAGGGATTCCCAGTGTTTTACAGCCTATCTATAATATAATGCTGGCGCTTTTACTGATATTGGTGGCAATAACGAGTTAAAAGATATTTCAAAGTTTGCTTTGCATGTGTCGGCCTTCCTTTATTCAAGTAATACAAGCAAATGTGTACTTTCTAAAATTAACTTGAAAACAAAAGTTCGCAACTGTCTAGTTACCGAAATCATGAATGCCCTGTTATTAACCTCAGAATGTGTGTGTCCGTGGTGGTTGTAACAAATTTCAGTCGAGTCAGATGATCAGTCTGGAGAGTAATAATTCACTTTATCATGAAAAAAAAAAAAAAAAAAAAAAAAAAAAAAGAAGTCATCAACTCTAGAGACAAGTATCGAGGCAGATAGTTTTAATATGTCGATCAGTAGATCTATCATTTAATAAGATTTCCGCGAGCACGAACGTTCCTGAAGTCCTTTTTTTTTTTCTAATTCAACCTTTGTTGTAGGAACAAAATCTAAATAACATAATTAATAATTACATATAATAAATTTTCAGTCAAATACACTTTTCAATTTGTTAGGTCTGATAATCTGTTACATCACAATATTTAATACGAAGTCACTAATATTTTCGACTTTAAAAAGTCATCTTCAGGTGCATGAGATGCAAACAATGTTTAAAAAATAGGTGATAAGTTGATCTAGCAATTAATAACATGGTAAGTAATGCACGTACTGGCATTTACAATTATATAAATTTCGTGCCTCTTGAGGTAAACTGTACATGGTAAAGCTGAACACTGTTTTAAAGTCGAAAATATTAGTGACTTCGTATTAAATATTGTGATGTAATAGATTATCTGACCTCACAAATTGAAAAGTGTATTTGACTGAAAATTTATTATATATAATTATTAATTGTATTCACACTTTTCTGAACCAACATGTCTTTCAAAAATATAATAATTGTTCCGTCTTTAAGTTATCCTTGATGTATTTGCCAAAATACATAGAATTCCTACAGGGTACAGCTCTTAATGCAATGTTTAAGCCCATAATTTTGTTGTAAAACTAACTTAAAATACTGGTGTAAGTGTCGCACAGGTACCGCTCTTACTGCAATGTTTAAGCCCATATTGCAATAACCTTTGCTGTAAAATTTAACTTAAAATACCAGTACTACATTAACACAGGTAGGCCTATTGCCCTTGTGTACAAGTGTATGGCTATTTTCCAACAAAATGTTTAAAGTGCTTGTTATCAATTTTGTTGAATATTGGCCTGCACCATCATTTTATATAAATCTCTGCTAAATTCGCCCGCTGACACTGAATTACTAGTTGAAGGTAGATCGTCAGACTCCTTTTTCCTATCAACTTCAAATGGTTTATATATTTTTTAAATAAATACTATCTTAAAACAGACTATGTCAGTCTTACATAAATTACACACAATTATGTCGCCACTTACACACACATACTGTCTTCCGAATTCTCTAATCACTCCTATACTTTCGCACTCGTTCTAGATATCTTTATTTCAACTAGTAGAGAATAATATCATAAACATTATTAAACTGAAGGGTACTGTACTTGTTTAGAAGTAAAAAACCTGTTTTAGAGTGACCCTGTAGTGCGCGTTGTGTTTGTGAGCAGAGTGTCTACTGAAGAACACTTGACATATTATATACCCCGTGCACACTTACACTCATTCCAATGTTGTTGGACTAAGAAAATGGGTCTTTAGTTATGAGTTAATCGCTGTTTTGTGCTAATTTTTTCGAAGAAAGAACCATTATTTTAATAAAAATTATATTATATTATATTATATTATATTATATTATATTATATTATATTATATTATATTATAGTATATTATATTATATTATATTATATTATATTATATTATATTATATTTCCTGTGCACCGTATTACATAAACAGATTTCTAGACACTGAACTTGAATTAAACACATATTATATGTATGTATGTATGTATGTATGTATGTATGTATGTATGTATGTATGTATGTATGTATGTATGTATGTATGTATGTATGTATGTATGTATGTATGTATCCAATGGTTCCAGATAAATTGTTGCATACACATTTGCCAAACTGCGTCTCTGTGAGATGAATGCGAATCATTTTCAGAATTATTCACATAGAAGTATTTACATGTTCTGTGCCAGAATTTAGGTCAATATCGTAATGAGTTGAAACACTAGATGGAGAAGGATTTACATGAGCAGCCTATGTAGGCCTAGATATGCACTACTTGAATGGTTTGATGATGGTCTGGGAACTGTGTCGTAATAATTGATACCAAGACGACTGCAATTTTGTTTTCATTACATCAGCGTTTCCTCAAACATTTTCCACCGCGAAATCCCATTTAACCTTTAATGTAGCCGTGAAACACTTGTAATCCGTTTAATTATTATTATTATTATTATTATTATTATTATTATTATTATTATTATTATTATTATTATTATTATTATGGAACAATGACGAGTACATTAGAAATGGCTCCTGTGAGAATTAAATCTAAATCACTTTTTGTCTCTAGGTTTAGCTCGAAAGTTAATGCAATTAACATTGAGGACACTCAAGAATCAACCAAATTTAAGGTCCCTTGTGGTGACAAAATTAAAAACGAAATTTCAGACATATTCATCCTTCCACATTTCTGTGGATGAGAGAGATTTTGGGTTAATAAACAATGCCGAAGTTTGGTCTGCTGGGTGCCTTATTGCACCATTTTATGGCAAACTTAAATCTGAGCAACATTTTACTCCCCCAGCCAATTCTGATTCTGTTTCCGTTGATTCTAGGGAAAATACCTCTTAAATTTTTCAAAGTGACACACAATGTTCAATTCAAGTAATCATCTTGAAATCTATTATCAAAATGTCAGAGGATTAAATACTAAAATTGATGAATTTTTTGAAAATGTAATTAGTGATAATTATAAAATCATCTGTCTTACTGAAACATGGCTACATGAGCTTGCTGAATACAATAATTTATTTCCTAACTATTATAATATTTTTCGTGGGGATAGAAAACTAGATGATTCCAATAAAACTCGTGGTGGAGGTGTATTAATAGTGGTCAACAACCAGATATCTGGAGTATATCGGAGACATGACCTTGAATTTATCAGTGAATGTGTATGGGTTCAAATCCCTACGGATGATGGTTATAATATTTTAATAGGCAATCATTATTTTTCACCGGATACTGATCCTAAAATTTTAAAATCCTATCTTAATTTTCTTGAAATCAATCTAGACTCACACAATTACAGAATATTAATGCTCGGTGACTACAACGCTCCTGGTATGGATTGGACATCTGGTTGTTGTCCCAATGATATACATTATTATGCCAAAATCAAATCACAAGAGTTATTTTCATCCCTAAGTTATATCAGCTTGCAACAAATTAACTTTACAGTTAATAACAGGAACCTACTTGACTTAGTTTTTACAAATGTTTCTAAGAGTGAAGTCAAACTGGCCTCGCATTCTTTAGTCTTACAAGATAAATATCATCCTCCCCTCTTAATAAATCTTGAAGATAATCTATCTTACTCTAATCAAAGTCAACAAAGTTGTTTTTATAATTATGCTCAAGGTAATTACTTGAATCTTTATTCTAGCCTATACAATTGTGACTGGAATTGCGTGTACCAAGCCAATGACGTAAATGTTGCAACTAATTCACTATGTTTGATTGTTAAAAATGCCATATCTCAGTCAATTCCAGTCACAATGACTAAAAGGCTTAAATATCCTGAATGGTTTTCAAACAGCTTACGTCAACTTATCAAAAGAAAAGATAAGGCGCACAAAAAATATAAAAGATTCAAAACTGATGTCTATTACCAAATTTTCTATAATTATAGAAAACTAGTTAAATCTAAAATCAAAACTGATAAATTAATTTGGCTTAAAAAAAATCGATGAAAATTTAAAAAATGAACGTAAGAAATTTTGGAAGTACGTTGAATCATTTCGTAAAACTGATAACCACCCATATGAATTAATTATTGAAGATAAACACCTTACTGATGAAAAAGATATTGTCAATGCATTTGCTAACCATTTCAATTCAGTTCAGAAAAAGCTTAATCTTAAGGCACAAAACAAAAATAACAATTCTACTGACTGTCTATCTATACCTATAGTAACACATGATGATGTAAGGAAATCAATTAAAAAATTAAAGCAGACTAAATCAACGGGCACTGATGGTATTCCAAATTTTATAATTAAAGGGTGTTCAGAAATTCTTACACCTTTATTAGTTCATATATTTAACTTAAGTTTAAAATCTGGGGTATTTCCATCATACTGGAAACAAGCAGCAGTTATTCCGATCTTTAAAAATGGCAAAAGGAATTTAGTTAGTAACTACAGACCTATTTCTATTTTAAATAATTTCTCTAAAATTTTTGAAACTATAATTCACAAACATATTTCATTTTTTGTAGTAAGAACAAAAACATTCGAGATTTATATAAGGGTATAAAGGAATTTAAGAACGGATATCAGCCAAGGGTAAACGTGATCAAGGATGAGAATGGTGACTTGCTTGCAGACTCTCCATCAATCCTAAACAGATGGAAAAACTATTTTGCGCAACTACTAAATGTACATAGGCCAAATAGAAATGATCGGGACGAAATTGAAATACAAACTGCTGAGCCATTTATACCCGAACCCACACTTTCAGAAGTCAAAATTGCGATAGAAAATCTGAAAAAGTACAAGTCTCCAGGTATCGATCAAATTCCAGCAGAATTAATACAAGAGGGTGGAAGTGCATTATATAGCGAAATTTATAAACTTGTACTTGCTATTTGGGAAAAGGAAATTGTACCAGAACAATGGAAGGAGTCCATAATTGTACCTATTTTTAAAAAGGGGGACAAAACCAACTGTGGTAACTTTCGAGGAATATCACTTTTGTTGACGTCGTACAAAATTTTGTCCAATATTCTTTTGAGAAGATTAACTCCGTACGTAGATGAAATTATTGGGGATCATCAGTGCGGTTTTCGGCGTAATAGATCGACTATTGATCAGATTTTTTGTATTCGACAGATAATGGAGAAAAAATGGGAGTATAAGGGTACAGTACATCAGTTATTCATAGATTTCAAAAAGGCATATGACTCGGTTAAGAGGGAAGTATTATATGATATTCTTATTGAATTTGGTATTCCCAAGAAATTAGTTCGATTAATTAAAATGTGTCTCAGTGAAACATACAGCAGAGTCCGTATAGGTCAGTTTCTATCTGATGCTTTTCCAATTCACTGCGGGCTAAAGCAGGGAGATGCACTATCACCTTACTTTTTAACTTCGCGCTTGAATATGCCATTAGGAAAGTTCAGGATAACAGGCAGGGTTTGGAATTGAACAGGTTACATCAGCTTCTTGTCTATGCGGATGACGTGAATATGTTAGGAGAAAATACACAAACGATTAGGGAAAACACGGAAATTTTATTTGAAGCAAGTAGAGCGATCGGTTTGGAAGTAAATCCCGAAAAGACAAAGTATATGATTATGTCTCGTGACCAGAATATTGTACGAAATGGAAATATAAAAATTGGAGATTTATCCTTCGAAGAGGTGGAAAAATTCAAATATCTTGGAGCAACAGTAACAAATATAAATGACACTCGGGAGGAAATTAAACGCAGAATAAATATGGGAAATGCGTGTTATTATTCGGTTGAGAAGCTCTTATCATCCAGTCTGCTGTCCAAAAATCTGAAAGTTAGAATTTATAAAACAGTTATATTACCGGTTCTTCTGTATGGTTGTGAAACTTGGACTCTTACTCTGAGAGAGGAACATAGGTTCAGGGTGTTTGAGAATAAGGTGCTTAGGAAAATATTTGGGGCTAAGCGGGATGAAGTTACAGAAGAATGGAGAAAGTTACACAACACAGAACTGCACGCATTGTATTCTTCACCTGACATAATTAGGAACATTAAATCCAGACGTTTGAGATGGGCAGGGCATGTAGCACGTATGGGCGAATCCAGAAATGCATATAGAATGTTAGTTGGGAGACCGGAGGGAAAAAGACCTTTAGGGAGGCCGAGACGTAGATGGGAGGATAATATTAAAATGGATTTGAGGGAGGTGGGGTATGATGATAGAGACTGGATTAATCTTGCACAGGATAGGGACCGCTGGCGGGCTTATGTGAGGGCGGCAATGAACCTTCGGGTTCCTTAAAAGCCATTTGTAAGTAAGTAAGTAAGTATTTCATTTTTTGTTAAAAATAAACTAAATTCTGCACAACACGGATTTACAAAATCCAAATCTACTACAACTAACTTAGTCTCTTATTTGAATCAGATTGTACCAGTTGTTGAATCCCAGGGCCAAACTAATGCAATATATTTTGATTTCAGTAAGGCGTTTGATATAGTTCCACACTCTATTCTATTGTCTAAATTAAATAATATAGGATTATCGGCAAGTTACATAAACTGGTTTGAAAATTATTTACACGACAGACAATCTTGTGTACGAATTTCGAATACTATCTCCGATCCATTTAATATTATTTGTGGTGTGCCCCAGGGCTCAACTTTAGGACCTATTCTATTTTTAATCTTCATTGACGACATTTGCAAAAGAATAAGTTCTGACTATCTATTATTCGCTGACGATCTTAAAATTTTTCGAAAAATCAAAAGTAATGCTGACTTCAATTTCTTCAGGATGACATTAATTCAATTACCAAATAGTCAGTTGATAATGGGATGATGATTAATGAATCCAAAACTCATGTAATATCATTTTCAAGGAAAACATCTACACTAAAATATAACTATCTTCCAAAAACTGTATTAATTAACAGAAAAGACTGTATTAGAGACCTCGGTGTATTAATTGACAATAAATTATATTTTCATAACCACATTGATTATATTTATAACTATGCAATAAGAATGTTAGGAATAATTCGGTCAATAACTTATTCTTTTTCAACACCTGATTCTCTTTTAATACAATACTATGCATTAGTGAGATCGAAACTCGAATATGCATCTGTAGTTTGGAACTCTATTTCAAGTACTGATTCGGCAAAACTGGAAAATATACAAAGGAAATTTATATCATTATGTTCGTACAGATTTTTGCCTAATAACTCTGGATATAACTATGATAAAAATGCGAGCACTTTAATTGTCGAAGCCTTTATGCCAGACGTCATGACTTCGATTACTTATTCTTATGTAAGGTCCTTAAAGGTGACATTAATTGTCAATCTTTCTTAAACAGTGTCAGCCTTCGTATTCCTATGAAGGACATGAGACATCACAAACTCTTCTATATTAGAAATTCTAAATCTTCCTCTCCGGTCTCCAGATGTATTAAAAATGCTAACTTGCATGTAGGCGATTTCGATCCACTCAATGTATAGAAGTATTAGAATATGGCAATGCCTTTGCTAACATTAATTGCATTATCTTTCTACACATATTGGTAATACTTCTGTATGAATCATCTCCTTTCCATAAAATATAATAGTAATAATTCTTGTAAACTAATCATTGTAATCTATACTCATTTTGTTGTTATCTCTATTATGTAATGTATACCATAGTTGTTCATTTTATTGCATTTTTTGTATTAGTATTCTATTTTTGTCAATTGCATATCTTTACAATATTACTTATATTATTCCAGTCTCATTTATATGATTTCATTAATACATTTGTAATTCATTCTATTCAGTTGCCATTATTTTAATTATTTCACTGTATTAATTTTACTAATTATTTGTGCTATCTTACTTTGTTATGATTAATGTAGACTATTATATTGTTTGTATTTTCATCTCATTCCCATTTTCTATCATTCATGTTCATCATCATTTGTTGTTTTGTTCTGTTCTGTATCGTGCTAAACAGTAATTGGCCTTGTGCTGTTGTTTTGCACGTTAATATTCTAAATAAATAAATAAATAAATAAATAAATTATTATTATTATTATTCATATAAAATTAAACATTCATTTTAATGATTAATAGTTCCGCGACCATTGCATATATTTATTTACTCACACTGCAAATGGGTAAATACCCGGTGGCAGTGATAACTGATTACTCTTTGTAATTACTGATTACTACGTAACTGTAGGACTAAGTTAGGAGTTAAGTATGAGTAGTAGCCTACTTATCGAAATGTGTTGACGAGCGGATGTAGGTGAAAGGTAATGATTGGTTTTATGAGTGCTGGGTCCGGTATGCATACTTGCACTTGGGCTGTTTAGGCCACTGTACGCGATGTCTAAGCCGAACGGATAGTCCAGGTAATATTCGTTAATCCGACGCTAACAGACGGGTCATCCTACCCCCAGATATCACCCAGTCTATGTTTACTATTGCAGATGATAGATGAAATGAGGAAGAAATGGAGAGTGTTAATGAAATGAAAGAGGGAAACGAGAGTACTCCGAGAAAAACCTTCTGCAACATATCTTGCCTACCACAAATTCCACGCAGAACTAACCGAGGATCGAACCAGGGCTGCCTGAATGAAAGACCAGCATGTAGCCACACATGCAGCCATGTGAAAGGTAGGCCTATACGAAAAAAAATCTGAATTCTGCGTTAATGTTTACAGTCAGTATGTTTATGTTATGCTAAAAGTAAACAAAAGAAATCTGACGCAGATACTTTGTACAATGTTTCAAGGTATTACGGTGTACTAATGTTTTTTTTTTAATTTTATTCAATATTTTATCAAAATAAGAGTTTGATAAAAAAAAATATGCTTCAGAAAAAAGTTGTTTGTTTATGGTGCATAAAATCAGAATCCGATGAAAAAAGTTTGCGTTCCCGATTAATAAAAACCAAACTCATCTCAAAATGACCCTGACAACCTACATTAAATCAAAAATAACTAATGCCATTTGTTTTTCCCCTCAAACGAAGAAACGTTTATTCATTCTCGCAAACGCGTTGTTTTTAAGATACCCAGTTGGAAAGTAAAAATAACCCTCAGTATATTGTTTTATGACGGAAAATTATAGCTTCATTCCTATTTCTGCATTTAGACTGCTTCGGTACTTTGCTTTGGTGGACACATACGGCACGCAGAAAATCCGGTGATAAATGGTGATAATGATATAGTCCTAAGCCACAGAGACAAAATTTTACAGGAGAGTGTATTCAAAGTTTAGAGTTCAGTGCTATTAGATACGGTATTACAATTTCTCAAGCGTATACTTACGTCATTTGCTGATTAAATTTTATAATATTCTACTAGTAGATGCCCCAAGAAATGATTTCATACAAAAAAACTATTTTTGTTAAAAGTGTGGCTTTGGCCTATCTCATTCTCATCCCTTCAAATGATACGTATTATTTTCCGCTTTAGATGTTTAATAATAATAATAATAATAATAATAATAATAAACTGTTTATAAATTTTATTTTATGCTTAACGGATACTATAAAATGTACACAAAACACAAAAATCACAAATATGTCGGTAATAACATGAAACATAATAATAATAATAATAATAATAATAATAATAATAATAATAATAATAATAATAATAATAATAATAATAATAAGTTGCAGCAATTTTAAACAGTACAACTTAATAGCCCACATTTCAAACTTCTCAATGAACGAAATTACAAGATATCCGATGATAAGTGATTAGCCGAGAACTGTGACCCTCTCGATCCCAAAATTTTAATCGTTGCAATTTCCACAGTCATGCTGTAGATTTCCAAAATCACTAGACAAGAACTTGGCAGTGTTATTGGGAACGTTCTTGCTATATATATATATATATATATATATATATATATATATATATATATGCGCGCACGCGCACGCACACGCACACATACGAGACGTGCGTCAAAAAAATTTTCGTTCACTTCGACATTCTATTGTGAGTTTACAGTAGTTAATTTAAGATTCTTCTATTCCGAAAACCGACCACCTATATATTGGACGAAGACGTCTCTTCAGGGCATTGATACACGTACACAATGAGGTTGACTTCCATAAATAAAATCTGTATTATGTGCTTTCGTGTAGGTATATTCGAAAACGTCCTGAAGCCTGAATACTATTACAATAATTGTACATAGTGGACAATTAAGACTTCTAGAAAAATTAAATACGCATTGTTACTTCAGGATGAAATATGTAAGCTAGGGTGGGATATTAAAAAAAAAAAACACACACACACACACACGCACACACAATCGAGTATTTGTCATCCTGCAGAAAAACACTCGGCTCTCATGGACGGAATGTTACGAAATTTGATTTTTTGCCATGCTTGAATTCAATTCTAACGTTATTTGGCAACACTGCCAAGAGAGTATGCGTCCAGCTGACAACCGTAGCAACATGTGCCTCTTGAAACAAAACACACGCGGGTCACGTTCTCACGTACATTCTGAACTGAAATGGCATGGAATGAAACGCTTTGGACGCAGTCATAGTGGACAACCTCAAAGGAAAGTGACGTACTTCGAGAAAACCTAATATATTATAATCATTATGTCCACCACACACAACACACAACCTGTTACGCCTTTAGTAAGAAATCTTCAGCTAAATGACCTATAGAAAAATTACGAGTTTCCATAGAAACAGTCTTAGTTCGTTTTTACCGAGCATATTCTTTAACCGGTTGCTTAACGGCGATGTACTAACTGCAAGGTTATCTAGCGTCGTGCAATTTGTGGACCGTGAATGAAACCGACGATTCGCCATAAGTTTACCCGACATTTGCCTTACAGTTATGGAAACTCACCATTAAAAAACAATTAGGTAATCAGCCCAAGCAGAATTCGAACCGAAGCCGGAGAGCAGCCTCGGATCACAAGATCAGCTCGTTACTGGTAGCTTAAAGGTGGGTTTGCCGTTTTCGGTAGTCTAGAAGTTACCATTATTGTAGCGACATACCGAATTCGCAGGTTCAAACTTGGCTGAAAGCGTTGGTTTTTTAATATGATTCAGCTGTGAAGGACTTCAAAGCCAGGTGTCCCAGATCATATATTTATGGCGTGTAGAGTTATAATTCTAATCCAGAGAGCTCCGTGCAAACTTTACTGGCTATCTGTTTGTCGCCCCACTAATTTCTTGGATATGTCGACAGATGTTTCAACGGGACAAAATCACTGCTGAGGATTTGTGTGACCGTAGGAACGTTTGTCGAACGGGGCACGAAACAAAATATAAAACACGACGGGAATACAGTAAGACAAGCTGCTGTACACATAAGATTGGTCAGCTGCTCTGTCAATGTGGCCTTGATTCTATTTCGTGCTATCTTTCATGCAAAATGTTTAATTTAGGTTGTTTTTCAGCATTTGTCGATTTATTACATTTACTTTCACTTCTTCTTTACATATTGCTTTTAAAACAAAAACATATATATATAAACAAATCGAATAAATTGTAAATCCACAACTACCTAGTAATTGACAGTAGCAGTTACAGCATTAAAAAATTAAATGTAGGTATATGTGCACCCAATTCACTAAACTTCCATGTTTTAATGACACATTTCAATTTGTATGGCCAACCTGTGCAAGGTAATATTTTGTAAACCATCGAAAGCGACTGTTCTAAAGCATACTGTACAGCCTGTAAAGTTACATTAAATTGAGGTAAAAGTAAATTAGCCTACATAAATATGCAGGCCGTTCTTGAAGGGTGATCAAACTGTATTAACTTTTATACAAAAAAAACATCTCCACGTGGAAAATGTAAAAACTGACCTCGTGAGTAACGTACACTGTTATATGCATTTCAAATTTTTAACATTTTCTTTGTTCCCCCCCCCCCCCAGAGGAAATAAGATATTCTTTAATATTTGACCTGACACTTAATAGCGGAGGAGTTCCTGGAAAAGGAGGTTCAGAGGCATATTTATGCAGTTTCGGCTGAGGTAAGATTTGGTTTTCAAATAAAAGGTTCTTGTTTTTCTCTGCTTATTGCTTACCTGGTCCGAAAGGAAATATGTCGCAGCTCCATAACTGTTTCCAAAGCCTACACATTAGAGATTACAAGAGTAAGGCGCGTCGAAAGCAGTGGGGAATACTGAACTAATTTTTCTAGACGAGAATTATAAAGGACAAAGACGAGTTTGTAGCTTATGGCTAGGGAAAGGAAGTTCATGCACTTGCATATTTGTTCTCTATCGTTGTGTGAATATGCTGAAAGATTATCTACATGAATCACAAATTTCTGAATACAGTGATATTACTTTTATTGTGCATAAAAGTGCATATTTTGCCTTTATTTATAAAAGTATCATATTTTAACATTTATGCAGGGAAACTGCATATGATGTATGTTTATTTGTCTTTCCCTCATTTTTAAAAGTGTTTAACCTCGTAAACACGACTAATTTATGTTTATGAATTTTGAACATAACGATGACGCCCTCATAGGGAGCCTCTGAAGTTAGCAATTGGTATTCCTTTACCGCAGTCTTTAGCAGATTTCGATAGAACAATATCCAGTTTAACATCAGTTCCAGGAAATGTGGGAGATAAAGTGAACGAGAAAACAGCAAATGTTCTTTCTAAAAACCCTGGCTATTATCAACTTAAAGAAATTCAATATATTCCCGAAGGAAGAACACTCCAAAAACCAACAAAATTTTCTATAGAACAGCTCACAGCTTTTGTGCAAGCCCCTCTTACTTCTTGTGACGTAGAACGAAGGTTTTCGCGCTACAAAGCTATGCTGAGAGACAACAGGCGAAGAATGACAACAGAAAACATACGTCACTGCTTAGTTGTGAACTGTAACAGCATAAATGGAGCATTCAGCAATGAGGCAAGCACTTCAAAATCCATAGACTAAACGTGAGTTACTTATACCTTACTATTGTTAAAATAATCTCAGACTGATAATGCATATTTTGTAGCATATTTATCTATTTTTACGGCATAAATGCATACGTATTCTTCACGCTTTTAGGGCATGAATTTCCTTTCCCTGCTTATGGCATATACTGGAAATGTACATACTGTAGCTATGTCGTCGGCTTCAGGATCGGCATTGTCACCACCATCACTATAATCACAATCACTACCTCACTACCGTTATTTAGTTACACGCGATTTATATCGTCAGCCTGAAGGAACCATAGTTCCGTTCCTGTGAGATTTGTGACTGACAAAGCGCCTGTAAAGCAGGCTTCCTCCGAGTATTTCTCCCCATCATTATGGCTTCGCTATTGTTCCATTGTGGGTGCAATATCTGATCGTTTCTGAATACTCTTCTGAATAGCTAATTAAAACAATCCTCGTTTCGCGACCCAAAGGTTGAGAACCGCTCTCAAGACAACAGTAGGATATGGATGAAACAACACTCCTGTGTGGCTATATACGATGTACAACACGTTCTGTGAATGCTTATTTACAATGCGGCGTTCAGGAATTCGATTGCCAACGGAATCACAATCAGTGTCACGAAACGTTCTGGGAGATCTCAGAATGTAGGATGCATACAATGTATGTATACTTAATGTGCTGCAGGTAAAAATACACCTTTTGACAATTCTTATTTTGGGCTAGACTGCGTAAAGTAAACAAGTCATATACCAGGGCCGGATTTACGTATGTGGGGGTCTTGGCCTCGGGACGGAATGAATGCGGGGGACTTAAGAAACCCATACAAATTACGTCACAGTGTAGGCCTATAGGGGGAATTGTACAAATTAAGCAACAGTCTGATTTTGCACAAATGCAAAACTGATAAAGAAAAATGAAATAGGCTACGTAGAGATAATAAAAACGCTAAATAGTCTATATACAAACTTTCCTTACTGCCTTGCAGCAAACATGTCAATCATTTCATGAAGAATATTACTTTCCACGCTGACTAAGGAAAGTTACTCGTATGTTAAACTATCCTGGTTGTATGGAGCCGATTTTTTACCATCTTCATTTTTTAAAATGACGTTTACCCACTACAGTTTGACACCATACGTACTAACAGTGCTGCAAATTGTACTAATTCATTCCCAAGATCATCCTCATGGACAAGATTGGTAGCTATAGATAATATCTCGAATGAATTTAAAACATCAAGCTGGCTAAGAAATCCAAACCCTTTTATGACAGTATCATAAGCAGATAGAAAATTATAAATTAAGAAAATGAAACTTTCCATCCGAAACCGCTCGCTCCCTCTGTGATAGCTAGATTTCTGGTGCATTGTCATATACTAAACTTCCAGAGAATTAAGCCTAATATTTTTATTCGCTGGGGTGTGCATTCTTGAGCATAACTGAAGAGGTGGATTCCAAAATGGTTCAAGTCCAAATGACAAAAACAGATAAAGTAAATTTGACGCCCTTAGTGTCTGCATATGCTTTTTCTTCAAACGAATCTAAGTCAAGACTTAGGAGAGTCTGTTAAATAAAGTTACACTGTCACATATTATAGGCTTGAAAAGGATAAATTAGAACGTGAATAAAGCTAGTTAAAATCTAAAAAAAAAAAAAAAAAAAAATAGGACTTAGAACATTTTGGAATCCATCTCTTCAATTGTTTGGCTAATTTCTTGAGCTCTTTGCTAATATTCTACAAATAAATGTCACCAATTCTCTTATGTATTGTCAGCCGCTACACTATATCCTGGCTACGATTTCATAACCAAGGATCTGCCGGTTCTTGCAAATAGGTCCTACTTCAGAGAAACCATTAAAGAATAGCACAACGAAAGGGAAGTCAATACACTGAGTTAGAGCAAAATCTTGTACATAGCCGAAAGGGATTTTCCTCGTAAATCGTCCGATTGTCAGCAGGATTGCTAATTTAAATTGCACATTCATCAATTTTTGGTCATTTATTCCATGCAGGAAGGACATTATTGTAGGGACCAAAGACAAAAAGCATCTACAATATAAAATTAGAGTTAATGTTTTCTTTTTTATGGAGGGGTCCAGGAGCGATCGCTCCCTTTATTATCACTATTATTATTATTATTATTATTATTATTATTATTATTATTATTATTATTATTATGCATTATTAAAAGTGCCGTAGTTATTGATGTAATAATAACAGTAATAAATTATGTAAAATATTACTGAGACAAGGAAAAACAAGAGTTGATATTGTAAAAGAAAATACATACACTGCAATAATTACCAAGTATAATAAAATAAGTATGTCAGCATTTTTACTTATCTAGTCAGTGTAATTCGTATCCCTTGAGACAATCCCGCGTACCCCCTACTACAGATCAGTGGCGGCTGATTGAGGCAAGTGAGGCCGGGCCTCAGTCACTTGGCTTAACTGAAATCAAATTTTGTGTTTTCATATAATGTATTGTTATTTGAAAGAAAGCATATATCGCTGTAGAAGCATTTGAAAACTATGATATATATAGACCTGTTTTTTCAGTAAAATTTGTTCCTGAGGCCGGATCGCTCGTGCCAGGTCTGGCTTGTGATGTATATAGACCTGTTTTGCAGTAAAATTTGTTCCTGAGGCCAGGATTGCTCGTGCCGGGTTTGGCTTGTGATGTATATAGACCTGTTTTGCAGTAAAATTTGTTCCTGAGGCTAGAATCGTTCGTGCCGGGTCTCGCTTAATGCATTTCATGTCCTTTCGCGGGCTTTGAGCTTGCGCTTAAAACGTTGCAGCTGAGGCACAATTCGTCTGGCCTGGTCAGATTTCACTCGTCCCATCCATGGGCCGGCCTCAAGGGTAGAGTGGGGTGGGAATAGCAGTGGTGACTTGTCTTCCTAACTAGGCCATAAATAACAAAATTCCAGCTCTTTGGCAGGCAGAGACCCACTCGATTCTCTCCCCTTATGTTTCAGTTTATGACATAAGCGAGGGTGTAGTGAATGTGGGCCAATGTTGTTATGTATTTCGGGAAAACATAAACAGAAACAAATGAGAGAAGTAATGCTGGTGCAGTTAATTCATTGTTAGAGTGTCCTTTTTTGAGAAGAAATAATACTGAAAGAAAGGAAGTTTTAAATACAGAGAGAGACTATCGAGATACCTACGACATCGCTGATAATTTTTCTCACACATAATCTTAAAACGCGAGTTTATATTGCATTCTGGTATCGGCAACATAAATGGTTATGTGGTAATGTGATGCAAAATAAACTTCTCTTGGCCTTGTTTGTTGCTGTCAAAGAAAAAAAAAAGAAAAGAAAGAAAGGGGAATTTCAACACATATGGGTTGCTTCATCACACTGAAACAATCACTGAAACTCAGAGCATAACAGCTTATTTGGTGAGTGAAATTATTATTTTTCATTGATAATAATAATAGACTAATAATAATAATAATAATAATAATAATAATACAGTAATAATGATATTAATAATATAATAACAACAATAATTAATATCATAAACATTTCCTATCGGAGGCAATTAAACTAGTTGCATCTGGCCTCACCGAGGATTTCGATCACCAGCCGCTACTGCTACAGATTGAATACCAGTGTATTAGGAAACAGTGATGCCACTTTGACGATTTTGTCGTAATGTTTAGCGACTTTTAGCTGGTGTTGACGACAAGAATTTACTTTTGGAGTCTAATGACAAATAAGAGTATTACAGCGACTTTCCTGGAAAAGGCATAAATCTTAAACATGTTTATTAATAATTTTCTTGATAGGATGAAAAGACTTTGTTTTTAACATTTCATTACAATATTTATTTGTTTCCTTCCCTCTCCCCTTTCGTAAGATTCCTTCCCCTGCTTTATTCATTGTATTATGCAATTCTAACAATAGAAAGAATTCAAGGCCCATGAAATCCATGATAAGCCTACTGAAGTAACAGGAGAGCGATTATCGACTTCGCCTTGCAGGCGCTTGAGCCTGTAATTGTGCAGCACGGCACTTATTATTAATGGTAGCAATAAGTTTTTAGCGAAATATAACGACTTCTGAGGTTAACATTAGTGTTAGTACTTTTTTTAGCGGCTTTTTAAATTCAATTTAGCGAGAAGGCAAGCATTAAAAGAAGTTGGCGTCCCTGGTAAGAAAAACTACAGTTTTGCTTGCATGTACTACGCAGGAGTAAAACAACAGATAATTGCATTCACGCCATCAGTAATCAAAATATGATCGATCTATACAAGTCTGGTTCAAATTATGTAGGCCTGCTTATCAAAATGAAATATAACTGCGCAACTATTCGGAACCGGGTCCAAACTCACACACACTTAATCTACTCCAATGTATCTCAGGAACAAGATCCGTGAATGTTGGTGAAACTCCGTAGAAACCTCCTGTACATAAACTTTCAGATTCCCTTTTCTTGTTGATTGTTGCTACAGAAACGTTATTACCTATTACTCAATGTAATAAATTTTAACTATCACCTCTATAAATTTGTTACGTACAGCAGTTAACGCGTCAATAAATTAACCAAGAATTTTAAACACAGAAGAATCTGTTCGCGGAAGCCATTCACAAAGGAATTGGTTTGTATTCCTCTAGTCTAGTCAATTAGACAGCAATTTCCTGTGCCCCGTTAAACTTTGATCAGCAGGAATGTGTTTATTCCCGGTGCTTCCTGTGCATTACATACGGATACCGGAGTCAAACGATTCAACAGGGCCGTAGGGTATCAGACATGCATCAGAAACAAATCGTTTCACTCAAGACACAAAATAATCAGTGTCGGCTTACGTCGCTTTTCACGTATAAATGATATCCTGTTGCTTCATGGAAACAGTGTCTGCAGAAATTCGAAATTTTATAAGCGCTAAATAAATAATAAGTGTTGACTAGTGGAAGATAACAACTATTGGATTAATAATTAAGATAGTGTTGCAAGTTTCTATATTCTATTCTATATAAGACTTGAAATGGAAATGTTACTGGCTAAATGGGCTAATTAAGAGCGCGGTGGAAATGTGTACTGGAAAATTCGTGTTTTCCTCCCAGATTTCGGAGTAAGTATGGTCAGGCATAGGGACGGGCTACGGGATAACTTAGAAGTTTGTAAAGGATGTGAATATCCGAACTCATCTTTCTTAAAAGAAAACACAAACAGATTTCCCAGAAAAGTGGGAACATTAAAGAGGAAGTACCGAGAAATAAATGTAATAGCACAATGTATTCCGAAGTCACCCCATAAGTGCCTGTTCTTTAGCTTTACAAGAAAATGTCATTCATGTTAATTGGGCGTAGTTCGATTCTGCGCCTGAAGAAATCTGGTGGTTTGGAGTTAAGTAGTCGTCAAGTGAAATTTGTAAAACATCACTGTAAGGTAAGTGTTCATTTCGAAAACATAAAGTTTAAGTCTAAAATAAGGTGCCAGAAACAGCGTTTAGTTACACGTTTCCTTACACTGTCCGTATCCATATTCTATAAAGTAGTTTGGCTATGTATTAATTCACTACGAAAGCACTCACACCAGATGCCTACGGCAATACCCCGAAATGAACAGTAAAAGGAAATTATTTTAGGACATAAACACTGTTACATAGAATTGGTCTCAACCATCTCTATTAGGCCTACTCCAACATGAAATGGTGCCATTTCCTGCGCTAAACCAAATAACAGTCTTAGCAGCAAAGGTTCTGACAGCGATCGCGATATTTCTTACGCTTTTTCAGAAGAGCCTGGCTACGGAAGACAATGCAGGTCTATCATGCTTGTACTGGCATCCGTATATTGTTGAGTAGACACAGTATTTGTTTATAGTTAAGAAAGTTAATACCAGACTCACCTCTCGAGCAGATCATTGCCGCGTCCGTCGCCCGCGTCTTCGTCGCCGCTATCGCCGCCGTCGGGTGTGGCGGCGCGGGCGCCCAGCATGGAGGCCGCGGACGCTCCTGTAGTTGTGTTGCGACGCCTGGCGAGCAGCAACCCACGCAGCTTGGCAGCATAGCCGAGGTTGGCAGTGATGGACTGAACGTCGTAGTGCGCGAAGGCACGGCGCCTCTGCCTCTCCTCCAGCTCGCCACTAGAAGCGGTGCAAGGCGTTACGACGCTGTCGTCCACCGTGGCGTGCTGGTGACGCGGAGGTTTGCCTCCCAGGAAACGATGCAGTTTGAGCCGTAGTTTAGGGCTGGTGGACGCAGGGGGCAAGTCTTCCAGGGCGTTGGCGGCGTTCTCGCTAGCGGGCGGCGGCTCCACCTTGCCCCGCAGATATTCGGCGGGCCCAGGAGAGCGCTGGTCGGTAGCCAGGAGCCCCAGCACGGCGGGCCGGTAGTCCTGCAGCATGGCGAAGAAGCTGTCGCCCGCCCCCGAGATCACGTCGATGGAGCCGTGGCTGCCATACTCACGTCGAAGTTGCGGGGGGTCGGGGGCAGCCAGTTCCAGACTCGAGTTGCTGCGGTGCAGGGCGTCCTGGCCGGCAGGAGTGCACGAGCCGCCGCTGCGAGGACTCGTTAGCCCCGCCCCAACACGCGCACGCAGCACCGTGCTGTTGTAGTAGTCTACGGCCTGCATCGCGCGCTCCCGCACGGGGGGAGCCGCCCCTGAGCTCAGCCCGATCATCCCATCACGCTGCAACAAATCGGTTTCCAAGCAATGATAAAACAATCACTCTATAAGCCTCTATGCTTTATTCTATTACTACTTACATGTAAGAAATCGGTCAAGAAATAGATGCACAGTAGTAAATGAGTCAACGAGAGTCACAACGCCACAACGTGTGGGGAGAAAAGATAAAGCCAAAATAAGGAACTTACTACGCCCCAACCCTTCAAAGTCTCTTTATCATTACAAAGACAAAATAAATAAGGGAGACGATTATTGGAGTATTAATGATTATGGCTGTTGTTCGTTTCTTAAACTCCATTTGTCCCATTTCAATGCGGAGACAAGTTAATTACACAATATAATGGTCAAAAAACAGAAGAAACCCTATAATTTTTTTTTTATTCACAGCAGTTTATCACGAAGAAACTAAACATAGCCTTCAAAGCGATGCCACGGACCGGAGCGCGTCTGTCTTTTGGCAAAGACGCCATATTTGTCATCGAATCTCGAACGAGTAACTTTCCCTAACTTTTAGAAAGTAAAACAGGACCGTGACCCATTTGTCCCAGGACTTCACCCCACAACTATCGCACAAGCAGAGTTTAGTGGAGTCTAGGAAATTTCATTTTGGTGTGGGGCATAGTCAGAACTTATCTATGACTGACGGATGTCGATATAATTGTCAAATACTGCAACCAAAGCATATGCTGACCAGTTATACGTAGAAAAGTTATCATAAAAATCAGGGATAACCATAATTTCGAATTCCTTTTTTAATGTGTTCGCAAAATATAACTTCTTCAGACCGATTATCTACAGTTCTAATTATTTTGTTTGAAGATGCCGCAGTGCTACCAGTATATACTATTTACTCAATACACTAAAAAGAATACACATTCACAGCCTTTAAATACTATTAAACTGTTAAAAATACTACAACAGTACACTGGCGTAATATTTCTATAGGTCTATCCCTTTTTTAAATTATAATGCCATTTCCCTAACACTAAGTTAAAAAAAATAATAAACGATCAAAGGGCAAAGATAAATTTAGAAAGTCATAGAGAATAATATCAGTCCGTGAAATATTACTTTTTAGATTAACAGGTTTACACTGAAAGAGCAGTTACACGAATTAAGAAATGTTATTGATGAAAATATATATATATATATATATATATATATATATATATATATGGAATGTAAACAGTAACGAAAATAAATCAAGACTGGTTGTCGGTATAATAAAGATGTGTAAACAAATGTCTGAGATAAACAGCTCTGATCCCAGTTTAGCATTGCTTCTGATATTTCTAGTCTTTCCTATGGAAGTTATTTTGTATAATAATAATTGTATGAAGAGTTTCTATTCTCAATGTATTTTTCTTTCGGAATATACGGAACAATTATATATTATTATAATGTACCGAAGTACATATGATATTTCCGTGCAGGAATTCTGCGTTACCATATGATGAAGGATGGGTACAACGGAGAAAAATTCACTCCGGCACCGGGACTCGAACTCGGGTTTTCAGCTCTACGTGCTGACGCTTTATCCACTAAGCCACACCGGATTCCAGTTCCGATGCCAGATTGACTCCTTCTCAGTTTAAGTTCTACCTTCATTATACGGAACAACGCTTTGAAACTCTGAAGTCAATGCCCGGTATTTCGAAAGATGTCGAGAAAAGAGAAGTAAGATTTTCCAGAATTTATATAGGCCTAATACGAGCAGAAAACAACTGTTTCCTTACCCAAGTATTCGTATATATAACAAAAATACTAACACATTTAAGATACCCAGCCATCACTTTCACCAAAAGAGAATAGCATGTTACATGGGTAGTTATTTAACGATCTTAAACATTACATAACAATGGCGTATGTAAAAAAAATAACGTAATAAGATTTCACTTTATTCCCACCAAATAAATTTTCCCAAATCTTCTACAATCACATCTTAAGTCGAGACATCGATACAAACTTCCCAAGAAGAGATTTAAATATCCTCTTATGTCAGACATTTTTGTTAATTTTCAAGATATTAAAATGTTTAATCCCTCTCCTGTAAAGCTGATTTTTTTTTACATACGAGCTAATGTTCAACGCCATCGATAATTGAACAGTGCTTTTTTTTTTTTTCATGAAATAAGGTCCTTCTAATTCAGATTTTAGCGCTGAATTTAATGGTGGAATCCATAGTTGACTAAACAACAACAACCATCTGTACCCATTGGTCATGTAATGCAAATGAAGGGTCCAGGGGAAGAACGTGCTAAGTCACATTTTACTGTTTTTACAGGAGAGCAAGTTTAAAGTTTCAAGATCCATTACATTCTATTGTCTCTGAGTTATTTTTCAAATATTCCTGGCTTAATCAAGGTTTTACTCTGTACAATTAAACCACTGAAATCTCTATTGCCTGAGGTATTATATGACATCCAAAACAAAAAATTGATAATTTTGGACTTAACAATGTACTACTGAATTTCGTACATAAAAACCAAAACATATTTCATTTATATTTACATAAATATAAAACCAAAAGATCAGACAACATATGCTTGACAGTTCCTAAATGTACAACTGTAGCATATAATCACAGTAGCAACTTCGGTCCAAGGCTTTATAGCATGATAATAGATAAATTCCCAAACATACGATTTGCTAATGCTCCTTATTTAAAAAAATCTATTAAACATTGCTGATAGAGAAAATTTAAAGTTCAATTATTGTGATGTGTTTTTTCTTATTTTTTCTTTTATTACTTTTTACTCTGTTATTCAATAAAATATCTTAACATTAACTTACGTGGAATGCCCCCTGAGCACGAGTATGTAACTTACTCTTTCTGGGGGTGCGAGAGAGTTCATATATAAAAAATAATCAATATGTATATTTGTTCTGTTAATAAAGTATTATTATTATTATTATTATTATTATTATTATTATTATTATTATTATTATTTGAACTCAGCGCATCAAAATATCAGGCGCTTATAATTAAACTGACGGTGTTCAGCGTGACACAGCACGAACTGTAATGATCGTAGGAGTGTGAAACCTCGTAGATATGCTAATTAAGCAATGCGCTCGCGAATTATACCAAAAAAAAATAATTAGTTCTAAGTCTTGCCACCAAGTGAAAATATGGCGCTGTAAGCAGTCAGAACGTGGTATGGACGCAGGAATAAAGCAGGTAATAATCTACTCAGAGTTTGCAAAATTAAATACAAGATAAAGTAATGACGGAATGAAAACTATAAGAGTGGTTGCCATCAACCATAGATCTTACAGGATTTTCCGACAACATAGCAGTGAGCGAAAGGCCCCTTGAAAGCATCGCGACTGGTTCTCTGCAGACAAGTAGTCGTGTGAATCATGCTCTGGAACGCTCTCTGTCGCAAATAAATTCCGGCGACGTCACGGGGTAGGCACGCAGGAAGCTGTACTCGCGAAGGTGTGCGCACAAACCACGCTGACGTAATGGCCATTGTCGACAATGAATTCACTCTTGCTAGAGTTCATTAGATAACAATTTTCCTTGTTCGAACAGTCGATATATTACCCTAATTTTTGTTAAATTAATAATAATAATAATAATAATAATAATAATAATAATAATAATAATAATAATAATAATAATAACAATAATAGGAAGTAATGTTTTAACAATGAAAGCTCTAGCAAATAAATAATAAAAATTACTGGACCTTCCAATTGTGTTTAGCGAGACAATATATTATCGAACAGAATAGCCTCTCTCCTAGACCTACAATGATGTTACAGCCGTAACATCTCTAGCTAAACCTCTGCGATGGCTGAGTAGTCAGACCTTCGACCTATCACGCGGACGGTCCATATGAAAAATCCATAGTGACACTTGTGGCGGACGAGGTCGTAGTTGAGGTTTTTGTCTGGGTTCTCCCGTTTTCCTATTAGGCATCACATCTTCCCGTTCAGGGGCGTACGCAAGGAAGGGATACCGGGTTTGAACTCCCCTCGAACTTTAAAAAAAAGTGACATATTTTGATTTGTGTATTTGTTATCCATAATCGTTTTCCCTTCTCTAATTTTTCACTGTTAATAATAATAATCCGTGGTGCTACAGCCCATGAAGGGCCAAGACCAACCAGCCGGCTGCTGGCCTCACGGCCACAAGCCGAAGCAGAGGTGGACGATCATGCAACCAAAATGGAGGTATCGTGTGGTTAGCACGATGAGCCCCCCAGCCGTTATAGCTGGTTTGCGAACCGGATTTCGCTACCTATCGAAGCTCCCCAAATGCATCACGATGCTGGGTGGACACCGGTCCCATACACTGGCCGAAATTTCATGAGAAAATTTCTTCCCCCATTAGGAATCGAACCAGCGCGCATTCCGTAACGCGAGTCCTGGGCGGGATGCCTTAGACCACAACGCCACGGCGCGGGACAATGTTTCACTGTTAGAGTAACAAAATCTACATCGATTTAAGGCACAGTCGTCCTACTCCTCCTTCAATATAATCCTTGTGCTTGGTGCTGCGGCACGTTCGAATTATAACAATGCTGTCTTTATTAGAGACCTACCGACTAGTATTGACCTTGTAATAAAATGAAGTTTACCCAATGTGAAATTTAACTTGTGAAACATATTAATATGGTTGTTTTGAGAGTTCTGCAGTGCAGATGTTAAATATTGCGCTTTGTCGATTTTAAACTCATTTTAAGAGCAATGTTCACTCATTCGTTACAGCGGGGAAACAAACATTTCATAGTGCACAGAAACCAAATGCTCCTACCGGTCAGACAGGACTGGAGATTCAGCATTTAACTCTATGCTAGAACAATGACGTCATGCGCTAGTCGACAACGGAAACTCTATGTTTTGAATGTTGCCTGGATATAGTTTCAGTTCTGAGTATCGTGAAACGTTCGTTTAAAGTGTTGACCATTTGACAGTTCATATTTTTAATATAAACTTGACATTAGCACGAGAGTACCTACATCTATTATAAGGCAGTAGGTCTCCATATCGCTAGATGATATGGTCAGAGGAAGCCCAATTGTTGAATACATCTGAAGTCTGATAAGTAAAATGTTACTAGTCAGTGATGTATGAACTGGCCACCCTAACCTATTTATCTCCTAGCTTAGTTGCATCATGAGTGATACCTTATCGGGTCACTAGTGAGGTTCCAACCAGTCTTCGAACTCTCGACTAAATACAGTACATAGCCCTTAGTGTTAAACGTTTATTTTATTTTAATTTAATTTACCAAAATGAAATTTGTCTTCGTGACCTTCATAAGATTCAAAACTCGTTTTCAAATGACGTAGTAGCAAGCCTTACAGCCCAGGAATATACATACATACACACACACACACTATCTATTCTTGTGTTACCAGAATTATTAATGTCTCATCCCCGGTAAAAATATACTAATTACTTGAAAATATCCCTTGCTGGATGCTGATTAGAGTGCATTATTATTATTATTATTAAAAACTGGAATCATTAACTAAAAACTGTAGCTTTCCCATTACTAACAAAATATTCTTTACCGTAGTACCTAGTCTTCATTCGTGAGGGATCCCAAATAATATCGCGCAAGAATTAGATGACCCGCACTACAGTCATGTCGGAGAAGATGCCGATGACCTAAGGCAATCTGCGTGAGCTCTGCGTCATCAGTTGAATTATAATAACACGCTGAGAGCCATTGATAAAAAATAATTCACAGTAACAGTATTACATAGTAAAGCTTCGTATAATGAGATATGACTACTTAACAATCTGCACAATTATGAGTTAGGTTAGAAGTTACATGACAAAACTGTGAAGTTTTCTTGAATCCACCGTATAATTAAATTCATGCAGTTATGTGGGTTATGCGGTGCTTTAAAAACTTCTAAAGGATTCAGATCACAATAAAAAATTAAATATGCAGATTCTGCCTATACTCCACAGTTCCGGAACAGCTCTGCTCTTAAGTTATATCTGAGCAGTTTTGAAACCTTACAATTGACACAATGAAGCTCCAAATCCATGATGGCACGATATCAGACAAAATTTAATAATTTCTCGCTCCCTAAGTTACTTACACTGATCAGGAAGAGAAAAGGAAATTGGCCAGGTATCTGGCTAAGAAGAAACTGATTTCTGAAGGATCCACTGGAAGGAATGGTGAACGGGACAAAAGTTTGGGGCAGAAGTCGATATCAGGAGATAGACAGCATTAAGATAAGGATAGTATGCTGAAATTCAGAGAAAGGAGGCAAACAGGGAAGTTTAGAGAATTCTGGGTTTGTAGTGAAAACTACAGAAAACTATGAATGAATGAAAAATTTATTTGCTTCGTTACTGCAGACCTATTGGACTGAAACCGTATGATGGTCGAATAAGAAAAGAAAAGTAAAGATTCTAGCAATGATTCAAAGATTTAGAAGACTTCTGCAAAGCTACGGAAACATGTGGAAAAAGCATAATCTAGTTAACGTTAGGCATTCGCGGAAGTATACAAAATCAAAAAGACTTTTCATTTATTTTATTTTATTTCAAGTATCCATTAGCTATTCATGTTTTGATACAATACAGTCAACTGAATTATTGTGTTCATCCTCGTACTGTCAGTCTTTTTTGACCTGTCCTTCAGAGACCTCATGGGTTCCATTACGCTCTGTACAGCAGACAGGTCAATCTCAATCGAGATGGTGACCTACAATGCACAGATTACCTCTGATAGTGGTTCTGGCTGACATATACATCTATTATCAGACAGCAGCCTACATTTCACATGACGATGTCAGAGGAAGAAGTTTGTATACTATATATCTGAAGTCTGATTAGTGTAATATTTTCTAGTCAGTGATGTATGCAATGAAGGAAAAAGGAACTAACCATCAAACCCCATTACCTCCTGGCTTAGTTGCCTCATGACTGATATCGTATTGGTGAGATTCAAACCTGTCTTCGGACAGCTGACTCAACAGTAAATGCATAGGTACGTTCGTGAAGTAGGAAACCGTGCAAAAAAAAAAAAAAAAAAAAAAAAAAAAAAAAAAAAAAAAAAAAAAAAAAGGGATCAGCAGTGAGTTTTTAAGTCAGCAATTTAACGACACAGCGCCAACTATTGCGTTATTTAGTGCCGATAAAGTTAATGATAGCGGGATGAGGCCGAGGATTCGCCATGTGACTATCTGACAATTAGGGAAAACCTTGAAAAAGAACCCAACCAAGTAATCAGCCCAAGTGGATATGGAACACATGCCCGAACGCTGCTCGGGTTTGACAAACAGACGTCTTATCGCCTGAGCTACGCCGGTGGCTCCATGAGTTTGGAGTCTTCTCAATCGAGAACGCTTGTTGCCGTCTCCACTTCCACTGCAAAATAAACCATTCTCAGAATTTTATCGCCCCTAAAATGTTCATCGTCCAGTACCAGTTTCGAACCAAGGACTTCGAATCTAATGACAAGCACAGTAAGCATTAAATCTCTGCGAACAACTATACTCATAACTTGCTCCTGACACCAAACCAAATACAATCACGATGAAAATAACCTAATTATCCCACTACAAATAAAATAAAGTATAACATTTAAAATTATGTATGAAATAAATACAGTATTTCGTTACACATATTATTTTACACCCCTTCGAGGATAGTACGTTCACTTTCGTCGAAAAGTACTCCTCAAAGTTATGAAAATTACGTATTGAAGGAAGATACTTTAATCTTTGTACCGATGTCAAACTAAAACTTTCTTTGAGCGACAGAAACGGTTTTGTCGCAAAAAATTCCCGGATGCAAAAGACGTCAACGAGATGGATTAGAAACCAAAACCATGAGCAATATTAATCTTTCAATCGTCTGTTTTGGAAAACTAATACGAACTTCCTTATACAATGTTTCGTGCCGCTGTTAACAACGCTGGTCCTGCCTGAAGCCGCAGAGTGAGTCAGATGTTACCAAACAGTTGAAGCGATGTTAATTGCACAAAACACAACGAGGCTTTTGTATCGGCTGCTGTAGTCTTGATGCGTGTACTGCTCGCTGGGTCTAACAGGAGGCGACTGCACTAGATTCTTCAGGGGCGTCGGCCCCTCAGTCAGTATTAGATATTATACACAAACAGAGTAAATGAAATACTCAGACAAAATACAAGTAACATTACAACAAAAAATCACTTCAGACAAAAGAATGTCAATTGAAAAGAATGAAGCAGAAGAAAACAATAATGATTCTTCAAATGAGAAATGTTGCCCGAGATAAAAATGCTACTTCAGGAAGACCACTTACAGCAAATACGTTATTTCAGACAGGAATGCCAGTTTGAGAAAAAGTCCCTTATGACACATTATCCGTAACAGCATTACTTCTGGAAATATGGTCACCTTAGATAGAAAATATAACCTAAGATATTAATGTTACCACTACAAAAACTTACTTCATATCAGAAAATTCGAGATAAAGTCGCTTCAAACATGATGCACGAGACAAAAAACGTTAGCCTATTTCAGGCAAAAATGTTACCGGCACTCTAATTGATAGGCAGGTTTCCTGAGTACATCTCGGATTCTTCTTTTTAATTTTGTAGTTGTTCTATTAAGATTACAATGAAGTTACCTATAATAATAATAATAATAATAATAATAATAATAATAATAATCATCATCATCATCATCATAATAATCCGTGGCGCTACAGTCCTTTAAGGGCCCAGGAATCGTGTGGTTGCACAATGATCCCCCCAGCTTTCGTAACCGGATTTCGCTACCTATCGCAGCTCTTCAAATGCATCACGATGCTGAGTAAGCATCGGTCCCATAGCCTACACAGGCCGAAATTTCAGGAGACAATTCCTCCATGAGGACTCGAACCAGCGCGCATTCCGTAATGCGAGTCCTAGGCAGGATGCCTTAGGCTACGATACCACGGAACGGGACAGTTGCCTAGAATAGAGAAGTTAAATGGAATATGTACTTCCCTATAAACAAATCTGAATTCATTCGACGCGCGAACCACCAACTGAGAAACTACAATATACACCCAGTTCTTGAACTTATTCAAAGAAACATGATCGCCAAAGTTGATACCACGTCTTTAAAGAAACAATCAAAACCTTATGTTATAACATAAACTAAAAAGCAATGTTTCCGTTAACGACATATATCGGGCGAAAGTGAACCAAGTCCACTAAAACGTTTGATTACACGATGGCAAGGTTCCAAATTGCTGCCGTCTCAGCACTTCAAAAGATTTCTTTCATAGACCCCGCAGTCCCGTTTAACACCATTCAGTTAGCTTCCACGAAATAACATGCAACCCAAGCACACCTAAGCTGACTTTAGTATTGTCAATGAATAGACATCGGTTCGATTCTCAGAGAGACGATATAATTTATCTTTCACAAGAAGACTTACTTGACAAATGAGAACTACACCGGGGATAAAGTTGATACCCGACGTTTGATGATGGGCTTGTGGCTATATAATTTTGTGCAGGTCATAAATTTCGAGTCATCGCTCCCTCTCCCCCCCCCTTCTGCTCTTTACTTGTTTTTCCATGGTAATTTTGTCGTGTTATAAAATTTAATACAGTAGTTTGATTTTCTTTTGTTTGTATTTTTTTAAATTTACAAAAGCTTCTGTTTTCTTGTACAGCGACATTACGATCCATACGTATAATTCCCTTGAATACAAGAACGTCGCGGAAGATGATAGGATGAAAATGGTACACGATTATAAAAAAATTGAAACTATAAGCAGGCTAACAGTTTACCAGAAATATTGAAAATGTAACTAGAAGTCATAACGCTATGTTTTTAAGAATTTTAAAACTTTTACGGTGGTTATTATTTTTTTTAAATTCCATCTCGCTCGTAAGTTGTCAATGTTTGAAAGCACTTGTAGGTGCGAACAGTATTTTTCATAAATGAATATCAACAAAACTAGGCGAAGACCACGTTTGATAGATTCTCACAGAGTCCATTATGAGGATAGTTCCCAGCAAGACTGACATTAAAAGAATTATTCTAGAGAACATGAAACAAATTTAGAAGAGTGAAACTTTCACGAATAAAGACAAACCAGGATGTTCATATATGTTTGTAAAGAGACTTGAATTAGTTTAGTTTTACTTTGAAAAATTCATCAATATATACAAATTTTGAAAAGATGTCAGGATATAGCCTACTGCGCATTTATCCATGAATGCGTAGTGTCATTCACAGTATAGTAATATTTCAAGTTGTTTGCGTTCTGTCAAATAATTTTTATTAAAAATTATTGTCGTCAAGTATACCTCCAAAGAAAATATTTAACATAATTGTAGAAACATTAATTTCCTAAATAAATGATCATAGTAGGGCTATATACAACCTAGTATTAATTTTACAATACTGTAGTAACTTGTTCCCTGTACAACGTACACCCCTGATTGACGATTTCTCTTACATGCCGCGACGCTCACTCAAACCACAACGTTCGCAAAGTGCAATCTGACAGAAATTCATAACCTTGCCTGTGCCCTTGACATGCCTGATGTAGGTATAAAAATAGTCATTCTCCATGAAATTGGTATAAAGATAAAAAAAATATCCCCTATATACGACATTAAGGTAAAAGCTCTATACTTCGGGACCGTTCTGGAAGTTTTTGGCAACGAGAAAAATTCTGTCACTACCTGAAATTGAATCGGGATCTTCCAGTCGTATCCAACTGCTCTACCAACTGGACTACCAGGATATTTCCATGAAAATGGTATTGTTGAATAACAATTATAGAACATTTCAATAACGTAAAATAATATTAAATTTTCTAATTAATTCAGGTAGATCTCTTAAAATTTAACAATTTATATCTAGATAAATTTGTTGTTTATTTGAGTTGGTTATTTAACGATGCTGTATCAACTACTAGGTTATTTAGCGTCGATGAGATTGGTGATAGCGAGATATTTGGCGAGATGAGACCGAGGATTCGCCATAGATTACCTTGCATTCACATTACGGTGTGGTAAAACCTCGGAAAAAACCCAACCAGGTAATCAGCCCAAGCGGGGGTCGAACCTGCGCCCGAACGCAACTTCAGACCGGCAGGCAAGCGCCTTAACCGACTGAGCCACGCCGGTGGCTACCTGAATAAATTTTGCTATTTTTCATAAATAACTATTCTGATACAAATATTTGCGGGCACACACAGTCTGCGTCGTTTGTTCTGTACTTTCCTGTGTAGGAGGGAAGGGTACAAGTTTAAAAGAAATCGTCATTTTCAGTTTCTTATATAAAGGCATATATTTTTTTTTTTAATTACTATCAAAAGCATCGCCTCCAGACGAATATTCACTTGTACATAGTCTACTGATTACGGACTTCTAAAAGCTCTGAAATTTCTGTGCATCCAAACAGACAGATTAGTAATCCAAAAATTGTCCTTTTAGTATGACAAATTAAAAAGTTTGTCTTTGTGAAAATTTTCCGCCCTGATCACCGCGATATTCGGTGTCAAGCTCGTTATAAATTCGGTTTAAAAAATCTTCATATGAGTACCAGAAGAAAATCTATCCTATCACCATCTCTGTTTACCACAAATTCTAACTGCAACGTCAGGGATGTTCAACGATACAACTACCATAATTCAGTAACCAGCAGGTGAGTCTAGACCAGGACTGAGTTTGGTGACGTCGTTGGTTCGCTGTTGCACGTTCTTCCAATGGCGCATCCCCCAGTTCTCGGAAGCCGGTGCCTCGAGGGAAACGCATTATCTGTGTGTAAAAATAGAGCTGGAACCCAAACACGACTCACTCCAGGTGAGTAACAACAGACGAGACTTCCTACGTGACGTCACTCTTATCTGCGATCAGAGTAACATTTCAACTGTCATGTTGCCACATCAACCAGCCTGTGAGAAAAAGATGTCTTAACATATTTACGATTTTATTTCATTTATCATATTGGAAAAGGCAAATCTCCCTTTTATATAGGGGGCGGCCGGGTAGCTACGGACTGGAAGGTCCGGGGTTCGATCCCAGGTGGTGACAGGATTTTTTCTCGTTGCCAAACTTTCAGAACGGCCCCGAGGTTCACTCAGCCTCCTATAAAATTGAGTACCGGGTCTTCCCTGGGGGTAAAAGGCGGTCAGAGCGTGGTGCCGACCACACCACCTCATTCTAGTGCCGAGGTCATGGAAAGCATGGGGCTCTACCTCCATGCCCCCCCAAGTGTCTTCATGGCATGTTACGGGGATACCTTTACCTTTTACCCTTTTATATAGCCTACATCAAGGCAAGCGGGAGAAACAGGAAGAACTACCATGCTTAATAACAATAATAATAATAATAATAATAATAATAATAATAATAATTCTTTATTAACATGGCAGAGTTATGGCCGTATGGCTTTCTCTCTCAACCAGGATTAAAACTTGCTTACATTGTTGGCTGGTTGGATTCAATAGCCTCTTCACAGTTAGAACTAAATGAAAAATTGATAGTCCATACAATCGAACTCACGGTATTTCAGACATGAATTATTCTACCACCTAAGGTAACTTTTTTCTTTACAATACACTATATATCAGACACTTTATCATTTTATTTCACAAAATTTACAGTAGAAAATGCTTTTTTTAATAATCAGGTTTAGCAATACAGTATACTCTTGTTAATCCGGCCATTCCTTGCACAGAGGAAAGCCGGATTAGTGACAGCGCCGGACTATTGAGAGTGTTTAAAAAGTCATTAAATTATTGTTATAAGCTACACCAACCACACCTTCTAAACCGAAACTAGAACGTCCCACGCGTGCATATAGACATAAGTATATAAGTGTATAAGTACTGTTAATACAATATACATATGGCACCGATGCAAATTTCCCAGAAAATGATTACATTAGAAGCGATATGAGGTACACAAGAAGGCCGGATAATCGAGAGGTCGGATTACTGAGAGTCGAATTAGAGAAAGTCTAGTATATTATTCGAAAAAAGCAACTGAAAAACACTTGTAAAAAAATAAGCTGTTTCTTTTCAGCATAATGTTTGAAGAAAGTTCTTCATTTGTATAAACATTTCAGACGAAAGTTGCTTAGTTCCTAACATATCGGCGATGAAGACATTCTCAGACTTTACTTCGTAAAGTTATAAGTAATGCACATTATCTCCTGGGGTACGTAACTGTTGTCTGTCGGGTTGTCAGAGAATGAACTGGCAGGATATGGGCGGGTATTGGTTGCGGTGGTCGGCATATGAACTTACGTAAGGATAATTTGATCGAGAGTTTCTTTTTAGTTGAGATTATATGGATTAATTCTTCTTTGTAAATTTCTATCGACTCTAAGATGTTTAATGCGTAATCTTTGTTTTCTATATATATAAAATAATCGTATCTGTTTTATGTGTAAAGATATGCCATTGTTGTAAAAAATACTTTCATTAAAAGCCGAATGTTATATAAAATATGTCTGTATTCTTTATATCTTGTGTTACTCGTAAAAGTTCTAACAGTCTGCCCTTTTTAAGTAGACCGACATTGTGGAAATCAACAAGTCAATTTTAACAGATTGGAAGGGAACCTACTACGTTAATTCACAGAGGTAATAGATGAAGTCAATGCGAACAAATTTTATCAAATAAGTTTTCTGGTACGTCTAATAGTTTTGAGAATGCGAAATATGTGTTGCGACGTTGCAAAGAGTACTTGAGGTCATTGCTCCGCAGCAAGACTTGCGAGAAGAAAATGTAAACAAAAACGTCTCATCAGATATATTTCAATCACATTACTGTATATCAAAATGTAAAGTATTCAATAAATTAATTATGCAAATCGTTTGGTTTTTAATATTCTATATTAGGCTATAACCTTTTTAACTCTAAATTCAATACCATGAAACTTATTTAACATTCACAGCACCTGTCGATTTCTTTGCTCTTTATGTAATTACAAAATAGTAATGAATGTATTTTTATGTAACAAAACTATTTCCATTAAAGATTCGTTTAAATTTGATATAAACTCAAAATAACATTGTTACGAATACACATATTATAACTCAGTTATCTTTTAAGAAATTAAAAATGAATTTGGAAAAGAAATTAAGTTTACAATAATATTAAGTAATGTGTTAAATATTACGTATGCACAGTACTTTGATTCATATCTGACGAGACGTTTTTGTTTACATTCTCCTCTCCCAAGTCTTGCGGGGTGGAGTTACACTTACTGTCATTGCGGTGCAATGGCCTTAAGGAGCACAGGATATGTACAGTCATTAGTGCATTTAAAAAAAAAAATGTTATGTTTGGCAAGGTTGCCTACTTTATTAACTACCGTATTTGCTTGTTATATCCATTATCTTATGTATTTTATACATGTATTTAATTATTCTTTATAATCTGTATTGTTCATAGGAAACTATTGAAAGCACCTGTTTTGTATTGAAGATGATGACTGAAATGTGCGGGTCTGAGATGGCTGGTTTGTGTATTTTCTGCTGCATCATAATATTTTTTCTTTATTTATTAGTAAAATGTACTTTATTTAATATGCAAATGAATATTACTAATATATTAAAATATGCTGTACTTATAATGCGAAAATGTGCAGTCACATGCACTATAACCTCCCTTTAATAAACTTTCAAAAACTACGGAACCTCGCCTATAAATATTTTACAGCCGGTCTCATGGCGCTTCGAATGAGTATCACCTCCCCGCGGGCTGCTGTAGCCGGTCATATGACCAGGGCGGGTTCAAGGGCAGGTGCGTGCTTAGCCAGTGAATGGACGGTGTAATCCAGCGTTCCTGACCGGCGAGTGTGTATATTTCGCTGCTGATTACTGTTGCTCGGATGCCATGATCGAAACTATTCAACAAGCAAGCCCAGTGCCCCATTTTAGGGGAAACAAAGGAACACGACTAGGGTGACCGTACGTCCCGATTAATAGGAATTTCCCCATTTTTTAGCCTTGAAAAACCTGTCCCGACCTTGTTTTTCTTTTTAGCAAATTACAAACTTTTTACAAGTGTGCCGATAAATTTTACCTATAATATTTGCATACTGTCGACATAGAAGATATTTCTCTGGGCTATAGATTGTATCTATTCATGATAGCAATTTTTAGGTTGGTACTACCCGTTTTGTTTATCGATAGAACGATAATGTTCGAGATTTTTTTATCGTTTTTTGTTCAGTTGCTAAATTCAGTTAGGGTTTAAATCAATTTTATGCGTGTTTACATTGAACATTAGAACTGTGTTTTTACTCCTTATAACAATGCCAAAGAGACAATGTAAATTTACTGAAGAGCTAGAAAAGAAACTTCCTTGTTTTAGAGCTACGGCAAATAACTTTTCAGCTGAATACAATAGCAACTTCTGTTAAGTATGATTGGAGCAAAGAAAATAAATAAATCCCTTAACAAACCTAATTTATGACTTGAGCTAAATATTAATAAATTTGAAAGTGCATTTAATCTCTTCATATTGCTATAATACCGTCATTTCCCATAACTATGGTCTATTCAAATTTTGTACTCCTTAACATAGTACCTCGTTTATATTTTTGCTGTACTCGTACTGTACTTTCAAGTCAAGTCACTGCAGCTATCTACGAACGGTCTATGTTACTTCTACAATGTTCTTTGAATAGTTGTATCGTGGACCATAGTTATGGGAAATGACGGTACTATTTTAACAAGTATACAGTAATTTGAAATTATTAACATTTGTTCCTTCTTTTAGTATTATTTACGTTCCATTTTGATATGTATATTCGTCTTATGATTAAATTTAAATCAAATAAATACTGGACTTTAGAAAAAAATAGTGTTCCACGTTTTCCCTAAAGAAAGTGATTAAAGTCCCACTTTCACCCCAAAGAATTATGGTCACCCTAAACACGACAATTGCAAAGAAGTGAGAAAGAACCGGAGAAATATGAAATGCGCGAAAACATAGTAAATGAAAATAAGACATACGATTTTCTTTACTTATCACATGTGACATGGATTTGGTCCTATTCATCATAAATGAATAAATTTACCAGGGTAAGTAAGATGCATGGATAAAATGAGTTTTAAAGTAAGTATTTAGAAAACGCAAAACAATGATTCATTTTTAAAAGTGATAGGTGATTTATGAAATCCCTGTGATTGCGTGAAAAGCCTTTATTGTTGCAATGTAATTAAGTCCAGGAGTTTTTAGGTTTTGCTCGTACCAATGTAACCAAACTTACATTATGTAAAATTGATTATCTATCCTTTTTTCGTTGTCTACTCTCTCTCATAGGTTCTTTTCCACTTTTTGACACGCATTGGTTTTACTGATTCACCATTTTCACTTTCATTATTCATAACAATTCTTGTAGAAGTTCTCAATTTCAATCTTCACATGTAGATATACAATGGACTCTTGCAAATTGTTTTATTTATTTATTTTTTAAGAACGGAACTTCCCTCGTGTAAGTGCACTCGTCTAGCTTGCACTTGCACGGCAGACTTATCAGCGTATGAAGTCGTCATATCCTTTTATAAAAATTATATAATGGACTCTTGTAAATTGTTTTATTTTTATTTACTTTTTTTTTTTAAGAACCGAACTTACCTCGTGTAAGTGCACTCGTTTAGCTTGGACTTGCACGGTAGACTTATAAAAATTTTATTTGAAAACTACCATCTATCTGTTGATGTCATAAGGAAAGCGATGGTGCTGCCCTTATAATAAACTTTAGAAGCTTCGTCTTACACAAAAGTATTACAAATTTTCCCAGTTTATAAGTCGAATACACTGTAGACGTTTCACGTCAAAACTTATGATTTTCTTTTTCAGTTCTTACATTAAGTAACACATGGGACTGCATTACATAGCGTGTTTTCAAAACTGTTTGCGTAAGAGAAACGAAGCAGCCTATTATTTACAGAAATAAGTCACAATCGAAAACTTAAAAGTCATAGGGCAATAAGGAGAATGTACACTACATGCAAATAATCGTATGCGACCGTGTGCTTCTGACGTTTATGGACTGTACCTTTCGACAGAAAAAGACAAAACTCTTGCATACCTGCTTTCCGAAGCCCACATTTTAAAGTGTATACGCAGATAATGATGTTCACATTTACAGTGCTTTTTCTGACGGAACGCGCCGGGACGGTTGTTGAATTTTTCATTACAGGACCGAAAAATGCGTTAATAATTATGTCCCCCCCCCCACCTGAATTCTGCTTAAGCCTTGGAAGTCTTAAAATTGGTCGAAATGGAGGTTAAAAACTCCCGTGCACTGGTCAGTAATCACTTGCTCGTCTGCTATAATACATTCTACACAGAATTCCACCACCTCATCTTCCAGAAGAAAAACACTGTATTTAAATATACTGTATATATTTATGGTTTACCGGAATTGTGTTTTCCAAATTATTTAATATCTCTGACTACTTCTGGTAGTTTAATACTACTCATTTATGTGCTTTATTGCATTCCATACATCGCTTTCGACTATTTTACAAAGGATGTATTTCATTTTACATAATATCTTGATTGACAAAGTCATGGAATTCATTATGTAGAATGGTAAAAAAAAAAGTGACGATGAAAAGGGAAACGAAAGTACACCAAGAAAGCCTGTTCCAGCAACAATGGTCCCCGAAGATTTGAACCTAGTTATCTGAAGTAGAAAGCTGGAATTTTAAATATTCGGCTAATTCAACTAAACTGAATCAATCCAAAATTATTATAAAATATCTTAATCTTACAGCGACCATAGTTTTAATGTCCTTGTGGACCATTTTAATGATGCAGTACGTGAGAAATAATAATAATAATAATAATAATAATAATAATAATATAGCAGGATATACTTTACTCGCACAGATACCTTCCTAGGCACAATCGCTCGCAAATATAAGGTTCGTTCCAACAAGTCAGGAACCGTCTGTAACTATCGTGAGCATGCACAATACAGAAAAATCGTTCCAACACACTCCAAAGCAGTTCTGAACTGGAAACATGTACTGCAAGTGGGGCCAAGAGGACTGAGTCGGGCGTTCCAACAAACTTTTGACACGGGTCCGGAACAGCCAGAAGTAGTCAGCGGATTGAGGCATGTACTCATGAGTACGCGAGACGCGCATGCGCGTAAGCTTTCCAACATCTCCTGGATACTCAAGAGGACTCTATTACGCGTATATTATATAATATATATAGCCCTCTTGTGGATACTGAAGAAAGACATGGTCGACTGTTCACGTCAATGAGGTTAAGATGAAAAGTGACAGTGCAGATGAATAATAAAACTAGAGATTTAATTTAAATTTTCGCCAAAAAGAAAGAGAATGAAAATTATTAGGGTATTGAAATAGTTAATTACATTTTGAACATGCAACTCATTTTATTACAATACAGAAGAAAAAAACATAATGTTGCATTTCCTTTTCTCCAGTATTAGATTATAAAGTAAGAACCATCCATGGACTGATGTGAATTTTAAACATGGTAAGATTAAAGTAAGCAATGATTTCTTGCTGCAACCAATCAGAATTGATTACCTCTGTGGCACTGTTTACTTTTTCCAAGCAAAATATCGCAGATCATGCTTTTTGGTCTACATGTCTCAACTCTCAGTACATATAGGGACTCTAGATACAATATGTGATTATGAGAGTTTTGCTTTTTCTGATATTCTAAGAGAGTTAATACTTTGCAAACTTCTAACTTAATATTATAAGTCAAATATGTTAAAGAAGTAAATTGCTACTTATATATGTTCATTTTTTTACGATATTTCAGTTTAAAAAAAACTATACACTTTCCTAAAAAAAATATCTTACTCCAGTAACGTACGCATTTTTTTTTAGATATATCAGTTTCCAAAAAAAACTATAGGCCTATAGCCTACTTTCCTAAAAAAATATCTTACCTCAGTACGGTAATTTCAAATTTTGTAATATAATTAAATATTCTTACGCACTTATAATAAAACTGTGTAAAGTATAATTATTTGAAGGGTTTCAAACTAGACATGACTAATCCACATGAAATAGTTTATGAGATATTCAAGGTGGAAGTTGAATTGCGAAGGGTTAAATCCATATGCTGTTAAACTTTGTCACAATTTTATTGCAGCATTTTGCAGTTAAGAAAACAGTTACTCATGCTTGCCACAAGGCAGATTAAGATGAAGAGCGATTAAGATAAGAAACTTAAGTTTTAGGATAATGTGGAATAGTCACGTCCGGCTGGTTTCAAATCGTTATTTATGCTTTTTGTAGAATAACTTACCATTTGGGTGGCTTCTTAGAGTCCAATTCTTAGATAGTCAAAATGTAAAATGCTGAAGTGGCCAAAGCAACATTACTTTCTAAACATTTTGAAATGCTCAACAAGTATGTAAAAATAAAATATAAAAGGGAAAGCTAACATATAAAATGAAAACTTTCAATCTGATTTTCTCAAAACAATATGGTAGGGATAGGCATTCTTAGTGCTCACAGCCTCATATAGCTTACAATTAATAATATGTTTTAATATCAAACACAACGTTGAAAGAATAAGCACAGAACAATATTATTAATGAATCAGAATCAATGAGAAACCTCTACAACAACCAATGTTGATTTCTTTCCCACATGGACATTTACTGTATTTCAATAGAAAATCTGAGACAGTCACTCGTCACTCAAGAGAACGAAATTAAAATTGACGACGACGGCCACCACCACCACCACCACCACCACCACCGACAGACAGACAGAGACAAACAGACAGATATACAAATCTGGCTTTCAGATAGTAGCTCCCTGTAAAGCAGGTTTGAATAATTTCAAGGAAAAATTGTTCCGGAGCCGGGTATCGATCCCGGGACCATTCGCTTAGCGCGCGAACGCTCTATCGACTGAGCTACCCCACGGTGTCGTGTATAGTTCCCGGGGTAGCTCAGTCGGTAGAGCGTTCGCGCGCTAAGCGAAGGGTTCCGGGGTAGATACCTGGCTCCGGAACAATTTTTCCTTGAAATTATTCAGACAGATAGATAGACAGACAGGTACAGACACCCTTGCTTCAAAAAAAGAGGAAAACAGATTCAGCAGCTAATCTTTTACACAACGCAATGCAATGGAAAGCAAAATGATATACAGGGACATATCACGTTACCCCCTTAATATTTTAATATATTAATGTTTTTAATATTTCAATATTTTGCAATTAATCAACTGCAATTTTACTGTGGCAGAAGCATTCAGGAATATAACAAGATTTTCTTCACAAACCTCTCGTCGAGCATGGCGTCGTATTCAGTTATGTCATGATAACGACGGTGCTCACACAGATCTTCTGGATAAATAAGGCGTATGTATGTATGTATGTATGTATGTAAGTCATTAGTTGTTGGTTGTGAATTAAACAAACTGCGGAGACTAATGCGACTTATAGCCCACTCTGTATAATAGGAATTTTATTACGCTGTGTTGCCGATTTTATCCTAATGTGTAAATTGAAAGAAATCATTTATATTGGAAATCTGGCAACTGTGTCACGGTGTTTCAATAAAAACGACTTAAGTAGTCTGTTCATCATTCATCAGTGAACATTTCATAACACAACTATGAATCAAATCGCATTCCACTGGAATCCGAAGGGCATGCATACGGCAACCCTGGCCACAAGCACGGCCAGGCCCAGCTCGCTATATAATTAACGGTCTACTTCGTATTTCGAAACCTTAAGGCACCCCAGCCAAGCTCCAGCTGTTGTCGCAGATAGAAACGCTGATCTCACGAATGGCTTTCCGTGACCTTTGTGCGACCAGTTCAAATACCTTAACTCCCGGCACTACACTGTTAGTAAAATCGACAACCTACCTACAGTATTATGCATGACAAACAGATTCTTAAACATATCTAAAAATTTAACAAAAAAATTCAGTGCTTTATGAGGCATACACCGGAAGGTAGAATACGTCACCTACTTTCGGAAATGAAACGACACGTGTTGGTTTGATGTCCGATTTTGTTTCGCTTTATAAATGGAGAGTATGGATCTATGATAAGAGAAGTAATTAATGTAGGGCATGCAATTTATGTACTCGTATTTTATCTTCATATGAAGCGACATTCCGGAATTACTCTCAGCTCACCACCAATTCTCCACTATGGTTCAAGGGGACGTGTCTATTACCACTTTAATATTGCAGAACCCATGATTACAAACCAAACGAGTGATCGCATAAGTCTGCAGCTACTCTCGATGCCGAGATGTTACTGAGGGAGGCAGCGCAGCACGGCTAATTTTATACGCCAACTTTGGCGCCTTCATGTCCTTAGCGAGAGGAGGTGGCGTCATTCGGCGTGTTCACACAAACATTGATGCATGGCCTAACCAGTAATAACATCAGCATTCGGCTGTGGTACAGTTTTTACAAGCAAGCATTTGAAATTCTACCACTTTTTGTTTCACCACGGATACTGGAACAGGTGCCCGACCGTAAGTCACTGCGGGAGAAGAAGATTTCTACGCCTGACATAAATTTTCTCTAGTTTTATAATTTTATGACAACTTGTGTTATTAAAGCCTTATCTAGGACCTACATATTGTATATTATATTGATATTTTCCAATCGAAATTCTTACTAACAAATTTGTCTTTTTATATAATAATAATAATAATAATAATAATAATAATAATAATAATAATAATAATAATAATAATAATAATAATAATGTTTCTTCGGAATCTGTCCTATATTGCATGTGATGTTCAAAGAATTATCGATATACATAGATATATTCCAATTGCAAATTTTATCAACAAATCTACGAGTATCTTCTCTTATTTTGTGTTTCAAATGAGAACTTCTGATTTTAAAATCTTCTTATCTTCTCGGATTACTGACTGGGGCTAGAGGGACCACCACAAAAAGATTCGCGCATTTTTGCAAGCAGTTTGGTCTAGGACAAACTCTTGTCACTGAAGTATCTCTGTCTGTAGTGAAGGGATCTATAAAAATCCTAACAAACCAGCCCTACACTTAAAAATAGATTGATATCTTTCCTATGGCGATCTGCTCACTTAAGTTGGGTCTTGCAACTAGTGCTAAATAGACGACTGTGATCACCTGATAGCAAATAGATACTAGGAAATTTTACGTTTCTTCTGGAATTAATGATGTTTTGTTTAACCGTTTTCAATTATTTATAATTAATTGTGTTATTTCTTTTTCTTTTCCTTCTCCATTGTTTTCTTCTTTTTTTACACTGTAATTGTTTACCTACCATTTACTAAAAAAACAACAACTTTTTGGTAAGCTTTGTCTTCTAAGCAGCCTTCACTTGGAGGAAGCTGAATAAAATTTATTCAAAATAAAATATAGGAATCTCTCGCAATTGACCTGCCTTTAGACACCGCCTTGCAAACGTGGTAGTCTGCTATTTGATATGGGTGCTACCTAGCATGTGTAACACGATCATTTCCCCCAACTCTCCTAAAAAAATATATATATACAGTATATAGGAAACACAACTGACCACTGTATGCCGGAAGTTAACCCATTCCCGAGAAGTTCCGGTGTGGGAGGAAGTTTCTGATTAGTCGGCCGGTCACTCCCTTGTGCAATACTCCAGCCGGAATTCCGCGGGGAACCAGTTCTGTGTCAGTTTCACTCAACTTACTAAAAGGCCTGAATTCACTGTTCTATCAATGAATTAGCCGTTCGTATAATCCAGAAGCGTAACTCCAAATTGTTTTCGGCATGTTCGAATCCAACTGAGAAATATTTAACGTACGGTAGAAAGGTTAAGTCCCCTCAGCCCGATTATTTCTCGTTATAAAATTGTAATATAGATAACCTTACTACTAAGACCCAAAATAACTATAGACATTTCTTCTGTTTATTATTTCATACAACAAGACAAAATGTGATTGAACAGAATTTTGCTCGTAGGCTATAATATATCAACGCAGTCATCTCCTTTTAAGACTGGAAACATATTATCCCTGTCTCCATTTTGAGCAAACTAAGAGGTGTTTTGAAGTTGTGAATGTCTGGAGACAGTTCTAAATCGTCAGGAAAGTGAAAACGGAATAGGCCAAAGTCTCACTATTTGGTGGTGGTGGTGGTGGTGGTGGTGGTGGTGGTGGTGGTGACTGCGATATAACCTTAATCATGTAATGTATATAATATGTACAGTCTCAGACACAAAAAATGACCGCTCTCCTGTAAGCGTGAATTTGTCCAAGTCCACTTCGGGCAGCGCCTGGTTCACACGACTAGGGAAAGGATGTTTATTTTGTAACTAATTTGGCCCTTGAATGTATCTTTGTTATGGATTATTTATAACATTTGATCCATAAAAAGACAGGAAAGGCAACAAACAAACAAACAAAACAAAGGAAAAACAGAGCGGAGTCTTCTATAAGAATTTCGTTAACGTGGAAACCTAAGCTCTCACGGAATCAACAGAAGTCTTCCAAAGGGGACTTAGCGTATGGCAGCCGATCATTTTTTTTTGTCTAAGACTGTACATGAGATTAATGGCCTAACAAGGCGAGAGTTTCGACGTAGCTCAGACGATAGCGCTCGGGCGTAGGTTTATATCCTGCTTGGACTTTTTCCAAGGTTTTCCCGAAGTGTAAGGTGGATGTTAGGTAATCCATAGCAAATCCTCGGTTTCATTTCGCCAAATATAACTCGTTATCAATTCCAATGACGCTAGCTGGTCTGGTTAGATAACCGACATGTTATGATCTAAAAACGCGATTTATAAATGAATATATTTCACTAAATTTTAAGGTTTGAAGCGTACATTAAAAACGCCTAAGTTACAGATGAAGATTTGAGCTATAAAAAATTCCGTAATGAGCGTCGTTAGGTTTCTTTAGCATTTGCCACAGCATTTATATCTACCGTGGTATAGGATGACATAATATTTAAACACATTTCTCGCATACCTGTGAATCTTTATTGATCTGAAACACGTAAGACGACGATAAAATTTTAGATGAAAAATCTGACGACGATAAAATTTTAGATAAAAAATCTAAGTGTGATAACCATAGGATGAGAAAATAAATCTGCTACCCCTGCTACCCATGTTGCATTCAAATATATCTTCCCTAAACCTGAAATGCATAGTGAGGTTCTGTCGCATCCCAAGCGATCACATTCATTCACAGTGTTCTGTCCAAGGGCAGGTCTTTCACTGCAAACTCAGCTTCCTCCAATCTTTCCTATTTTCTGCCTTCCTCTTTGTCTTCGTATATGATCCATATATCTAAATGTCGCCTATCTTCTTCTGCCCCGAACTCTTCTCCCGTTCACCATTCCCTCCAGTACATCCTTCAATAGGCAGTTTCTTCTCAGCCAGTAACCCATCCAATTTATTTTCCTCTTCCTGATTACTTTCAGCATAATTCTTCATTCACCCACTCTTTCCAATACAGCTCCATTTATAATAATAATAATAATAATAATAATAATAATAATAATAATAATAATAATAATAATAGTCCGTGGCGCTACAGCCCTTTAAAGCTCCAGATCGAGCAGCCGGCTGCTGGCCTCGTGTCCACATGCCGAATGGACAATCATCCAACTAGAATGGAGGTATCTTGTGATGACCCCCCCCCCAGCCGTTATAGCTAGCTTTCGTAAGCGGATTTCGCTATCTGCCGTAGCTCCCCGAATGCATCACAATGCTGGGTGGGCACCAGTCCCATACACTGGCCGAAATTGCATGAGAAAATGTCTTCGCCCATGGGGACTCGAACCAGCGCGCATTCTGTAACGCGAGTCCTAGGCTACATTATACAGTATATAGGCCTAAAATCCAAGAATACCGCTCTATGGGTCAAGGGACATATATGATCAAGCTAGTAGTTTCTCATGAGGTATAGTCTTCAATTGTTTTAAAGTTAATTACTGATTTACCATTATCACTAAAATTATAACAGTGTTGGTGTCCCTCTACTCTCCTTATTCCTTTACGATAATTCATGTTGACTAGTGAATAGGTTCGGCCTAGTAAATGTTTGCTATAAGGTAGGGTGGGGTTAGTTGAATCAAGGGGCTAGTAGGATCAATTTAAGTATTTGGCCTACTGCGCATAAACTGTTGGACATACTGGCATACAGGAACTTGTACAGATCAGTTGGCCGTGTTGAAGTCATTACATACATTTTCCAAGCTTCAGGAGAACTTTAAAGACATTTAGGTAAGTGCCATTTGCTTTGTTTTTAACGCCATACAATCTTCAAACGTTAGTAAATAAGGCTTAATGTTGAAATTATGTAGTTATTCCGTAAAACCTGTCTGCTGTCAAGTAACATACTACTCCGTTCTTTTACGGTACAACTAGCGCATTCTGTTACGAAACTTAGGAACTACGTAAGTTATACGTAAATTCAAAGGATGGGGTTAGTTGAATCATTTTTATTGGGGCTACTTGCATCATATGAAAAACACGATAAAATTTACTTTTATTAGTTTAAAATGGTAAGAAAATATAAACGGAAGGAAGCCTATTTACACTGGAAGGAGGACGATTTACGCCAAGCCATGTCCAGTGTTCGTAATGAACAGTTAAGTATTCGTGTGGCTGCAGAAATATTCAAAATTTAATTTGCAACCCTCCAGAGACGCGTCCGGAAAGCTAGAAAATTTCAAGAAACTGGAATGAGGACACCAAGAAACCAATCCACAAAAGGAAAGAAGCTGGATTGAAAAAAAAAAAAAAAAAACAGCAGATTAGAATGAAGAAACATCGCAAGAAATGACTGAAGATGACAGTGAACCAAATGGTCTTTGCGGGGTCAATTATTTTGGTAAGAATTCTTTCAAAAAAGGTGACTGGATAAAATGCCAGTCATGCAAAACCTGATACCATGAAATGTGCGTAGAAGGAGCCGGACGAAAACAATTTACTTGTGAAAAATGTGTTTAGTTCGCCTATATTGTATTTTCATGTTCCGAGTTTATAATATTTATAATTATTATTGTGATTTTATTAGTTTACAACATTGTGGGTTTGCATTTCAGTACAATGTTGCAACAAAACATGTAATCCAAATAGCCCCACTACTGATCCAAATTACCCCACCTTTTGTGAAAAATCAATGTTTTGACATGTTCTATAATATCTTGTTTATCTTGGAATATACCCGTGTATGAAAAGTAGATTTGCTATTTTTTAATAGAAAATATATCACTGCAATGTAAAATTATGTTCCAATTTAGAAAATTGGAATTCTATAGCTGTGAATTGAGACTGAAGTAAAATTGATTCAAGTAGCCCCACCCTACCCTATGTATCACATTAAGAGAGAGAGAAAAAAAAAGAGGAACGAATGAATTGCTGCTATAGGCTAAGTCCCCTTCGGAAGACTTGCACGTGAATGAATTTCTTGTGCAGCGGCAGAGTTGCAGTAATTTGTTGCCAATGTTTCAAATGACACCGTTACAAATCTCTTATTAGCCTATATTTCTGCCAGTGAGCGGCCGTTAAATGTCAAGTTAATCATCTTTGTCGTGGGAGTCAGAGCATTAAAAAATATTACAATCTTCTATTATCTCTCTTTCCCCTCACCGCAAATTATGACGTGACACAAAGGCAGAGGTGTAATAAAAGAATTGTACTTGAACCCATGGTCTAGGGGTAATGTGGCTGGTAGTAAAGAAAGGTTAGAGCTTCAAGACTCCGCTGTTTTTTTTCTATTTATGGATAAAGTGTTATAAATTATTTATAGCAAAGATAAATACAAGGGATTAATTAGGTACAACATAAAAGTCCAGTATCTTGATGGTTATAAATACGACAGATTTTTCCTCGTGTGAATCAGACTGGACTAAGACAAATCTACGCCACAGAAATCAGTCATGTTTTGGTGTCTAAGCCTGTAGCCTACATCTTCTACAGTGCTCAAAGAAAGTGTTGCATATTATTTTTTGCAAACTTATAAAACAATAGGCATATTAATTTTTTGTACTCAAAAATATTGCATGTTTCTTCACAAGTTTGTAATAAACTAATGTGTCACCATTTTTTGAGCAGAAAAAAACATTGCAGTATTTCTAAATAAATTTGCAATAAGGTAATATTCAACGATTTCTTTGAGCACTGTATAAACTGTTGAAGTAACACCTCTAGTAACAAACAAACCTATGCATTCCAGGTTTAACTAATAAACGTAATATGGACATAGAGTCATTATTCCGTTCTGCATAGATGACATAGCGATTACGTTTGTAGATGACTGATGAAAAAGAAGGTGGAAACCTGCACGTGCTCGTATATTCAAATAGACCTATTACTGATCCACAGACTTCCCACTGTACTCACAGGAACACGTGATACTCATATCATGCCGAAACACATATACGAGTTGCACATACTGAAAAAGAGTACAAATATTTACGACGAAATGAAACTTCGGCAAACTTTACGGGAAGTGCTATGAGCCTTTGAGAAAAGCAACCCCTGACCCATGAGCCATAATAAACAGAAGAGAGTCGTAAGCCATTCTCCAAAAGAAAGGACCTTCCCCGTTTAAAGACGTCCCATGCGTCTGGAATGCAGCACGACTGTCTGGTGCACACACGTCACGCAGCTGTGCACGCTCAGTGGCGGCTCGACAGATTCCAACCCGTGCATTCCGTGCAGCTCTAAGACCATACAAAGAACAGACGTCTGACGGCTCCGTAACGTTTGTCCATCCAACAGAAACTGAATTCGTTATTCGCCTTTCCGGCGCCACAAGGCAAATGAAGAAGGCGTTGCCACATACAATGCCTGAGAAATAAGACTTTGATTGTTGTTATCTGCTGCCTCATGGCGCGGGGGTTCAGTGTTGTCACACCTCCTTTTACTCGTTGTCGATCTGCAATGGCGAAACTGGACATAGACTGCAAACATACGATGCGATACGAACTGTAACGATGCATGCTGAATGTTTCTCTTACGTCAGTCATGCGTAATGCGATATTCATGAATTTTTACTGGGCAAAGTGACGACGAGACTCCATATGTGCTTGTTCGCCCATGAAGTGTCAATCACATCCTTATTTCTCAGGCACTGTAGATCCTTTCCTCAGTTGTCATCGTATCGTAAACACTTCCGCGCTTATCAGTATTAATAAAAAATTTCTGCATGTCTGCCAGGATGCAACAGAACTTCAAACTTCACAAAATAAGAAACTATTTTCGAATGCGGTAGTGGAAATATCGATACATAAAAATTGTACAAATTCAGCTACGTCTACGGCATGATCAGGAAGATTGAAGAACAGGGCGTACAGAAATAAAATTGCACTTTTATGACGTTATTATCACACCAATAATTGCCGCCTATCAAAGAACAAACTGTAGCTTCCATTTTATCTTCGGACACCCCACTTTTATATTATGTTTTAGCTCTTAATAAGCCTACAAGTTCACTTCTTGCAATCTTCAATTTTCCAACCTCAACACGTTAGCGATAAAATTTTCTTAATTTCTCTCACCATTAAGCAATTGTAGCCTATGTTTAATTTTAAAGATTCATTATGAATTGTAACGTGAGAATCCATACAAATAATATTACAGTATATCCGAAAAATGTATACAGTATTGTATGTTGCTTTTTGTTTTCATACCTCTGAGTTCCAGATTCAGACTGTATATTACAAGGTATTGCAAACCAAACCCTAAAAATAGAAACAGATAAGAAAACTTCACGGTATGTTTTGGAAATGAGAGTCTATGAGGTGTGATATCGGAACAGATCTACTCCAGAACAAGAAAAAAACCTCAAATTTCCTTCAAAATCAATATTAATTATCTAAAACATTTACGGTAATTGACAGAGCCAGCAGTAACCACAGTTCCAACATATCTTTAATGTTATGTCTTAATGGAGAGAAACGACATTGTTAATGTCTGAGCGCAAATCCACTTCATGTTCACCCTTCCTATAAAATAGCATAAGTATAATTACATTAAAGGAGAGAAGGTTCTCTACTCCTTTGAGTAATTTCAGGCAGACACTGCTCCTAAATTTGAGGATTTGGACATGTGGTATTGAAGTGTTCTTGAATCATTTTTTGTGCGTAACAAATTTAGTCAAAATCGGTTGAAGCATATAGAAGAAGCTACTAAAGTCCTGTGTGATGTATCTTGTCTCACTGTGAAAAGAGAGAGAAAGTAGATATGTCTTACTTCGTCTGTGTTATGTTGATGGGGGAGTGGAGCGATGCCGTCCATCCATCCAGTGTCGGAAGGGAATAGTTGCTACATTCTGTAGCGCAAAATAAAATTACAAAATATCTCTCTTCGTACTGTGTAGTAGCCTCTACAATAACAAGGTTTTTAAAGGAATCCTGAAATTTTACAACCCTCCTATAATCTCTATCCTCATTTGAAGGGACTTGGTTTTATTGCTACTGAGACAAGATAAACCTTACCAGGTATAGGAAGACTCAATTTCCAGAAGCAAACCTGAAGTAAATAACTAATATGGTATGGCAATTAAAAAAAATCGTTTCACATCATGTAACGGATAAACAACTATCAGTCAATGGAGCGCAAACTTTGGCGGTTGTCACGGACAGTGAAGTCACTCAGCCATAATACAAAATAAAGGTGCATCACCATCACCCCTTATATAAAACCGTTTTTCCTCTGTATATTAACAAAATTTAAAGAAATGGGATACAAAGGGAAAACGTGTCAGAGAGAGAGAGAGAGCGCGAGCGAGACGCTAAGAGGTAGGTTTTGAATTGAAATATATTTCGGGAGGGAAGCACTACGACCTCAAAAGATCTATTGCACATTTTCAATTCACACCGAATGACTACACTAAGATTCGCTGTGTACCAATGTTTCGTTCAGAGACCAGCCCCCTCTGTGTGTCGCCACCCGGCGTTCCGAGAATGCTATGGAATGATGATGGGATGGAAAGTAGAACCGAATGATGTATATGACTACTATGAGGGAAAAAAATGAACCTCGAGGAAAACTCTAACTGCAACCTTGTTCGGTACAAGTGTCACCATGGGACTCTAACTCGGACCGTCTGAGTGGCAGACTGAACGTCTGACCATTTCAGTCACCGCAAAGGAAGTCCAATTTACTCCGAGTAGATAATCGCTTTACCGATCGACAATAACACGATCTTACCGAAAAGATATGAACTATTTGTTTATAGAGGTTATAATAATAATAATAATAATAATAATAATAATAATAATAATAATAATAATAATAATAATGTTTACGAGTTCCAACTTATAGACGAGAAAATTATAACAATTTCTAAAGGTAACATAAAAAGCCAAAAACAAGAGACACGACATTTAAAGCAAGGGCACCAGTTCGCAGCAAATATACATAATTATGACAAAATCTACTGAACAGATAGATATCTATCTACATCTAAATACTTTGGATATTGTTTAAGGAGGGATTTGCTATAATTGCAAGAAAATATAAATGATAATTCAGATTTATCAACAAATTATTCAAACCATCTACATACAAGAAAAATACAAGAATCAAATCCCACAACGTTCTAGCAAGATCAATGCTATCATATACTAATAAGCCCTAAACCATACAAAAATGTGACAAAAAATCATGGACAGCAGAGTGGAAATTCTAAGGATTACAAGACATACAAAATTTGATAAGAAAACCAAGACTTAAAAACAGAAGCAATATTACATCACATCAATAAATAGCCTACAATCCCAACTGGTAACATACTACCCGTCCGTTGTAAATAGACCAGTGTTGATTCCACGAACTATCACAGTGAGTCATCCTCCTCCACGAATTATTTAATTCATTCAAGTCTCACGTTCCGTAATCGCCTACGATGTCTTATTATACGACAGTGGTGACATCAACGCTCAACAGTCATGTAACACTGAACGCGTAGTACTGAGTACAGAATCTGCCACATGCATTTAAACTCGACCAATGACTCACAGGTATGATAGACCTACCTCGACACATCCTGAATTACCACCCAAGGATCCCCTATCACATAAGGACCAATATATTAATGAAGAATAAGTAATATACAATATATATAGATTAATCCTGCACTATGTCTAATGTGGCAGTGCTTGTAACTAGAGATCCAGAGGATCAGGGTTCGAGTTCAAAGAAAAAAGAATTTTATGTTCAACTGGAATAGCACGAGTGCCCCTATCCTAATCGTGTGTAGAAATCGACAAAAAAAATGAAGACTATTTTACCAAAATATGGCATTTTGGAAAAATATCAAATATAAAATAAATATTTCAATCCTAAAATATGGAAGGAAACTTTTTAGAGCAGGTTTACATCATTATTTACAAAATAAACTTTTAGAGATTAATAGGTATGTCTACATTTAATAATCCACAAATAAAATACAATAAACCTGCATAACTGAACAGTTTTTCAGCATCATCAAACACTTGCGTGAAATTTTGCCCGTTTCTAGTCACGTGCTTATTCTGGATTATTTTAAGCTATAATTTGCCCATACAAACAAGATTGTCATTAATTAAATTGCAGCAGCAGTAGCAATAGTAGTAGTGCAATAGTAGTAGTAGTAGTAGTAGTAGTAGTAGTAGTAGTAGTAGTAGTAGTGACAGCAACAGTAGCAGCACGTAACTATATAAATTAAATTATACTGTAACCTATACGCGTCGTATCTCAGCAAAACAACCCTGACTTCACGAGCCGCCAATGGTCAGAGTTATGACCTGAGAGCGGCATTCATGGCATAGAGAAGGGAGGGGGTGGGAGTCCATGCTATACAAAGAGCTGCAAGGCTTCCCGTCCACATTCCTCTACTTTAACTACTTACTGTCACAAAGATTTCGCACCGATACTTCACTGGATGAATCACAGTTAAGAATCTCAATTCTTTCTAGTACTGGGAACTTACCACAGTGTGATACAATTGAAGGAGGACCATAGTACTGTACGTAACTTGGATCGATGAAGGGAATTCTGTAATTCCAATGTTTTGTACTTTTTTTTTTCAGACGATCTTGAGAGAAAATATGTTAATTATACATTCATATATTTTCGAACTAGTTTCCGACATATGAGATATCATATTAATTTGTGAAATACGTAGTCTGGTCGGTTATACATTCATAAACTGTTCATGTGAAATCTACAAAATTTATACTAACGAGTAATTTTTGCATGGAACAGGTATTAAAACATACACCAAAAAAAGGTGGTCGTAATGCTGCTGGTGATGATATATTCATATAGGCTACTTACAACATATCAATCTGCTGAACAACAGCGATTAGCCGATAATAGGTTAGCACAATAATAATAATAATAATAATAATAATAATAATAATAATAATAATAATAATAATAATAATAATAATAATAATGTAGTAAAAGTAGTAGTAGCAGCAATAGTAATTAGTAGTGCAGTATCAGATGCAATATTAATAACAGTAACACTAAAACTATGCTTCCGTATTAAAACAGTTTCAACTCAGGTCACATATAACAGATTGCTCAGCCTTATAGGCTTTGACGGCAACAACTTTTATCAATTTCACTATGCTGCCATCTAGCTACTCCATAAGAAGTCACGTTATATATCTCATTTGAATTTCATAAAGCAACTGTACATCCATCTATAACGGTTGTTCCCAATCGACGGTGGCGATTCTGGTGGTTGTTCTCTTCCATATGTTACCGCTTTTAACATGGAGATGGCCTATCTCTTGTAGGCCTATATGTGATCAGGGGTTTCAGCGCAGCTCTGTCGGTCGGCTACAGTCCAGTCGTCCAAAAGCATTTATGATTGCCAAGATCACACAGCTTTCCCCTCTTTACACTGCTATATAATACATAGGCACAAAAAACAGTTATTACTTCGGTTGGATCGTGTCAGAGAGATGAAAATCGGTTGCTTGATTGGTTTCCAATGCCAAAGAATCCACAATTAAGTCGCTAATCTCCTATATTGGTCTTGGCTTATTTCGTACCCATTTTAAATTTATGTAACTCGTATTATTCGTTGGTTAATCAATTTACTCATTAATTAATCAATTCATATATTATTTAATGCGTTAATTAATGCTATCTTTCGCTTCTTTCCCCTGCCCTTTTGTCCAGCTTCATTCTTCTCTTTCTTTTATTTTGTGTTTACAAATTACAGTAGTAGTACGAGACTCATGCTGACAATGTCAAGATCAGCTATACTAACTAAATAGAAGCAGTTCACACTTGCTTTCTTTCGGTTTTATTTTGTAGTGCAATACAAGACGTGTATAGTGCCCTTGTGTGTTTGCAGGCACAAGCAGAGGAGCGGGATGTCCCCACGGACCTCAGTTACACAATGTTCCCGTCCTCTTCCTACAGGAAGGCTCCACTATCATTGTTTCAAGAGAGCCAAGTGATGATGAGTATGGATGGACACAGAATTTTAATCAAGGGGCCGACGGGTTTACTTTCTTCTAAGAAGAAATTCTTTCAGCCTAAAAATCCATCGCCATCGGGCGGAACTGAACAGACATACTTCGGTATATTTCCATTAATTCAAGAAAATTGTTAAATAATGTAAAACGATTACAATTACATGGCGTCGCTCGTGCAGCAACCAGCGTATCCATAGAATAGGATAAGTTCTAGAGTCGTAAATAGCAACATCTTCGCCCCTACTCGAACATCTGCTCGCAATGAGGGTTGTATTCGTGGGTGGTGGGCCCATTCAAACTGCTCCTCACTTCTTCCTAGTCCCTGGAACCGGTTTGGCGGCGTCCTTCCCGATTACGTAGCTAAGTGGGCGAATTCGCCATGATTTATGAGCGACCAATAAAATCAACAGCTTCCTGAAGCCAAGTTCATTTCTATTAGTACATGCTAATCTTCCAGACCTGCATTTGATAAAAACTAGAGCCCGCAGTTGAGGACGAGATTAGATTCTGGGTGCACACGACAGAACTGCCAGGTTTGAACCTCATAAGTGACACCAATAAGGCAGCAATCATGAGGTAACTAAGCCAGGAGATAATGGGGTAGGGTGGCCAGATCCTTTCCCCATCCATTGCATATTTAGCTGGCTATACTTCGTTCCATAATGTCTTAGGAGAAGTAAACATTGTCGACAGATGAAGAGAAAAGTATAATCGCTTGTCTAAAAGTTGGACGGGGGTAGAACGCTTCAGACCACACAACTTAAAGAGAGCGTGGAACGAGACCTCTGCCATTGGTTTAATAACAATTGAAGGGCTCGAGCATAAAATATGGTAACTGACATTTTGGTAAAAAATTATATACAGTGGATACAAAAAGTATTTGCACACCCTTGTTTTTCTTAATATCTAAATAAATATCAAGGAAATTTTTATAAATACAATTGTAACAGGTAACAGTAGTAATATTAAGAGCTATGTACTTGATAAGAATTGCGTACAGCTACAAATTGAAATAAGGATCAGAAAACTTTAATTTCTTGTAGTAAAAAAAGTATTTGCACATTAAAACTCTCAATGCATAAGTCCTATTTTATTGGCTAAATCACATCAAATGAAACATTTGATGTTATAGTGGGGATTAGTATGTGTATTGAAGGATAGAACACCAATAAGCGACATGAGTCCGAAAGCATAAGAGTTACCAGAGTCCTTGCTGGGTAGAACTATTTTTCAACTTTGGCAAGGCCTGAATTGCCGTAAAATTGGAAAAGATCTGTCCCTGCCTTTTTCTACTGTGTGTTATTTGTGTAAGAAGTACGAGGAGACTGGAACAGCCAATAAACCGCGAACAGGAAGACCAAAAATTCTTACACTTAGGGAGAGACGTCAAATAATTCACACTGTCATCAAAGATCCATTCCGAAGCGCTGCAGCCTTAGCTGCTGACATTTCTACAACGTCGGTCAAACAGGTTAGTCTTCAGACTATTAGGAATGTTTTACATAGTACTAAATTCCATGGCCGAACTCCGAGGAAAAAACCCTACTTTAGTGAAACTAATAGGAAGAAACGGCTGGATTGATCTAAGGAATACAAAGGAAAGCCCCTGGAATTTTGGGACAAGTTTATTTTTTCCGACGAGGGGAAGTACAATCTATTTGGTTCTGGTGAAAGAAAGTCAGTGTGGCGGAGACTTAATCAGGAACTGAAAAAGGAAAATCTTACAGTCACAGTAAAACACGGTGACGGTCATATCTTGGTTTGGGGTTGCACGGAATCCTCTGGGGTGGGAAATTAAGCAATAATTCATGGAATAATGAATTACAGAATGTATATCGAGCTGTTGCGCTATAATTTACTTAGCACAGAAAAATTGAAAATTATTATTTCCAACAAGACAACGACCCCAACCACACTCCTCAAATAATAAAGATGTGGTTGTTGTATAACACACCCAGAAGGCTTGTGACCCCACCTCAATCGCCTGATCTGAATCCAATTGAGAATTTGTGGCACTTATTGGGCAAATAAATCAGAAAACACCGCATATCAAACAAGAGAGATCTTCATAATGCTCTTATGGAAGAATGGACTAAAATTCTTCCCGATACAACAAAAAAGTTAGGCACTCCATGCCACGAAGACTAGAAGCCGTGGTTGAAGCCAATGGATTGCACACAAAGTACTGAGAGAGAGACTTCTCTAGTTTGCTTGAGTTTATTATTTAATTTACTGGCTGTGCAAATACTTTTTTTTGACATCTAAAAACGCAGTTTTTAGTTTGTAATTTTATTTTGTAACTATATGCAATTTTTATTAATTATATAAGTTGTTCTTTCCATGCTGCTACTTACTAAACTTGTATTCAGAAAATCATCGTCATTATTTCTTTGAACATTAAAAAAACAAGGGTGTGCAAATACTTTTTGTATCCACTGTATGTAGCGTATAATATGGATCTTACATTCTGGGCCTAATGCAGTAGTTAGTTTTCCAAAATCTCAACAGATGCAGAAGTATACAGATTTTACTTTCCTGGCAACTATACAAACTGTTGCATGCATAAATGTTTATCTACCGATAACTTCAAAACACTAAAACGTCACTTACCATATTTTACTGCCGAACCCCTCAATTATTATACTTTTCTCCTCTGCTGGCATAGTTTACATCTACTGTCAGACATTATGACACGAAGTATAGTAACATATTGCACTAATCAGATTTCTGATGTATACAAACAATAATTGTTCTTTCTCCGACACATATCGTCAAGTGAGATGAACTGCCTGATAATAGATGTACTGTACATATTAGCAGAACCTCTATCAGAGATATTTTTGTAGTGTAATTTCTTTAACAAAAACATCCATTATGCTCTGCGATTCTTTCCATATTTGCAGTGGAAAAGAGATAAAATTATTAGTTCGCCATTTTGTATGGGTCTTTACGTACGAATAATCAAGTGTAACTAACCCACAATCGCTAATGTTCATCTTCACTCTGTCGTTTTAAATTTAAAGAAACACGTGCCGTTCAGCACCGATTTTAAAAATTGAGCTTTGGTGTTATTTTCCATCGCGCCTATTCATGTTGTATTTCAACAGATTAAAAGAACACAATTAAATGAAATAAATACTAATACTGAAAATAAAGTACTTAAAGGATAAAGTGAACAAAATGAACTGAAAAATATATAAGCTTCACAAAACAGGTTCACCTGAGAATACATCGTTAAATAAATCAGAGTCGCTGGTACAATACTATTCTGAAGAATGGATTTCTTGCAACAATTGTTTGTTCTGAAGCATTAAGCCATGAAATGAAACACAAATCTCACTGGGAAATGATTTCACAATGAGCTTTGATTTTATTGTCTTTATGTACAACTTTCCACAGTGAGTTCATGCGGAAGAACAATCTTTCAACATCTGCATTTGTACCAGGGATACATTGTGTACGTGTACATGAAAAGGGACCATTTGGCGGATATTGAGTTAATGGTGTTTTAGTATCCCTTGATATGTACAGTATTTCAAGTACGAGTAGTAAGTATGGAAGAATCTGGTTCCAAAGCATTTTAGATGCCTAAAGCAACAAGAACTTCCATTATGTAAAAAAATCAATTTTATAGTACAGCCCTTAAAAGATCTAATATGCTTGAACGCAAATAATTACTAATCTACTAGGAAATGAACGCTCTTCACAATTTTTTCATATTTACTAACTTCGTCTTCGCAAATAATTACAGTAAATATAGGCTATGATGAATAGTTGAAATAATAAATGCACAGTCTAAATTGTTTCATTTGAAGACCTCTGTCAAAAGTACTGGTAAAGTGCACTATTTATATAACTCAATAGTTTACTCAAGTTATTTCTGCTCAAGCCTGCATTTTGGGCACGTATGCCACTTTGCTATCTGATCCCGATGTTCTAACTCCTATAGTAGCCACAGGTGGTGCGAAATATCTTTTTCGGAAAAAAACATTCTTGGTGTTGGTGGTTTTAGTCTCTTCCTTTTCGTTATCTTTGTGAAAGTCGTTTTCACGTCTGATGTGGTTGGTGGTGTACAGATAAAAGAAGAGGACACAACGTATCTTGCTTCTGTGATACAAAAGGTTTAGTTTTTTCGAAGAAGTACACTTGTCGGTCCAAAAGTCCTGTAGACCTAGTAATTTCAGAAGGTTCTCTGAAGTCAAAGAGCAAGTCATCATTAATAATGCTGTATGATTGTTCTTGTGAATTAATTATTTTTTTTTTTAGTATACAGTAAATCATATCAAGACAATCCTCTCTGAATTCGAAACGGTGCATATGTGTCAAATTAGACATATTTCTCACTCCTGTTTGTAGTTTATTCTGCCAATTGTAAATTGGTACAACTGTTTCTGTTTCAATTAATGCCATAAAAGCTTCAATATTATCAATTGCACAAAAACAGTAGCCTAGTGTATGTAATTAACTGCTGCTACGTCCTAATATCACCATTACTACTATTGTGCAAATACTACGAACTGAATACGTAAAAGTCGGTACTTATTTTCATTCAATTTCGCATTAATAAACTTAATGTTTTTGCACATGTCCTTCTTCAATTCAAATGCACTGGACTAATCTAAAATGTTATAATAGTTTGGAACTGCGCACAATGTGCATATGTAAGGCTATTCTATCGTTTTAATCTTGTATCGTTTCCCTGATAGCTTTCACACGACTTCATAATTCCCACATTGGTCCCCACACAGTTTACAAATACACAAATCTAAAATGTTATGACTATGAATTCTTGTTACCACACTCACGGAACTACCGCTGCAGGTAGTAGGACCTATAATAATCAATATTTCCCGTAAGGTTCGAAAGTGTACAGCAAAGTTTACATAAGTAAAATAACAATAATTAGAGAATGCGCACAAGTGTGCATAGATGATAATTCAGCTTTTAGCACTGAGTTGAGTCACTGTTTTGATACATCTGCTACAGTTCAGAACGTGGCATTTGTCGCAATGTTTACCACAGAATTTACAAACTTATATAGCTAAAAGCAATGAACTTAAAATCAAAAGCTTATGATCTGCTGTAGCCTTGTTTTCGAACAATGAAACTTCAAGATCGTCTATAGACCGTACATCTGCTTTTCAGGCTGACGATTTTATCTCTTTTATTAACACAGACGCATTTCAACTTTAATCTTCAAACAAAATCGCTCTAAAAGAATAATGTTGAGGATATCTTAATGTCCTTCTCAACCCAATGCATAGGTGAATCCCACTGTGTATACAGTCTTTATTGTACTTCTACCTAACTGTATAAAAAGACAGAAATAGGACTCCTGGAGTGGGCGGTATTAAGTTCTGTCCCCAGCTTACAGTATAGGAGCATTGCATTGTTATTGTTCACTTCTTGGGGACGTTTGCATTGAAAGGAAAGCAGTAGGGCCAACTTATAACGCTCGCTAAAGTAACGGCACTTCATCCCTTTCGTTATATTATACGGTATTGAAAATTTTCACTCGAACTTCGAGTTAAAGATATATGTTTTACGGCTTGGGATAAAATATCCTTCGAGATATCGAAAAAATTCGAGTAACAGCACTTCGAGTTACAGAATAAATATTATATACACAAATGAAGTTAGACTGTACTTGGAATCACAATGAAAGACGCTCTTGAAAGGAAATTGAGTGGCCAGTTTTTTAATGTATGGGGCGGAAATTTCGGGAGAAAAATGGAACTCTAAAAAGTACGTCCCAAAATCTTGGAGGGAGATGATGTGGAGGGAGAGAAATTATGCGAGTAAATAAAATATGGTATTTCCCATACGTGCCAATGGTCTTAACATTCCTCAAATAAATTTATATACTTAATTGTGCTGCTCAGAAGATATCAACTGTCAAAAAGCTTTTATAGGCACTTATAACAAGCATGTTAAAAACATAAACACCGTTTTCCGTCAATAATACTAAGAGTACATCACATATGAAGACATTATTACAAAAACAACTCTTGTCAAAATTGCTATCTTTCAGGAGAACAATAAAAAATAAAAGAATAACACATATCAGCTATTTCCGTTCAACTGATGTTTTATCCTTGTGTCTATTGCACTTGACATGAGTCGTTTTTGGAGTCTATAAACATTTGAAATAGTAGCAAATGTGTCCTTAACCCAATTTCATTAAAAATGACTAGGGCTGTTTTTGTAATAATGTCTTCATATTCATTATATATGAGGTCTCGCCTACCTCATTGAATATTACACGACTACTATGAAGTAGCCAATGTGTATTATCATTTAATTCGAGAAAAATTCGTTCCGGCACCGGGAATCGAACTCGGGACCTCTCAGCTCTGCGCGCTGAGTGCTCTTTCCAACTGAGCTATGCCGGGTTCGATTCCCGATGCCGGAACGAATTTTTCTCGAATTAAATGATGATAATACACATTGGCTACTTCATAGTAGTTGTGTAATATTCAATGAGGTAGGCGAGACCTCATATAATGAATATGTGATGTATTAACTGTTAGTAGTTGTCACAAACTGAGGTTGAATATGGCCATAAAGTCATTTAAATATGCGCTCCTGCATGTATGACTTACATTGTCTGAAGTGCAGGTAGTAAGGCCGTAAAACATTACAACGAGAGGAGTTCGGCCGGCACCGTGGATCGTGTCCCGGCATAGCTCAGTTGGAAAGAGCACTCAGCGCGCAGAGCTGAGAGGTCCCGGGTTCGATTCCCGGTGCCGGAACGATTTTTTCTCGAATTAAATGATGATAATACTAAGAGTATTTTTATATTCATCGTTTTGTAAGTATAATTTACACTTCGATGATCAACAATAGCTCGCTGACTACAGCTTGAGAAATGTTGCTTTATGATGATCCACAGACGTTCTAAATTCCTTTAAACTAGTTGCTACTTTTCAAATTTAAATTTGGGTTATTTTCAACATATAATAAGTTATTAAGCCCACACAGCATAACACTCGCGACATGGAATTAGCACAGTGCCAGGCCCCAACCATCACACACAAGACATAGGACGATGATCAATGGCAAAATGTTTGTTTCTGATCCGAACAGGCCGCTGGTTGTAAACCGTTTGGTATTGGTACTACGTAGTACTGGTGGTGATGATGATGATGATGATGATGATAATGTACTAAAATATGCATTGAATGTGACAACGGAAACAGAAAATAGTAATCAAAAATCATCGATAACGTTCTCCATAATCCTCTCGTTCCTAACTAACAATTCTCAAAGGATGTGGCTAAATAAATAGCAACCTCCTTTAACCGATAAGCCAAGGTCGGTGCTTCGCAGCCTCGCACTTCCTTTGTGATGTGCTTGGCTCCCGGAACTGACCATCGAACTTCCGGTCCCCCCCCCCCCGCAGGCCCGGTTGATAGTATATGCAAACAACTTCACACAGAAGAGCTGATTGTAATCCAACGCACGACTGAATAGCCGATTTCCGTATCCTAGCAACATGCAAATATCTACTACGAAGACAAAGGAATACCGACTATAGATTCGTTTCCGAACCGATATCGTGTACAGTGTACACCATACACTCTGTCAACAACGTGCAATCCAAGGCCTGTGTTTTTCCTGCAACACCAACTGCACAAATTGCTATGTATGCAGATGATACAGCTATTTATGCAACCCATCGCAACATTAACATAGCCTCAAATCACCTTCAGGAAGCCTTAAACATCATATGCCCTTGGATTGAAAATTGGCGCATCGCACTGAACTACAATAAATGCGAAGCAATGATATTTACTTTGTGTCGTCCTGCTAATCCTCCATGCATAAATCTTTCAACCAACGTGATACCGTGGAAATCAAAGGATGAAGCTGTAAAATATCTTGGAGTGCACTTAGATCGCCGTCTATCATGGAAACATCACATCAACAACAAACTTAAATTGGCCTACTCAAGACTTGCTAAATTATATCCGCTCCTCAACAAGAAATCATCTCTAAAGCTACAAAATTGCATGCTACTTTACACATCTCTATTACGACCTCTACTGCTTTATGCCTGTCCTGTCTGGGGAGGAGCTGCAATAAGTGAAATTAAACACATCCAGTCATTTCAAAAGAAAGTCCTACGAATTTCACTCAATTCTCCTTGGTTTGTCCGTAACAGCCAACTACACAGAGAAACCGGTATTGACACAATCCAACAGTTTATTCATTCACAAGCTAAGAAGTTCTATAACAACCTAGAAAATGTCCCAGGCGCCGTCCACTACTCTCTCGGAAGTCCACATTTCCCACCAGAATCAAGAGCCGACTTCCAATGGACCTCATATTATAATCAAAATTTATCATCACACCAACCTATGTAAATAATTATTTATTAACAATTATTTTTGTTCACTGAGGAGCCCAATCTAGGCTATCCTCAATTCAGTGTCATATATTGTATTTATAATTTTTAGAAATGTTCTGTATAGCGCTAAATGCGCTGATCGATCAATAAATTGTTAAAAAAAAAGGCCTGTGTTTAAATCGTGATACGGTCAAGTACACTTTGTGGTAGACCCAAAACTTTACTGATTTTCTTCCTTTATCGTCGTAACTTCTCTGCCATCTTTGCTTTTTCATTATTCTAAGTATGGTATTACATACAAAAGCAAGTAATGGATATTTATACTCGTATGATTTAGGCCAACCGCCGTAACTGCAATGTTAATAAGGCTAGAGCGTTGTACTCAGCCAGAAATAATTACAAAACAATTTGAGACAAGCTAAGATTAATTATAAGTGAAGCTACTTTAACTGTGCCAACAATATGTGTAAAGCAGCCTGGCAGGTTATTAATGATGTCAGAAACAACTATAATCTCTGCTGTCATAACCTCACTCCTTATTCTTTTAATTTGCACTTTATTAAGTCTGTGAAGAATATTTGCAAATTATGAGATTCACTCAACTGTAACACAACATTTATGGCAAATCGCGAAGAGCCTATGTCACATTCAAATGAAAAGAGACTCCATGGATGAGTTTCTTAAAATGGTACATAACATGAAATCTATAAGCTGTCAAAAATATTTATGACATCCGTAGTGATAATGTAAAATTAATGTTAATTTCTTATACTGTTAAACCTTTGAGTTATTCTGTAAATCACTGTCTAATTAATGGGGTATTCCCACAACCGTTAAAAATGTCTAAGCTAGTGCCTGTTTCAAGAGAGAGAATACTTCTTAGCCAGGTAACTATAGGCCTATTTCTCACCTCAAAAAATTTAGTACAGTTCAAAATCTTTTCAGAGCGTTGCGCTGGTAAATTCTCTATTAGAAAACAATAGAAAACGAACTCGCATCTGCAGAGAACTAAATCAACAATTAAATGCTAGGAAGAGGGGAGAATACCAAAAGAAGACAACGAGATTGGAAATAAAGATAAACAGAAAGAAAAAAAGACAAAGTAAAACAGAAAAATAGATAGCTATTAAGTTATGAAGGAAGAAGTATAAGAAGCTATAAAGCTATAGGCTAAAGCTATAGAGCAGCGGTCATCAGCATAGTGCACCCTCGGGCTAGGGTCTCTTACCCGCGGATAAGACACTGCACTGGTGTACATACGTGGCTGCTGGCGGGTATGCTTCCTCCGTCTCCCCCTGCACGACGGTGCATATTGCGATACACTTCTTACCCGTTACCCAGTTCATCAACTGCTAACGACCACTGCTATATAGAGTTATGAAGCTATAAATCTATAAAGCTAGACTGGTAGACGGATGGATGGATGGATGGATGGATGGACGGACGGACGGACAGACCAACAGAGTCAGATGAAGAGGACAGGTGAATGGATTGATGGTTGAATGGATGGATAGATCGATGGATGGACAGACCAACAGACAGATGGATCAGTAAGTGGATGGATCCCTGGAGGTATGGACCGATGGACAAAGAAAGATAGACACAGTCGGACAGGCAGGCAGGCAGACAGACAGATTAGATGGACGGACACAGACAGTAATAAAACAGGAATGTATGTATGTTATTTTACGACACTTTATCAACATCTTAGATTATTTAGCGTCTGAATGAGATGAAGGTAATAATGCCGGTGAAATGAGTCCGGGGTCCAGCACCGAAAGTTACCCAGCATTTGCTCATATTGGGTTGAGGGAAAACCCCGGAAAAAACCTCAACCAGATAACTTGTCCCGACCGGGAACCGAATCCGGCCCACCTGGTTTCGAGGCCAGACGCGCTAACCCTTACTCCACAGGTGTGGCCAATAAAACATGAAGGTATAGGCTATAGAATGAAGACAGAAGGGGAACAGAAGAAAAGAAAGACTTTTTTTAGTAACTTCGTCTTTCTCAATCAATTCTCACGCAGAGGAGTATGAACCTAAGCGCCATGTCTATACTCAAAGAAAACCTGTCTCACAGACGTTCTGTCAACTCTAAATTCACAGCTTCTGAACCCCGGACCAAAGGCGGTGTTTGTAGATAGTGACAGATGAACGTGGCACTGCGCATGTGTTGGCAGCACTGCATGCGGTCAGCGAAAGGAAGGGCAACGAACCAAGGGCGACACTCGACAGCTGCATTCCCCAAATGAATGACAGGGGCTCGTATGTTCGATTCTAGCATGGTCCATTTATACAAAACTTGTGTTTACAGCATAGCACAGGAATCGGACAATTATACAAAAATGAAACAGTAAGGAAATACTGGAGAGTTTTCGAAGCAGATAACAGCACGACTATACGATTAACTGCGAGGGTTCACACGCATAGCTCTGTATCGTAACGAATAATCGTAATATAGCTGAATATACAGGTATCCCTCGCTCGCAATGGTCGTCTAGATATTACTGTCTTCCTATCGTACTAATAATTAACCAAACAATAGTTTCGTCAATGTAAGAAGTGTGTATGTGTGAAAGAGAAAGAATGAAGACAGTAATGGAACCTCTTGTCTTATTTAAATTCCTTTTTACCGGCTTCAATCCAATGCAGGTCTCCATGACCATTTGACCAGCACGATGCAGGGCTACTGCGCAGACGTCACAGGACGAGTACAAGATAAGGGACGAACACTGTCCCGTGAATTGGAAAAAAAAATCTCCGTCGGCAATTTAACGAAGAGCTGTTTGGTTAGGAGGAGCACGCACTACCCCCTACGCCATAGCGGCAGAGTAGTATTGGAACTGATAAAGCAAAAATAAATCTTGTTAAATTATACGCACGATTTCAGCCTCTCACAGTGATCAACGTGGTACCAGATATCTTGTTTGTGTTTCACAGTGTCAAAAATGCAGAAATATTCAATATTTCGAAACTACGTATCGACTCCTTCAGGAAAGGGGAGAAAGAGCCAGACTGAACAAGAAAATACACTGTATATTAATTTCAAAAATCCTTCTCTTCTGGCAAGCGAACCAATTCGACGGGTTCGGTGTGTTTAAATATATGACACTAAATTACACATATCTAGTCATAAATTTGTTACGTCACACTTAGAATCGACACTGCATAAAGCACTTTTTTTTTTCAAAATCATCTTATTCTTACAATAATAATACTTTACTTTGCAAAAATTACAACATAAGACCGTGCACTTAATTCTTACTCTAGGGCAGCGGTCGGTCATCAGAACACTGCACTCTCGGGCTAGCGTCTCTTACCCGCAAGTCTCTTACAGCACCAGAGTGCATCCGAGGCTACTGGCAGATATGCTTCCTCCCGCACGAGAGTGCATATTGCCATGCACTACTTACCCGTAACATATGTGATCTGGGCCGTAACCCATTTCAGCGAGTGCTGACGACTACTGCTCTAGGGGTCTACTCCACAAAATAATAATAATAATAATAATAATAATAATAATAATAATAATAATAATAATAATGGCTTTATTTAACCTGGCAGAGTTAAGGCCGTAAGGCCTTCTCTTACACTCAACTAGGATTAAAACTTGCTGACATAGTTGAACATAAAACTGGATCAGAATTAAGTAATTACATACCGATACAATTTAGGTACATAATGAGATCAAAAGAGGTAGTTACATAAAAATTTACCTCATAAAATAAAAATAAACATAGTGGAATGCATATTAATGTTGTTAGAATCAAATACGAATCACATAAAAACAAAAGCCGATAATTCAATAAAAAATGTACACAGTAGAAATAAAAATAAACACATTAGTATAGGCCTACATATTAGTATTAAGTAGGATTTCCATAATTAAACCAGAAACCGACAATCGAATAAAATGTACACAAAAAATAGATTAATAATAAAAAAAACAACATAGTGGGATACATATTGGCGTTAAGTGATAAATAAACACGATTTACATGATGACACAATAAAAATAAGAAAAAAATATTTAATAAAATAAAAAATAAAATTATAGATTCGGATAAATCAGTCTATTTCTTGATAATCATCTAATCTTCTCCCCCTTCCTATCCAAGCTTTACGCCTTTAAGATCCAAGCAAATGCATAGTGAACATAGTATTTGGTTTCAGAAATAAAAACTCTTCTTAGACGACACGCCGAAAACTGACATACAATATATCTACGACTAGTCCACACCTATGGAGTAACGGTCAGCGCGTCTGGCCGCGAAACCAGGTGGCCCGGGTTCGAATCCCGGTCGGGGCAAGTTACCTGGTTGAGGTTTTTTTCCGGGTTTTTCCTCAACCCAATACGAGCAAATGCTGGGTGACTTTCGGTGCTGGACCCCGGACTCATTTCACCGGCATTATCACCTTCATTCCATTCAGACGCTAAATAACCTGGATGTTGATACAGCGTCGTAAAATAACCCAATAAAATAAAAAATAAATATCTACGACTATTTCTAAACGGACTTCATTGTGTGTAGCAATATTTTCTAACGAGAACCATTCATTATAGGTAGATAATACAGAGCCGATGCTAATGGCATGTTTTCTTGAAAGACACCGGCATGTATAAAAAGCGTTACCACGGAAAGTGTAGAGCGCTGTTACAAATCGGCCTTACTTGTAAGCCACCAACATCCCCCACTTCCATTCTATTCTGAAAGCTGTGGTTCATCCATCATACGCTCTCGCTGCTCTTTAACGATCATCACTTTCATCCGGGCTCTAGTCTGCACAGGATATAAACCCGAACAAATGTAATCATTAGGAAACGGATTTCTAGGTGCTAAAAAAGAGAAATTTAGGACTTCATAAAGTCTAATTTACAACTTTTAGGAGTTTATATAAATTTAACAATTAATAATTTTAACTTTAGTAAATGCTCCATTTTAGGTGGAATTTATGTACAAAGAACTGGTGTTGACAATACTGAACCGAAGACTCAAATCCTATCAGTAGCGCGAAACAGTGAAACAGACTGATTGGTCAGTTTCATTTCGCATAACGGGGATGCACTGAGGCTAAAAATAATTTGTAAGCTCTCACCTAACGTGAACAATCTACCACCTCATTTAAGCTAGGATGAACTTTTCCAAATCAACTTTAGTTCCAGGAAATTAGGTAAAATCTACTTCTTTCCTCTTCCATGAACAATAGGGAACGAACTTACCAGATCAGTGTTTGCAAGAGAATTTTTTACATTTTAAATAGCATTTTTTGTAATTTCTTGGGCATTTTTGCATTTTAGTACCGATATTTTTATTTTAAATATAGGTACGCAAAAAAAATTAAAAAAGCGCTTTTAAGATACAAACATAGTTTTTATGCTAATATGTTTTCGCGGGATATCAGCCGAGTTAAGATTTTGGAATGCTCCAAGCTTTCGACTGCTATCTCTGCAGCCATCTTCAGGGAAGTGATGTCCGAACAGAAAGTCGAAAGTCAGATGCATATGAAGAAAGTCAGAGGGAGGCAAATGGAGAAATTCCACAGATTGGCCCCCTCACAGCCAGGCATCCAACCGCTGGACAAGAACAAACTTGTCATTAATGTATCAAGTAAAACATTGGACGAAGACACCATATCGGTACTAGCCAAGGGCCTAAATTTCGTTCCAGCTCCAAGAAAATATCCAGTCAAGGACATTATCAGTGGAGTGGAGCAAGCTATCTCCTCTCTTCCTCCTGGAATATCTGAAGAAGTGAGAAGAGATGTCTGCCGAATAATCAACACAGCCAGACCACCCAAACCCAATATCACGAGGAATGAACGACTAGCGCTCCGGGAGCTACGTGAAGATGAGAGTATAGTCGTTCTCCAGGCCGACAAAGGAAACGCTACGGTGGTGTTGGACTCTTCAACGTACCACCAGAAAATTGTTGAACTACTAGCAGACACGACCTACAAGAAACTGACACGTGATACCACTAACAGGATCATAAGAAGAACCACCACGCTGCTGAAATCTTCCTCGCTGCCTGCCGAGGTTATAAAAGTTCTACTACCACACTCGGCCACACCACCTCGGATTTACGGGCTCCCCAAGATCCACAAACAAGGGCTACCATTACGACCCATTGTTAGCACCATCGGGTCGCCCACATACCACCTGGCCAAGCATCTAACCAACATGCTCCAACCCCTGATTGGAACGTGTGAACATCATGTGAAAAACTCTACAGAATTTGTTAGAATTCTGGAGAACATCAGAGTGGTCCCATCAGATCTACTAGTGAGCTTCGATGTAATTTCACTCTTCACAAAGGTTCCGATAAAAGAGGCTCTTGAACTGGTAGCGGAACAATTCCCGGATGATATTCTACAACTCTTCCGACTGGCCTTGACTACTACTTACTTCACGTACAACAGTGAGTTCTACGAACAAACCGACGGCGTGGCAATGGGCTCCCCGCTGTCACCTGCTATTGCTAACTTTTACATGCAGCACTTCGAACACCAGGCCCTAGACTCAGCCACACACAAGCCGAGCCACTTCTTCCGCTACGTAGACGACACCTTCGTGGTCTGGCCGCACGGACAAGACAAGCTAAAAGAGTTCCTACAACATCTCAACAGCATCCACGCGAATATCCAGTTCACCATGGAGGTGGAGTCAGAGGGCTCACTGCCGTTCCTGGATATCCACATACACAGGAAAGCAGATGGTACTCTCGGACATGGCGTGTATAGAAAGCCGACGCACACAGATCTGTACCTGAATGCACTCAGCCTCCACCACCCTTCGCAGAAGAAGTCCATCCTGACTAGTCTACTACATCGCGCCACAGTCATTTCCGATATCAACAACTTGCCTGCAGAAATGGACCATCTTCGTAGAACACTACAACAAAACAACTACAGCCGGAGAGACATCAACAAAGCCCTCAAACAAGTTACCACGAGATGTAACACAATAGACTTAGACAGCAAGCAAGAACCGACAAAGAAAGCTTTCATTCCATTCTGCGGGAGCGTGTCACAAAATAAGCAGAATCCTCCAGAAGGTAAATATCAAAACCATCCATAAACCACAGAGCAAAATCCGGAGTCATCTACGTCAGGTTAAAGACAGTCAGGGCTTAAGGACTCCAGGGATTTACAAGATTCCATGCGAGTGTGGCGAAGTATACATAGGGCAGACTGGCCGCACAATAGAAGACAGAATCAAAGAACATAAGAGGAACCTGAGGCTGTATTACCCGGAAAAATCTGCAGTGGCGCAACACAGCATAGAAAAGGAGCATAAAATACTGTTTGACCACACCAAGGTCATTAACAAATCAAGCCACTACTGGGATCGTACAATCAAGGAGGCCATAGAGATCAAGCTGGAGAAAAACAACTTTAACAGAGACAGTGGACTCCAGCTCAGTCAGGCATGGACACCGGCCTTAGACCAACTCAGGCCCTCTTATAATCAAGGTCATGAAGATCACGGACCGAGGACGGCAACCGATTCCAACCGGCGGAACAGGGCTCGCCGCCCGCCAAACTTCACGCAGGAATCCCGGGAGGGGCGGAGCTTACGAGCGATGACAATTCCCGGCCCCGGATTGGCCGATCCGCCAACCAATCCCGTTTCACCTGAGACAGCCTAACATCTATATAACTTTCGACCTATACGGACACCGCCTGTCCCGGTTCCCGTTGCGGAGATCCTTGAGCTTCGTCCCCCTACCACCATCCCAGTCCCTTCAGGACTCCCACGAAAGCCCACCCCTCCCAAGTTAGCTCCCAAGGTCACAGAGTTGACACGTGTTGACTTGCCCGGTCCTAGCGGACTGAATAGCCGTGGTGTTACGGTCTTGGCTGATGAAGTGCCGCCGATTCCATCTGGGTCCGGCGCACTTCAGGTCATTAAGGCCAAAAAGAAGAAGAAGAAGGGCTCAGCTAAGACTGAGCAGGGCGGCATTCCTTCCGCTAGTGAGCTCACCAAGGAAGAGAGATCGGCTCACTCACGTGTCGGAGAGTGAGGACGATGGAGATGATGTTGAGACTGCCCTCACTAGGCGACGTGGTGATATCCCACCCGTTATTATTACGCCAGCCTTCACTGGCTCGCTGGGCCGACTGAACTTAGAGTTCAAGGCCGAATACGAACCGTTGGGCTTATGCTCGTACAGGGCGCGCGGCGGGACGGCCGTGAAAACTGTTTGCGAAAGGGACTACGCAAATCTTTGCAGGTTCCTGACCGAACGGGGAGTAGCGTACAACTTGCTGCGCCCCAAGAACGGCAAGCCTCTGCGATTCGTTCTAAGAGGAATAGATATCCACACAGATGAGGAGGACATCCAGGGCGACCTGGAATTCCAAAGCATAATCGTCCGGCGAGTGACGAGGATGCACTCATCAAGGACAAAGGCCAAACTCCCAATGGTCATTGTCGATGTGGAGAATTCCCCCGAAACCCGGGATAGAATGAGAGCCTTGCGTCAGTGCTGCCTGATGAGGGTAACAGTTGAGGACTACGTCCCCAGCAAGCGCCCGCCTCAGTGCAGCAACTGCCAGTGGTACTACCACACGCAGGCTAGCTGCAAAGCGCAGCCTATGTGTCGAGCTTGTGCACGCCCCCATAAGACTAAAGATTGTCGCAAGCCGCACGATGTTCCCGCTACATACGCACTCTGTACTGGCGCTCACACCGCCAATTACGGAGGTGTCCCGTAGCATTACAGGTTAGAGATGCCACGGAAGGAACGAGCAGGGCTGCCCGACGGAGGAGGGCAGAGCTCGAGGAACAGCGGACGCTCCAATACGAGTGGCTCCGGCAGCAGCGGGTGGAGCGGGCTGCGAGGCAGCAGCAGCTGTTCCGAGAACAGCAGCCGCAGCCACAGGCTCGCGCCCCTGTGCAGGGGCCCCGTGCGGAGCGACGCACGGAACTCGGGCCGGTCCGCCAACAGCAGCAGCAAACGCAGCAGCAGAAGGCGGACATCCCTTCGCTTTTGGAGGTGCCCGTTGCCGCGCCTCTGTGGTCCACCGTGGCAGCGACAGCCCCCCAAACTGCTGCCAATAATGTAGGACCCCTTTCTCAGCGCCCTAAGCGCAACAGGGGCAGCAGAAAAGCCACCAAGGCTACCACGGTAGAGTCCATCTCCGCCCCTGTCCCACAGGCCCAGCAGGAAGCTATTGCAAGCACCTCGAAAGGCCCGACCGGTCAAGGCGCGACCTTGGACCAAGTTCAGCACTTTGCCGAGGCGTTGCAGTTAGCAAACCCTAACCTCCCGCTCGCCCCAATATTAGAAGGATTAACCAGAGTGATAGTTCTCCTTATGGAGAATCCTATGTCTGCCCTCCCGGAGATATTTAAGCTCCTAACCTCCCTCGTTTCTCTCAATGGCCAGACGAAGTGACGGAGTTGCTAGGATGTGTATATGGAACGCCAGGGGCCTTAGACATGATAGACATGAGTTCAGGGCTTTCCTAGACGCTAATAATATAGACGTAGCATTTATAACAGAAACGTTCCTGACACCCCAAGTAAATTTAAGATGCGCGGGGTTTAAAGTCTATAGACAAGATAGAGCAGGTAGAAGAGGCGGAGGTGTAGCGGTGTTCGTTCGTTCTACGATCGAGCACTGTGAGTATCTCCTTCCCCAGCTAGCGGCATTAGAGGCAGTGGCTATTAGAGCCTACATAGGCAGACTCCCCTTTCTGCTCATGGCTGCCCACTGTCCTCCGGGCATACTAAATGAACGCGATTTAGATATAGTGACAAGTCTATCCGATAGATTCGTAGTCGCCGGCGACCTCAATGCGAAGCACGCTAGCTGGAACTGTCAACGCCCCAATCGGCAGGGCGATAGGCTTTTTCTTAATTCTACAGGAAACGGATACGTCGTGATGGCCCCTAGGGAACCCACACACGTACCGGATGCTGCAAATCAACTGCCTGACATATTAGACATCGCTCTGGTGAAAGGTCTTACAACTAGAGCGAGACTAACAACCCTGGATGATCTTCCGTCCGACCACCTACCGGTGATAATGGAGATCATGCACCCAGTCGAACTCTCCCCAACCGCTGAGAAATTCAACTACAAGGCGGCAGACTGGGTGTTCTTTCAAGACCAGGTAGCCGCTACGCTTCCACCACTCCCCCCTGAAGTCACTCCGGCAGGGATAGATAGGTCAGTTAGCGACCTGACGGAGTGCATAAAGAAGGCAATGGTTGCTGCAATACCGAAACGGTCTTCACAACCGGGACGGATGCAGCTGCCAGCCTATATTAGAGACCTAAAGATCGCCCGCAATAGAGCAAGAACATTGTGGAAGCGTACTAGGTTAGATCAACATAGAATAGAAATGAACCGCTTGCGCAGGCGGATCAGTGAGGCGGTCCACGAAACGGTCGTGGATGCTTGGAAATCCAAGGTTGAAACGATGGACAGCAGAAACATGTCAGATGTCTGGCGTGTATCTCGAGCTCTGTCCAATCCGTCTCAATCTATTCACCCATTAGTAGTCGGTCCAGATGTCACGGCCTTTACTCCTGAGGAAAAGGCTACCGCACTGGCAGACGTGCTAGAGACCACTTTTCAACCCGTGGAACAAAATTTAAACTTGCCCCATATCAGAGCTGTTGAGGAATCGGTTCGAGACCTCCTTAGCAGGGAGCCGAAAAATGGGATACGACCTACGAACACCCACGAGGTCGCCCATTTCATTCGTCGCCTCGGCCCTCATAAGGCCGCAGGAGCCGACGGTATCCAAGGAATTATATTGCAGCATCTCCCAAAGTCAGCTATGAAGCGCATAGCAGAGATAATTAATAACATCTTGGCTTCCGGTCACTATCCCATTCCCTGGAAAGAGGCTCAAGTAGTTCTCTTTCCAAAGCCCGGAAAGGATAAGACGAATCCAAGCAACTATAGGCCTATTAGTCTCCTCAGTTGTCTCAGCAAACTGGCGGAGCGGGTCATACATAGACGCCTCACTGAAGTAGTGTTGCCCCAAATCAGGAACGAGCAGTTCGGTTTCCACCCTGGTCATTCCACTACACTCCAGGCACTCCGCATGACGGAGGACATTACCTGGGCTATGAGCACGAAGCGTGTAGTAGCTGCAGCTTACCTGGACATCGAGCGAGCATTCGACAAGGTCTGGCATGAGGGACTCCTCGTTAAGTTACTGGGCATGGGAGTCCCAGATGGAATGATACGCCTCATTTCTAACTACCTCCGAGGCCGTACATTCAAAACCCGTGTAGGCACTAGTTTCTCCACCCCCCGTGAAATTCACGCAGGAGTCCCACAGGGTTCCATTATCGGGCCCATACTTTTCAATATATGCATTAATGACCTCCCGTTTCGCTATATCCACGGCAGAAGTAGTCATCTGTATATCTATGCAGACGACACTGCCCTCTTGGCGATGGGCAAAACCTATAGATTAGCGTCCCGTAGGTTGCAGTCGATCTTAGATCACCTCCAGCCGTGGTTCCACGACTGGAGAATCAAGGTCAATGTAGAGAAATGTCAGGCCATACTCTTTTCACTAAGAGCGAGGCTCGAAGACATACCACCACCACCCACACTTTTCGGACGAGAAATGCCGTGGATGAACCAAATTAAATATTTAGGGATCATTATGGACTCTCATCTCAACTTCCGAGATCACATCCAATCCCTTCTTCGTAAGGCCAACGGGCTGATAGTTAGACACTATCCCATTCTGGCGGCCTTAACTCCTGACAATCTGAGGGTAGGACTTACCATGTATAAGGCCCTCATTCGCTCTGTCATTACCTATGCCGCACCCGCCTGGGGGTTTGCGGCAGTGTCCCATCTCCGTAAACTCCAAGTTGTCCAAAACCAGGTGATTCGACTCATTACCCATCTCCCCCGAGTCGCCTCGAGAAGAAAGTTCCATGATGAACTAGAGTTGCCAACCATAAATGAGTTCATTGCTCGACTGGCTAGGAACCTGTATGCGGAAGCTCGTGCTAACCCCAACCCGCTCATATCTGGCCTCGGCCAGTATGATCCTAGGTTACGGCGTAGACACCAGACAGGTCCATTAGCTATACTATTGAGACAGGAGGACAGGGAGGCTGGCGTTACTCCCAGGTTTTGGTAGCTACGACTCAACTCCATGAGACTCCTTGGATAGTGCAACCGCTTTAAAATGACCTTGTCTTAACTGGGCTAAACAAAATCCCTCCATAACATTATCTACTTTTGTTGATCGATGGAAATCTAATAGAGCCAATTGGCTAGTATATATCCATCGATTCATAGAGTCATTCAACCTAAGAGCCAACTGGCTAGTCTCTGATATTGAGACAACTCATCCTGCCTAAGGTTTTTCCGTGGTTTTCCTAAGGCGCTAAGACAAATGTCGGGATGAGCCCTAAAAGAAATGGGCCACGGACCTGCACTCATATCCCCATGAATCTCCCTAATTAACAATTACATCTCTCCCCCCTCTTCGCAATTGAGCCATCATATAGCCAAATGGCTGGTCTCGAAATTGAGACAAATCAACAAGGCTCATAACCTCCTACATAATAGCCAAATTGGCTAGTCTCTTATATGAGACAACTCATCCTACCTAAGGTATTCCGTGGTTTTCCTCAGGCGTAAGACAAATGTCGGGATGAGCCCTATAAGAAATGGGCCACGGACCTATATGCCCTTCCCCATATATATTCCCACCTTTATTATAAATTATGTATGTCCTAGTTCAGATAATATTAATAGTCTATTAAACATACGAGGTCACTCAATAAGTCGCAAATTGAAAGGACAGGGACCTCAAATTGCAGCTTAGATTTCACGGCGCTTCTTCCGACGGCCTTCACCTGCTTTGTCATCGAACAACAGATGACAGCGTCTTGCCATCCTAACGGCAAACACCAGCCAACTCCTCCTCGCCCCGTTCCGTGATCAATTGATCAATCTCAGCCCCCCTCGCGTATGTGGTACCTAAGAGGTTACGTCCAATTTCGGCTTCCCCTTCAAAATTTTCTAGAGCTCCTTCAGGGGAGCAGCGTAAACCGCAGTGAGACTAGTGGCCAACAGGCTTGGAGCTCACATATTTAGTTTTGTACAGCCCCCAACCCCTTGCAAGGACGCGTTTTGCGTACCTTTTAAAATTTTCCTCCCAATTCTCCTTCGATTTTTCGATTTTTCGATTCGGACATCACTTCCCTGAAGATGGCTGCAGAGATAGCAGTCGAAAGCTTGGAGCATTCCAAAATCTTAACTCGGCTGATATCCCGCGAAAACATATTAGCGAACCAACGCCGAGAAAGCCTCAAGTCATACATAGTTTTTATGCATTTATAGTTTAAAGTTCATTTAGGTGTTTTAGATCCTATAAAATTTTAACAGGGGGATCCTGTGTACATGAAACATAAGAGATATCTGAATAACATAGTCTAGGACGTAACAAATAAAATAGGTGCGGAACTAGAAAACTATTTCCTAGTAATCTGTAATTACTATGACTATAGGGCTGAGAGCTAAGATAGCGAACATCACGAACATCGCATACGCAGCTGTGTGTGGCCAGTCCAACTGTGAATAAGGAGAGCTATACGGTATTATGGAAACGTATTATGTGTTGCCTCGGCAGAACGAGGAAAACTCCACTTCCATTACTTTTTTTAATGCATCATCTCTGGATATCCGATATCGTGTATTAAATATGAAAGCACATCCACATATAGATATAGTAACAGGAAAGTAGATAACAGTTCCGACGTAATGTGGTCGATATTCCGAAGTTAATTAAAATGTTAGTCATCGTTATTAACATCATAATCACAAAATTTCAAGAAATTACTCCTACGACACATTCTTCTATTCCACAAATAGGCCTATTTCCGAACATTAATATTATTTTATCTTACAGCAGAGCACTAAGTAGCAGGTCCCTCGTTATGTGGTCAGCATCATACAAGGTCGCCTCTTGATACAGAATAAGAAGACAATCCCAATACTTACTTACAAATGGCTTTTAAGGAACCCGAAGGTTCATTGCCGCCCTCACATAAGCCCGCCATCGGTCCCTGTCCTGTGCAAGATTAATCCAGTCTCTATCATCATATCCCACCTCCCTCAAATCCATTTTAATATTATCCTCCCATCTACGTCTCGGCCTCCCTAAAGGTCTTTTTCCCTCCGGCCTCCCAACTAACACTCTATATGCATTTCTGGATTCGCCCATACGTGCTACATGCCCTGCCCATCTCAAACGTCTGGATTTAATGTCCCTAATTATGTCAGGTGAAGAATATAATGCGTGCAGTTCTGCGTTGTGTAACTTCTCCATTCTTCTGTAACTTCATCCCGCTTAGCCCCAAATATTTTCCTAAGCACCTTATTCTCAAACACCCTTAACCTATGTTCCTCTCTCAGTGAGAGTCCAAGTTTCACAACCATACAGAACAACCGGTAATATAATTGTTTTATAAATTCTAACTTTCAGATTTTTGGACAGCAGAGTGGAGACAATCCCAATACAATATAAATTTCAGACCATTAATTTGGAAGAAACTGATCTCAATATTCCTAGTTATGACCGAATAAGCGAGGTGAAAATTATAAATCGAAAGCCTATACGCGACGAAAAATAGTCTCCTCAAATAAATACTCGTACATCGACTCTGTTGACTGTAAGGATCATTTTCTACCTCCCTCACCCTTCATCTTGCCTTCAGGGCGTGTCCCGACGCTTGGTAACCTTCCATACTTGCATTTCATTACTATGGAGATACGTGGTTCACAGCCTTCTGAATTTCCTAGTGCCACTCTGCCACTTCGGCACGCAGAGGTGACCCGTGCCCGCTGCTGCAGTGACCCTGACCATATCCTGTCGACATCTTACAAAATGCCAACTTTAATAGACACTTAGTTACAGCACAATAAAATGATAACTCCAGAATGCACAGGAATGAACTCTTTTTTCCTCCCCCACCCACGCACACAGCATTCTCGTCCACATAAAATATTAAACTTCATGTTTTCTTTAAATGCGCTACAATGCTGCTACTGCATTAAACAGCATTTTATTTTCTCCATACCAAGACGTGGCAAAATCCAAATAATAATGAAAATAAAGAATAACTCACACGGTTTCGAAGGATGTATCTTAAAGAAACATCGTCGTAAGGTTGGAACCTTGGTTCCTAAGAGTGTGATGTAAACACGTCTTTTATTAAAACTACGTTTTAGGTATAAAGATCCTTCGATACAGACGTACTGTATTTAGTCAAAAATTCCAACTATATCTAGTTTAATGTTAGTCACAATAATCTAACGAATGAATGAAAGGGGAAAAACGGGAGAAGAAACATTTAAAAAGTACGGGAAAACGCGTCCAAGCTCCGATTCTATCGTTTTATTTGAAGGAACATTACAGAATTATGAAAGGGGAAAGCCGAAAATGAACGTAACTTAATAGCTACCACATGTGGGGGCAATATCGAGAGCACGGCAGAAAACAGCAGAGCAGAACTGCCGAAGATGTTAGCCTGACAAGCGAGCGATGAAAAAAAGACGCAGTAGTCTTCGCAAGAGAAGGGATTCGAGCCCTTGCGCTGTGCAAGTGACACTTGAGTAAGCTCGCCCTGAAGTACCGAAGGCGGCAAGTGAAAACCAACAGTAAGGTTTTCTGAAAACTTTGATTTGGAAAACGCCGAAATTTATGTGGGAGGAGGGAGATGTAGGTCTCGGGCAATTTCTTTTAAGAATCATCCCGACATTTATCTCAACGTTTTAGGAAAACCATAGACAGGATGAGTTGTCTCAATTTAGGAGATTAGCCAGTTGGCTGCCAGATGAGTCTAATAAAATATGGACCGATCGACCCTGAGGACATGTGGGGGAAGAGAGTGTATTCTTACCAAGGGAGAAAAAATGTGTGTCGATTAGCTTAGAGATTAGTTGTATGCGATCCTCATTCTGAATGTCGATGGCTAAGAAGTGATACCTTGTATCTACAAAAATAGCCGTTTAGGTTAACTGTTTTATTATGTTCACAAAATTGAAAAGTTATTAATATTTTGTCCTCGAAGAGAAAATCTTGCAAATCAGAAGACTATACAGGATGGAAGTAAAATAATCCTTAATATTGAAAGGGGCGTTAGAGTACACTTACATGAATAGAGTACACTTACGTTTTGTGATTAAATGCACAGTTAATTAGAAAATTAAGTTGAAAGTTTCAGCACTTTGCTAATATCGCCGCTAACACACTGCTCTTTCTTCTCGTAATACAGATGTAAGAGGTAACGAACTCATGTCTGTCTCCCTAGAAGAAGTACCTTCCACCCCCCTCTCTGGCTACGACGTTGCAATCTGCTCGCATCGTTCAGTGGTTTGAAATTAGGGTTTCTTTACTTAATTAAATTTAAAATACACGAAAACCGTGCAAGTTACTGAAATACAATACGCCAGAGAGATAAATGATTCTTTATTAGATTTTCTATCGATATGGACAAAAACCACGATCCTACTCTCAATAGTTACCGAGTAAGAGGGCGTTAAACATTTAGAAAAAAATATATTCTGAGAGAACTATAGACTTTCTACCAATACCATGTTACTACACTTTTTTGCTACCTGCAACATAAGTTATTCGCGCTGAAAATCTGCAGCGTTGTTTCACTTTCATCCTGTATAAAGTTACATTTTGAGAAAAATCAATCTGTAAACAGTTTTTTGATTCACCCGAAAATTTACAGATACTAGATAGGCCTATCACTTAGCCATCGACGTGATTCAGTTGCTAATGGAAACATACGTCGCACTGGATATCGGGAAATAATCTAAAACACCCCATTCAATAATATAATTAGAAAAAGAATGGAGAGAGACTGACCGCGTGGAAAACAATGAGACATCTGGCATGCTACACATAAAAAACTTACACTTTTCTCGTTTCCTGATTCCGTTATCCCGAATTTCTCTATTGACACCTCGATATAGAAATATTTACGCCAAATATAAAAAAGAATGTGACAGGTCCTATGCTTTTTCGTTGTGGCAGTTACAAGCCCCTAAATTCATATATGAAGAGTCCACTGTAAGAATGATGGATGTCATTTGGAATACATTTTGCAGGAGAAGCAAGTGAAAGTTTGAAATTCTTAGCGCTCAAAGCTTAACTGTGATTTTCCGATCATTACTGGACAATGACTATCAGTGTTAATGCCATATATCTCTTCATATATGAGTGACTCATTTCTAACAACAGCAATGAGTAGGATATCATTATATGAAAAATGGTGTTATCAGCAGTCTAGGAGTAATCTGTAAAAACCTGCCCGATACACTACCTTTCTTCGCTACCAATTACAGTAGAACACTCCGGGATGTGAACCCTTAACTCCTGCTACGAAATTAGATGCTCTGGCAGTTCGACTAATAGTATTCATTATTATTACTACAGGTATTATTATCATCATTATTATTATAAAGTCTTATAAGCTATGAAAGCTCTTGGCTGCTGAGTTCACAATACTATTGCACTCTATTGCGACAACCAATTTTCTAGTATCATGAATTTCAAAGGAAAAAAAAATCTTCCTTCAGATTGTCTTCCCAGTGCAGTGATCTTTTCCCTAAAGGAGTTTCTGTGAACACATTTTTACTCTTCTTTCTTCTGAAGCTCATAGCACATGTCCAATCCACCGCAGTCTTCTTGCTTTAATTCTGGCCACAATATCAGGTTCAATGTAAAAATTATAAATTTCTTTATTGTGTAATTCCTTCCATTCCAAAGTAGGATATCTGCATCTCGAATTGCTCCCAATATTTTTCTCAAAATTTTAGTTAAAAAATTTTTAATTTATTCTCATCTGATGTCTCAACAAGCATAGACTAGAATAGGCATGATTAAAGTCTTGTACGAGTATAGCCTATACATACGTCTTTTTTTACAATTAGTTTACTTTTTAATATATCAGATAACGCATAAAACATTTGTTTTCTATATATGGGCATAATTTCTTGTTTTATATTACTGCCATAACCTCTTCAGTCCTGTTGTAGAGTATACTATACATTATTTTATTTTATTTTTTTTTTATTATTTTTTTTTTAATTTTGAAAAATTAAATTTTACAGAAATGAAGAGTATTACTTTTGCAACATTTCTATATCAGAATTATAAATTAGAATTTAAAATTTGGGGGCACCAAGAGTCAAAATTGCTCCAAAATTTGATTCTTTGTGAAGATTTGATTTAGGATTTTTGGAACCCTAGAATGATTATGTGACCTATTTTTTTTTTCAATTAAAATATAAATTCGGGACTGAAGAGGATAAGTAATTGGCGATCTACATTCCTAAGGTGATAAGTGCCAAATCAAGTTTCTGAAATATTGCTGAAAAACACACTGCGCAATGCATGTTGAGATACCTACAACACCGTCTTTTGGCACACGAATGAGTCACTTATAGTTGAGCTACGACAAAGACAATTTAGTATGATATTCTCATATGGATGTTCCTCCCTTATATTGAATAAAATGAAATTTGAAAAAATTGGTACATTTAGAATGTTAGGTCTTTAATTAATGTTCCTATTTGGTTAAACTCGTTCACTTTTTATATGTGTCTGTATTAATTTGATGTTATTTACATTTAAATTACGACTGAGCGCAATAGTAATATACGTTACAAGAGCGGTATGTTGACGTTTTCATGTTCGAGGAAAAGATTGAAAAAGCGAAACGTAGTTGAGTTTTTTTAATTTCCGAGAACATGAAAACAAACATACCGCTCATGTATCGTACATTATTTTGTGCGAAGATCGTTTATTACATACCTGAAAGACGAATTTCTAATTAGTTGCAATGAAATCTCCATGTTGGTTTCTGTTTAATGACGGCAACTTCAGAAAACCAAAATATCTTTCTTCAACATTGTTGCTATAAAATGTTTTCTGTGTTTACTATACTCCAGCAGGCCGTGATATACGTCTGTCTTTTTTTTCCCCCTGTCTATAAATGCGAACTTAAAGCAAACGGTAAGGTTATGTAATAATTTATTTTTCATTTTAATATTTTAACAATATTATTTATATAACATATTGCAGTAATAACATCGGCATCTGGAATCTTGTTGATTTTTTTCACGGCTTCCTTAATGTTACTTGTATCAGGAATGCAATAAGTTTCGTGGAGTAGTAGATTTTACATAATTTTTGCAAATATTTAAAAACAATAATTAACATTGCAATTTAGGTGAAATTGCAGTGGTAAGTTTCCAATTTATAATTATGACTATGTTAAACGTCTCTAAAAATAATATGTTAAAAGCCTAAAGCAATAAAATGAATGTCGCGCTTAAGCGGTAAGAAGAGGGAAATTGTTATGTGTTACGTTGGGAATACTGAATGTGGTATTTCACACTTACCGCGTATTGGTTCTGTGCGGAAAACAAGCAAATACGCACGATCTCGCACAAAATATTTTGTTTTGTCAACATTTATTTTAAGATCAGTTCCTTGTTTAATAACATTTTAATTTCCATTCCCTTTTACAAAACAAAACTAAATCACGGCATACGCCAATATATTAATTTTACTCTGCAGCTTTGTATCAAATTGGAAAGATTTTATTATATGCATAATTTTTTCAATATCTAAATTAAACAGAACAATTGATAAGTAATCTCCTTATTTAACTCTAATAGTAACACCGAAATTGTTGGATATACAATTCTGTATTTTATCTTTATATTCCAACTAATAAAAGCAGTACTCATAATTATTCGTATATGGAGAGAATATGCCACTGGTGCTACAGATTTTCACTTCCAGACCATACATGTGAAGTATAAAGGAAATACTGTGGTGCTGTCTGTCTTGTCATGCAACGTGTCTTCACGAGCACCCCGGCACGCGAAGTCGTGTGACTCCACGCCAGGCGTCGAACACAAGATCTCACAGGTAACTGAACCAAATCGCTCTGGGTCAGGTGCAAGTGCGTTCCCTTTACCCGGACGTCCTGCGTTCAGTCATCGTCCTAGTCATGACTGGTTAGTGATTACAAAACATGGCGGTTCACGTCGACAATTAAACTGCAGGTGTTACTCAACTGGTAGCATAACAGTTTCTCCTCTTTGCGCAATACCTAGCAAGGCCAGTTCACACTAATGCGACTCTCAGATGTATTTTACACTTCCGGTTTTACTGATCCCGTGACGGTACATTGATATTTAACGAGACTCTTAAGCTACATTGTTTATATGACAATAATAGAGAGTGTTCAAATGAAACCTCCCTGATTTCAAATTCTAATTTTAACGAAACTATTAGTCCTAGAGAACTGCGGTATCATATAAAGCAACTCAAAAAGTTTTGTATTGTCTATTCTATTCTTTTGTTGCAAAGATGACAACAGCACAAGAGAGCTCAATGCGTGGTGTAGAACGAAGTCACCGATTACGGTCCAAAGGAATTTCAGACTAACGTAGGCTACCCTGAACGGGAGCCAACAGACGTAAAGACAATTAAGACGTGGTTTGATAAGTTCCTAGCCACGGGGAGAGTTAAACGTTCCGATGTCGTAATGTATTAGGTCCCAAAAGTTCTGTCTGTAGCCAAGATGTAAAACAAGCTTAAGGACTGTTAAACTGCTGTCCGTCCTACTTCTATATTATTTCAGTTGGGACATAAAAATCTGCCCGTATTTGAAGAGCATACATAAGGAGAGGTTTCATTGTATTCACTGAAAGAAATTTCATCCACAGTAGCTCTGTTTGCACGATATAACAAGAAACGAACTCTGGTTCTATTTGGAAAAGAGGTAGGTATCAGATTTTTGAAATAGGTGGTCATTATGACAAAACGGCGGCAACTGTCTTAATACAGAAACACAACTGATAATCTATTGTTGGTTACTGATGCATGCTCCTGTTTTTAATCTCTTGTAGCACCAGAGCCATGGAAATGGTAGGAATAAATCTGCCAATCTTGTCGCCACTCGTCCTATTTCCAGAATTAATGTGCTAAAGTTAGCAATGTCTTCTATGAGACATTTCAGTATTGTTCAATTTCATTTCAAAATGCAATTACCGTTATTACGATGGAGGGGGGGGGAAGAACTGGCCATCCTACCCCATGATCTTTTGGCTCAGTTGCCTCATGAGTAGTGTCATTTAATTGGTATTTTCCGGTCTCTGATCGGATCAAAAATCCTGATAGAACTGATATTTAATCCTTGTGGTGAATTTCGGTGAAGTCCGGAGGGTTTAACTAGTCAAATCCACTCTCCTCACCTTCACGCTGGGGTCCTCTGGGATCTTTTAAGATGCGAAAGAGAAAGTAGTGTGCGGAAAGCATTTATCTTTCCCAAGAAAAACTGTAAACATGCTTAAACTGATCAAGAAGAGAAAAGGAATTGGCTAGGTCACTGGCTGAGAAGAAACTGCTTACTGAAGGATACACTGGAAGGAAAGATGGAACGGGAGAAGAGTTCGAGGCAAAAGATGATATCAGATGGTATACATTAAGATATATGGATCATATGCGAAGACTAAGGGGAAGGCAGAAAATAGGAAAGATTGGAGAAAGCTGGGTTAGCAGTGAAAGACCTGCCCTTGGGCAGTACACTACATGGTGGATGATAACCTCTGCACCAAAATTAAACTGGTAATAGATCATGAGGAGAGATTTGAACTATCTCAATAAGTTTTTTCTCTAACATTCACAATTTTAAAGAAAATTGTTATGTTTCTATGAAGCATTTGGCAACATCACGGCTACTGCAATAACTCTACCAAGATCGGTCGGCACTCCTTACCTCCCCCCCCCCCTCTGCTGTACTCAGTCGGTGACGCGCGACAGTGCGCTACGTTGCATGATTTATTTTAACGATTTTCACAATTATTCAATTTAAATTCATGACTAAACAGTTTGATATGCAAAAAGTGATTCAAGACTTTCAACTGTTCAGATTATTTTTACCTATCTGCTTGTATAGCAGTCAGCCATTTCTCTAGGGCCATTGCCGCAATAGAGCGCTGCAAACACTGGGCATTGCTTAACTGTACTTCATCGAAGGAAAAGTGCAATAAAAGTTTTGTTACATTTAACATGCAGAATCACCTCTTAAATTTTGGTGCATCGGCTCCTCTCCACTCTGTATATGATATGAATAGAAGAAACAGAAGTGATTCAACACTTCTCGTAAGTCATAACGAGTAAAAAAGTCACAAGTAACATGGAAATAGACAAATGTATGGCCGTTTTATGGAAAGATGATGTTTCAAGGCTGTGGGCTGATGAAGCGTGGCTGCCACAGTGCTTGCAACCGGCTTCCTGTCAGCGAGTGGCCAACAGAACATCGCCACGCGCGGCAGCTTAAACCGTGCAGTGGAAGAAGTAACACACTTAACTTTGATTTGAAATTAATCAGTACGGTGTGGACTCTTACTTTTTTACACATCCTAAAATCAGATGAAAACAAACAACATGCGTAGAATTAGTAATTTTTTTCTATTTTACGAAATATGTCGCTTAAGATCCGCCAAGGTACCTGACATGCACTTACAGCTGCGGAAAATTGCAAATAAAATCCAACTAGGTAATTAGCCCAAGCAGGATTCCAACTCACGCCCAATTACAGTCTCATATTCGTGGCTACAATATTTCTCTCATTCATTCATACTGTTCTCTCCAAGGACAAGTCTTTCACTGCAAACCCAGCATTCTCCAATCTTTCCTACTTTCTGCCGTCCTCTTTGTCTACTTAAATGATCCATAAACCCTTTGAAGCACAAATTAATTTTTTAAGCTTTTCATATCATGGATCATAACAAATCTTCGATCAATTTTTTTCAACATTTTAACTTTGCACACAATTTCAAAACATAGATGGCACCTCTATGTATACTTAAGAGGTGGTTCCTTGGTGGAATATCTATGCCATAAAATTCAGAAAGAAAGAAAACGGTGGTTCTTCTGAACAACCACTGTGCTGCAAAGGGTTAATGTCGTCTATCATTCTTCTGTCTCGAACTCTTCTCCCGTTCATCATTCCTTCCAGTGCATCCTTCAGAAGACAGTTTCTTCTCAACCAGTCACCCAGCCAATTCCTTTATGTTTGCGGGTTTTCTTGGGAAAGATAAATGCGGTAGCTTCCCGTTGCTTTCCGCACATCACTCTCTCGTTCGCACCTTAGAAGATCCCAAAGGACCCCAGCGTGGAGGTGAGAAGAATGGATTTGACTAATTAGGCCCTCCGGACTTCACCGAAATTCACCGCAAGGGTTAAATATCAGTTCTCAGGATTTCTGACCCATCAGAGACCGGGAAATCCCAATTAGCCCTTGCCCCCCGTATTTTGTATTTACATTACCACCAATAACAGCGCCTGAGCTTTAACAATACAACTAGGCAACACTGCTTAAGCGCGAATAGCTCGTGTTGTTCTGGGAGACTAAAATGCCGCGATCTCCATGAACTAAGTCGCATAAAAAAGCGTATAACATCAAGATCAATGGAGAGACGAGATCTTAAAATCCAGGTGTGTCAAAATAACTTCCTTGTACATTGTCAGATTCCCAATGTCTTTTAAATTTTCTTTTTGCCTGATGACTCCAAAACATGCACAATTTTCCGAATTAAAGGAAGTAATTAATTAAAGAGACTTACTCGTGTATTTAAAGCAGAAATTTAAAAAATAACCTCCAAGTTACGAATTATCAATTTATCCGAATTTACGTCGTGCTTTTCTATTAATACTTTCAGTGGTTGTTAAAAAGGCACCGACGTGGTCTACGGGTAACGAACGGAATTCGTGCACTGATGCTAAGCTCGGGCGTTAATTTGAATCTTCCTTTGGCTGAATCCTTGGTTTTGTTCCCTCCCCCCAACCGAGGTTTCCAGCAATTGCATGGCGAATATCAAGTAATCTCATGTCGAATCCTCGGAATCGTTAGAAATTCCAGCAATGCTAGGTAACTAGTTGATGATAGCATCATTAAATAACCAATTAAAAATTAACAGAATTTAAGGAAATTCCAATGATTGTGTGAAACGTCTATATTCGAATTAAAATAATAAAATACAAAATGTAGTATAATTTCTTTAACATCGTAGTTATTTTATTTCATATTAAATTACTATACCTATAAACCCATATAGCCAATATTTCCATAACTTGTGTGGAAAATTTCTAGGCATATTAAACAGAGAACGGAAAGAAACAAACCATGTGGACCACGAGGCTCTAAATTAATCTTACACTTCTGTTTTCATGGTAACACGAGTGACGCCAGAGTAAACCTTTCATGTCAAAAACGTTCAAATTCTTCTCTCTTGTACCTTGAACATACAGTACACTTTCACGTCGAAATTATAGTCTAAACAAACTACTGGGATCACCTGTTCGACTGGTTTACCAAATGTCCACGTTTCACCACGAATTAGTCATATCTTTGAAGACCATTGTATTTCTTTCAACTTGTCTCTCCATACTTGAAATACTCTCTAAGAAGAATGCACTGATCTAAGTAAAAACAGTAATAACATAAAAGTATTTGTTGTTGTGGTATCCCTGAATGTAGTCCGCATTTCGAAGCATGGTTCCTTCTTCCTCTGATAAGCAGAATTCACTTTTGTTCCTTCATGGTTCTTGGTTTCAAGGTAAGAAAAAGCAGACATCCTCGCGCAGTGGTGCGGCAACACCCTTTCTCCCCGGCGACGTCACTATTTATACACGCACGGTCACGTGACTCCATTAAATTAGTGCATCATAGGCTAAACGCGGATAGGAAACATAATATTACTTCCGGGTCCAGGTACGCTACTGTCACGGCGACATATACGGCACGGCACGTGTCGAACAATAGACACTTCTCAAACAAAAGACGCTATTGTTTCTATGATGACCAACAGCTCTAAATAAGAGACGCAGGCTAGCAACGCCATCGGCGATATTCAGAACTTCCATATTCCACTTTTTTCACTCGTGTGAGATCGGCGTTCAGACTTTTACTGGAGGTATAAATTCCATGTGAGCTACACGTGTGGAACTGTTACAGGAAAATTCAGAGGGTTGATGGCGTAGATCAGTGCTTCTCAACCGCCGGGCCGCGGCCTGGTACAGCCAGTGCCAGCGTTTTTGGCGCGTGTCCTTGAGTACATAGCCAGTCACTGAGCATTTGTTGCCAGGGTAGCTGAGAACGGTACCACCCAACACGTTACGTCAGCAAACTGCCAATCACAGTTGTCAGTCTTATTGCCTACTGACCGCGTCAAAGAAAGATATTCGCACTTTGCGTTTCTGGGGTGTGTCCTTGAGCACACTGTCCAGTCAGTGGCATCTGTTCCCACTTCGGATGACAGTGGTACCATTTCCTGAACAGATATGACCTCCGCAATAACATAGTTGTCAGCTTTCTCGTTCACAGAAGATACTCGCTCTCAATGTTCCCATTACTTATTTCATGCGCCAGAAACGGTGGCTTTGGTTATACTGGGCCCTGACATCAATTCTGCAGTGCCTGGGAAAAGTGACATGTCAGTTTCCACAAACCTTTTTTGATAATTTATTGACAACTTACGGAACATCTGCTCGCTTGGAAAAAGAGACTAAGTATTTCTCCCATTACAATAATTCATACAGAAAAAAATCAAATGGACATAAACCAGTGTAAGTTGTCAATAAATTATATTGATAATTATCAAAAAAGGTTTGTGGAAACTGACATGTCACTTTTCCCAGGCACTGCAGAATTATACCAGCCCGCGAGATATTTTTCTGCAACTTGTCATTTTACTTTTCCAAGCATTTTTCCGCATTGCTATATTCATAGATAAAAACCTTGCCTCCGAAAAAAATGGTACCTGAGCTTAACGAAGTCTTGTCTCAATTTGATACAATTACTGTACTAATATAGAAACAGTGCTTTAAATACAAGGGTTATTCCATGCAAAACAGTGGGACGCAAACATCAATGGTCCAAAGTTGGTTCATTTTTATACATTTCGCTCTGAATATGACATACGAAAACCACATGCAATATGATATCTTCAAGTGTAGTTGTATGTTACAGAGAATTGAAATATGGAGGCTCCTGCTTACATGCTTATGCTAAATAATGTCTACACTTCTATTATATTTTCAGATAGGAAGATACAGAACCTTTGAAACGTACTTAATTTTGGTGGAATGTGGAAAATTGTTGCCACAGAAAATTAATAAAACTTTTTTTAATGTGTTAATATAAAATGCAGCATATCAATTTTAATTATTTTATTCACAATAATAAAATAGATCGTACTGTCTTTAACCTATTAAAGTTTCAAAACTGAGTGTTTAATATGAAACTGAAAACAATTAAAAACAGCTCACTGCGAAGCAGTCTGGCGCGACCTAACCTTCTCCCCTTCTCCCTTTAAAAATTGCACGTACAGTACGATTATCAAAGCTCGGAACTTGGGGACTTGTGTGTCGTGCGCATGACTAAGGTTACAGGTACAACGTATACAAAGCTCACCCTGCAAGTGCTCAGGGACAGTCGTGTGTACTAAGAACGTGGTCACATCGAATGGCAAGAAGACGAACGAATAAACTGTGTCATGTCGAAGCAAATGACATTCAGAGAATTACAGGTAAACGGTCTGTTAGAGGAATGAGAAAATACGTGGTATTCGAATGGGTATTATAGAAGTTTGAAAATATATTTCTTAAATTTTAGGTACAGAATTTCGTGAAGGAATTCTGAGGAGATACATTATTTTCTTCGAATGAAGAGTTTATATTTTGTAAGTTGTGCCACACATAAACTAGAGACTGGAAACGGGCATTCATTGAAAGACATTGCAGTCTCTTAAATCGGTGGAAAATTTGTCCATAGCCATGGATCAAGTCGTAGTGGAACCTTCCCTAGCAGTGACATAGAAATTGAAAACTATTTTCGAGAAAAATTTAGAATACTTATCTTTCTCAGATACGAGATCAGCTAGTAACTGCTGAAAATCGAACAGGAAACAGTGACAGTGAAAACATTCAGTATTTTAAATTTGCTCCCGTCACTTCATGTGACGTGGAAATAAGTTTCTTTCGTTTCAAATCATGTTTAACTAACAGACGAAGAAGTTATGGATTCGAAAATCTTCGAATCCATGTAGTCATATACTGTAATAAAATGTACAGAGCAGAACTGTAAATTTTATATATATATTCTTTAAAATTACGTGTTTCAAGCTACCATAATATTATCAATATGTTGTTCCGGCCAGGAACCACCTTTATAGCAGACCTGACAGTACCTCTGTGCTGGAAGCGGGAGTTTGTTGACATTGAAGTCCGGTCGCTTAGCCACGTTCAAAGACACAAGTCCCCAAGTTCCGAGCTTTGACGATTATTTAGTCCTGACAGTCGCCCGCGATATGCGCCTGGGTCAGGCGAGTCCATTTAGTTACGCCGAGGGGTGTTTGGGTTAGTCACTCGCTTGCCTTCGGACCGATCGGATGCCATGCGTGCGGTAGAGTGGTATGTTGCTAGTACAATTAAGTTGTACTGCATTCCTTTACCGACCACTCGCCCTTACCTCTACTACTATTATTTCCCCTCTTTCGCATTGCCGAGCTGTCAGAACTAAATAATAATCGGTCTTTACTGCCTAAAGTCTGTCTGCGCCTGCATGCAGCAAGCGTCTTGGATTACCATTTCTCTAGGAACCTCTGATGAACTTGAGAATGTCTTGATGGTTATTTTTCCATTAATGAGCACAACACAATGAGTGTTTCGTGTACCGGCAACTGTCCTTAAGCCAACAAATCATTCGGAGTTCAGGAATTCTAATTCAATTCCACGTTCTTCACTGGTCGCATAACAAAAATAAATTCCTGAAACATTAGCATTCGCCGATACGTACAGTTCAAGAGGAGTATTATATGTATATACCAACACACGTCATCATAACATCACAAATATTTATGCACAATTAATCACAACGTCAATAATGTTTTAATATTAAATTTAAATCTATATAAAATTTTAACATATATGTATAAATATGACTATATTTTATATTTTATCAATTTTGATTTTTAACTGTTAACCAACACATATAACAAAATATTGTAACTTGAGTCCTATGTAGACTATGCATACACCATGTCACGTACAATTTTGGCAAATTAGTAAATTCAAATGCAAATTAATTGAAATCAATACATCCCCTATAACTATATTAAGCTATTACTAACTCAAGACCACTTCTTACTGTTACACAATATATAAATTAATATTTCATTACAAGCCTACATTTTACTTATGTTAGATATCGTTAAACAATTATATATCTGATGATGCCGTACAGGCGAAAACGTTTATACTTTTCTTTTAGTAATATGTTGTAGCAAATGTTAATTTGCAGTAAGAATGATGTCATAGATAGAAAATTTAAATAAATATATATTTCATAACCTTGTAATTGACTTATAGGAAGACCAAAAATGGACCCATACTAAAGCAACCATACGGCAGTAATTAAAAACCCATTAAAAACGAAAATAAAACCTACAACACTAAGGTAAACTTTTGTCCCTACGATAGCTGAGTGATTTAGATCTTCGGCCTGCCACGCAGATGGCCGTTTCGAGTTCTAGTCAGAAAAATCCAGTGATATTTTACGGCGGACAAAGTCGCGGTTGGGATTTATCTCAGGGTTTCCCACATTAAACACCAACACAATTCCAATTGTTGAAAAAAAAATCGCTCTACACTGAAAACGGTATGCCAAAAATAATCTTCGCGTCATGAGAGTGCAAAAAAAGAGAAAAAAAATAGTATTTTCGAAAGAAAACACACAGAGAAACTGTTTGTTCTGATCACAGATATTTATTGAGTGATTTCTTCAATACAAGATAGATTGTGCCAGGCTTGACGTTGTCTGTAAGTGACCCTGAAACCGGACATACGTTTTTGCAGCTTGCGTAACACAACCTGAGATCCCGACTTCATGTCCGTGTAGTTCCAGCAAGGACACTTAATGCGTGTGGAGGGGATAAGACTTGTTACTAAATAAACAACTTGACATTCTGAACGAACAGTTGTTCCACTACTACAGTTGTTTATCCTAAGAACGTGTCAAAGTTTAGAAAATAATTTCTAAGCACATACTGAACTTAAAAACGTTTCCGTTACCGGTACGTAGCAGCAAAACTTTAAACTTTAAGATCATGATGATGATAACTAGAATAATAATAATAATAATAATAATAATAATAATAATAATAATAATAATAATAATAATAATAATAATCATAATAATAATAATAATAACAGTGACGAAAATAATACACAAATAGTAATACCAAATAAATAATAGGCCTAATAACAATAAGACTGATAAAATAAATATAAAAACCACTTAGCGAGAGTTAACACAATTCTTACAAGCATATAGGTTGTTATGGGTTTTGAGTACACAAATTCTAACACGGGGTTCTTTGTATGAAATAAAACCAATACTTCTAATGAAATATTTTTCTACAACGCATACTTTAACCAATAAAAAGTAAATTGTGTGGAAAGTTTCGTTGCTGATATTTTCATATCACTCTAAAATTTTAAGGTTTTCTATGAATGTCACGAAAGATATTAAAAAAGGACAATTTATATCTCTGTCTTTTTTGCATAAACTTAACCGTTTAGTCTATTCACAAATTAATGCTCAAATTTTATTATCTTTACGTTCCTTGTAACTAAATTATTAGTATTGTACAGTAGTGGCAAAAAAAAAACCGGACCGACCCTTGTAGCTGATTTCAGAGCCTTGTCACTCCAGAGCACGATAGACTGGTAACTAAGATTTTCGTGGCTCGAATCCTGCCTGGGAAGGAAACATTTTTTTTTCCCTTATTCAAATTTACTCCCAATACTTTTCGAATGCTGGTAAACTTCATGTTCTGGGAATAATAAGTTAATTAAGTAGTAAAATATCGCTGCAATCGAAAAGTATTGGGAATAAATTTGAATAAGGAACAAAAAGTTTCCTTCCCAGGCAGGATTCGAACCACGAAAGTCTCAGTTACCAGTCTATCGTGCTCCGGAGTGAACAAGGCTCTGAAATCAGCTACAAGGGTCGGTCCGGTTTTTTTTGCCACTACTGTACGCGGCATTAACATGTGAATAAACGATTCCGGGAAAAACGTAATACGGCGAACGCTAAGCTTCGCCCACGACCCCTTTCCACTTTTCCCCTACAAGCTCACCACACACTCTACGTGATAGGCTAGTGTTGTGTCGAATGCACATTTCATGTGGGTGGGGATAACTTCCCCTACTGGCGTTCGCCGTATTACGTTTTCGCCACGATTCCCTTTATGCAAAAAACACAAAGGCATACAGTAAATTGTTCATTTTTTAATATCTTTCGCGACAATCATAGGAAACCTTAAAATTTTAGAAAAAAAAATGTTATGTTTTATTTAACGACGCTCGCAACTGCAGAGGTTATATCAGCGTCGCCGGATGTGCCGGAATTTTGTCCCGCAGGAGTTCTTTTACATGCCAGTAAATCTACTGACATGAGCCTGTCACATTTAAGCACACTTAAATGCTATCGACCTGGCTCGGGATCGAACCCGCAACCTTGGGCATAGAAGGTCAGCGCTATACCAACTTGCCAACCAGGGCGACTTAAAATTTTAGAGAGATACGAAAAACATCAGCAACGAAACTTTCCACACAATTTATTTTTTTATTGGTTGAAGTAACTTATGCGTTGTAGAAAAATATTTCATTAGAAGTATTGGTTCTATTTCATACAAAGAACTTCCTGTTACAATTATTTGTGCCATCAAACCCCTAACACTCTGTATAGTAACAGAAAAAAAAAAAACTTGCAGTTCCTTAAAAAGTTCATTGTGTCGCAGACGATAGCAACCGCCGCAGTGATATGTTATGCACAATCGGAGGGGGAGGGGATAAATGAAGCCGAAAATATTCATCCAACCATCGTCTTCGAATCTTCTAACATACAACCAGAGGGAGTTAATGCTGAAAAAAAAAAAGATCTATGATCAACTATTCCTTATTTTCAGGTTAAATACAATATTTATTGATATTAAAATTTTATATTCATCAAATTTCAGTTATAGGTCTCCCCTTAGGTGCTAGAGATATCACAACAAAATATTTTGTTTAATGGCTGGGAAAATATAAATTTTGAAAAGTCTCTAGAGACAGAGATAGAGAAAAGTATAATCAAGTGTTCTGTGGGGATGCTAAGTCAGTTTTTTTTATGGAAACATACAGTTATTAACAAATCGATCTATTCATATTTTGTCAATGTTTTATCTTTTATCTTTCTTTTTGACCTGAAAAAACCATGATATGAAATTGTTTCAGTGCTCTGTGTCTCACGGGATTCCCCTCTGGTGTTATATATATCAAATAAAATAAATATTAGTAACATATAATTATCAACAATTAAAATAATAATAATAAAGATTATTTATATCATCACTCTCAAAGAAGTGCTATTTGATCTATCGGCGTGTTTCACCGTTCGCAGAATAAGGAACATTATCCACTGAACTAGCACTGTGGGGAACCATCAACTCTGTCACCCATTACAAGCGAAGTGCCCCACATATACACGGGACGGAAAAACGCCTCCGGGACACACAAGTTTTTTTGCATCTCAGACGAAGGCGCCTGACAAATAGTTTCTCAAGCTAAATATAATTATCTTTACGCAATATATACCTAGAGTACATTAGTTTAATTCCCTATGAAGCATCAACCATACCGAGTAGCTGCAAACAGTAAAGGTTGGTTCACAATAAACCAGGAACGAAAAAGACAATGAGAACGAGGACGGAAATATTAAAATACAGTATATGTATTCAAATGTCACCATTCACAATAGTGAATGCTCACATTTAAATTAGTGTTGTGGGATTTAATCGATTAATCGATCAAAAATATTTAATCGAATAATCGAGTCGACTAAAATTAATTCCTTGTACTTGATATTAATTATTTTGTTAATTCAAACTCAGAGTAAAAATTCCGAGAATATTCGTCTCTCAGAAATTGGTTACTTCAAACACGATAATACGGTTATTTTGTAACTGCAATAGCATAGGGCAAATCTTTGTACAAACACTTCAGAAAGAGATTAAGATATGACGACAGTGACCTGGTCTACCCCCATTGAAAGTTAAAACAATGCGAAATCCTTATTCAGTTTGTCAGCTCGTATTCCTGGTATATAAAATACATATTTTTTCTGGAATTTGCTCCTCTCATCCCTTAGCCATGACTACACAGTGTGCAAGTGAGAGTAACTATCTTCTTCTCTTTCTAAAATCATCCAGTCTCCTTTACAAAAAATAAAACTTAGAATTTATAGATTTATACAGGAGAATGGACAAAGTTACACAACGCAGAACTGCACGCATTGTATTCTTCACCTAATATAATTAGGAACATTAAGTCCAGACGTTTGAGATGGGCAGAGCATGTATCATATATGGCTGAATCCAGAAATGTATATAGTGTGTTAGCTGGAAGACCTGAGGGTAAAAGACCTTTGGGGAGGCCGAGACTTAAATGGCAGGATAATATTAAAATGGATTGGGATATTATGATGCTAGAGACTGGATAACCTTGCTCAGGATAGGGACCGATGGCGGATTTATTATGGGGGCGGCAATGAACCTTCGGGTTCCTTAAAAGTCACCTAATAAGTTAAGGTTGCAATGTAAAATCAAACTCAAGAGAAGATTGACTGTTTAAAAGCGGCATAAGCCTCACAATCACATACTACGTGGCACATAGAAGATCAACTCGGCCTCACTTTAGCACAGTCGTGTAAGATTATTACCATTTCACAATGCGGAAAGCAATCTACGCAAGAATACTATATGAATAACGGCAGTCAGACCTCCGTGCTTCCAGAAAGGGGCACGTCCCCCTCGTGCCCAGCCAATCAGACAATGAGATGTACAGAGAACACAAAACCCATTGACTGCTGTAACCATGGAAACTGGTTGCTGGGTTACTTGGTCAAAACAGATGAAGAGTGAACATCTCTTTCCCAAGTCGTGCTTACGTAACTCGAGCCCCGTATTCAATTAAGAAAAACAAACCCTCTATTGGAGACACCAGGTGAGCCACGTGACTCACCGCACGCCCACGCCCCACAAGCAGATGAGACTCAATTAAGCTAATAGAGCAACATCTGCGGGCGAGGTGGGTCAGCGCTTCATTACCAGGTTTTTAATTGCTTTCCCAGGCAGGGGTGTACATCACGTTACCGAGATGGAACGATAATGACTACAGAGTCCACGTGATCACTATTAAGTAATTCTCAACAGGACTGTGGTAGAATGAGAACACCACCAATCTGCCCACGAATCATGCCAGAATGTCATCCTCTTTTAAAATGCTCGCCACTGAAGCCAAGATACACGTATACAAACCCCGCCAGGGGCAGATGTAAGAATCCATAACATGGCTCTTTTCGGAGGGAAAATAAAGCTAGTAACTTGCAAATTTACGGGACGTATGTATGTATGTATGTATACATTATATATCTCTATGGGTGTGAGCGTGTATGTAAGTGTAATTATACACGTGTGTTTAAGTATATTTATACATTTTCTCTGAACCGTCATTTTTAGTGTCGCCACTGAAAAAATACGTACGATACCTCTGTAAAATATTTGCTATGAGCTTGCACTGCGGCCTACAACAGAAAAAGTTTCCGACTTCTGCATCTCTGAAATATAGTTCATTTTTAAAGAATGATTTAAAAAAAGTATGTAACATATAAGCCAAGCTTGGCTAGCTGAGCGCAAAGCCGCTTAAAAATGGCCGTCAACCAACTCTTGTTTTGTGGCAGAAACATTGCCACATGAACGCATACGGTACAATGGCTAAAATTGCATGATTTCTTAAGCTCTTAACGAAATGAACATTTAGGGCGAAGAATCCAAGAGACATTAAACAAACTGATAGAGAATAAGCATTTATATTAGTCCTTACATAGAAAAAAAAGGATTGCAAACTAAATTTCCTGTATTGGTACGCACAGTAGAGCGTCTCGTTTAGACACAATGAAAACGTAAACAAAGTGCAGGTAACGTTTGGGGAGGAGGACGAGCTGTACAATAACCACGAGGGATGCACAAGGTTTTAGTTAGAACATTTATGCGAAGCACTAATTGAAATTATATTTTCCAAAAACACACAAAACAAAAGAACACAAATTGCATAATGTTATCATATACACACATTTGAACAAACAAGCAAATGTGACGTAATAATCCAATATAACATATCAAATTTTGCTACTTCTATGATATTGCTTTCAAGTAGCATTTTTACGGTCATGAATTTCATTCTTTGTATGACTACCAAAGGCCTAATATCACCGTCTTCTGTGGCCGAATTAACAAAACTACACTATATAAACCATATATTAAAAATATACACACATACATACATACACGTAAAGAAAGAAGAACATTATGAAGAAATAAAATAGATAGTCTATATATTTTTTGATATATATTTTTTTCTGTTTGTACTCATTCTTCTATTTTTTATTTTCTTTATCTGATAGTCCTTTTCTTTACCTATTTTATTTCTTCATAATCCCCTTCTTCGTTCCGTCCGATCACCTACTAGCCTCCGCCCTGCTCGCAGTAATTCTCCGTGTTTCCGTGCACAGGAAATTGTAGCTAATTACAACTTCAAGGCCATGCCGAGAGGTCAAAGCAACATCTGGGAGACAACTACACAATGCAGCATAATACATATTACATGTCCATGTGTATACAATGTACCTATCCAATTCCAAACTTTTGTAAGTTGGTGCTCAGACTATTGCAGTAGATAGATAGCTTTAATACACAACTTATTTATGTAATAAAACACTAATCACGCCTAGACAGTTCAATAAACGTGTTAAGGGTACTGGGACGTGACGAGTGCCTATTTTAGCTCTTGAACTAGCAAATAACATATAGGCTCTACTGAAGCATTCCTATGTCACAGGTTTATGAAATTTATACCATGCATTAAACAATGTTTATATTATCTTTTCATGAAAAATTAAATTTTTTTCCAAAATTTTCCTTAGATTTGAATTTTTAAAAATTCAATGATGAAGTTTAAAAGAAAACCACTCCATTTTAAAGAGTTAATTAATATGTACCTGCCACAAAAATTTCATGACTCTATCTTCATTAGTTTATGAGATAAGTGTACCTAAGTTTTGAAAAACCAAGGTTACGGGAAAATGCAAAAAACTGAAAACGTGTATTTTGTACTTCACTCACCAATCTAGAACATTCCAGCCCCATACTCTTGGTCCTCTCTCCTCCTTTTGGCATTCCTCTTTCTTGTTCTGGCCTCTTTAGTCATTTGCAAAGCAAACTTTTCACCGTCTTCGAAGAGATTCTTGTCAATGGTGTAAAGTGCAGTTTCTGTATTTGAGCCCACTTCAATGCCCAAACTCTCCAACACATTTAGTCTACTTACACAACCATCATTAAAACAGATGACTGCATCTAATACACCCAGTTTTAAGATTTTTAAACCCACAAAAACTGTTTTTGGGATGCGCTCCCATATACAATGATTAAAGCTTTCATTAGGGTTTTGTGTATTCCCATGTAAGCATTTTTTCAATAGCTCCTGGTTGCTGAGGTCCCTAAAGATGGGTTTTATTTCATCCATCACAGCTGGAGGCAGTGAATGCTGATGGGAATACTTATTTCCGTGACTGAAGCTTTATTGTATCCACACCAGCAGTCTTCATCTGTACCTGGAGGACATAACGTGTGATATGGCTCCTCATCTGTGCTATACTTGTGGAAGTATATTGCCCACACTGCTCTTCTCATTTTTTCTACATCTTTTCCAGCATTCCTCCTTATGGCCAGTCCATAATAGGTTTGCAACTGATCTATTGCACTATCTGTTAGCCGCCCTCTCCCTGTTAGCGGTTTACCATCAGAACATTTTTTACCTTTCATGTCTTTACATAATTTTCTTAGTCTTTTGCACATGTCCACAGCACTCCAGCTTACTTACTTCCACATTCCCATAAACATTTAATTCTTCAACTTTCTTATATCCCTTTGAGTCCCCATCTCCTAAGTAATTCACATACCTGACCTGATATAAATTCTCAGACCTCTGAAAAATTTTTACTACTCCATCGCTCTCCATCCCACCACTGAAGCCATCATAATTTTTCATGCAAACATGTCCAGGCTGGTCTGATTTACAATTATGGAAGAATTTTGTCAAACATTCGACATCAATTACTTTCCCATTGTCTAGTGAAGTTGCAGTGATGACACCATTGAGGAAAGTGTGGCCTCGCTTCTGCCAGGACCCATCGAAAGCAGCAGTTATGTCCCTACTGTTTTCATTTAGAGCCACTGCTTCTTCTATAGCATTTGTCATAGATTTTTTTGCTACTTCTCCCAGACATTTCAACAGCTGGGAAGTGCAGAAATTAAATTTGGCAGTTGGTGGTGGGAGATCCATTATACCACACAGAGTTTGTGCTGGCTTCCTGCCTCTGCCAATACTTCTCATTCCATATACAAATCTTAAATTTACTTCATAACATTTTGTTTTCCCTACCTTATTGGATGTCATACTTGAAGCAGATTCTTTACACTTATTACAAACAACAGACAGTTTAGTTGCAAGCCCTCGCCTACTATTTTTATTTTCTGTAAGTTCAACACAGTCGACGCCACTACAATACTTACACTGTACAGTTTTCTTCACCAAATTAGATAATAATTGAATGTCCACAATGATAAAACCCTTTGAATATCCCTCATCACTAAAATAAAAGTTGTCATCACACTCTGGTTTTATGTGAGACAATTTTCTTGCAAAAGCTGAATGCACTTCTCTACTGCAGCTAGGCTCTGACAGGTTATGTTCACTTATATTATGTTTGCTTTTACTTACATTACCATTAAACACTGGTTTTCTTTTGCCAAACTTCTTTAATCTGCCCATTTTTACTACACACACACACACACAGACACACACACACACACACACACACACATACACACACACACACACACACACTAATAATGCTGAATAAAACTGATGCAAATAACACCACAAAGATTCTTTTTTGCAACAAAATTTACACGAGGTTATTCAAAACAAAACAGGAGTGCTTTCCACTGGGCTGTGTTATGCTCTTTGCAGTTTCAGAGTATCCAGAAGCACCAACAACAGCAAAGAAATTTACCCGGTCAAAATATTCCAATAAATAGCCCAGAAATTATAATATATTTAATAAGTTGAATTGGGCATTTAAAAAAGTGGCGTGCAACTACGACGCCATTTTTAAATTCCCTATTTTAGGGCATTTAAACCCAGAAACCCCTACAATATATATATTTTTGGATAGAGAATTTATTCAAGAATTCGAAAACAATGAAAACAAAAAATGACATTTTTGGCCGATTTTCACGTCCTAGTACCCTTAAGGAGCAGACGTACTATAGGAGCCACAGTATCTGTTAATGTAGTCACACTATATACATTGTAATGATTGCAACGCGATTATCGATTAATCCAGTTAAGGCTGCCCACCGACCTCGTTGCTTAAATAGCATTTTTTTGTCTAATGGCAGTCATTCACCCTTATTGCTACTTAGACATTATTATATTTCCCTGGATCAAGAAACTCATTACACGTGTATCAAAATAAAAAGTGATAATTACAGATCCCACTACTTTCAGTAATTTTCTTTAGAGTGCCTTAGTAGCTCAGTTGGCAGAGCGCTGGCTCTCGGTGACAACGGACACGGGATCTAATCGCGTTGGTGAACAAAGGCAAGATTCCTGAGGGTTTTCCCTGGATATTCCCGCTGCCTCTCATCATTCCACCGCTACTCTCCATTTCAATATTCATTAATTCATGATCAGCATTAAACTTACAACAGCATTAATCAAAACGGTACGGCGTGAGGTAGTACTGTGGCTGGAGTACAGATGGCATCAGTCAGAGATGCAGTACGATTTCGACGGCGGGTGAAAGAGAACTCTACAGTAACTTCATCGAACCCTTGAGCCTCTATGGTTAAATGAACAGATGGCACCATATAGTTGAGTAACATCAATAGTCCGCAGTATTGGAGCAAAGGTTAGCATGTCTAACTGTGAAACAAGCAGGCCCGGATTCAAAACCTGTTTGGGACAAGTTATCTGGTTAGGTTTTTTCCGAGGTTTTTCCTCAATCAATTAAAGCGAAATTGCTGGTAACTATAGGGCGTTGGATCTCTGACTCAGTTCGTCATATTTTACTCACATGCCTCATCATACTCATCATTACAATAGTTCGGGTTAATTTTAAGGTGTAGCTTGCTGTATTCGTACAAGAGCGCAACCGTTCGGCGACAAATATTCATAAGCATTCCCGGCATCGCTGGCTGACGACGTACGGAAGGGGTTGGCCTAGGGACGAGTGGCGTTGCATTCTCGAAACTTAACAGGTGTGGGTTGGAAATGAGCCCAGCTCGAGGTTAGCGCAATAGGTCTTATAGGTCGCAGTGCCCACCCTCTTCAAATTCAATTCACGATATCTACAAAGAAATCGCCCGTTCATACGCCAACAACCATCCTAGGTAGGGCATAATAGGCGATGGGGGCGCGGTGCTGGTCTTCGGACCCCTACTCCATACAAAAGAAAAAAATTGTTAAGTAGGCCTATTAATTCACTTTACTTCAAAATGCATTCCGTTATTTAATATATGTGAAACTAAATTATTCAGTATGTAATATGTAATATAAATCGATTATCAATTGCACTGAGAAAGAAATCATATTTGCTGAATATATGGGTAGCTTCTGTAATGCATCTATCCCCTTCTTAATCGAACTGAAAGAACTTTTATTAACTGTTGTTCGAGTTATCATAGTACAGAGTTGTGAAAATAGTCCAAACATGTTTCTAACATCTCAAAAACGTGAATTATCAGAAGCTAATGAGCTATAGACAGTTCAAGGTAAGTCAGAGAGACTCAGGATTGAAAAAAAAAATACTGGTTCACTGGGGTGTTTGGTTTATCGCGACCACAGGTTACCATCATACAGATAGCACTGTGAAAATACCCTAGTAGAAATGTATACATTCTGATTGAAAGCTGCAAAGACACATTTCTGTTATATTTATTATACTTTCTCTCTATAGTTCTACTGAAAAAATAAGAGATGTGTGTAATAGTGTCGTGAACTGTTTTGTTTACTAATTATTCTCGTTATGACAGAGTTCCCACATGATGTAAATGCCCGGTCTCACGGGATACAGTTCACACAGAACGAGGTCTGTCCATTGTTTCCATTTCTGTGTCACCTGTGCGTATATACAGCAAGCATACACATGTCTCTGTACTACGAACTCTATATAGTAAAATCTTTCTACTTGAGCATAACAGTCTTATCGGTAGGCCGTACCTTGCTTCTTTTTTATTACACGAAGTACGATACTGCGATGCTAAAAAAAGCAGATTTCGAGAAATTATTATTTTTTTTTATAAAATACGCTTCTCAGCATTTCTGATATCAATAAATGATGTTTAGCATGTTGTCTAACTTCCTATCTGAATGTAGCAATTTCTCCCATACTAGTCAATGTTTTTTTGTTGATATGTATTACAGTTAAGTTCCAACGACTGAATTTATCTGCGAAGTGTGCATATAAAATAATTATATTTTGATTAAAACATGAAATACCGAGCACGGTAAAATAATGTTTACCATTCCTGCCTTGCAATCCGAAGGTCTACGTTTCGATCCCAGGGGCTTGCTATCTGACTTTGGTCTTAATGGTTTCCAAGTCCCTCCAGGCGAATGCTGAGATAATACCAATTTCAATGGGCCACGACCATTATTTATATTCTGTAGTGCTCGGGAAAAGTGGCAGAAGTAAAAAATGTTAATTTTACAAGAGAAGGAAAAAAATTGTCTTCACACTAGTTTATGTCGATTTGATTTTCTTCTGTATGAATTATTGTAATGGGAGAAATACTTACTTCTCTTTTCCCAAGCGATCAGATGTTCCGTTAAGTTGTCAATAAATTAATATAAAATGTTTGTGGAAACTGACTTATGCCACTTTTCCCAAGCATTGCAGATATCATACTATCTTCCGCGACATGCCCTAGAGTGGGCATGACGGAGAACAATGGTACTGTGCAGAAATTCACTAAGAAAATGAGGTAATTTGAGCTCATGTGCCAAAAACTGCACAAAAAAGTGTTTTGAAGTGATATACTAACGATTTCCTACTCGACTGCTTTTAATGCTCAACAAAATGTTTGAAGTAAACAAGCTTTCACAAAAATGTACGGTTTAGTGTAATGTTTTACTCGATCATCTCATGCTGGCTAGTAGATAACATTTTTTAAGTTTATAGATCTTGATACCAAGACGTCTGATGACTGAAAGCGTGTCAGCTGATGAGAGTGACACGCCAGAGAATAGGGATTATAAAGAATGGACAGTTCGCGTCGGTACCTTTGATGTAGCCGGACTGATTTCAATGACCTTCAAGCCAGCTAAAGCGTGAGATTCTGCTTTCTCCCTAGAGTTGGCGCTGACATCACACCAGCTAGCAGTCGACACAGAGGAAATATAACACACATAATTAATACATCTAGGTACATTATGTACTCAAACTAAATAAATTGGATCCATAAAATAATAAATCCGTCATTAACTGTAATGTCTAGACTCTAGAGTTCCTTTATAATGAGAGTTGAGACGTTGACCCCAGCAACAATTAAAATATGTAATGCTTTGATAGCGTTGAAAATGGAAAAACAAAACTCTTACGAGAAGTAAAACCATATACCTATATTACACTATATACAAATATTAAACGAATGCGATACTTAATTTTATAATGTATTATATTTTATAATATAATTTATTATATCTGATATATAAAATATTATTATTACAACTAGTTTGTCACTGAGAAATAAGGAAAAGATGTTAACTTGTATTTATTTGAAGCAAAGCGTTATTGGATTATGCAATAAGGTAGGCGATGTTTGGATCCTGTGTCTCAACTCTATTCTCAATTATTATCTTAGCGTATGCTCCATTACACTAACCTCTAGCGCTTGAAAGTGGAACTAAACGCTGGCGCACAGAGAAACAAAACACAGGAAAATTCGCTCAGTGTCCATTCTTTATAATCCCTATTCGCTGGACACGTCTCCTGTTAGAGCAAGTTCTTCAATTTTGTGAATACTATGACTTTGCAAATGAAATCTAGAAGAATGTTAACGTGGATATCCCGTGAAACGTTTACCTTAAGATACTGGTTATGTAATTTCTGTATAATATCCAAATTAGAAAGATTATTTAATTATACGGTAAAATGTCGTTATAACGAAAGCCAGAGTAATTGATTTTTCAGTTTTACGATTTTTTATATTAGTCCCTGCCAATTCTCTGTACTTTTAACATAAAAAGAATTCCTTTATAACGAACACTGGTATAAACAATGTAAAAATGATCCCCATGAAGGGGGAAGTATTTGTTATTACGAATTTCTGTAAAGAAGTACCGAATATTCTCATGCAGAAACCCGATCAGTCCAAGGAGACTAATGAGTTATACTGTCGGTGGCTCAGGAGAAGACGAGAGCGGACTGAGGAGGAAGGGATTTGAACAGATAACGTAAGACAACGCGTTCAATATTTGTACTGCAGTAAGCGGAAATATTAGGTCTCCTTCTGTTCAACTTAGCTGTAATTTCCATATGCATTGTTACTCATGTTTCCTGCACGAGTAATAACCTGGCTGCTGGGATGCTTATCTGAGCGATGTTTATAATAATCAACAGCGATAGTCAAGGTCACATTCTTTCCGCTCGTCTTCTCCTGAGTAACTGACAGTACAAGAAGTTAACAGTGATATGAATAAGAGAGATGTAGCGAGAAAGTATCGAATCAGTGCGTGGACTCTTTCCACGTTCCTAAAGAACAGGAAAATATTTTCCTTGTAAGTTACAAGACTGTATCTATTAATTGCCTTTCCTTCATTCCAGTTACTAGATTCGTTAGAGGTGATGTTTATCAATACCAACATCAGTATAACGAAATTTCGTGTTAAGAAATTATTTTGGGTGTCCTTTCAAAAATTAGTTACAAATAAAATTTTACTATAAGGGTACCAATTTTTATTAGAGCTGGACGGTATTCCCTCATGTACCAATGTCATTGAATTTTTAGCAACAACAGCTGAGGTAATATGCTGCAATTTATTCAAGTCTGTAGGGTGTGGTTCTAGCATGCTTTTAAACATAAACGAAAGCAAGTATCAATCAGTATAGTAAATGACTGCGTATTTAAGAAAAACATAAATACAGGTAATCAGTGATAATTTATGCATGGAGTCTTGTATCTGTATTTAAAAATGAGTTTTTTTAGTGCGATACAACGCATACTCATTTCCTTTCACCACACAGCTGATATACACAAAAACTAAACTACTACCCAATCACCTTGAATTAGACTCCCTGTTACACAACTTCTCATCACTATCAGCCTTCATATTGGACTCCGATCACTGAAAGAAGATATAATTCCATATCCGTAACTCATGAAGCCGTAAACAGACCATATGGGAATGTGGTAATCCTGTTCCAGTGTCCTAAATTGATGAAGTCACGTGCGTATCTTCTTGGGAACTTTTTCTGTTCCTAAGGATTATCATATTCCGTTCAAAGACGTCTTTCAATGTTTTCCGATTCCTAACGCCAGTCTCGTCTGTATAAATCACTGTCCATTTTAAAGAACTTCCATGCCCTTTTGTACATACATCTCAGCTCTAACTTACATATCCTTCACTATACCACATTTATAGTAATCTTTACCACAATCACCAACATATTCAAAATCAACTATATGAGCACCAAACTCGCCCACCGCTGTGGATTAACGGTTAGCATATCTGGCCGTGAAACGAGCAGGCCCGAGTTCAAATCCTGGCTGGGAGCTGGCTTTTTTTTCCGGGAGTGTCCCCTCAACTCATTAAGAGCAAATGCTGGGTATGTAGTAGTATTAGTACTGTGCTCCAACCACGAGAAAGTCTCTGCCGGATGAGACGAAGGAGGGTAATGCTGTGAATGAATGTTGATGTCATAAGGTCACACACGTGGATACTCTTATCTCTATTGGCTAGCTCTCACAGCACAGACCATAACATTGATACAGACATAAGCTTATTGATACTACCCCTAGTTACAAAATTAGATCACAGTTAATCTCCTGGTCTTTTAATCTCTTCATACAGGAAATAACATATGGAGGAGGGCGCATGGTTTTTAAACTGGCGTTATAACGGTAATATTATTTATCTACTTCGTTCCAATAGATGAGGCAATAGTAAGCACATTCCTTTCACGGTTGATCTCCTGGTTGGAGAACAGTAAAAGGTAAAGGTAAAGGTAAAGGTATCCCCGTAACATGCCATGAAGGCACTTGGGGGACATGGAGGTAGAGCCCCATGCTTTTCATGACCTCGGCACTAGAACAGTAGTAGTGTTTATTTAACCTGGTAGAGATAAGGCCGTCACGCCTTCTCTGCCCCTCTACCAGGGGATTACAACTATAATATGAAGAATAAAATTCCAATTAATATTAAATTTACAATTACAATAAAAATTAAAGTACGACAAGATTACCTGATTAATGAAAGCTAGACATTTTATCATAGAAGTTAAGAACAAAGAATATTTTTGTATTTACTTAATTACAAATTAAACCTAGAATAACAAAATTCTATAGTGACGAAATCACCGGATATTGAAATATTTTGTGATAGATTAAGAGAACTATTTACAAGAAACCATGTCTGAACGAGTACTGGATAACTTACAACGCTGGACTCTGGACTCATTTGCTGGCATTATCACCTTAATTTCGCTGAGACCATTGCAGTTGATAAGGCGTCGTAAAATAAACCCATTAAAATCACAGACTGCAAATGGCATCGAACTATCACCACCACCACCATCAATAATAATAATAATAATAATAATAATAATAATAATAACAAAAACAAATAATATCTTTACTGCTTAAATTGCTTTCGTCCCTACTATTGTAACAATATTATAAAACTGTTACAATATTAACAAATAACGGGACTGTGCGGAGTGCTGGGTAAGACAACGTAACAGCTGATGAAAAATAATGAAAACCACATAAGAAAGACACATGCCCAATCACTAAAGGAGGGAGGTAAAACTGTACTTTCCGCATATTTATCTCAAGTCTACTGAACACAACATGCCATCAGTTGCGCTAATACAATTACTATTACATTTATTTTACTGTATTATAAAAACAATTTGTGCAGTACAATCATTACTTTGTTAATTCTTTTCTGATAACGGTAAATCCCATCCCAACTTCCTATGATGATGAAGCCGTAGATCCCTGGAAACCGGACGTGCCGCCTTGCGAAGGAATTCGCCCCCACATGATAGTCACCTCTGACCCCCCTCGTACAGCGAACAGGTTGTATGGACACTTCACAATGTGGGCCGCCGTAACAAACTGGAACAGCGGTTTCCGTGGACAAGAAAACGCTTTTAATTGAAACACTCTCACATCGTCCCCACTTATCCTAACCCTATTTTCTTCTCTCGTCCATTATGTGTGAACTACTGTCAGTCGAAGATTTTTATATTCCTACTGGTGTTCATCGTCCTCATGCATTCACAAAACGCAAGAGTGACCATACATATTCATAATCCGTGCTGCGAAAAGTGTCTTTCCAGATTTTCAAGCAAATGCACGTTATCAACATCCCTAAAACCAAAACCCTGTGTCTACAGTTAAACTAAATCCACAAAAGTGACAGTCCATGATTGTGGGTCATTCACGTTTGTTAAGCACTATTAGGCTACCATACCAAATCTGTCTCCGATTAAAATGAACGGCACCGAATTTCCGTTCAGTAAATCTATGAAGAACTTTATATTGTGTGTGTATGTGTGTGTGTATATATATATATATATATATATATATATATATATATATATATATATGCATAAAAAATTAAATTGGAACATTCAAGTTGCAGAAACTTGTAAAAGAAAAAAGTATTCTCACTAATCCACTCGTTTAGGCGATTGAAGAACTTTCTACCCTTCTCCCTGAACAAGATTTTAGTGCAAACACTCGTGATGCCCCACTTCGATTACTATGACATTCTGTTTACTGACCTAAGCGTTACTCTAGCACAGAGACTGCAACGTGTTCATAATACCCTATGTGAGTCCGTTTCGTCTGCAATATTCGCCGGGCTGATCACGTAACACCATCCCTCGAAATGTTGTCCTGGCTCCATCTAGAAGATCGTAGGAATATCCACTGTCTTTCTCGCCTCTTTCACATATTGCATTTCTTCACTCTTGCCTATCTCGCGTCTCGTATTCAAAATTTATCCACCCACCATAATCTAGACACACGATCACAAGGCTCCTCAATATTTTCCATTCTCTCCCACCGAACATCCGCATACTCATCTTCTTTCACTGTGGCTGTCCCTCGACTTTGGAACTCCCTACCGAGTAATGTCAGAGACCGTCAGATATCAAACCAATTTAAGAACAGACTAAGAAAATATTTTTTAAACAATTCTCGTTAACAATAATAGCTGTTTCAAGTTTCTCAATGTTTAATAGTTACTATTATAGGATAAATATTTAAATTATCTCATTATTATTAGTCTTATTACTATTACTATTTTTATCAATGTTTATTACTGTCTCACTAACATTACTTATCTATCATTATTTACTTTTACTTTCATTATTCACTTTCATGTTGGTTTATGACCTAGATATTAATGTAATAACTACTTGTAAGCCTATTTTATTCAATCAGAATTAGAGCGGAAGAGAAGGCCAACTGGCCTTAGTTCTGCCAGATTAAATAAATTATTATTATTATTATTATTATTATTATTATTATTATTATTACTATTATTACTACAGTTACATCTAACTAGAGCAAGGATATACGAGGATTTTGTTCATACTGTATTCACTATTTATGAGCCATTTCAACGAGAATGAAATTAAACCAAATAGTTTTTAGTAACGAGAAATAATACAAATTGGAACAAGAATTTATTTCTTTTAATTCCTTTCGCGCACAAAGTGATAAAAGAAGCGGAATAAATAGTAGGCCTACGTCTTCAAAACTATATATATCGGAGTTACTGTTATTCTATTATTATTATTATTATTATTATTATTATTATTATTATTATTATTATTATTATTATTAGGCATTTAGGGACTAAAAATGTCCACTTCATAAAATTAACATAACCTAACTCTTTATGAAAATACAGTACAGTGAAATAGATAGGTGGATTTATGTTTTACACCAATAATGCAAAGAGTACTACATTATACAGAGACATCATTTTATTTTTACTAACATTTTTTAATATCAACCTGGCTATACCTTTGGATTAATGGTTGAGAACAGGAAATACCGTTTGCTACCCCCTTCCACGACTGGAGTTCGATGATACTGGCGTTAAATTCAAACAAATCACTTTACTAGTACAGGAGGGAAGAAAAGTAGTTCATCCACTTACGTAAATTAGAAAATATCGCGATTTTGAGTTTGATAATTTTCATTAGATTTGTTTACTCAAAATACAGTACGGTATTAACAATAAGTGCTTTTACTCACGAACTGAGCTATCCATGCGGTGTATATTATACTGTCTACAGCACATTAGCGTACAATATAGAGAATTAAGTTAAATTGAAAAATAATCATAATATGGATATTTAAACACATTTTTGAAAGTGGTGGCCATTTATTTCGATACAGGCTTCAGTTCTTTTGTGCATATTATCGCACTATAGACTATTTCATCTAATTCCAACTACCAGTTTCGTCCTTCGTACTAGTAACTCATGTTGAAATAATTTTGTAGCTACTCTATAAAAGAGTATCTTACGTACCCTAAATTAAATCTTCACTTCTGCCCGATCCGAAAAGATAAAATTACTCAGACATGCTATCTACTGTCCGTCCAAGTGGTTATGTCGCAGAATCGTAGAAAGGGAGGAAATCACGCGACAGTTAATTACTTAACGAGGCCCTTTTATTTAAGTTATTTTAAACAGTTGTATAATATTACGTAGACGTCCAATTCCTAACAGAAATTAATGTTTTCAGAAAAGATTAACAGTACGACAGCCCAGCCACTAGCCTTTACAGAGGGGCGAGCAGAAGCAAGTGGGAGAAATCGGGATGCGACGTAGGCAAACGGACGACAGTACCTATGCGAAAATATGATTCAATATTGAAAGCTCTTTCGTCACTGGAAAACGCGAACATATTTCTGGAACGTACTATACTCACTAAGTCAGTACTGTTTACTATATGCGGCCTTGGTCTGTGTGGAGGACAGTTGGAAGTTCATTAGTAGAAGGGGTGGGAGGAAGTACATTCAAAAACTCTGGTACAATAAAAATTGAAGTAAAAATAAAATGATATCCCTGTACAATCCAAACTTCATAATAAGAATAATCCAACATTGGTTCTCCTTTAGTTCGAGCGATTCAAAACAATTACTATTTTTCAGGAGATATGCAAATGTGTCGAAATTCAGGTTTGTTTCTGATCACAAATAATTTTGAAGTCCTGTAAGATTATCAGGGATTGCTTTAACAGGAGATCAGATGCTTTCTACCCGTTGTCACGGCCCGGGCTAGGGCAATAAAATATTTCACATCTGGTTACGATGTTACTTTGGAACGCGCGGGAGAACGTCCGCATAACTGTTTTACAACCTTCATCTTAACTCACTGAATTTCATGGCAGTGACGAGCAAATAATGGTATTTAGAATCTTATTAAGAACCACCAACAACTTTTAATATCGCTATGGATTTTAATTAGTATTGTAGGATTTAAACGATTAATCGATCAATTTCTGTTGTAAGATTAATCGATCACAAATATTTAATCGAATAGTCGAGTTGATTAAAATTAATCGGTTGTAGGTCTACTTGATATTAATTATTATTTTGTTAATGCAAACTCAGACTAAAATTTCCGACAATATTAGTCTCTCAGAAATTGCTTACTTAAAAGCACAACAGTACCGTTATTTTGTAACTGCAAAGCAGGCAGCAGATAGCATAGGCAAATCTTCGCATATACAAGATGGAGATAAGAGTACAGTGACCTAGTCTACCCCTATTGAAAGTTGAAACACAATGCGAAAACCTTATTAAGTTGTCAGCTCGTCTTCCTAGCATATGAAATACATACTTTTCCGGGATTCGCCCTCTTCTTTTTCTAAAATTTTGTAACCCGTTTACAATAGGGGCCAGTCTGCTGTTTTGACCGCTGCACTGTTGCAGTTTTTTCTTGTAGATGAAGCTTGCGTTTAGTTTGCTAAAGAAAAAAATTAGATTTCTGTGGTCTGTGAAAAGTGAAAACTCAATTATATCATATGAGAATTTGAGAAGTAAACTCAGTGAAATGTTTGGATTTAAATTAACGATCGTGGAGAAGTGCTTGACAGAAAAGAAGTTTTTTTTTTTCTTTTTTTTGTAAAATTTGTGAAAAATCTTTTAGTTTTAGTGGCAGTGTAAGCAGTTCGAATTACCACTTGAAAACATCCCTCCTTTACAGAATAGTACTGAATCATCATCTGCTCCTACGGCCCGCTCATCTCAGTCGAATTTAAATCACTTGTAGCCCAACCGATTTCTGTTTTAAAGGAAGCTGAACTAACAAACAAAACAGTGAAATGGATAGTAAGGGATAGTCGACCGATCAATATTATTTCGGATGAGGGACTAAAGGATGTTTTAAGATAAGCCTTGGATGAAGCAGTATTAGGAGTCTTCATATATTTTTTTTTATTTGTGTTTGTCTCAAAAATCCCAAGAGAATTGACACAATAAATTATAAGTCTACATAATAAAAAGGTTAATAAATAACTAAAATAGTATTGTTTTGTAATATAACGATACAGTACATTTATATAATACTTTATACTTATGCTCATTACCGAACACAAATTGAATTTAATAATAATTGTGTATTGTAATATATTAAAACTGGTTCTTAAATCGACCAGAGCTCGATTAATCGATTAAATTCAAACCGCTAATTGATTAAATATTTTGATCGATCGACAGGACTCGTTTAAATATGGATTTTCGTAAATACGGAATAACACAAAAAGCTACTATGATAATATACTGTATTTTATGTGAAATTAAAGGGCACTGATAATTATATTTAAGCTGGTACAATTTATAAATGTAGTCATATCTTCCTTCAGTATTGTAAAATTATTTTTCTGTGCAATGCTGAAAACGAAAATTTGCCTTTATATTTGGTTGGACAGTGCATGATTATGTATTTATACATACTAAATTCTCCAAATGATTTTATTTTTTTATTGGGTTTCTTACGACGCTGTATCAACATCTAGGTTATTTAGCGTCTGAATGAAATTGTGATAATGCCGGTGAAATGAGTCCGGGGTCCAGCACCGAAAGTTACCCAGCATTTGCTCGTATTGGGTTGAGGGAAAACCCCGGAAAAAACCTCAACCAGGTAACTTGCCCCGACCAGGATTCGAACCCGGGCCACCTGGTTTCGCTGCCAGACGCGCTGACCGTTACTCCACAGGTGTGGACTCCAAATGATGGTTAAAGAAAAACTATAAAGAGAAATCACTGGTAACATGACAAAAAAAATTGTTACGAAACGCGTAAAACGTGTAGTGCCAATTTCTAAACCAGTCGGCGATCGTCCTCTTCATCCTTCCACAAGACTATCGTCGTAAGTATCTCAGATTCGAGTAAAAGTGGTGGTGATTACGATGTCTTTTTAATTCACCTTTCTTAACCTTGTAAGAATTATGATACATCGATAGAAATTGCTCAAGGCAACACAGCACAAATATAAGTCGAAGAACAATCATTCTATATACGAGAAGCCACCCAAGCCCTCTGGAAAACCCTGAAGTGTGGCAAATCAATCTAGTTCACATACATTACATCCAGCTTCTCCCAAGTTTTTTGTTTCTTTTGTCTGCTCATGCGTTTCGTGTTACTCAGCTATATGGTAGCCATGGCAACATTAGTACTAAAGCTGAGTTACGCAAGACATGAAACATGCAGTCAGTTCTTCAAGGTACTCTGAATTCTGGGAAAGGACAGCGCATCCGTCATAAATGAGAGTTCAGCCATCGGAATCGAATCAGAAACCGGTTCAGCCAGCTCCTGAGTCAATGTCAACCATATCGTCTACCTTTGAATTAACAAACTACTAATATCAAAGTGAGCATTCTTCCTATGTCTTATAATCTATAAAACAACACTGGTCGCCAAAAGAGTAGCACGTAGGACTTCTATTCGGGGAATTAGGGCGTCGATAGTCAGAGTAATGGTAGACAGTTTAGTGTTGATATTAATAATGATCGTGATAACAATAATATTTGCTATTAGCGACAATTTCTCTCTTGCTAGAAATTAATGTAAAGAAAGGTTAATAGTATCCTAGAAGTAGTACTAATAGACCTAGTTTTTATTAGTTATTTAACGAGGCTGTATCAACTGCGCCGTTGTGTAACATTGGCGAGATGAAGTCAAAGAATTCGCAATGGGATCACCTAACATTACCCTTATAGTTTTGGAAAACCACACAAAAATTAAACCATGTAATCAGTAAAACCTTTGCCCTAGAACAGACTCGCAACACAATATAGTAATATGATTTTACGATACGCATATTGTACGTACTACGTTTTATCAGCTTTCAAATTTCACTTTCAATACTATTTCTCTTTCGAATATTTAATCTAAAATTTTAACATTTAATTCGATTTGACAATCTCTGTGGAAAGAAGAAAAACAGAATTTTTGCTGAAATGCGATTACTGTGACAATTGAATTTACATTAGTTAGTCTACTGGTGACTAAGTAACTATAAACTAGTGGTCGGAATTTCTTAACTCGCGACTCAATCCCTTAATGCATAAGCAGGGCAGAGGGTAAGACATGATCTCCCTCCCCTTAGCCATCAGTTGTTCATTCAACGTTAAGCAGTTTTGGTATCCTTCCCCTCCTATCTTCACTTTTGATGTGTACTGCGAGCTGCATTTTATATGACGTAATATTTGCCGACCACTGCTATAAACAAATGAGACAAATAGGCTATTTTTCGTTTCCTGTCACAATTTTTGCATTATTGTAAAAATGAATGATAAGCCTACAGATGATGTCTCTGATATAGATATTACATAAAAAAAATTGCAGTTCATGCGTAGAACAAATTACTTTGCATCTACTTCAATGTGTGGTTCACTCTATCAAACTAGTGCCGTAAAGTGTCTCATCTACATTTTTATGAATGTCACAAACTGAAACAAAAGCGGATAAAATAATTTACATGCTTATGAGAGATTATTTAACACAGAAAATGCATTTATGCGACAAACGGAAGAGTTGTTTTCTGAGAGACAGACAAATGTGTCCAATATTTCACACTGCAACTGCCAAGAATATGGTAAATTCACTGAAAAAATGACCTTGCTATCGTCATTATCAGTGGTTCGTTCCATTCCCATTTTATGTTATGATTCAACCTCAGACATTCACAAGCAGTAGGACATCTTGGTCACATGGTTCGCATGGACCAAAGCCACGACTTGTGAAACGCAGAATACGCACAAGACAAGGGACACACACACACACACACACACACACACAGCCCCTTTCGGGGAAAATAAAATTTTCACTTTCCTGTAGGGACTCGAACCCCTTTCCGGTGAATAAAGCTATATTTTCCAACAGTTTCATTAACTGTAATGTAATATTGCAATTTTGCCTTTTTTTTTTTTTACACATTTCAATAGATATTTTGGTATATCTTTCAAATAATAGAAATGCTCTGAGCCAATTTCATTTCCCCCCACCCTTAAACGGTACTACTCCCGCAGCAGACTTATGAGTTCCTCTTATGCACCTCATGTTGTGTACCCTGGCTAGATTCAAGGCCCGAGATAGTAAGATAATACATGGCAACTATATGACAATTGCACAATTGGACACAACTGAACCCTAAAGAATAGAATTATATTTCCTTCTGACGGTCAGTACGAGTGAAAATTTGTGAGATTGAAATGGGCGTCTCGATTACTATACACAACGAATGCTGGCATCTCTCATATACTCGCTAACTCTATATTAATAAGTGAAAATAAAGTTTGCTAAGAACAAAGTTCATCCTACGATGAATAAAATTTAGAAATATTAAGTGTACAAAAGAAAAAACGTAGGAAGAAGCGACATAATTATGTATTTTGACCCAGGAAACCCTTCGCTTAGAAGGTTTCATTATACGAGTAAAAGCTAAATATTTAATTTTTATTTTTAATATAATAACGGTTAGTGGTATATAATGATGAGAGAGTGACTATCTAATAAGTTCTTCTGCGACAGTGAAAGTGCCACTTAGCACGGAAAATGAATCGAACAGGGGCTCTCTTGTGTAAGAGTATTTATTAAAAGTTTATCATGTATGTAATGGTTGCATATTCTGAACTCAATATCTTTCAGGATGTGATCCATACTTGTTATCTTTACACATAGACCGATAATAAAACTTGGCCGCACTGAATTTAATGCTTCATTCAAAGAATCTAATAATGATTCAACCTCACGTACAGGTTTATGTTTACACTTTACAGTATTGAACATAATCTCTTATCGGATGAGGTTATCAGAAAGTCTTGGTAGTGAAGTGGAAACACCCATACTACTGATAAAGGGAGACCAGATGGCCACAGCAGCAATCTACATAGTTGTTTCGAGCGTTTACTTTACAACAGGGAAGAGGGAAAATGGTGACTTTAAATGACACGCGCATTCTAGAGACGAATCACATGTGAATAAAAATGTATATACTGTATGTCATTTGCATTATTCACGGGTGAATCGACCTCGCACTCCAACAAAATCCGTCCAAACAGAGAGACAGCATGCAAAAAATTCAGAAACAGAGATGTTCAAAACGTGGAAATTTTAAAATAAGCATCACAGCAACTTTGTATGCTAATATTCAAAGAATACAAAGTATATTACGGATGTGGTGTATTTCTTTAATATTGTAAATGAAAAAATTGAACTTACAGTATAATTTACAAATTTAGTTTTTTTAAGCATTCATAAATTTTACATTTTATGTTTTGAAGCATTTTAAGGCAAACATAATTTAGGTTAAGGCATATAAGATCAATTTTAAATTAAAAGTTACTGAATGAAAAATGCATTTGTTTCAGTTATTAAGAGAAGAACGTACATTAAAATTCAGATACTAACATAATCACAAGTTCTACGAAAACACCTAGTTGTCTTAAGCTCTGGCTGCAGATGTTTTAAAATACAAGCATGATTTTGTAGATAGTAAGAAATTTCTGTTAACACAGTTTCATTTGCCACTAATCTCACAGAATAAAAAATAGAGAAAACAGCGATAATGAAGTAAATTGCCACTGTACAGTCTTAGAAAAACGTTTTGTCGCACAGATACTTTGTCCCAGAAAGGAGGCAGTGCGCATGATCAGAGGACGAGAAACTTGGTTCACAAGAGGACGACTAGTTGAAGTAATAAAATAAGTTTTGTTTCATTGCATGTCTCATCATGCGCACTGCCTCCTTTCTGGGACTTATAAAGTAGTCTATATTTGTGACAAAACTTTTTTCTAAGGCTGTACATGTATTAATTTTCAAATCATACACAGAGAATTCAAATTTCATCCGGACTTGATTTATTTGTGAACATTACATAACATAGACCTACAACAAATTTCAACCTTTACTTATTTTTTTTTAATAATTCCAAAGCTTATCGATCTTCTGCAAATTCTTGAGAGACCATTCCGCACTTCTTTAATCTTTAATAATTGCAAATGTTATTTCCTGCTAAGCTTTTCTTCAGCGGTTAAAACAGACGATAATCGCATGGGGGTAAATCCGAATTATATGAAGAATGTGGCATTACTTCCCAACCAGCTTCAGTATGAATATCTTATGTGATAAACGCAGTGAGGCCGGGCGTTGCCACGAAGGATGATGATTATTTAAAAAAAAATTTGAACGTATTTTGAACTTTATATCTTTTTTCAATATTACTTTCAAAAGACTGCTATGGTACGCTGTATTCATTTATTATTGACCTACGAGAAACCAATTAATATCGGCCCTTGTCTTTCCACATCCCAAAGATAAAAAACCGTGAAAATTACTCATTTAACAGGTGATTTCCCTGTAACCTTTTTCTGGTAGTGGGTAAATCTTGGTTTCGGGAGTGTATTGGCATACCCACGTCTCTAACCAGTTTATGACCCTCTTTTTGTAACGCTGGAGATGTTGGGAAGAAAGTTTACAGACACGTCGATCGACTTTGTCCATTACGTTCAACTTATTGAACGTTTAGTTTGTTGACTTTGTCGCGAGATGTGTAATATCAATACTCAATCTTTAAATGATCTGCACTAATCGAAGCCTATACCGAGCGAGAAAAAAATTCTCGAAACTCATCTAAAAACGTTCCTACAAATTTCAGCATTAAAGGTTTGTACCGCGGTTAGAAATTTGATTATAATTCGCTGTGCAACAGCATTCGAAACACAGATACCTTCCACGTTCGTTTTCTCGTATTAATTGTAGAACAAGTTCAAGGCAAGCAATGGGAAAGTCAAAAATAGTTTAACAAACCAATCCTCTCTAGAATTATTAATCAGAGGAAAAAATGAAAAGCCGTATCAAATTTTAACAAATCAATAGGCCTAATTATGAATTCAATAATTTTTAGAAACAATTATGTAGGGTCTACACATTTCCCAATGAACTCTTACATTCTGAATATTAGGCTTAAGGACTTTACTAATAGACGGTAGTACATTATACACACTATTTAAAGGATGTTATTGAAATGTTGTATCAGTGAAGTGTGTCGTGTAAGTGAAGTGTGTTTCTGTTAGTAAAGCTTTATTTATAGTGGCAGTCCAAAGTATTTAAACAGTGAAATGTTTTTGAAGTGTTAGTGAAATCAGGATGGAATCAGTGAAATTTGTCGTAGTTCCAGTGTAATGAGAGAGTTGTCAGCGAAATGAGTGTAGTGCTGAAAGCTAGGCTACTTGTGCAGGGGTATGAACATACCATACTCGTGGGTTTTAGTTCGAACTTAGGGTTAAGATACAAATTAGATTTATTTAAATGTTATTTTCAGTGATAGTGCTTCATTTAATTTAGGATGCTCCCTATTATTATTATTATTATTATTATTATTATTATTATTATTATTATTATTATTATTACTAGTATTAATTATTACTAGTATTAATTATTAGTATTATTATTAATGTATTATTAACTGTATTTTTATTAATTGTGTTTATTATTGTCAATATTGAGTGTAATTAGTTACCACTGCCACCGGGTATTTACCCATTTGCAGTGTGAATAAAAATACATATATACATTAATAGAATCCGTTCAACAGTTCAAAGAAAACATTCGATATTACACCAAAACTCACCTTCATGATATGATGGATGAGAGAGGGGGGGCAACTATATACATTTTTGTGATCATCTCGAAATTGAGTTCCTAGCAGTTATTACAGTCATAAGTAATTGTAATAATATATCCCTCATATAAATTGCAGAAGTTTCACAATAAATTATGAATAATCACCATTTATCGCACATGAACACACATGCAGCAGGATTAATCATTCAAATGTTCTGTGGAAAAGCAATAAGCATTATTGAGTGCTTATCCCTACAGAAAGTCCATTGGAACAAATATCTAAAATAAAATTAATCTGATAACGCTACAATTTTAACTATTATTAACCAATTTAGTAAGACACTTGAACATGCCAGTTACCTTGAACTCTAAAATGGCCTCTTCTGTTCAGTTTTTACAATTTTATATACATTTCCTTTTGATGCATGTACCTCAAAATTACTTCCTGCTAGTAATCTCACGGTACGATGCTTGCCAACAGGAGGTCCGGTGTTCGACTTCCGAGGTCAGATATCATCACCAAAAAGCGTGAAACAGGTCAGGGGCCTTCTCTACGATTTCGCCTGGCAGAAATAACACAACAATAAGAAGGAAACTAGCGAAATCTTGCTATCAATAAAAATGAAATCGTTCTAGAGATCAGCTACAGTATGTTATTATAAATTACAAATCAACTGTACCATTAGTCTTAAGTATCGATAACACAAATTTGTTATATATGTTTGCCAAAATACGAAATCGTGCTAATATCAAAATTTACATAAGAAAATTGCCGTGAAGTTCATGTTATAAGTTATATGCTAGGTACAACACGACCCTCGAGTGGTGTTATATGGTGTCAGCGCAATCTATATTAACTAAATATGTTTGTAAACTTAAGACATAGAACCAGTATGAAAATAAAAAGAAAATTGTGAATATAACTTTTGTGTGCGCATTGGGAAAGATAGTCTTTATACGTTATTGCGGTCGAAAAATACGTTACTGCGTAAAGTGAAAGTAGGTAAGGGTCATCACATCACAATGAAACCTAATAGCTTGTACAGTACATACCAGGGACAGCTCCCAGCACAAAAAACACCGAAACTTTCAAGAAAATTGGCGACTATCAGAGGCAGTAAAGAGGAAAGAACAGGGAGACGTCAATTAAGATGAAAGTGACGTTAAATGCAAGGCGTTGTACCTCCGACAACGGCGAAGGTTTCTAAAACCCTCCATGTGAAACCAATGAAGACATCCGGAGAAAGAAGGAAAGAGATTTTATGTAACCAAGTCTTGCGTACACACAGCCTGTTCTGTAAATGCGTATTCCCTTTGAAAGCCTAATTTTGTGCAGCCTGTTGATCCATTCTTCTGAGAACATGGCAGTCCTGTGTTCAGCTCCTGCACATGAAAAGCCTAATACTGCTATTGGACGAGAATTTCTAGAGTGCCTAAGCTTATCTTGAAAATTTTATTCCACAATATTTACTATTATAATACCATAAATGCTTTCGGTTAACATTTGCGATCAGATCGAAGTTCATAGGTTCAAGTTCGAGCGAGGGCCATGGAGTTATAAGATTTCGTCAACCAGATATAATTATCTCTCCTTTGCGGATAGATTAGGTCTATATTATTTTGTATGAACCTACGTCTTGACTATAACTGCAGGATGTCTTGTGAGACCACAAAAATCTCAGGAAAAAAAGATGTGAGAATGGGCAAAACGTGAAAATCCTATTATGTATTCGGAACTAAACAGCAATCGGGCTCATTAAGCAGCAGCAGCAGCAGTGATGGTGAAGTTATTAATTAGGATCGGAAAGGAGGCAGGTCCTGAACACTGAAAATTAGTAGTATCCTAGCATTCGTTTGAAGAGATTTGGGAAACCATAAAAATTTCAAGCCAGGATAGTAAACCACTGGAATCGTACCCAGGACCTCACGAATACAAAGCGGGAATGATCATTCCTTTATCGTGCTCGGTACCACCACCACCACCACCACCACCACCACCACCACCACCACCACCACAACAACAACAACAACAACAACAACAACAACAATAATAATAATAATAATAATAATAATAATAATAATAATAATAATAATAATAATAATAATAATAATAATAATAATGTCTCAAAGTTAATACAGAATCCCTAACATGTACATTCTACCACTGAGGACAGTTTTCATGTTTTGGCCTTAATTTACATTTAATCTATACGATGAACGATTCCTCCCAACCAGTGGCCTTGAACTTGCTTACTGCGGTACCTGTATTCATTAGAGAGGAATAGAATTTCAATTCCTGTAAGATTTGTTGTGCAAAAACATCACCTCGGCGGTATTACTACATCATCGTATTATTCTCTCAAACCAAACATCTACTGTACTTTAAAATGGTTATTAAATCAAATATGCTATTACTGAACTACTTTAATACTCCATAGCTCATAGTTTCATTGATGCTGAAGTAGGACCAACCAGAGTTGATCACTTGTGTTTATAAAGTCAACGTCTGCAAATTTTGCAACTAGAGCAGATACGCCTCTTTTACTATGGAACATGAAATTTCACTGCATTTTAAACAGCGGCTTGAAACTACGATTACCCACGTGCTCAGCAGACATTAGAGAATCGACTACAGTTGACCCTTACCTTTGTCAAAATAGTAAGTATACATGGTGAATATACAAGCATACATAATAATAATAATAATAATAATAATAATAATAATAATAATAATAATAATAATAATAATATAAAACGCTATCTTTTAATAAGAATATATAAATGACAATTTCAATAATGATTTTAAAAGTATATAAAGAACAACGTAAATCACTTTCATTATAGTTATCTCGAGCTTACTGTCTTTTCGAGAAATAAGTTCACACTAAACGTCAGAGAAACAAAATCATATGGAAATGTTAGGGAAATCAAGAGATTAAATCTGGCAACAGGGGGGTGACTACTACGGATATACAAAATCTCAAACCCACGTGCTCAGCAAATATCAGACAACCGACTACAGCTGGCCCTTGTTTAGTTCAAGCTCTGAGCCGACAGAATGGCAATTCAACCGTGACATGCGGGTGCCCGCTCGTCAGCAGTTAAGTAATATCACAGTGGTAATATCTCGTTACATATTCGACAGGGCTGCATGATGATCAACTAGAAAATCGTATTTTTTAATTGACGAAAGTAAGAAATCGTACAGAACTGAACAATAATACACGTTTTGAGATAAATCATTTAGCTAATTAATAATTAATAAATAATTTAGATCTGAGATAACCGATAGCCTGAAGCTAGAATTCTGGTCCTCCAAATTGAATATTAAAGTCAAAATCCCGGCGATGGTTAAAGGTAACAGAAAAACGAAGGGGTTTCCAGATTTCCACATAAATATACGTTTTAAGATACAGGTACGAAAACAGTCGAAAGGCCGCTGAAAAACTGTCCCATTGGTTAGCATTTGAATCGACGTTTATATTCTAAAATGGAAGAACAGTTGGAAGAAGAGCAGTTTGGCTTCAGGAAGGGAAAAGGTACGAGACATGCAATTGGACTGCTACGGACAATCGGCGAAAGGTACCTAGAGAAGAATAAAGAAGTGTACGTAGTATTTGTGGATCTAGGAAAGGCTTTTGACAGAGTGGATTGGAATAAACTGATGGGGATCCTAAAGAAAATTGATGTGGATTGGAAAGAGAGAAGAGTGTTCATTAATCTTTATATGAAACAACGAGTCAAAGTCAGGATAGGAGAAGAAATGTCAGAAGGAATTGAAAATAGGAATGTCCTCTATCACTTATTCTGTTCAACATCTACTTGGAGGATTTAGTACAGACTATTTTCAGAACATGGGAGGAGTGATAGTAGGAAGAAGAATAAAATGCATAAGATATGGCGTTGTTAGCAGAAGAGGAAATGATACTAAAGGATATGCTACTGCAGCTAAATCACAGCTGTGAACAGTATGGGATGAAGATAAATGCAAATAAGACGAACAGCATGGTCATAGGAAGAAAAATACAGAAGATAAACTTGCGAATTCCAAATGAGGCAATAGAGCAAGTAGACAGCTTCAAATACTTTGGGGTGTACTATAAGCAGTAACATGAGATGCTGCCAAGAAGTCGAAAGGAGGATAGCAATGGCAAAGGAAGCTTTTAATAGAAAAAAAGGGCATCTTCTACGGACATCAGTGAATTGCTCTGGGTGGAGTGTAGCATTGTATGGAACAGAAACACGGACATTACGACAAAGTGAAGAGAAGCGACTAGAATCATTTGAAATTTGGATATGGTCAAGGATGGAGCGAGTAAAATGGACAGACAGAATAAGAAACGAAGCTGTGGTGGAAAGAATGGGTGAAGAAAGAATGATGCTGAAACTGATCGGGAAGAGGAAAAGAAATTGGCTGGATCACTGATTGAGAAGAAACTGCCTTCTGTAGGATGCACTGGAAGGAATGGTGAACGGGAGAAGAGTTCGGGGCAGAAGAAGATATCAGATGATAGACGACATTAAGATATATGGATCATATGCGGAGACTAAAAGGAAGGCAGAAAATAGGAAAGACTGGAGAATGCTGAGTTTGCAGTGAAAAACCTGCCCATAGGCAGAACAATGAATGAAAAGTCAGCACTTCACCCCTAACCAACTGCTATGCTATATAGTAAGATTTATTTACTTTATTCGGTTGTTTTACGACGCGCTGTATCAACATCTAGGTTATTTAGCGTCTGAATGAAATGAGTCCGGGGTCCAGCACCGAAAGATACCCAGCATTTGCTTGTATTGGGTTGAGGGAAAACCCCGGAAAAAACCTCAACCAGGTAACTTGCCCCGACCGGGATTCGAACCCGGGCCACCTGGTTTCGCGGCCAGACGCGCTGACCGTTACTCCACAGGTGTGGACTATAGTAAGATATACAACAGACACACAAATACGTAGCTATTCCTACGAGCAGTGGCGTGCGGCTGCACCTCTGAAATGCTGGCAAACGAATTCTAAATTGATGATGATGGCGTAGCTCTTATTCTAGCAGGAACATCTCTGAAAACCGAAATACATAATAAGGACGAGTCAACCGCACGCGCATGATAGGAGTAGGAGTTAGAATACTGAGGATCGTTTCAGTACGACTAAGGACCGAGACGGCATTAATGGAATCCAGCATATGATAATCTTATGGAGGTTGCTATCTATAATTATGAAGTTTCATACAGCACTAGATTCTTATTTGCTATTTTATAGCAATCCTATCTTTTAGGCTACAGTCAATAGAGGAATTTGCTTTATTTCCTTTTTAATTTTCGTGTTGACTTTTGTTCTCTACTGTAACTGCAATATATTTACATGTTACTATTTGGTTTAACAACTTCAGATATAGCCGATTCTGTGGATTCTGCTAGTTTGTCAGTGTAATTAATACAACTTCTGGGAGAGGGAAGGTCACTTGAAGGCGAATTAGCCGATCTCCGTATTTAAGTATACAGCATAATCTTCTTCTTTTCCTATTTTACCTACTTTCAAGCCTATGCCGTGTAGGGGATAGAGGGAAGGTCTTTTTGTATATCGACACTAAAGATATCGACACATTTCGAGCGTTCCTGATCAAGGTCTATAGATCTTGTCCCTGATGTGGAATTAGCACGACACAGTGCTGCCGCAGATACATAACAAGATAAAGGACAACCACCCATCCTACACTGTATACTTGGCTCGGAAACATGACGGCCTCTCTTCTTGGAATTGGTAATCCCTCATAAACCCCCATCCTCTACTCAACCCCTAGCCGCGTGGCAGAAATACAATAGATCCCAGCATTGCCAAATCTAGTAGTCATTGCCTCTACCTGTTGGGTTTCACCCATTCTCAGTGTCTTTGTCGACGTGTTGTTTTATACCGTTGTATGCTTCAATATGTATAATATTTATTCCGGCCATGAGTAATGAGTGTTGGAGCAGATGATCCGCAGCCAGGCCTCCTCATACACCTGAAGATCCAGGACCATCACGACAAGAACAATAAATAACACCGTCGAAGAAAACAGAATATCTTATTTGCAGAGGAGCGTAGCTAAGAAAACAAAGTGTTAAAATTGTGCCTAACGTTAGAAATTCTATCCATAAAGTAATCGAAAGTTCAGGCAGTTTAATAAGTATAAATCTTAATCACTTAACATCGGACGCAACCGGCGGAGTTGGATATATGGGCATAAAAATTAAGAATTACGGTTCACCAACTAATAAAGAGGAAATAAACAAATTAAAACAGAATTCAGTAAGATAGACGATTTTAAAAGTGATTTACTTCGCCGAACAGTATGTGAACAGTACGCGAAAGAGATATCGCCAACAGCAACACCGTCCTTAGCAACCTAAATAATGACATTATTCACAGCAGTGCTTAAAAGTTTTCTAACTTACAGCAGTGAATTAAATGTTTTTAAATCACTCTACATGACAACCAACATATTAGCAATAGTAAAATGAATATATATGAACTTCTTCGCCAACAACACAGTACAAAGAAAAGCCCTACAATTTAAAATTAAATTTACATACCAGTAATGAATAAAATATTGTATAGCACACTAGAGTAAACATATTTTATGCGTTCGTGGAAATTATCACCCAAGGCGAAGCTGATAAAATCTAGCTTACTCTTTTGTACTATAAATTCTATAACTAGTCAATGATCACAGTTTCAGAAAATTTTACCAGCGCAACATTCTTAATTAAGTATAAAATTCTGGAACTTCAATAACATGAGAATTTAACACTTAGTATAGAAGTCTGCATTTATTTGTTTATTTAGGCAAAACATGTTAGTGAAAATATAAATATAAAGTGTTTTTAAAATAAGTTTGTTCATTTTTATACCAATTTTGTTTTAGTAATTATAAATTAAGGTATATTTACAAAGATAATATAGTCTCGCTGAAAATCGCGGTTACACGGAACACAGTTTGAAAAACGTTCGCAAATCACAATGACTTCAAGAATTGGCAACTCGGCTAAGGGTTTATCCCTTGCGCGTGCCTGCAGTTAACTGGTGAAGGGGATGAGGGAAGGTCGTCATGTTTTCGTGCGAAGTATAGATGAATTCCTCCTGTTGCCCACGCCAAGAATCGAACCACGACGAATCGCTTGGATGGACAGCGCGTAAGCTATCTCACAGCCACCGCTGCAGGCTATGTAGTAGTAGTAGTAGTAGTAGTAGTAGTAGTAGTAGTAGTAGTAGTAGTAGTTACAATAGTAATAATCTGTTCAGTTCAAATTTCTCAGGCATAAGGAGTATGTAACAGCAACAGAGATGTCTCAGAAAGGCAATAATATACGCATTACGAGTTGGTCGGCTTGTCTAGAAACGTCTTGTCTTGTTACGTATACTCGAAGCGTTCTATTTTCCCACAATTCGTTCTAAGAGTTGACTTCCAAGAATACTGTGGGTTCGGGATTCGTTAACGCAGAGAAAAGGTTCTGCCTTACAACCCCAGCTACTTTCTCTGCTCTCCCGCTGAGCTCTGAGCAGCTTATCAAGAATAAAATTGTTTTCCCACTCAAGTTTCCAGGAACAATGTGGAGGGTAATTTACAGACGTTTGTGAAGAAAACGTTTTAGTCTGAAATGTTTTTGTGCTTTATCAGAGTTCTTTTGGACTAATACATTCAAGAATTCCCAAACTTTTGGATAGGTAAAACACTGAGAACGGGTGAAAGCCATCAGGTAGAGGCAATGACTGCTAGATTTGGCAATGCTGGGATCTATTGTATTTCTGCCACGCGGCTAGGGGTTGAGTAGAGGATGAGGGTTTATGAGGGATTATCAATTCCAAGAAGAGTCCGTTATGTTTTGGAGGCAAGTATATGTAAGATGGATGTGGCCTAGAGGTTCGTGTTTTTTAATTTGCGCTCGGGCATGTGTTTCAATCTCCTTGGGCTCATGACAAGGTCTTTTTCCCCGAAGGTTTTACAACCTGTAAGGTAGATGTCAGTGATACCATGGCGCATTCTCGAATTCATCTGCTATTAACAATTCCTCCGACGCTATATAACAACAGTCAATGCAGCGTCGTTAGAGAACGATAAAAAACATTATGCGTTCACGATAAGAGTGTCATTTTCAGGCAGGGAGCCACTTTTTGTCGTCATTCTCACATGTAGCGGCAAGTGACAATAACAAACGAAGATTGTTCTGAAGTAATATCTATTCGGTACATGCCAGTTTCTCAGATAATTAAAAACCGGTAGTTGCAATGTACTGACACCGACACTTAGAAAATGAACGAATACGATTTAATTGCAAACGAAAGCACGTTTGGGGAAACCTTGAAAAAGTATCTGTACAATGTAATATGTATTAAGTCGCTTTTTATTTACCGTAGAAATAATATTATTATACAGTAGAAGTCCGATATAACACGGCTTTTGGAAGACATAATTCATCCCCGCGGTTATGTTTGTGGCTCATTGAAAAAACTTTTCTTTTCTGGGACATCACACGTGCACTGAACTCGAGACTGAATACTAACTACGCGAATGTAGGGTTACTAGTGACCAGATAGGGAGCCTAAAAACAAGAAATATATATGTGAAGGGAATCTCCTGAGAGAATTACCAAAATCGGCTGCTGCAGAGTTAACTCTTTATTTGGTACTTAACTGGTTTTAAACCGCTAGGAATTCCCTGCACTTCACAAAACTATTCAGAATCAAAACATTAAGAAATGTGAAATTACAATATTAGGATGCTAGGAATGGCATAGGTCTCCCTCTCAACTCGAAATAGATTTAATGATAAATTGTAGAATAGAGAATCGTTGTATGGAAACTGATGAATGAGTATACTGAATCTCTAACAGCTCAGAATGTTGCTAATAAATTAATAATGGAATTGTTCTCTCGGAGGACATATTCTTCATTGCGTTACATCAGAATCCGCGATATTTCGTTCCGCGCTACATTGGGCTTGACACCTCACTTTTATTGCGAATGTGAATCTCATTTTTTAATAATTATTACTGAACAAAGTCTACATAATATGTGCAAAATGTATGTTGCATACAGCATACACCTACGGTCCCGATACAAATATTATTCTTTAAAAATTGAGACTTTTGTTGGAGGTAAATAATATTTTGTCAGGAGAGAGGTGTTATTAAATATGCTGGAAACGAAAAAACAACGTAACGTACGTTAAGCTCCCAGGAAACGTCTCAATTATATTTTGTTGACGATTTTACACTATACTGTTAATACATACGCAAATTTCGTTGGATAACTATTCTTCGTGCATATTTTTACAGTTATTTTAATATACACCGAGCGGGCTAGCGGAGTGGTAGAGGGCTGGCCTTGCATTCGGGAGGTCCGGGGTTCGATCCCAGGGGCCGGCAATCCTGAGGTTTTTCATGGTTTCCTCAGTTATTTTCAGGCAAATGCCGGGATTGTACCTCTTGAAAGTCCGGCCATGGACGGCGATCCTTCCCTTAATCCTTTCATATGTGTGAGTGAATGCTGTGTAATGTCTTAAATGTTTGTGTTGTATCGGAGGTGGTCCTGGCACTGAGCTGATCCCTCGTCCGGGGAGGCCCTCCATGTCCTTGTGTGGTCAAAAAAGTATGTATGTGATCCAATAGATTAATTCCTCTCCCGACAGGTAGCGGCCCTGTAAGGCCCGGGTGGCGTGGGTCGTGTAAATTCACCTAAAAGGGAGAGGTTAAACTAAGGGAAAGAAAGGAAGAAAGAAAGAAAGAAATTTTAATATACTGTACTATCTATTATTTCATGCACGTTAGGGCACGATTATTGGAATCAGGCCCTTCAAAATGCATTTTGTTTCATGGCAATGCTGCTAATAGGAAAACAATAATAAAATCAGTATTTGTGTTTACATAAATTTGGCAATCCTACTTCCTTTCCATTTCTCTTATACATATTATGTGTGAATTTTTGTCTTGTGATGTAGAAAGAACATTTTCACTCTTAAAAAAAAAAAATTATATTCCCATGTTGCAAACTAAGTTCTGTAGAGGAAAATTCCGTGGCCTCTCTCTTCCACTGTATGCTGTAACAGCAGACAAAATGTTACTTAATTCATGGACATGTTTATTCTATTTACGAGAATTGTCACTGCACACATGTAAGGAATGCACATTTCATTACACATTAATAATTACATAAAAATTTCGGTATTCGTTTGTATACACTCAACTGTATAGAAGAGTAAATTATTCAGTCTCTATAATGAATGAGAAATTCCTTGGGTGATGTGATCTCGTTGCAGGCTACTCCGGAGACCGGCAATCCATAGTATACAGCCGGATCTGCAGATGCACGTGCTTCAACAGATCATTAATTACAGCAGTCACTTCCTGCTACTGATACTGCTGCTGTTTTTTTAGGTCAACTGCTGCGGTCAAACTATTAAACACTGACCTCCGACCTCACTACACACATGACGCCCGATGTCTTTACTAAACAGAAACAGTAGACGACAATTACGATGAAAATGACGGAGATGACTATGACACAGACGATGATAAAGGAGCAATGATAGAATCAGAGTCATAAGTGCCATAACATAAATAGTACTAAACTATTTGATAGGAAGAAAACTGCCCTACAGACGCCTTGCCTAGTACTATTTCGGTCACTAAAAGTTCAAACATAAACTTATCAATATCATTGTATAGTACTTTTGCAAAGAAGTGACTAATATATACAATATAAACCATATTCCCGTTGGATGGAAACAGTGTTGTGAGATTTCAGGCATAATAGTCTGTTGTGCTCCTACACGAGGAAATGGGTGGAGTCTGAGCATGCTCGCACCTGGATGCCTTGTGTGGGTTTAACAATAAGACACAGTAGTAAGGGGATGGTCGAAAGATCCTCAAATGCTGTAGTCCTAAAAACCAAAGATGTGAGGATTGTAGTGGTCTTACTAATAGATCACTAGGATTACGATGGACTTACTGGCGGGCCTTAAGTCTCAAAAGATACAATCGTTTACCTTCATAAATATGATTAAGAGAATTCCATGAAAAGGAATAAATGAAGTTCCGAAATTAAAATACGGCACCAGAAATGTTTAATTAACTGAGCCTGTTTGCTGTCAGAGACGTAAACATACTGGGTTCACTGGCGCTAAAGTGATCGGTTTGAGCCAAGTCTGCAATTCGATTTTATACTACACAAAGAACCCGTAGGATATCACATGCAAGGAGAAATATGGACCTAAGAAACAGATCAATCGGAAGGAGTCACGTGGGTTACTTGCGGCAAATCCAAAGGATCTCTATATGAGTATGTTTTTCTTTCCTTTCGCTCTTTGTATGAAAAGCCGACCTCACACCATACACTGTTTTCCCATGTTGCCTTGCTACTCACCGAAGCGGTGTCTTAAGTTTTATCAATAAAGAAACTCTTATATTATCTATTCAAAAGAAAGCGCCCTCCTTAACACCGCCTGGGTTTTAATTGGACGCTCGGACTATACTAGTCATCAAAGGTTGCCGACAATTTTCACCATACGTAATGTCACTATGTCAGTTTCACACCCTAAGTCGGCATCTTTTGTTGTTTTACGAATCGTATTGCATTACGAATGGGCAGATAGCCGGTGGTAATGTTGGAAGCAGCAGACTGGGCACTCTCAATGGCTTTACGCTTGTGAATTTTCGTGCTCTGCTGTCTTAGCGCCAACTCTTTCTCCACAGTTACCAAGAGTTCCGTAGATGCGCTTTTTCTCTTCGAACTTCTGCACTACAACGTTAGTTGCTTCTACCACGATCAGGTCTTCTACTGTCGGGAGCTTGAAAGTTTGTAATCGGGAGACGAAGTAGAATAAGAAGGACAAATCAATCACATCTACAGGAAGAGATAAGACTTGGCTCAAGGTCTCATGGTCATTACACGCTACTATTCAATTGTTAAATTTATAGCGGCAACACAAGCTTATCAATAACCTTAAGGATGCGAATAATGTTTCTTTGAACGCTTAATAGCATGTATGTTTTGATTAACTGTTAGAGCATGGCAGCCGCTTAGTCTAATGCTTTCTTATCTCATTCTTTCCTCTCGCATATTCTCCATCCAAACTGTATCTTGGTTGTGAGGATAGCCACAGGCTCCTTAAGAATATCCTTCTCTTCTCGTGCCAGTTTATTTAACTGATTTGACTTTATACGTTCAGTTATAAGTTTAAAGTTGGCATCATCTTTTACACGTAACTGTTGAACAAGTTTCAAGTTCTGCTCTTGAGTATCTACAAAAAGCTTGTTCTGTCACTTCCATCTCACTCAGCAAAAAGCTTCCTCTTCAAATGGTTTCATATTCACATCTTTAACATATCTTATGAGAAAAATTCTAGCCTACATACATATAAGCAATAATTTAATATTCTCAACTTTGTCGTTTTATCAGTCCTTTAGAATATCATAGCATTATTTAGTACAGAAATGTTACTACAGAACCTACCAATATGGAATCTAGGTCATTTAACATCAAATAAGGTTCAATATTTCAAAGTTAAAATTTTTCTTCCTTTAGAAAGAAGCCTACAGTTAATAGCAATTTTTGTCTAAACTAATCTCATTCATACTTTTTTCCTATGAAATACTCCAGGAACTTTTATATTAGCTAGTTAAATGAGTGGTTCCAATAAATATAAATAGGCCTATTGATAGTTTTCATTAACTCTTACGAATTCGCGCAGTCTTCCTAACATTAGTACTCGCGTGTGGTGTCACTACAGCTCAATCAAATCAATGTTTAGGACTTAATATGTGTCTAGATAATGTTAAAATAATTGAGTTGCAATAAATTAATATACAAATTTTAAATATAATATAGGATTAATTAGCAAAAATTTATATTGCTCCACCAAGTCGTCTTTGTTGCCCATGCACACTTAGAGAATACACGTACACATAAACAGGATAATTTTATTAATTACAAGCGAATATCACAAATATCCCTATTTGCAGGAAAAACCCCTTCGAAACTTCAGTCTCGGCATCATCTCTTGTCTTTCGTCTCTTGCAGGGCGAATTATAACAAAATCGAAGAAAAAGTTAGAAAAGACGAGCCAAAATCGAGCCGTCTCGTCTTTTCTCTTTGCTAGACTGTTACGTACGTAACACATGTATATTGTATACTATTTCTGCACTACCATATATTTAGAAATGCAAATACTGTATAAATTGTACGATACCTAGGTCTACTGTTTGCATTGAAAACGCATTTTAGTGAATGTAACTATTATGCAATCAAAGGAGTATTATTACAGATACATTAATTTTTCCTACAGAATTTATCTGTAATATTGACACAATATTTTAGGAGAACAATTCGCTCCGGCGCCGGGGATCGAACCCGGGTCCTTGGTTTTACGTACCAAGCGCTCTGACCACTGAGCTACGCCGAATTCAATCCAAAGCACCGGATCGAACTTTCCTCCTTCGATGTTTTTCCTTTGTGGCCTGCCAGGAGCGCACTCAGCTGAGTGAATCCGCAGTTATTATGCACTGCTAGCTGAAGGAGGAAAGTTCGATCCGGTGCTGTGGATTGAATTCGGCGTAGCTCAGTGGTCAGAGTGCTTGGTACGTAAAACCAAGGACCCGGGTTCGATCCCCGGCGCCGGAGCGAATTTTTCTCCTAAAATATTAAATATAAAGAAGTATTAGTTTGCTAAAAAATTTAATAAAAATCGGTATGGTTTTGTTTCTGTATCTAATGATGAAAATTAAACTCAAGAAAAATGTGTTATTGAGGGGCATTAGACGCATTACATTACATTACAATAGAAACGCGCACAATTAAAGTAAAATAATTGCTTCAAAATATGAATGTATTGATTTTATGGCACTAACATGATTTATAGGGCCTATCGTGTTATGAGTTCGTTGAACGTATTCTCATTAGTTCCTAGAAAATTCAATGCCATCTCTCTGAGTAGGAATAAAAAACATTAATAAAGGATCTTCTTTCATTTTCACTTCACTATTTTCAATTATTTATAGCCTATGTGTTGGGATGGTAATTCATGTTATGAGGGATTCTCAGGATATTCGTTTTATAGGTAATTTATCCTTTCAGATACCTTTAACCTCTTGTTTCTGATTCACTTATTTCTCTACGTAGACTGACTTTCTCACCAACATTTATTTATTTTTTTTCTATGTGTTCTATCCTCCAGAGCTATCAGTTCTTTGACGTTTGCAACCGCAAGCACAAATTTTATTGTTACATTTCAAAATTCACGATTAACTTAAAAAAAAAGCGATGGAAATATTTCGTAAACGGATTTGAAATCAGCGCGAAGATTTCTGTAACAATCCACCTTGTTTTTCCTTTGACAGACAAAAGGTTATTCTGAGTTCTTCGCCAAGCGAAAACGCTCGTTTAACTCGCCGTAACTCGAAAACCAGTATAAGTTTTAAATAGCGACAACTTTTAAAAGTAATTTCCATTCTTTCTCAACATTTCACTCGCTTTGATCTTCAATCTAACGTGAAAAATAAAAAAAGTTTGCCGCTAACCAACTTTTGAAGGTGTACATGTCTATTCTGAGAGATCACTTCGAAGTTAGTATTTTTCCCCCCACGTATCAAAAAAGATTTTGAATTTGATTTCGAACTTTTTCTGTGCTTTCCTCAGACATTAACCTGCCAATCACAAAAATAACAGTGCGACTGAATGACTATCATAGGAGCTACGACATATGTCGCTGCATACATGACATTTTCATCTTCGCCATTGCTGCGAATATTTCGCGCTGATGTATGGAAACGTGCGAATTTCGTTGCCGCTGTACACGCGAAATATTCGTCGCCGCCACCGCTGGGAATATTTCGCGTTGGTGTGGGGAGGCCTTAAAGTTGCTGAATGAAGTCCATCTTTTGTCTGTTTCTGCGATGGCACTTGCTTCTGCAATTGATATGCCTGTTCCTCTGACGAAATGCTCAATTTTGCGCACTCCATCTTCTTTACAGAGCTCCTTGCGTTCGTTTCGTTTGTTTTCCTGCATTTTCTTCATCTGCTGACGAATATGTTCCAAATCATCGAGCACGTGTCTTTTCGGCTGCAATCAACTGAGCTGTATCTCTACTGTTCTTTACTGGCGTCTTTACAATGTCAAACAGAAGTTTCATCTTCTTTTGGTCATTCACTGCCTTCAACTAATCGCACCAGTTGTGATTCAGCCACTATAGTTTCTTTTGCCCAATGCTTGATCCCTGTGATCCTGTATAATTTTTACTTTCTGTATATTTTTTCTCGTTTCGTATAGATCCTTTTTTTTCAATTGGTGGTGATGTAAGTTGCCTGTCTTTACTTCCCGATCACTTTCCTCCCCTTGGCTTCTTCTTCTTCTTCTTCTACTCATTCTTTACGGACATATTATGTTATGTCCCTCGTTTCTCCTCCACCTGAACCATACTTTAATTTCCAGGGTATGGTGAGATTTATAATGTACAAAGTAATTACAAAGCAGAATTCTTGGGGTACTTCCATTTCCCTTAACATCATCTTCCATTCCTTCATGATCTTCAATAATTCGTAACATTTTTGCAGACAGCAATATAATGTATCATCTTGACAACGATCCTTCCGCAGGGTAACCTACGGAAACCTTGTTATAGTGAAGTAAGATACTTCCGAACCTACTCTACATAGCGGGGAAAGGATGGCGAAATAAGCAGGTAAAAACTACTCTACATGATGCTGTAGAGTGGATTGTTATGCGTGTACAGAATTTTACAACATCGACTACTCACCGCTCTCTATGTTGCTCCTCTATTATAGTGTAACAGTAACAGTGAGCAGATGTTCTTGATTCAGCAGTGAGAAGGATTTGTTTTCATACTGGTAATGTCGCCACGCTCGTTCCTTCCTCCAGCAAGTCCGCTTATAGGAATCGAAATCATCGTAAAGTTCGATAAGCTCGGATATATCCCGTGAGGTTTTTTTAACATTTTCTGTTTGTGAAGGTGCTTTGGATTTATCTATTTTGGTTTCTATAATTCGTAGTCTTGCACGACTTTTACTAAGGCCGTGTCTCAAAGCTCAAGTCCATACTACACACTAGTGACTAGCAACTAGGTGACTTTTAAACTATACACTAGGGAGCTTTGGAAATGTATGCTTGAAACATGGACTTCGTCACAGATTATTTTTTTAAAAACCATGACAACACGGTGCAGCACTAAATTAAGAAGGCATTGTCCTAATGCAGTTTCATTACGAGTTATATGGAAAAGATAAGGGCTTAATATATTACAGTAATGTTTAAAACATTGTACAGAAGGTACTAACAATGTCAGTGTTCAAAGTTAACGTGTTAGTCTACATTATATTTACATTATTTTACTTCCAAAGCATTTTCAGATTTCATAACCCCATTTCCTGATGAGGTATCCATGTTTGTTTAGTGAACAAGTCATTAATCAAGCAAGCATTTTCGTTTACTAGCTACTTCGGACTTCATTGCTATGCATTATGTAGCTTTGGATCATGACATCTGACGTCACATCCGGCTATTTAGTCAACAATCTAGTTCACTTCAGCTGAAAATGTAGCTTTGAGACACGGCCTAAAATTCTAAATGATCAAGTTTTGGCATCTTCCTTGTGGAATCGAAGAGACGGACACCACCCTCTCTCACCGGTCCACACTAAATCATTCAATTGGTAATACCAAGGGATGTGTGTTCAGAGGACAGGTGTTATGCCAAACTAATTTTCTCATTATCAATTAATAATATAGAATTGATCCTTTGATTGAGGTTCTGGCTGATATGTACATCTATTATTTGACAGTACATCTCACTTGACGATGTGTGTCAGAGGAAGAACAATTGTTTGTATACATCTGAAGTGTGATTAGTGTAACATGTAGCTAATCGGGGATGTATGCAATGGAGGGGGAAAGGTACTGGCCACTCTATCCCATTATCTCCTGGCCTAGTTGCCTTATAAGTAGTGCTTTTTGGTATCACTTGTGACATTCAGGCCTGTCTTCGGACAGTTGACTAAACAACAACAATGTAGAATTTCAACACAGTTTATCTTCTTTATTTCGCAGAGACCGAAATGTTATGTTTTATTTAACGACGCTCGCAACTGCCGAGGTTATATCAGCGTCGCCGTGTGTCGGAATTTTGTCCCGCAGTTCTTTTACATGCCAGTAGATCTTCAGACATGAGCCGTCGCATTTAAGCACACTTATATGCCATCGACCTGGACAGGGATCGAACCCGCAACCTCGGGCATAGAAGGCTATACCAACTGCGCCAACCAGGCCGACCCGCTGACCGGTAAAGCCATCCTGTTTACAGCAGCAAATTAAAAGAGAACACAAAACGTTTAACATTATTATCACCCCTCCTTTGTTTTCCTTAGAATACAATATAATTTGTAACTGTTACATTATTTAGTGTTGAAAAGTGCAATTTTAGTTCAACTGTAAAAGGCATAATTTTATTTTTCTGTTTATTTCGGATATAATAAATACCTTTGTGCTTTTGTGTATTACTTTCGATAGGCCTAAGTTAGATTAAGAGTTCGTAATATATTTACATATTAAACACGGAGTACATATTTTTGTATCATTCTACATAAAATTAGATACAGTGAATAACAGAATTATTCGACACTTAATATTCCAAATGTTTATGTGTGTTACTAAACATGTTTGCAAAAACGCAGAAATTACGCTTGCGGTTACGTCAAATAAACCAATCTGCATAACATGAGCATAAAAAGAGCTTGCTAATGAAATGGTATGTTAATATATGTATATAAAAATAAACAAATATACAATTTGCTGCGTAACAAAAATATTCTGACAGTCCTGTTGTACCTATTCTATACACCCCTGTTAATCACTTACATTACAAAGTAGGTGGAGGTACCGAGTTTCAATAATATGCGAGAGTCTTAGTCTTACTTGTGCTGTCGTTTCAGCAAGACGGAACATAAAATGGGGCGTAAAGGTAAGCAAAATATATTTAATCAGAGGCAGTTAGTGATATTCCATCACGAAAAAGGGAAAACCATTCGAAACATTGCAGATTTACTTCAGATGAAGAGAAGTACAGTGTCTGACATAATTCCCAGATATAAAAACGAGGACAGAATAAAGCTGAGAAAGCAAACAGGTCGCCGAAAAGTCCTCACAGACAGAGAAGAATCTATTATTATCAGACAGATTAAAAAGAATCCTCGTATAAGTGCCCCGAAGTTAGCTTCTGAAATTGAATCGGCTACGGGTAAAAAAGTGCATGCCCAAACAATTAAGAGGGCAATACATAAACGGGGCTACAACGGAACAATAGCATGAAAAAAGCCTTATGTTTGTGAAAGGAACAGACGTAAACGACTTCAGTTTGCTAAAGAATATGAAAGTAAAGGCGAATATTGGTGGGAAAAGGCTCTTTTTTATGAGAGCAAATTCAATGTTTTTGGCAACGATGGTAGACAAATGGTCAGGAGAAAGCCTAAGGAGGAAATGAAAACCAAGAATTTGCGAGCTACTGTTAAATATGGTAGAGGAAATGTGATGATATGGGGGTGCTTGTCAGCTTCTGGGGTTGGTGAATTGCTGTTCATCGAGGATCTCATGAAGAAGGAAGACTATCTACATCTCCTGCAACATAATTTAGTGAAAAGTGCAGAAAAGCTTGGAATTAAAAGGAATTTATGTTTTACCAGAACAACGATCCCAAGCATAACTCCTATATTGTACAAGAATTTCTGCTCTACAAATGCCCTAAGGTGCTTCATCCTCCTCCACAATCGCCGGATTTGAACCCTATTGAACATTTATGGGAAGAACTTAACAGGAGGGTTGGATCAATGCCTATTTCTTCTAAAGAAGAACTAAAAGCAAGACTTCAAAAAGAATGGGTGAAAATTCCTATAGACATAACAAAAAAATTAGTATATAGGATGCCACACCGACTGAAAGAGGTTATTAAACAGAAGGGTAGTCCTACAATGTACTAATAATAACGAGCTGAAATAGTATTCTTTGTTTTCAAAAAGTGTCAGAATATTTCTGTTCGTATTAGAAATGAAATGTTTTCCTTTATGTTTTAATAATTAGAAGAAGATTAAGTTAATTGAAATTGTTGTGTTGAAAATGTTTATATGAAATGGGATACTTTTAGGGAAAAAATAAGAAAAGCTTATATATATATATATATATATATATATATATATATATATATATATATATATATATGTCATTGAATTGTTAGTTGACGGATGTCCGAATATTTTTGTTACTCACTGTACTGAGATTTTGCAGCAGATATCGATTTTTAAGATGCAATGGGTAATTAATTTTTGACAAATGGCGTCCAAAGAAATAGAGAAAACAGTTGAATATGTCAATAATAGCAATATGTTTGCCATTTTCATTCTTATACTGTCTTCGTAACCCACGATATTGTATATATGTACTTATTTACACTATAAATGGGCAGTAGTTAGTCAAGGTAATTTATTTCTTAGATAAGGTAATATCCATTTCACTGCTATGAATAATAAACTGAAAAATAATGTACTTGTTTCTTAGATTTTTTCAGCAGTGTATTTCATATAATCACATCAGATTCTAGCTATAGGCCTAATGTATTAATAACAATACTGTATCTTGTGTTTTTATTTTCATTATGATGTATTACGTTTCCAACGGGCTGATCATCTTTTCTGGACTGAAGCAACATAACATAGTGGACACAAAGCACAGGAAAATGAAACAGCGTGACCGTCATTAGTGTTACCCCACCTGTGACGTGATCGTAAACAAATGAGCGTAGCTCTCAAAACAAAAACACGCGCTCCGTCATGCGTGCTTCGTCACACCTGCCTGGCGCCTGCGTGGGGAGGAACACTGCTCAAATTTTCACCATTGTGTGACAGAATTTTTGGCAGGTGTCACGGTGTTCACATGTTCTCCTCAGTGATCTTCACGGTGATTTGCATGACGTGGCGATAGACTTGACAAAAACTACACAAATAGGCCTACAGCGAACAAATAAAAAATCTTTAGCGTCACAGAATAGGTTACTGTAAGCCTATGTGGTCTCCTCAGATGAGCTTGATGTGTACCGACAGTGACTGAACTGCTTAATGGACGCAGCTACTCGATCAAGTCGGACGTTGACAGACGTTGTGTTGTGAATGTACTCGTATACACGCTATAATTCTGAAATCTTATTCCTATCATCAGCTACAATCCTTAATATGAACGACCACTGGCTTCCTATCCTGAGAACAAGAGTCCTATAATGAAACCATGAAACTATGCGAAGACCTTAGTGTCGTAAACGGAAAGATATCAACAGAGCCATGGTGGACTGCTCGCTTATAAAAATAGCTTCGAATGGAAAAATCTCATTTTCTCCTTTCTTCAATACTCAGCTATGACTGTGAAAATTAATTCTGACCCTAACATGCGACTATTTTAAACTTCCAGCATACACACTTTTAGTTTCACTTCTTTCCACCAGATGGCATTGTTGTAAATCAAAATCGAAGATGTAATCTACTGCATATTCGTTTAAAACACTGATGTATGACAAATTTCCTAAATAAAGAGTATACTGCACTCTTTGAACTTCATCATGGTTTGAAGAAATTTTATTTTCTGGGAAACAAGCAGTACACATCAGCACTTTTAAGAGGTGGATGGGGATTTCGAGTGACAGAAAATGTTGTCAAACATGCTGGGATTAGTTTATAATGCACAGCGGTGGCCGAAAGAAGGCAATCCTTGCAGTTCTGGAACAAGTTGGTAAGACAAATGACGTTATCTTGCTGAAACACTAAAGAAAATAAAAAGAATCCCCCTAAATTCAGTCTTACATTCCCTATTGATATATTGTACCTGAGAAATTGTGACGCACGATGGACATAAAACATAATTTATAAATTGTGCATTGGGCAAGCAGCAGAACGTGGATAAAAATTACTGATTAACACTGAACAACAAGAATTTTGCTCCAACTTAAAACAATGTGTTCCTTATGGTTTGGTGTGCGCTGAATCCGAAAAAAATGCATTTCTTTTCTTCGTATCACGTAAGGTTTTTAAGATATACTATGATTTCATTTTTCCAAAAAAACATCTGGTGTCGGTTAAGAGTTGTAAACCAAAACAAGAACTAATGCATTTTACGAGTTTAGGACCTATTTTAAGTTTCTTATGTTTGTTGGCATGTTCTTTTATACTTCCAATAAATAAACAGATATTGGTTCCTTATATTCAGTAAATTTAATAACAGTTCAAAGTGAGGTCTACGCAATGAACAAACAAGGGTGTGGTTTTCAGTTCTTAAAAGAAAAGTTTATCAGTTTGAGTCAAGGCAAATTAAAAGAGGGCATTTTCATCGGTCCACAAATTCACAATTTATGGCTGACTCTTTGTTTAGGAAAAACTTTCCGTTACAGTAAAATGGCATGGCGCTCTTTCAAAGATGCTTGCTCAAATTTCCTGGGAAATTCTAGGGCAGACAACTACAACGAACTTGTGGAAACCATGTTAAGAGCATGTAATAAAATGAGATTTAATATATGTCTCAAAATACATTTTTTTCATTCTCATTTGGATTTCTTTTCTCCTAACCTTGGAGCGGTTAGCGGCGAGCATGGCGAAGATTTCATCAAGAAATATCTGAATGGAAAGGTGACATAAAGGAAGATCATCATCCAGAATGCTTGCAGATTATTGTTGGTTCCTTGCAAAAACAGTCCCGGGTCTAGTTATAAACGGAAGTCATCCAGAAAATTATTTTAAATAGTGAGTTCAAATTCCGAGATTTTTCTCATTATACGCATGAAATATATTTGAGTAGTTTAATATCAAAGGCGGACATCTGTCGTCTCCATAGTTTTGATCTAGAGGCAATTTTTTGTTTCAGTGTTCTTTGTAATATTTAACACAATTTATTTTATATGTAGTGTTAGAGTTTACATATGGTTTCACTATAACTTGAAAGAGCATGAAAAATTGTATAAAAATCCACAGCTATCTAAATTTCGATCTGAGGTAAGATGTCCGCCTTTGATATTAAGCTACTCATTTAAACAGAAAATTATTTTAAATGGTGAGTACAAATTCCGAGATTTTTCTCCCTACGCATGAAATATATTTATTATAGTCGTGTTTTAAACTGTGTAACATCATTTTTGTATCCAGTACACATTTTTCAAGAATTATGAGAAATCTGAATCCCTAGTGTGTTGTAATTTTACCAGTAGCAGTGAAAAATTTAAAAAAGAAGTTTTTTCATAAAAAAATTAATTGACTTTCCCCGAAAGATGGTACGTAATGGGGCAATTTGGATTTTAAATTCAGATTTAGGGCACACATATTAGTGATATTCACCTATTTTTTATCGGAGCAAGGTAAGAAGAAAAAAACTGTTGTTCAGTGTAATTATTGCACTTTCATGAACGATCCTAGAAGTAATGTACACTGCACATGCGCTCCCATATCCATGGACGTGTGTGGTTCTTAGTTTTCTTAAGAAAATTATGTGAAAACGAGATTTCTTTTAGACTAAACCAATACAGCCACACTATCGTAAACCTGAAGTTTAAATCATGATATGCTTCGTGCTGGACAACCCTGCAGACACTGAAGGAGCGACCCGTTAGAATATTGTTGCTCCTTGCCATCGCGTAATGAATAGGCGCGAGGACCCTGACACAACAGTTAACCGAGGTATCGTAGCTTGCAAATACATGCAGCTCTGAATTAACAACCTTGCAAGCTCTTCTAAGACGAGAAGACATCGACACTGAAATTACACATTTAACTGAAGTCAAACCCAGGCTACAACATACAGTCCACACCTGTGGAGTAACGGTCAGCGCGTCTGGCCGCAAAACTAGGTGGCCCGGGTTCGATTCCCGGTCGGGGCAAGTTACCTGGTTGAGGTTTTTTCCGGGGTTTTCCCTCAACCCAAGATGAGCAAATGCTGGGTAACTTTCGGTGTTGGACCCCGGACTCATTTCACCGGCATTATCACCTTCATATCATTCAGACGCTAAATAACCTCAGCTGTTGATAAAGCGTCGTAAAATAACCTACTAAAATAAAATACAACATACAACATGTAGAATAAGAAACTAAACAGGAAGTTAAAGCATTCACTTACTGTACGCAACACCATCACCAGCTTATCGTCTCTACTGCATTTTTGTTCAATAAGGGATGCTGTCAACCTGAGAATTGTAACGAGAACTCGAATTTTTTTTACATACTGTAAGTTGATATTGCAACATAATATAGCTCAGGATCAGTAACCTTTCCCTATATCTCAGAAAGAATCCTGTCATTGGGTACTTCGTTACAGTCTGGTGAACACTGACTCTGAAATCTACTAATTTTGTTTTGCAGTGAACGTAAACAAAACGAAGATTATACATAAGCACACTCCTCGCAGGTAACAAACTCTGTGACACGCGATTTACAGACAACTCCTTTCATCTGAAATAGGATTTGTGTTTGGCAAAGACTCTTTGAATTCCAAATCAGTGTAAACCAAACGATTAGCCTACTTCACATTACAACCAATAAGATACACACACTGTCGTTTTTAACTTCTACGTCATAAAAATCCGAACTTAGTGAAAGAATAATAGATCCTCAAGAGGAGAGAATGTCATAGACGAGACATAATATACACTGCAAGCACAAGATGGAAGCCGCTACTGTAGGCTACTGAAGGATAAATACTATACTCAGTCCAGAGAAAGACTAGTCATATAAACTATAGAAAACCAATCATGAAAGTAGATAATCCGTTGCCAAGCAACACCAACCAGAGATCTAAAGACCAGGTGTATGTACAGTAGTGGCAAAAAAAAAAAATTGGTCCGACCCTTGTAGCTGATTTCAGAGCCTTGTTCACTCTAGAGCACGATAGACTGGTAACTAAGACTTTCGTGGTTCGAATCCTGTCTGGGAAGGAAACTTTTTTTTGTTCCTTATTTAAATTTATTCCCAATACTTTTCGATTGCTGGTAAAATTCATGTTCTGGGAATAACATGTTAATTAAGTAGTAAAATATCGCTGCAATCGAAAAGTTCGATGGAAATTGGAATTTTAAGACTGAATAAAAAGAAGTTGTCTGCAAGTAGCTTACTCCTATTGTGTTATTTACTGCTGGACTTACCGATTATGGGAAAAAGGGGTTGTTATCCGTCTTGGAATGTAAGCAGTACAAGATGTTAAGAAAAATAATAGACAGTTACGAAAAATGATGCAAGAATGGATAAAACCACATGGAAATACGCATTTTTAGGCACTACAAAACTCCTTACTTAGACCTACAGTATATATCCATGAAAAACCTAAATATTAATTCTCAAACCTGTATGTGCCAAGGAAAAAAAAGGGTTTGCCTTAATTCCGCTCTCTGTTCATGACGCACAACAGGCGAACAGTTACACTTGGGTGATGCATGACATGACCCCAGTAGCGTGACGGTAAATTCCTTCGGCGCAAAAGTTACTCAAAATATACGAGTTTGTGATATAAGGGATCCACTTTAAGATAAATATATATATATATATATATATATATATATATATATTAATAAAGAGAGGAATAAGTTTAATAATATACAGTAAACTCTATTGTATTCCAAAATGCATACAATGGGATATAGATTTTCGACATATATTTCATTACAATAATGGAGGTAAATATACATCGGATAATAGACAAGAGGATTACCTAAATATATAAAAAAGCAAAAACATTTGACAGGGCGAGGGAGGAACTAATGGAGAGGATGGCGATAACGATGACGATGACGGCGACGGTGAAGATATGAGTATCGAAAAAGATTAAATGTCGCAATAATAATAATAATAATAATAATAATAATAATAATAATAATGATAATAATAATATAATAATAATAATAATAATAATAATAATATTTCCATTTATATAAATTGTTAAAGTACGCCTTAAAATAATAAGTCATCTCGAAAAGGTGGAATATCACGAAAAGAAAGCAATGGCTGAATGAAAATGTGAAGGGAAAAGAAATCTTACAGGATCCACAGGAGACAGAATCGCTGTATAAGACACCATCATTTGGTGAGGTTGGCGTGGAGACATGCAAGGGAAACTGAGTTGGAGAATATGTCAACCCCACTTGCGTGGACACGCTTTTTATTTCAAGTGCTTCTTTAATCTAGCATTCTTAACCTCTGCCCCAAGCTCTGTAATCAACTAACAGAGCCTACATAATGGATTTTTAGCCAATTAAAAATTTGGAGCGAAACATTATCCTGTATTCAAACTCCAACATAAAATCTGGACTTTCCTTGTTTCCTGAGAGGGTTTAAAACCCCCAAGACGCCATTATTAATTTGTATACATTTCCCCTCTTCCATTGAGTTCAAACACAAGACGAACATCCTGCGTTAATGACTGACGAGTTCGACACCCGGCAAGTTAACAACTGCTTTCCTAAACTAAACATGAATGCCCTTCAGTTTTCCAAACACTAATTATTTTAAACCCGACAATTTAAACTTCTATTTATCCATATTCACAAATTCTGTTAGAGGAAAAGGTGGAAATATGGGCTACCTCGTTTTTTAATATATATGGTGTTTTACCCAACGGAAAAGCTCTAAAAGTACATCTCCTGTCCATAAGTCTGCGTGCACAAACCAGTTGCCTTTGTGGTGTGTTCTTTGTGTTTTTAATCAATTTCAAAGTTTTTGCAGATTTGTAGCCTCAATTTTATTGAAAAAAATAGGCCTATAGCCTATTTCGTATTTAGAAATCACGCCTGGTGGGATAGGTAGCCCATATTACCAGCACGCTAACACGTCCCGTACTTTCACTATCGTGATTTGCGTTATTTGTTACAGAATAGTGCCATTGATGTGACACAGGTTTCCTACTTATGTTTCTTTGTTTTTTACAATTTTATTTTCAAATTTTTGTGGTAACCCATATTTAGACCCTACTACCTGTAGAGGACCAGTTCGTCTTTCTTTCAAAAACTAATTATCTATTGCAACTATTGACCTTTAAGACTGGAAAAACTGTATATGAATAAATTACTTTGTATGTCAATAAAGATTTCTAAGCAATATGTCACACCATTTTCCACTATTATGAGGAAAACAAAATGGTAGCCCATATTTCCACCTTCTCCTCTAACTTTCTAAGAATTCTCCAGAAATTATTACAAGCATGCATCTATCAATGGAAGTAAAAACCTCGGGTCCATTATAACTTATCTAGGAATTATTTCGTGAAATAGCAGTTAATGTCAACGTAGTACACTATGTATATATACTTTTTTCACATTATCTAACAGGACAAAACAATAGAACATATTCTTTTCTTTTACTTCATTTTTAAGAAGCAGATTAATGAACACGAACAATCACTTCAAGCAGTCCTCATGAGAAGTACAGTCTTCTCGAAGTCGCGTTTATACTAGCCTAAGTATTATAAGATACTTTTTACGCAACTTCACAAGCGCTCACTTCTTACACCGAAGGTACGGACGGGGCTTGAAGAGACCTAGTTTCCCACGCATAGTGTGCGAACAGGAAGCCGCGGTGTAGAACAAGAATGCAGATGGGGTGGATGCACTTGGTAGGGTAGTCTTATCGGCCATATAACCACAATCCACTTGTTTCATTTTGAGTCAAAGCAGATATCCTTCATGGTCTCAATCCTTCATAATGAAAACAATCGCACCTAAGACTTCGAAGTGTTTGAGCTGCGTACAGCCCACATATAGCATGGAGCAGTGATGGTAGTAATAGCTGCGTATGTGGCCTGGGTTCGATCTCCGACCAACTCGTGATGGTATTTGAGGTAGACAAAGCAGACATTTGCAGAGAGTTTTTCTAGGGGTGTTTCTATAATTCCAACAACATTCTCCACATTTCTCTCATTTCATCTATCATCTACAATAGTATAAAATAAATGTTGGAAGTAGTACGAGTTTACAATGCTGATATAAGGAGGGCTTGGGTCTCTGACCTTGAGGCTTATCAGGTTACTCGTCTGAGAATGGGACTTGATCTGTTAGGGCCGAAAACGGATCAAATGCTGCGATGGGTTCAAGCACTATGATGTGATTTCCACTGTTAAATTTATTACGAGGTGATTCAGATGACTCAATTTTTTCTTCAGTATCTTAAATGATAAACTTCGAGAAACTGGAGACAAATGTTGTCACCACACATTTCAGGACTTCGCTTCAGTAAAGAATTTCTTCGTGTTTTTTCATGCGCCCACTGGCATTTTTTCAATAGTAATTATAATTTTATAATCTTATTTTGTCAAAGCTGATGTCATATCGGAAAGTCTACATGTAGTATTACAAAAAAACAACTACTTTACTTTGGGGGGGGGGGGGGGGAGTCGAAATCCAAGACCGGAATGTTTTTCTTTCCTCCACCAACTGAGCCATTTATTACCCATTTGGATAGATCTGGATCTAAGTTTAGCTTCTCGAAATCCTGACTTTCGGACACATTATTTAAATCATTGACCGTGCACGATGGTGTACGATCAGATTTTGTACGCGCAGCAGCAACACTAACATTAACATTGTACAGTATATTGGTTCACTAGAAGATGCTTTAGAAGAAACAGTAAAGCAAGCATCTAATTTGGACATTTTTACTAGTAGGCCTGAATCTTTCATTTTCTTTTTACGTTGCCCATTCTTCCCAGCAAACACGGTAACGAACAACGATACACGTATGTCAACAGTCTCCGTCACGGACGGACATAAACCATCACGTTATCAGCAGCAGAATGACAGTGTTTTTTTTTTTTTTCAAAGTTGGATACAATAATAGTGAATGATTTGTAGATATCGATTTACATTAATATTGTTGTACCGTACTTTGAGGGCTTCCGCCGTAAGTTTTTATTGCGGTAAATACGATAATTATTGATGCTAACAAGAGATTAGCAGTGAGAGTACCAAAAAGGAAATTCGATTCCTCAAATCTATTTGTCGCGCCTATTGGACGTAATTTTGAGGCTGCCAGTCGGAACAGTTTTTATTACGACTATTATTGTTGCGCTTGTCGGCGATGTATGCAATGGAGGGGGGAAAGGAACTGGCCACTCTAGCCCAGTATCTCCTGGCCTAGTTGCCTCGTAAGTGATGCCTTCATGGTATCACTTCTGAGTTTCAGACCTCTCTTCGGACAGTTGACTGTATAACAACAACAACACTGTTGCATCGTAATAAAAGATTAGTTGTCGGAATATCAAAAAGAAATCATTTCTCAAATCTGTTGCGTTTTTCGAAATACTTTTCAGGCCGCCCGGCCCTCTGCAACAAGCAACAGTTATCATTACTCTTACAGCAGAGTAACATATTGTAAAAATATGAGGTCTCCATCTCCGACATTGCTTCTAAAAATGTATTAATATGTACAACTTGTTTACTGTTAGTATAATAGTTAAATATCCAAGTCATATCTCCTCCAAAACAAACGGGAGAAAAATATAAAGGTACTGAAAAGACATTGCACAGTAGACACAAAATGACAAACAGCATGCTTCAGTGAGGCAGGAGCAAAAACCGGGGCGCCAAGGTCGAGGACAATCAAACACCTGGAGACAGGTGAAACATACTGATGACGTACCAGGTGTGACTCCATACAAGAGCTCTCAATGTTACAAAAATCGGCTCATTCGTTCAAATTTCACTTGGTAACTTGAATGTATGTCATTTACAACGCTCAATCATTTCTTGACTAACTGTACTAACATTATGCGTATACCAACGCACATTAGAGTAGGATGTCACCTATTCCGCATATTTGGCAGATAAACTGCACTGTACCTTTTAATAACCCATTATGAAATTTATAATATAGCAACTATGAAAACTATCCAATCATAGTGCATCCCCATAGCTAGTCGATCCTATGTAAGTCCCCCACCCTGCTAATACCCACGTTAATCGTCCTAGATTCTATAAGATCTAGCGGTTACCGTAACAGCCGTTGAATCAGAAGTTCGCAGACTGAAACGCTGCCGAGGGAGATGAATTTTAATAGTCTTTATTAAACACAAATGTGTACAATTTTCAGCCACTTTTTATTTGTTCTGGAGGCCTCGCTCGGGACCTCGCAGAGTAAGGATGATTGTGGAGTATTGGTGAAATGATATTGGTGAGGGGAATAGGGAGAACCCTGAGAAAAACTCTCGCCCCCGGTTTGTCCACCACAAATTCCTTCGTGACCCAAACGGGGATCGAACCCGGGTCGCCACGGTGGAAGGTAGAGGCTAACCACTCGACCATGGACGAGAATAGGGTATGGATTTTATAAAATCCTTAGCTTTGTTTTCCCCGGGATGGAAGAAAAGTTGTGGGACCAAAGTCTCTGATTTACGACATGCAAAGATTCCTGTTTCTGATAAAAGACAGGAAAAATTTTGTCTGCTAATTCTCGCCCATGTTGAATTTCGACGTTGAATAACTTCTGCAGTTGAAAGCGTCTTTAAAAAAATAATTCTAATAATATTCTCTATTTTATCTCTTAAGTCATTAAGTTAGTTAAGAATACATTTTTGGCAAGACCGCAATAGATAGGCAAGTTATTTACGATCAAGTAGTATCTTAACGTATCGTAGTCGACCTGGTTGGCAAGTTGGTATAGCGCTGGCCTTCTATGCCCAAGGTTGCGGGTTCGATCCCGGGCCAGGTCGATGGCATTTAAGTGTGCTTAAATGCGACAGGCTCATGTCAGTAGATTTACTGGCATGTAAAAGAACTCCTGCGGGACAAAATTCCGGCACATCCGGCGACGCTGATATAACCTCTGCAGTTGCGAGCGTCGTTAAATAAAACATAACATTAACGTATCGTACATTATACGATGATACTGTCATCACCAAATACAACCTTTAATGGTGGCTTTCACATTTTTGTATATGAACCAACAATACATCAGTTACATTCATCTTCCTCACAATACCTTTCCTAATTAGTCATCCCTTATATCTTTTTTATTGTGAACAAGATTATCTTATCACCTTTAACAACTATTACTTCACTTCATTTACACTCCTTATCCCCTTCCTCAGTAATTTAATTGTACAACCGACTATTAATTTGCATTCTTCTTTATCTAATTATTTGTTAATCACTTGTTGTTCTAGTTCTGATACATAAACTCTCCAAACATATTCGCTTTAGTTTCGTATTAACCATGATCACTTCAAGTTACATTTCAACATATTATATTAAAGTCCGAGATGGAAAAATTGTCAAATGAGGTCTAAGGCCGAGTTTAATAATCCATCAAGTATAGTTTGACAATCTCTCTGAGGAGAAATGTGACAGGATTTTGTTTATAGCTAATTAGATTACTGAAATAAATGAATTTGCAGTACATTAGTTATGACACTTATAACTAAGTCACTATAAACAATAGACAAATATTTCATTTTCTATCGTAAGTTTTGCATAACTGTAAATATAAATATTTCAATGACGAGAAGATTATTAACTGTATAGCTTAGACACTGTGACTCACTTTGACAAACTGTACAATTTTTATATATCTTGATTACACAACTTCTAAAACTATATCACTTCGGAATATGTAGTTTATTGCTTTCGCGTGTTAAATATTAGATAAAGTACCCTGTCGACTAGTTTCAGCCTGTTGTGGGCTATCTTCATATTCCGAAACAATTTTAGTCAGTGTGTACAATAAATAAAATAATTTCATTCGACGTGTGCTTCACTTTATGTCAATAGTGTGGTAAAGTATCTAATTACGTCAATTTCATGAACGTTAAACTTTGGCATTACGTAACAAAGGTGGATAAAATAATTTATCCACTTACTGAAACCTGAAATTAGCTCAGATTCTTCAATAAACAAATTTGCACAGAACCCATAACATCAAAGCTGCGACATTAGTGGAGATGGAGAGCAGCGAACGAACGAAAGCAGTGCATTCTGTACTTCCACAGGTAGATGAACAAATTGAAAATTAGTACATGGGCATTTTAACGTGACCTCAACGACTAAGAAAACAAGCGTTCATACACCTGTCGCAATAATATTATAACAACCAGAGGGCGGATAGAAGTCGAGCATCTCGTAAATCAATACGCGAAGGTCGTGAAATAAAGAACAAGAATGTTACAGCGGAAACGGTGCGAATAACATCCTGTGCAGGATATGCACCGGCATGCAGTAGATGCCAAGACCCAAACAAAGAGACTTTCACTATACGAATTACTAACAGTTAAGACAAAGTTGTTTTAAATACTAGAAATGACACACAGAAACGTCAATTATATTAATTTTATCTGCATTAGTTTCTGTTTTTCCTCAAAAGCACTGGCTATATACTAACGTAAGCCTACATTTTTTTTTTTAAATAACAGTAGATAGATAGTACACTCAAGGATGAGAATGGTGACTTACTTACAGACTCTGATTCAATCCTGAATAGATGGAAAAACTATTTTGGGCAACTACTAAATATACATAGGCCAAATAGAAATGATCAGGACGAAATTCAAATACAAACTGCTGAGCCATTCATACCGGAACCCACACTTTCTGAAGTCGAAATTGCGATAGAAAATCTGAAAAAGTACAAGTCTCCAGGTATTGATCAAATTCCAGCAGAATTAATACAAGAGGGTGGAAGGGCATTATCTAGCGAAATTTATAAACTTGTACTTGCAATTTGGGAAAAGGAAATTGTACCAGAACAATGGAAGGAGTCCATAATCGTACCTATTTTTAAGAAGGGGGACAAGACTAACTGTAGTAACTTTCGAGGAATATCACTTTTGTTGACGTACAAAATTTTGTTGAATATCCTTTTGAGAAGATTAACTCCATATGTAGATGAAATTATTGGGGATCATCAGTGTGGTTTTAGGCGTAATAGATCGACTATTGATCAGATTTTTGGTATTTGACAGATATTGGAGAAAAAATGGAAGTATAAGGGTTCAGTACATCAGTTATTCATAGATTTCAAAAAGGCGTATGACTCGGTTAAAAGAGAAGTTTTATATAATATTCTTATTGAATTTGGTATTCCCAAGAAACTAGTTCGATTAATTAAAATGTGTCTTAGTGAAACTTACAGCAGAGTCCGTATAGGCCAATTTCTATCTGATGTTTTTTTTTTTAATTCACTGCGGGCTAAAGCAGGGAGATGCACTATCACCTTTACTTTTTAACTTCGCTCTAGAATATGCCATTAGGAAAGTTCAGGATAATATACAGGGTTTGGAGTTGAATGGGTTACATCAGTTTCTTGTCTATGCGGATGATGTGAATATGTTAGGAGAAAATCCACAAACGATTAGGGAAAACGCGGAAATTCTAGTTGAAGCAAGTAAAGCGATAGGGTTGGAAGTACATCCCGAAAAGACTAAGTATATGATTATGTCTCGTGACCAGAATATTGTACGAAATGGAACTATAAAAATTGGAGATTTATCTTTCGAAGAGGTGGAAAAATTCAAATATCTTGGAGCAACAGTAACAAATATAAATGACACTCGGGAGGAAATTAAACGCAGAATAAATATGGGAAATGCGTGTTATTATTCGGTTGAGAAGCTTTTGTCATCTAGTCTTCTGTCAAAAAATCTGAAAGTTAGAATTTATAAAACAGTTATATTACCGGTTGTTCTGTATGGTTGTGAAACTTGGACTCTCACTTTGAGAGTGGAACAGAGATTAAGGGTGTTTGAGAATAAGGTTCTTAGGAAAATATTTGGGGCTGAGAGGGATGAAGTTACAAGAGAATGGAGAAAGTTACACAACGCAGACCTGCACACATTGTATTCTTCACCTGTCATAATTAGAAACATAAAATCCAAACGTTTGAGATGGGCAGGGCATGTAGCACGTATGGGCGAATCCAGAAATGCATATAGAGTGTTAGTTGGAAGGCCGGAGGGAAAAAGACCTTTGGGGAGGCCGAGACGTAGGTGGGAAGATAATATTAAAATGGATTTGAGGGAGGTGGGATATGATGGTAGACTGGATTAATCTTGCTCAGGATAGGGACCAATGGCGGGCTTATGTGAGGGCGGCAATGAACCTCCGGGTTCCTTAAAAGCCAGTAAGTAAGGTAGTCCACTATACCTCTCCTCCCCTCCCCCATCTTTCCGATAACCTTAGCATCATTACTCAGGGGGTACAGAAGTCGGACGCGAACAATATGTAAATTATTAATAGCCTAATTTATAGATGTACCTTTGTGAGCATTGTGTGGCGTTAACACAATATACACCGATTTCAAATAGTTACTAGAATACTAAATCGTATTAATATTAAAACTGACGTGAGGTAATCTCTGCTAAGTTCAATATGTTGGTTATTCATTAATGTGCACCTGGACTCCAGCATCGCATCGATCTTGTTATCTCGTGTCCCGTGTGGAACTGGTTCGTGTGGTCCGTTACTCGTTATACAAGTCTGGGAACTTCACTCGTTAGTTTAGCGGCTTCATTCACAGCTTCTGGCTAATTGTATAACTTCTAATAGGAACGGTCGTGATCACTGATCATGTATACTGTTTGCGTATTTTATTTGAGCCGCTGGGCAATGTCACTAAACCCAAGGAGAGCGTAACGGTAGTAGCCAAGGGTGCCCCCTCCCCCCGACTTTCTTTTTAGCAATAATAAAGATGTAAGAAATAGAGGGAATTTAGAATGTAAAAGATATGAAAGGACTTCGTGATGGAGTGGCTATTGTTATTAAATTAGAAATTCTTAATATTTAACACCATTTACTTTTTAATTAATATACACGGTGTTTCCGAGGTGGTGTTACAAACTTTCAGGGATGATGGCGAAGGGCACATGTATCAATTTGAGATAAGGAACCGTGGTCCGGAAATGAGAGTCGAAAGTTACAAGCAAAAATAGTTCTGTGGAAATGAAATAATTTTATTCCTCTGTACACCTTATTTATGTGTATTTATCTGTACATATTACACATATTGTATTCATCTGACGTTGTTTACGTTGTCTATTTACAGTATTCCAGTCAGTGCGCTGTCTGAGGGATGGGGACAGGAAACTACACTAAAGCAATGCAGATGGCGTAATGTGTAACGGACATGGCCGGTCCTGATATGCACGTCTGTAGGCAGCAGTGTATGTGTACAAGTTACAGTGTCCAGTCGATCAGTCCTAGTCAAATGGAGGAGTACACGAGACCGGAATAAGCAGATCTGATTTTCGAATACGGATGAGCCAATGGGAACAGTAGACAAGCTCACAGATTGTATCGGGGCAAGTACCCACGTAGAAGACATTCGGCCCATACCATTTTTCCACGACTGTTCCAAAAGTTAAGGGAAGGAGGGCACGTGGTGCCAAATTACAATTCCGTTTCCACACAACTATTTTTGCTCATAACTTTCAACTCAGTCATTTCCGGACCATGGTTCCTTATCTCAAATTAATACATGTGCCCTTCGCCATCATCCCTGAAAGTTTGTAACACCACCTCGGAAACATCCTGTATTACTACTTCACCTCCATTCCAAAAAATGGATCAACTCAAGGCCTACTTAATATAGAGAAAATAATTAATATCGATTGGACTTAACTTTTCACTGGACAACATTCAAACTGAAGCCAAAATGTGATTTCAAATGAGGTAGAATAAACCAAAAGAAGAGTTGATTGTATTACTTTTACGAGTTATGCTTATTTTTTATTTTTCTCTAGTTTTATAAATTTTATGTTGTTTTATTTTTGGTTATTGGATTTCAATATATTACAACAATATATTTATTTCGATGGGAACGAACCTTAGTCCTGCTGAAGTGCTTGAAGTTTCACATCAATACATCTGTAACACCAAAACTATACAGAGTGGATCTTAGCGTACTCCTGCATCTTATTCTAACGGGTTTATGTGAATTTCATCGTTGTCACTGCAGAGTTGGATAAGTCTCCAGGTTTTTTGTAACATTTTGCATAGCATCGCTATGAAGCCGGCTCTCACGCCAGTAGTTCATACTTAATAGAGGCGTATTCATATCCACTAAAAACGGCAAAATATTCATGCACATATACACTTAACATAACAAAATAGGGAGTTTTACAATTTAAATTTTTAAAGAAATTCACTGTTATTGAATGTTTTTCTGTTATACATAAGAACACTGAGACACCATCAGTTGTTAAAGTTGTGTGTCCTTCAACCCACCCACTGCTTAAGCAGTACACTTCTGGCACATTTTTCGTTAGGCATCGTTGATCAAACTAATTCAAAATTAATCATTTTCTTACGACTAACCTGTTCTAAGATACAATGCACTCTACACACCGTAGACGTTTCTCTGACTTGTCACCACAATAAAATGAAATATTCTGATTTGCCATGTTGGCAAGTAGAGAACAGAAAACGGTATCATCGTGCATATTATTATTGTTCACAGGCGGTGAAATTCGAGTTCAGCGAGCCCAAAGTATCACTGCTATAATAATCATCGTGCTCTATCGTTTGCTATATATGCCCGCTTCTATTTGCGCTACGTATGTCTCGACATTGTAAATTTTCTCGTTTCACTCGAATTCAGTCGCGCTTTTTTTCGTCGACCGCTGATTGTTGCTCAATTTAGATTGTAGTTTGGTTCGTTACGAATCGTTTCACGCCACTGCGAACATTCTATCGCTTCGCAGTCTCGGATGCCGCGCGACCCGCTAATTCGTGCAAATTTTCTCCCTCCCGCGTATCACTAGATGACATCACCCGCTCCAACTCATCCAAGGTCACGCTGGCTAGATTCACTACATTTTCATGAAGTATTCAAATCGATATACATTTACCGTACTGAATACGATCCCACAGGTCCCTGTTTTCATGCAATTTTTATACGCACTGAAAACGAATTGAATACTAAAGCTAAAGTTTCGAAAGTAGTTATGTTGGTTAACATGTCATCGACATATTAGCATGTTGGTCACTCTGTACGCCTTAGCTATAAACAATGTTACGTTTTCCAAATGAGGCGCATGAAAACTTAATGTTCTGATTGTTAATGAAGAATGGTAATAGGCTATTGGCTTTTAAGAAAACACAAAATATGCGTTACAACACCCCTTTTCAACATACATATTGCCCTCGCTGTTGGTAAAACAGCTGACATATCAAACAAATGACGATCGTTCTCGCGCTTAGTGTACTGAGATCGTTTCGAATACGGTTAGCGCGTCTAGCCGCGAAACCAGGTGGCCCGGGTTCGATTCCCGGTCGGGGCAAGTTACCTGGTTGAGGTTTTTTCCAGGGTTTTCCCTCAACCCAATATGAGCAAATGCTGGGTAACTTTCGGTGTTGGACCCCGGACTCATTTCACTGGCATTATCACCTTCATCTCATTCAGAAGCTAAATAACCTAAGATGTTGATAAAGCGTCGTAAAATAACCTACTAAAAAAATCGTTTCGAATATGAACCAGTTTTCATGGAACGATACCACTTTTTAGATGTATCGACCTTGAGACTCGGATCGTTGAGTCCTCGTTTTCATGGAAGTTTCAATATGGTAATCGTATTCAAATCGATCTGAATACTCCATGAAAACGTAGTAATTGATCCTTAGTTCGTCGAGCGCCGTTTACTTCACTGGAATTTGTCGTATAGTTTACAAATATATTATAGGCACAAGACTGACCTGAAAATGTATCGGTCGACTTTCTGGAATGGAACCCTGGTACTGGATCAAACTTACAGATGTAATGTTGTTTAGTCAACTGTTCGAAGACAGGTCTGAACCTCACAAGTGATAACAAGAAGGCGCCACTTACGAGACAACTAGGCCAGTAGGGTGGCCAATTCCTTTTCCCCTCCGTTGCATACATTTCCCACTAGCTACGTCAAAAAGAAGGCTCGTGTTTATTCCATAGTAACATATTTTTCTTTTCTGCTTATCAACTTTGCAATCAACACACGTTACCATGGTTACGGCACGATGTTGCTTTCGTAAACACACGTCCTGTTCGTGCCCGCGATTCTATTCGTCTGTCAATCCAATCGCGTAGAGCTATAGTGAATGAACAGATTTATAATCAGTTTTCTAACTGGACATTATACCAAGCTTCTCTCAACGATAAAAAATATTTTAAGATGTCGCAAAAGACTACATATTATGTAATACAGTCGTACACATATTATAGCGACTTTATCACATACCACCGTACCCTAACAAGGCGTCCTCAGACGTGTAAAATCGCAACAAAAAAACCATAACAGACTTAAAAAACCAAAATGATAATGAATCCTGAATGTATGTATCCATAGTGATCTAATTAGAAAAAAATATATGAACATTTTAATTTAACTTGGTTATAGTTTTTGCGATTTTCCAACACTTTGTAATTTTGTAGATGTCCCCTTTTGCAAATCGACGACAGAACTAAGCTCATTGCTTAAGAAAGTAGCCACGGTTCATTCCCATAATGTTTTTAACCTCCAGTAAAGATGTCGATACGATTTGCATGTATCTCTCAATTCATGACAGATCAATAAAAAACCAATAAAGTGAATGTGACAATGCCGAAGAAGTAAAGTCATGTGTTCTCAATTTTGCATCCACTAGCAATACTTTACACAGCTCAGCGCGGGAAGAAAAGACTTCGGGTGTTAGACTACAAGTATAGATACAGCTACAAAAACAAAAAATATTCAATATAAGGCAAATATGGTTTGTTGCCAACAAAATGAACACAAACGAAGAAATTTCAGATTCGCTCATTGTCCCACATAAATGCACTTCTACAAATAAAAGCAGTGCTATGGAACCCTTTGGGGAAAAAAATATTATTTTGTGTTACAGTACAAGCATATAATACGCTGGTTAGACTCGTCTGGCGGTATGGCTGTTTTGTGCGAGGTTCTGCCTCTTACTCTCAATCAACAAGCATACAAACTGACCCAGTGCTGCTCATCGGAGTGACTACTACCGCGGAGGAATCGGAGATTACGAATAAAGCTCTCCACCGGTGATCTCCGGTACTACCGTAGGTGGAACAGGGCACATACAGAGGGATGCGGTGGTTCGGAGCGAAGCGACAGTTAGCTCAAGGACGGCCGGCGCGTACGGACTGACGGTAGTTGTGAGTGGAATAAAATGGCACGAAATCGGATATCCGTCGCATGGAAATTCTTTAATTTAGTTGAAGGTAATAATAAAGTCGCACACCGTAAACTTCGTGGGCGAATTTACTCTAATGGTGGTGGAACTTCGAATTTGTTAGACCATTTGAAATGATCGCACAATCGCGAACTTTATGAAAACAATTACGCAAAACATTTGATACGATTTCTTTTTAAATTGTTTTAGTGCTATTGTTCCCAAAGGCCCACAGTATAGGTAAAAGTCTTGAAATTTCTCTAAAACGTAACTTTCGAGGCAATAAAAACATATGAAATACACTCAGGGACAAAAAAAACCGGACACTTTAATATTTGCTGGTATTTTGCAAAACATTATCTTCTCATACAATATTATGGTAGCCATCTGTTGTTATGGAGACGTGTATATATTGTTGATTGTTTTTTGTTTTATAAACAAGCCATTACAACCAAATATTCCAATTTTGCTTTCGGAGTCTCAGCTATAACAATTTTGTCTAAACCATTTTGTGCTTCATTATCGTAATCATTCGTTATTTCTTTATTTTTACATATTCTGAGTTTAAGTGGGGTTGTAACATTTGTCTTAACCCATACAGTGCCTACCAAAAGTTTAAGACCACCAGCTAATTTCATGTAAACAGTTCCTGGTCTTATATTTTTGTTACAAATCTTTCCTGGAATTTTGTTTAAATAATATACGTTCTTAGACATCTATTTGTGCAAAAAATATTGGGATACGACATTTCGTTTGTAAGATATGATTTTTTAAATAAAAATATGTAATTAAAAAAATGCATCAATTTTAGTTACAGATTCATTTGTGGACACTAAACGAATTGCGTCATTTCAGTACTGATTTTTCTATAGTATTGGAGAATGTACAGGAACGTTTTGGCGCAAGGAAAAAAATCCCAAAAATTTTCTCGGTATTTTATAATTTTTTTTGCACTTTTGCAAAATAAGAAAAAGGTAGCTAAAAGTGAGAGATCTTCAGATATTAATATCTTTTAAATCGATTGAGCTAGCGTTACCGTTCTTGCACCATTCGATAGTTCAGATTTCGCTGAAGAGATGTCGCATAACAAAATATGTCTAAGAACATCATGTTTTGACTTGTAACCAGTTTCCTTCACATTGTGTGAGAAGCAGGTTGTTTACAGTACTGAGCTAGGTAACAATGGGGAGAAAATCTGTGACCGAGGCCTTAAAATGGCAAATAATTGGTATGGATAGGTGCAGTAAGTCTCATAGAGAAATTGCTGCAGCGTTAAATGTTAGTAAAACTTGCGTGACTAACACAATTAAAAAATTTCACGAGCAAGGTGAAGTGGTTGATAAACCACGCAGCGGCCGTCCCAGGGTAACTTCCTTACGCGAGGACCGGATCATCGCTCGAGTGGCGAAGAGGAACCGGAAAGCATCCCTTCCAGGTACGTACTATTATTTGTTTGTTTAGTGTTCTGCCTGAAGCCAGGTCCGTCCATTGACAAGAACCACTAGGGCAGTATTCTAGGTTTTCTAGGCAAAAGAAAGGAGTAATGTTATACTGTATGCCAATTTCTTTTTCCAGGTATAATGAGGGAATTTGAAGATACTACACATAAAAAGGTGTCAAAAATGACCATTTCACGTCGCCTGGGAGAAGCTGGTCTTCAGTCCTACGTTCCTCTTAAAAAGCCACTGTTAAATAACACTCACAAGAGGAATCGAAGGAACTGGTGTAAAACCAGGAAGAACTGGTATATGGAACATTGGGGTAAGGTGATGTTCAGCGATGAATCGCGATTTGTTCTGTATAGTTCGCGAAAAGTGAGAGTCCGAAGGACACCAACGGAAAAATTTCTTCCCGAATGCCTCGTACCAGCAGTCCAGGGGGGAGGAAGCTCCGTCATGATCTGGGGCTGCATGTCTGCTGCAGGGACAGGAATTTTAAGGTTCATTGATGGCTCAATGGATTCGCAAGAATATATTGAGACAATGAAAGACAATATGCTCCCATCCGCCCAGAAGCTGCACAACGGGTACTTCGTATTTCAGCAGGACAACGCGCCTTGCCACAAGTCAGCAGCAACAATGGCTTGGTTCGAAAGGAAGGGCATTCCATTGTTGCCTTGGCCAGCAAGGAGTCCGGACCTGAACCCTATTGAGAACCTGTGGAATATCATAGGCCTTCGTGTAGCGTCCCGCCAGCCAAGGAATGTCCAGGAACTTCGAGAAAAAATCTCCGAGGTCTGGAACGAAGTTACCCCCGAAGAATGTCAGAAGTTGGTGCAAAGTATGAGAAAACGTGTGCAAATGTGTTTAAAGCATAAGGGTGGACCTATTGACTATTAACGTTTTCATGTGCAGCTTGCGAAGTAAAGAAAAAAATACCTGTCTAGCACATGATTTTCACTTTTTTTACTTCAGTGACATTCTTTAATTAAATGTGTAAAGTATTAGCTAAAACATTAATGACCTTGATGAAACTTACAGTAACAATAAATAATAGTATAATTTTTGTATTAAAGTGGTTATTTTGTGAAAATTATTAGAATTAGTTTGTTCACATTCAAAAATATATCACGTCACAAGGTGGTCTTAAACTTTTGGTAGGCACTGTATATGCCCAGAATAATTTTTTGTTTTCAAATTTAATAAAATTGAATTCCTGAATGCATTAGCATTTATGAACGTAGAATTTTCAGAAATTTTTGTTATCGCATTTCTAGTTCCTGAGATATGATGTGTTGCGAAAACGCATCACCGGGCACATAGGGTAGCAATTATTACTCACATTGTGTTTTTAATATGATGAATTAATAATTAAACAAGACGACATATTTTGACCTAACCTACTTTATTACCATGCACAGAATGTATTTTACATGATCTGAGACATTATTTCTGAAAATTAAATTCTTGAAAATATTTAACATTGGAAGAAACAAGATGAAAAGTTTTCATTTTATCTCATTATTTCTGAAAAAAAAAAAAATCTTGGAAATATTTAACATTGAAAGCAACAACATGAAAAATTAACATTTTACATCATTAGAGACATTATTTTTGAAAAGTAAATTCTTTGCAAGCAACACCTTGAAAAGTTTATATTATTTACATCGTTAGAAACATTATTCCTGAAAATGAAATTCTTGGAAGCATTTATAATGCAAAGCAATGTCACATTTTAGACATCGTTCAGTTTGACACAACAGTCACGACAGAATTGTCATTCCAGCGACATATCAGTAATTTAGAACTTTCATCGTACTTCATATCAAAGGAACCTCTCTGTTTTCTTCATATCAGCCAGATTTGTTAGTGGACACTTCTGTCCCTGTAAGGCTCATACTTATTTCTGTGAATATATCTACAACGTTCAGTGCATTTCATTAAATGAGGAAAATGAAAATTATGCATACAGTAGGCAACACTGTGAGACAATAAATCCAGTATTGACGAGGCTATGATACTTTATTTTGGAAGACATATGCTAAAACAATTTATGCGAGGAAAGCGAATTAGGTTTGGCTACAAAGTTCACTTTCTCACATAAGTTCATCTAGAAAGGGCCTCACCTTAGACAACCTATCGCTCTTGTCAAGTTGTGTGTTGCCATTTAGATGAAGGTTTCTTATTATTTCATCAAATCTATTGCGTCTCATAGCTCTGACTAAATTGAATCATTTCTTGTGTCGCTGCTCTCTTCCCAGTATATTCGACAGCGTGGGACTTTAGTATATCCACTTACAAAAAGAATCCCAAGGAATGTTTTGAAATCATTTGGGGAAAAAATAAATTTATCCCTGCCTTTCTGCACCGCATACGCAACACTTTGGTTTACAATATCAAGTACAAAATTTTCATGGAAAAATAATTGAAAAACATCAATTGGCAATAAGTTCTTTTCATGTTGGGATTCGACTCACAATTTTCAAGTTCCTCATTTACTTTTCTTTTCAGTGAACAGTAACTTGGTAAATCACTCTTTTTCCATTTTCTTACAATAGTCACTTTATCCCCTGACAGGCTCTGATATTTCACGTATTTCTGCACCTTCTAGCATCTATTCATTCTGTGCCTGATTTTATATTATTATATATATATATTTCCATCTAATGAGGACCATTATCCCTTCGGCCCCCAGTTGATGACAATTTAGATTATTTATGTTTCCATCGAAGTCCTCGTCAGCACTGTCTTCATCGATATCACTTCTAGCTTCCGGTGGAGATATAAAAACATCTGTAAAATCTGCCTGAATTTTTGGTTCTCTTCCATGATTGTCATTATTTCATGTTCACTCAGGCCCCTTGTATATAAAACATGAATAGAATAACTATTTCATGCGAAAAATCGAATTCCATAAGTAAATATATGTAATTATTTCACTAATCTCAGAAAGACAGTTTTGATATTCCATGTGCCCGGTGTTGCAAAAACGCAACACCAACATTCAGGCATACATTACAGAAGTAACGTTTCATGCAATGTCCAGCTACTTTTACAAGACGTGTCCTAAGAGTCTTTAGATTGTAATATATACAAGAAAAGGTATAATGAAATTATAAAAATAAACAAAAATTGCATTCATTTATGACAGTCTGCAAACATTTCAACACTTGTAATAATCACTTCTTTTCTTCTCAAGTATTGCGCCAACAATGAATCAGTTACCAAATGTTTTCAATAAACCAGGTCTACCAACATCAGTATAATAGATAATATGTGCCATAAACTTAACAAATACTAAAAACCATATTTCACACACGTTTAATAGCAAAGAAGTAAAATGTTGCGAAAACGCATCACCGGGATAATATGGGTTAAAACAAGATGCGACCTGAAGATGTGACTCGAGCTGTAGCCCTTTACGATGATGGACGCAGTGTACGTTACATTGCAAATGTTATGAATATGGCTAGAAGCACAACCCATGATGCCATAAAAGGGTATAGAGAGACCCTAGAATATACCAGAAGACCAGGTTCGGGTCGTCCAAGAGCTACAAATCCAAATGAAGACAGGTATATGGTGTTGAGAGTTCTTAGGGAGCGCAACCTGCCAGCTACTAGTGTAGCCCAGTAATTTGTTAACATGCATGGACGCCCAATTTCGGCCAAAACAGTTAGAAGGAGGTTGAAAGCAAGTGGACTGGTATCAAGTAGACCTGCAACTGGTCCCAGACTTCTCAGGATGCATCGAGTTTAACGACTGCGTTTTGCAAATGATCACAGGGACTGGAGAAATGGACAGTGGAGCAGTGTTCTGTTCACCGATGAGTCCCGTTTCAATCTGTGCTCACCTGATGGACGTGAAAGAGTTTGGAGAAGGAGGGAGAACGATTTTCACAGTGTTGCATTTCCGAAAATGTGCCGTATGGAGGTGGTGGAGTGATGGTTTGGGCAGGAGTGTGTGCGGATGCTCGTACAGAGTTGGTTTTTGTTGAAAATGAAAGACTAACAGCTGATAGGTATATAAATGAATGTTTGGCTGATCATGTTGTGCCATTTGGCCAATTTGTAGGCGATAATTTTGTTTTAATGCATGATAATGCACCGCCGCATATTGCCCATGCGGTCGGAGATTATCTCCAAGAAGTGGGAATCCATTTTTTTCCATGGCCAGCAAGGAATCCAGACATGAACCCAATTGAACACGTGTGGGGCATGCTGGGACGGCGTGTTAAGAATAGACGACCGAGACCAGAATCGTTACAAGAGTTGAGGCGAGCACTTGGCGAAGAATGGGAACTTATTCCTCAAGAAGACATTGCTAACCAAATTGAGAGCATGCCAAGACGTATGGATGCAGTTATTCAAGCCAGAGGGGGTAATACCCGTTACTAAAAAGAGTTTTTAACGTTTAAGGCACCAGAAAATGAAAAACAGTTAGACCAAACGATGCCCTAGTTATACGCCCTTTGTAATTTTTTGTAAATTTTCTCATCAGAGTTTTTTTTTCAAATGTTGTCGTATAAGGTGCTAAATGAAACATTATTTTGTTTAAATGGGTTTTGTTTCATTTTGAAATAATTGGCAACAAAATACAAGCAAATATAGAAGTGTCCGGGTTTTTTTTGTCCCTGAGTGTATTTACAAGACGACTTGAGTTATATTTTGATGTTTAGACAACTTGAGTTATATTTTACTGTTTGGATTAAAATATTGAGTTTCTGAATGAAACTAAAGAAACATGTGGTAATAATATAATTACAATTATCCTTAAGTTGATATCCGCTTATATTAGAGCAAGAGTGGCGCGTTTTAGAAGAGGCAGTTCAAATGCTGACACCCTTTAACACAATAATCACAATCCTGTTCGGTGAAGAATCTGAATAAATTATGTTGAACAGTAAACTTTATCCCATCGATAGCCCAAGATTCTTTTGTTCCATTCTGAAGCTCCCGTAATATATTTTACGTTAAACTAAACCGATTAGAATAATAAATGACAAACACTGTTTGCGATTAAAGGAGAGTTTCTAGGAAAACTAAAGTATAAATGTTTACATTAGCTACTGAAAAGCTTTACTTCTGCGTTAGTTTTGCAGTTAGATTGAATGTTATTAATTTGATCAATGACATAAAACTAATACGCCTTTCCACATATACTATGAATTTCAAAACTAGAAAAAAATCTGTCAGCTAACGTAGCACTTTAAGCAACACAAGAAAAAAAAGAGCCGAAGAAAGAGAGAGAGATTAACATAAAAGAGAGAATAAACAACAAATTACAACTTATTTTAAAAGATACGCGGACGTCAGCGGACTCGAATCGCTACCTGATCCGATTAAAGGAATGCTCAGCGGGAAGTGTGTGTCTGCGCCACAGCACATATACAACCTGCGCGGCATCAATCGGAGGTAACCGGAGGTCTCCGATTGAAAGCGCACAAACAACCGCTCCGGAGAAAACCTAATCATAAGCAGCACTAAACTGACCAATTATATTACATTTATCTTAAGAGTGAAAAACAGGGAGACTGCGGTACGTGCGAAATATCACCCTGCGTGCGTCCATGTTTTCCGGAGGTTAACACAGTCCTGAGCACGAGCAAGAAAAAAAAAAACTGTACAACATTTTTTACCATTGGCCGGGAGGAAAAAGATGTTATTGTGAAAATGAGACTTTTATATATTCTGAAAGCAGAAACAATTCTCTACAATCTGGTAAAACGGTTAAAGTCAAAAAGACTCCTGACTGGATTTATAGAGCGTTACCAAATGTCCTAAGTACTTTTTGAATCGAGCACACACAAAATAAAGAACTTAAGAATATTTAATACTTTATTCCTTACAAACCATCACATGTTTACTTTCCATACTTCCCTATTAAAAAGGTCTAACTTGTATTTTAGCCATTTTATCACATACTGATGCCCTTTCCTTTTAAAAGTTTAAGCACCAGGGTAAACAGTCCTATAATTGTTTAAGACCCATTTTGCATTCCTAATAATTTACATTTCTCATTTATTTTGACATGAAAAAGGTCTTATGTTTACATATTCCCTTCTACTCAGTTTGGGTTCTAGTCTTAAAAAGGCTTAAGTGCGACTATTTTTTTTTAAATAATCAAGAAAATTGTTAAATGAGCAACATTACCCATTTTAGAAAAAATATAAACAAATAATAATCAGGAAAAACCTCGTAATTAAAAAAAACTCTATAATTGACACCAATTTCAATCTTCCTACTGCTCTCCTGAAAAGTATAAGATTTTTACTTAAGACCTTTTTCCTCCCGGCCACAGATGTTAATCCTCTGAATCGCTAATTCCTCAAAACCATTCACCGGGGTTTACCTATGAGAAGAACTAAAAATAAACTGAAATAAATATCACCGGAGTCGTCCTCGGTTGTCTCACAAACAGCAGGCTGGCAGCTTTATCAGAGGTTCGCGGATTAGAAGACGATCAAGGACGATAAAATCCTGTACGACTTTCTCCGGAGTGACAATTAAGTACCACATTTAAATTCAACGTTTCGTGATACTAATTGTTTTATATTGTTTACAAGCCAATATAAAGATCAACCATTGCAAAATAAAGTGGTGTAAAACGAAAAGATGGAGTGCACTATTAATCACCGCTGCTCAAACAAGGTTCAGTACTTCTGTCCTATGTAAAGGACGTTCATGAATTTTACATGGGTTTATTCTATTCCATATTCGCGCATTTTGTTTATACACTTACCCGGATAAGTGAAAGCGCGCTTCATCAGGCATTATGAGTTTCCACAATTTGGATTGACTAGTCTAATTACAATCATGGTGTAGCATAGCGCCAAACGACTTTGCCGTGTTGTTGATTTCAACTTCTGGGATACCTGAAGTTTACAAAGAAACAAATTCAGATCTTTTCTCTGGATTCTGCGCAGTTTCTCTATTGATACCAACTTCTTGCGATAACCTCGCAGATTTCATTGGGTTCCTTCTGATTGCAGTTCCCACTATTGCGATTGTTTCTTCGTTGCAGATCTCCGCCTAACTGTACACTTCCACAGTTTCTGTAGTATTCAACATTTCGCAAAATTGATTTTCGAGGACAAGCACGCCCGCAAAGCGCAGCACGGAACCTTCTTTGAGCAGTAATAACTGAGTTACTGCTGTTCAGTCAAGTGTCAGAAGACAGGTTTAAACTTCGTTAAGTGAACACCAATAAGGCATTCCTCATGAGGCAACTAAGTCAGGAGGTAATTGGTTATGTTTACCAATTCCTTTCTCCCTCCATTGCATACATGGAGTATACATAGTTGACTAGTAACATGACTGAGTAATTGTTAGCAAAATAAAATTCCACTACTACTGCTCGCTCTCATGCACTCCAAATTTCCATATCAAATCACTAAATTTCGCAATGGTTGATCTTTATATTGGCCCGAAAACAAAATTTAAAAAACTAGTACTCACCAAACTTTAAATTTACAAGTGGTCGTTAATGAACTACACATACATACATACATAACACTTATAAGTGGGCAGGTCTTTCATTGCAAACCCAGCATTCTCCAATCTTTCCTATTTTCTGCCTTCCTCTTAGTCTCCGCATATGATCCACATATCTCAATGTCGTCTATCATCTGATATCTTATTCTGTCCCGAACTCTTCTCCCGTTCACCATTCCTTCCAGTGCAACCTTCAGTAGACAGTTTCTTCTCAGCCAGTGACCCAACCAATGCCTTTTATTAATGAATTATTACCCTATATTATCATGCAATAATGAAAATCGAAATAAGTAACAACAATCATAATAATCGGTATCATTATAGACAATAATATAGAAAATAGGAAGGCAGGTCAAATCAGAATATGCTGAGATGAGGAAAAAGGAACAATAGCAGAATGGAATCAGTTCTCGGAAAAAAGATGTCTATTATAAAATTCACAATCTGCCGAGGTTCCAACTCCAATCTTTCTAGTTTCTTACTAGTGGCGATTGGACAAGAAAGATGGAAGGGGGTCCATGTCAGTGCAACACACGTTCGTAGAATACGGGCTTGCTTCAAGGGTTCGGAGCTGTATAGATCTTAGAATGACTTCCTTCGAAAGGGATGTGAAACTGGAGTATTGTGTTGTACGAGTAAATTTATGACACGAGAGAAGTACTATGCCCGATTGAGAAGGTTCGGGATAAAATTATTATTTGTTAATATTATTGTTTATCGCTTTATCAATTTCCTGTCTTGCAGACAAGGACAATCTACAGAACAGCTTCTCGTGAAAATGCAGTGATCCATGCTGAAAAGTAGATAGGTCCTCGAAATAATAACAATAATAGATTTGTAGAAGGCAACTTATGTTTGAAAAGACTCTTAAAATATATTGCTTTTTAAGTCTTGTACAAATGTTCAAAGTTTAGAGAAAAGCCATATTATTCCCAAGTTACACAAGCAAATGTCAAGTTTGAGGTCGCAAACTTCGTTACACTTGCCAGACGGATTCAGGCGAGGACTTCGCCATATTTAGCCACGATCTTGAAACCTTACAAAAACCTGTCAGGCGTCATACGCGGGTACTGCTGTAACTAAATAAACAGAACAGAGACTTCAAATAATACAATAAAACTATGGAACAAGCAGAATGTGATTATAACTGATAATCGATGTTCAAGAGGAAAATTGAAGGAATGCCTTACACAAAGAGGAGTTATCGTATCATTATGCCCAACAAGCTTGGGCTTACATAGGTCTAATCAATGAGAGAAGGACGAAAATGCTTCTGTGACAGATTTTTGTGAACGTATTTACCTTAAATGGAATGGAGATCAGATAGAACTAACCTCTCAAGGAAGAAGTGATTGCGGTTTTCACAATTCTTCAACAAAGATTTGGATTTAGAAGCGATTTATATGCCAATAGGCTATATTTTGTAACACTGTTAAGATTATTTCATTATTGTTACTCATTGTTCACACTATTGAACAGGCTGTAATTTTGCTGACAAATTGTATACAGTATATACAGGGTGGAAGTGAAATAGCCTTGCAGATTTTCAGAGCGAATAGCTCATGTTGTATGTAACAAAAAACCTATAACATATTGGTGGAAAAGTTAAGTTTTTTTTTTTCCTTAAATGTTTAACAACCTCTTATTCGGTAACTATTGTAAGAAGGATCGTGAGTTTTGTCCATATCGATAGAAAATCTAATAAAGAATAATTTATCCCTCTGGCGTATTTCAATAATGGACAGTTTTCGTGTAAATTTAATTTTAAAAACCTCTTAATTTCAAGCCATTGCACGATACGAGTTGGTTGCAATACAGCGCCACAGAACAGCTCATTTAGTGAGACACACCGAGTTCGTTCACCTCTCATATCTGTATCACGAGAAGAGTGTGTTATCGGTGATGTTGCCGGACTGCTGAAACTTCGAATTTAATTTTCTAATTAACCGTGCATTAATCACAAAACTTAATATAGGTTTTCTATTCATTTAAGTGTACTCTATCGTCTCTTTCAATCTGCAAGGTTATTTCACTTCCACCCTGTATAAAGCAGATGTTTGGAGCTCTGACAAATTTTAAACAGCTTTGTGTATATAGTAAACTTAATTATGATTTAAAACATTCACGGTGCTCAATGTGGTGCAAGAATCTTGAATTTCAGATCATGTCATACAACCAAATACCTCGTAGTGCCATCGATATAAAGTTAGAAAATAAAATGATCGGTAAATGAAAAACTAAGTACAGGCTGATTGCAAATAGTCGGCCTTCGCGCGTCCTAAAGGAAAATAGATTAGCTAGTCTACTAGGCTACATCTCGAGTGAGACTGCAGAACGTCACGTACAATATATATATTACCAAGTGAGAACATCAGAACGAGTGTGCCAACCATCACGATTAATGTAGGCCTACTGTATATGTTCAATAATATCCACCGCACATATTAATATTGTAATGATTTTAAAATAGAATAAAAACTATAGAATTTGTTTTTAACTTGCAAACGATTGCCAACAGATATTTTTACATTGTTTTTAACTTTTTCATTTTTACATCGATCTTGCATTATCAATGTAATCACGAATTAAGTCAAATGCCTACAATTCGAAAAAGATTAAATATTCAAGCCAACCACAGAAATTAAATCAGAATAGTCGTGTAACAAGATCGAAATTCCAGCCACTGCACTTGGAAGTAGGCTCTATGGTGGAGAGCCATGATATGATGTGCGGACAGGCGGGTTCTCTTGTCATGAATGCAGGAATGTCTCAGCCAGGCGAGTGTAATTATTATAACCCGGGGCAGAGCCCGCCCGACCGCCCGGAAACCTCCTCAGTTTCATCCAAGGTCGAGCGCCCAATAAAAACAAGTCATCGCATTTATTCGTAGCCTCTGGTACTACGAATTTTCAAGTGTTTTTTTTCTGCCGTGAACTCCAATACGCAAAGGATGCTTGGAATACCTTCGAAATGCCGAACCGACGTACATTTTTACCTCGTCACAGAGAACAAATCACATTTTAGGTACATGTGCATTATTAACTAGTCTCTTCCTTAGTTCTTTTTTCCAGAGGTCCGCAGAATATGCTCCTTTTTTTCTATTAAAAGCTTCCTTTGCCACCGCCATCCTCCTTTTGAAAGAACCCTAAACCAGAAGAAATTCTACAAAGTTATGGCCAGATATGTAGGCCCATCCTTATTGGTACAAGCGACTCAATTCTGAACTGTAAGGCGGCAATAATATTCGAACAAATATTATTGAAATATTCCTGTGGGGGAAAAAAAGCATACACATATATGGGCCTACATCCGTACATACACAATCTCAATAAGAAAAAAGAAAACGACATATTCTTAAAAATTGAATATTTTCTTGAATTGGCACAGTAAAAACTGAGAAATAAACGAAAATGAATCCTACTGAAAATCAATTGGTAATCAAATGCAGCCCACAGCTGCCGGAAGGAGAATAATTAGCAGGCAGTGAATGCGTAGATTACTTGAACAATTTCGACACCAAAACTTCCATGCGACCAAAACAAGCCTATAGGCCAAGTTCTTGTGGGCCTTGATTGACGGCGGTAATGGTGGGGGTGACTCATCTCAAAGTAAAAGACTGTTTTATAGAACACTTCCAAGAAAAAGTGTTGGCATGAAGTGATAAATTGGACTATCTGCTGCATCTCTGAAATGAATCGATTTGGTTTGAATTTTGAGTAAATTACGTTTTGTTTCTACACACTTGTGCTAACATACCAGCAGCAATTTTGTAAATTATGGCCGTGGCCAAACATATATGTAGCCAGATTTGCGTGGTAAACCTTGCCTCGAAAGGTGGAGGCCTTCATTGTGCAACACTCACATAAGCATACAGCCTTATATTTTTAACGAGTGTGACATTTCCCAACGTCAACATTTTCACCGCAATACCTTGGGAACTCCGTTTAAATCAGTGGTACTCACTAGAACTTAGACGAGAGCCAAAAGTGAAAAACAGTAATTTGCCCAGAGCCGCAATGCATTTTCGTAGTACTGAAGCTTAACAAAATGCGCGGATTATTATTATTATTATTATATTTATATTATTATTATTATTATTATTATTATTATTATTATTATTATTATTATTATTATTATTATTATTATTATTTCAATTTGAAGTAACAGAACTAACATGTATTACTTGTATTTTTAAGTTGAAGGGCGGACTCTGTTACTCTTCTGCAAAATCATACCAATACGAGCAGCTTGATTTGTTCATTTATTTCACCTGTACTTTGTTTTGAATTTCGAAATTTGGAAATATAGTGTCACATACAGCTAGAAGGCACCCTTAAGAATCTCAGGTACAGGTAATGTAGTCCATTTTGGGCATATGAAGGGCAGGTACAGCATGCAAAAGCACAAAATAGGCTTGGAACTAACATACAGTAGCTATTCCGTCAAATTGAGAGACATCTCCCAAGGAGGCGAGATGACGCATCTTTTCAAACAATTCTCTCTCTCAGTTTCCACTTTTGCTCAGTCAGCTCAGTATAGTTCCAAGTCATGCGGCTGCAGGACTGTTTCTGTAGAGCAGTGGTCGTCAACACTCGCTGAAATGGGTAATGGGTAAGCAGTGCGTCGTAATATGCCCCATCGTGTAGCAGGAAGAGGGAAGAGCATACCCGCCAGCAGCCACGGGTGCACCATAGTGCAGTCTCTTATCCGCGAGTAACAGACGCTAGCCCGAGGGTGCACTGTGCTGATGACAGTTGCTGTAGAGTGTAAAGTAAAAGCCGCAAATATAATCACTTTCAGGCAGGTTTTTTTTCTAATGCCACCAGGTTGTGTTTCAACATTTCTAGCCTTCTCTCCGGGTTTAGGTGTAACCCATTTCTGAGGTTCGGGCGCCTGGAAGGCGGAGTTACATTACCCCGGTGATATGATGGTGTGTTGGTGATCTGAGCTGATTCAGACATTCCTTTACTTAAGACAAACTTGTAAAATTCGAGCGAGAAGTTCCTCCCTTGTTTCCACTTTGCGCTTGTAGACTTCGCTCTTAAACCAACCCCACACACAGTAATCCAATGGAGTAAGGTCGGATGACCTCGGTGGCCAAGAAATTACTCCACCGCGACCGATCCAACGCTCGGATAAGTTTCATTAATCCTACTACAACCTAATGTCGTTTTGGTTGCGTCCGCATGTGAGTGCCGATGAAGGACATGAGACTGACGCCAGTTATTTTCAAACAGCTGTATGTCAGATACTGTTAAGAATACGGCATATATTCATATAAACATTTTTATGTTCAGAATCAGCAATATTATCATCCCTCACATCATGTACCTTTCTTCCAGACTCACCCTCTATAGACAATATGAACTAATATAAGGCTAGACTACCAGATCACAATATAATCACCAACAACTTAGAATTGTGTAGCAAAAGTTAAAGGCGCCGCCTCCGAGAAAGTATCCGTCCACAGAGTTCTCAAAGGGACGACAAATTTTGTGTTTCCTCTTTTAATATTGGCCTCTGTGAAGAGGACAACTTCTTCGGCCAGCGGATAAAGGAAAATAAACGAAGTCGAATTACGTACCAACACACTCCATGACCACAATGATGTAAGGAGTTCGGCAAAAAATATAAAGACAAAAGGTGACTTGGGAACTGTGGAAAACACAATGACAAAATGCACATTATGAAAACCATCGGCAGCTTTTGATGACAAGTAAACTCTGGGATGTCTCCGCGCAGCGAGTAGCCAAGTACACGCAGAAACACTGTGTGGTGTTGGCGTATCGTTTCAAAGATGCAAGAAATGAAGACAATATAAAAAGCTCGAATAAATTATCGCAAGTGATGCACGATTGTACCGTGTAAACTCTAGTACAATTTTATTTCTCATTGTTTAAATAATGTATTACAGTAAGTTTTGAATTTATTACATTTTTTACATTTATGATATAAATTACGCATTTTACGCGTATTTTACGAGTCGTGCGGAAGTAATTTTTACGCGTAACTTCCCAATCCTGATTTCAGGGCATGGCTTTGAATGTGCTATACTTAAAATAATATTGTGAACAACCGACCTCTTATACCTTGCAAGAAAGCATCGCAAATGATTGCAATGACACGTAGATATGTTACGGACAGCATTGTTTCACATGTATTAGACTATGTTTCTGTTCTGTGGTCAAATGGTTTAGATTCGACGTTTTCTATTCCCGATGAATTACAGGAATTGCAGTTTTCAAAAGTAAATCTATTTTCATTTTCTGGTGAAAAGGGTGCACCGTTTGCCGAAAGGTTATAGCGTCAACTTTCCATGCTGGTAACTGTGGTTTGAATCCCAATGGGTTCAAGTGGAATCTCCGGAAAAAGATGGTTAGTGCTAGATTTATGTCGGGTATTCCTTTGCCCCTACTAGTATTTCATCACTGCTCCATTAATAATCGTTATACGATGCTATTCAGTTCGCTTCCCATGGCACACCGAAGGAAATGCCTATGGCGGCAAAAATAATTATTGTTTCGGCGAGTCGCTGATACAGTAGATGCAGACGCTTGGGTGAATGAAGCAAAGTATCCGTCACTGAATAGAAAAAAAAATCTTCCCGCATCCGCTATGGAAGCTCTGCACGCGGGCAGAAAACTATGAATGAATCGCTGAATAGGATTAATCGTAAAGACTTAAGGCTGGTTCACAATAAACCGGAAACAAGAATCGGAACGAAAACGAAAACGATAAAATTGTTAAAATGTATACATTTAAATGTGAACATTCACAATTAACGAAAAGCTTGCCGGAGCCCGAGATCGGAAACGGAAAGTTGGCCAACTTCACGTTTCCGATCACAGCCCACTAGATTCATTCTACTGCCATCTAAAAGCTATATTGTCGTCGTATATTTTGTAGCAAGAAGACCGTGACATAACCTATGCATTATTTTGTTCTGTGCTGTGTATCATGGAGCAAGTTTTATTTGATGAGATTCTAATATTGAGTGTTGAGGAAAATCCTCACGTTTACGATAAGCGGCGCGCCTTGCATAAAGATGAGAAAATGAAGGAGAATACGTGGCTTTCAATAGCTGCATCTTTGAACACCGATCGAAAGCGAATCATATTTTATTACTGTATTGGTTGTATTACACACTACATATTCACGCTTCAATTCAATAACTACTGTTGTGTTCATTTTTGTTCTATTGCAAATGTTTCTTCTCTAATTATTTTACTTTATGGTAGACTTAAAATAGGTTGTGATAATAAAGATTCGTGGGCATATTTATAGTATCGTACCTAATGAAATGCTTCAGTTGAAATTTCGAAGTTGGTTAACCTATGTTTATGTTGGCTGCCTTGTGCTCAATTATATACAAAGAACATCAGAATGCGTAATATCGACTTTACATGTCGTTACTGACATACATATCGATATGCATAGTCGTCTACGTTCGGTTTATTGTGAATCAAAAAATTTCATATTCACGTCCTCTGCTTCTCGTTTTCATTCTGGTTCTCGTTCCCGGTTTATTGTGAACCAGCCTTTAATCTCAAGGAAATATGCTCATGTATTCTCTACTAATATTTCACACAAGACGAATATGAACAATCCTGCCTTTTAAAATTCGGTTTGCTTCAAGCTTAAAAAAAAAAAAAAGTATGCGATTCCTTCTGTGCATTGAAGGGAACAGAAACAATTATTAGATTCGTCATTAGAAAGAAAGAAAGAAAGAAAGAAAGAAAGAAAGAAAGAAAGAAAGAAAGAAAGAAAGGAAAGAAAACAGTGTTATCTTAGAAAAAAGTAGTGTATGAAGCAATACTGGAATCGGAAGCAGCTATGACAAGCACTGCTATTTCATACTGCTTAGTGTTTCTTTGCGCTTCGTAGCATGAGACAGTGGGTGCACTGGACTCGCTATGAAGCATGGTTGCGAAGAATATGGAATGCATTGTAGTTCAGCATGGTTTCAGGGTTCGTTCTGAATCTCATTATTTAATTGGTAATAACACATACAGCCTAACTCAAAACGGGTTGACGATGAGTTTTACCAAATCTTAGACCTTCAACTTCGTACAGTTGGCTTGTTCTCATGAACTAAACTTCACAAGATAGCCTATTTATATAAGCTATTTCAGTCTCTTCTCCAAAACAAAGTCCTCATTTTGCTCAATGTCCTATTAAATCAGCTATGTACTTTCATTAGTATAAATCTACTTTCTATAAAAGAAAAGAATGTAGTCGACATACATAGCCTATATTTGCTTACTCTTTTTAATAGCTATCTGAATAAATCATAATTTGTTCATTAGATACAGGTACACCGCAAAAAACTACATTTTTCTACAAATCTACACACTGCGTTCCGGGTTTTACCGCAGAACAGTAGTCGCATCTTATGTAGTAAACATTGTATATCCAGGTAATTAATTTCACAATAAAGGTAGGCCTAAAAATATCGCTTATACAGTACATGTCATGAAGGCACTTGGAGAGCATGGAGGAAGAGCCCCATGCTTGGCACTAAAGATGTGGTCAGCACCACGCTCAGACCGCCTTTTTACCTCCGGAAAAGATCCGGTACTCATTTTGATAAGCTGAGTGAAACTCGAGGCCGTGGTAGAAATTTGGCAACGAGAAAATCCCGTTACCACCCGGAATCGAACCCCGGACCTTCCAGTTGCTCTACCATCTGAACTACCTACCCGACTGCCACATACAATAAATAATTTTGTAGGCTATATTATATAACTAGTATGTGTGCTTTAAGTTTATAAACGTGTTTGTTCCAGTTTTTATTAATTGGTACGGTAGTTTTATTTTTTATTTATTGCTGCTTATTTATTTTACAGGTTAAAATAAAATGCGACTAATTAAGAATGCAGCACTGCATGTAATTGCAGCAGAATTCCAAAACGAAATATTTTACAGTACAAGACATTTCATTTTGTAAAGTCTGCAAATTAATTAAATATAAAAGCGGAAAAGCGTCGTGATGTTCGAAAGCATGACAGTAGGAAACACAATGAACATTTAAAATTGTTTTCTGAGTGTTCAAGTTTGGACACAGGTTTTTGAACTGAACTGAATTTATGGGAGGGGGGGCACTATGATCCAGTACTGCGACCTTTCACGAGCTACTGCGCTAACCCTCAAGTTAGGCGCATTCCCAAATCCACACCGGCTAAGGTTCGCTGCGTATCAGATTTCGAACAGGCAACCCCATTCGTCCCTAGGCCAGCTCCATACGTCAGTCGCCAGCCGGCATTCGGGGAATGCTATGGAATGAGGAGAGAATAGAGGAATGTTGACGGAATGATGTAGATGCCTAATATGGGAAAAGGGGAGAACCTCGGTAAGGTAAGCGGTCTTGTCCGCCATAAGACCAGGACTCGAACCCGGATCGCATGAGGTCAGACTGAAGATTTGACTACTTAGCCATCGTAGGAGTCCGAATACAGGTTTAACACATGATCATTCAATCTTTTGTTACAACTCGTGCTTGATGATTTGTGCTAATATTTCTCTAAATCTTACAGAAAAGTTAGAAAAATGTCCGTCTATAATCTTTAAACGAGAGTGTCACTGACAACAAAATACGAGTTTCGATAGACGAAACGATCGCAGCAGCTGGACAACATGTTAGCAAAAACAATGTTATTGACGGATAAAAATTGTTAATTTGTTGAGAGCTCTATGTCTCTTCTGACCACATGCTAGGCCTACTGTTAAATGGGAGTTGTTTGTTGTTTAGTCAACTGTCTGAAGACAGGTCTGAACATCGTGACATCAATAACGCATCGCTTATGAGGCAATAAAGTCAGGAGATAATGGGGTACGGCGGCCAATTCCTTTCCCCCTCCATTGCATACATTGCTGACTATATAAAAATTACACTAATCAGACTTCAAATGTATACAAACAATATTGTTCTTCCTCTGATACATACCGTCAAGTGAGATGTACAGTACATATCAGCCCGAGCCTCAATCAGAGACGAAGGAATGTATTACTTCTGTTAACTGACTCTGGCAAAAGCCGGAAGAAGTATCAAAATCTGCACCCACGTATTAGCCATTTGACTAGCTTTGCCCACGACCTTCATACACCGGCACACGTAGTTCGGGCCTATTAGAACGACAGACTGAGTGTGTTCCTCTGTTGTCTTATGTGTTTGTTGACATTATTTCTAGTCAAGAGCAGTGTGGTGCACTTGAAAAGTTCTGTGGAGAATCCCCCAGCCCTGCATGAAACGAAAGCTTGCTGAATATAACGTCTTTTTGCTGCTGCCCAAAGCTGAGACAAAGTCCAATCTTTGAAATGAAACAGTTTATGAATTGCTAGAACTCATTATTGTCCATTACTTCTATTTAATTACAGAGTATGAGTAGTCTTCAAAATAAAGCTAGTCCTACTTTCCGATAAGTGCAGTGAAACTTCACCTGAGCGGACTCCTTCCAATAGTTGCGTCCGCTATTGGGTGAATCAGTAAAAATTATAATATGTACTGTAGTTATTTTGATACGCTCTATGATTCATACGAGATTACTGTATGATCTAACGTGAATTATGTACCCCCAAATTATGAAAACATATTTTGCCGATGTTTCAAATCTGTATTTTTTTCCACAATTCCGAATTGTATATTAAAGTTAAATATGAATTACGTAATAACTGGTGCATATTAATGTTTATATTTTAGCACAAATGAGGTGACAACAGAAAATATATATTTTTAATGGTACATATAAAAAATTGGAGTGTTCTTTGCCTGTTTAAATTAATATTTTGAAGTACTCTATTTCTACATCCCAAATGAAGTGATCGTAGCTCTGACACCATAGTTATACAGTACATGAATTTGTATCAACAGGCGCGTGGAATTGTAAAAAATAACGAGAACTATGAATATGTCAGCTATTGAGAAATTATTTTCCCATAAAATATGTTAACTTAGGCTATGTAAATTTCTGCTGATGAATTTTAAACTACCAGGCAATCCATGTAACTCTACAAGGTGTAAGAAATTTTGACTAAAACTTTTTCCATGAAAGTAACTTATGTTGAGATACATTTTAAGAGGTCCTGGTTCATGTTGCTAATAGCGATGATAAGATTTGGAGGCAAAATCCTAGAGTTACATTGCGCTAAACTTTGTCTCCGTTGTACTTAGTACTTAATCAGGTTAAATGCTATAGGCTAAGTTTCAGATCAATTAAATTACGGTATGTTAAGTTTCACAGTTATAAATAAAATCATGCCTTATTGACAATCAAAGAATAAATTTCCTGAAAGGTATATGAATTGATGTTAAGGCCGTAAAACATTACGAGAGGAGTTCGGCCGGCGCCGTGGATCGTGTCCCGGCATAGCTCAGTTGGAAAGAGCACTCAGCGCGTAGAGCTGAGAGGTCCCGGGTTCGATTCCCGGTGCCGGAACGAATTTTTCTCGAATTAAAATGGTGATGATGTTAAGTATATTCAAACACTATTTTAACATAATATCGTCCAGATGACATAGCTACAGAAGACGAAGAAGCCGTATCAAAAGACAAAAAAAGGATTTTCTATTTTAAGCGAAGAAGTTGAACTAGCGCTTAAGGAAATGAAGAATGGGAAAGCAACATTAGTTGATGCCATCCCCATTGAATTAGTGAAATGCTTGGGTGAAGACAAGAAGCAAATTCTATCATTATGCAACGAAATATATGAGAAAGGCGAAAGTTAGTCCTTTCATTTATATATGCATGAAATAGTGTATTACAAAGATTTTATATTATAGCATGGTTAGAAAATATTTCAAAATTTGTATTCGTAACGTAAGTTACACTGGAATTATGATTATGCACTACTTCTTCACTTGAAGTTTATAAAACATTCAAGAGCTCTGGCAAAAGCAGTTGCCGAAGGGTAAGAGGGCAGTATTTACAAATCTATTTTCTTCAACAGTTTCTCCTATTAGAGATATGCACCACGGAGTAATCAAATAAGTAAGCCCATAAGAGTGAAAGCCTTCTAATGCCAGGATATCATTAGTATACAAGCTCCTGGACGAACAGATGTAGTTTACAAGTAGTACCCAAGATGGTGAAAAGAAAAAGAACAAGTTCGACACATGATATTTTATTCTATTCAAAAGACTCGCAAACTTTTCAAACAACAAATCCAGACAAACCTCTGGGTAAATCCAAGTTTGCAGAATTTAGACAAGTTCTTCCTCACAACAAGCATCATGAAAACATATTTCGGGCAATGTAAGCTTTATATAAAGCAAAAGATTAAATCCCCAACAACATACACGATATTCCAAATTCAGTTATACGTGACCCTGTAAATGAAAATTGTTGAATGGGCTGTTGTCAAACTTGTAGCGATGCCAAATTTCGTAAAAATTTTGAATTGATTGTTCGAAGGAAATGAGTCAGTCTATACAAAATGGTATATCTGGAAAAATGAAATGCGCGTAAGAAAGGACTTTGGAAATACAAGTAAAATTTTGAATGCGTGTATATTTTAGAATTGTTAAACTAACCTACATATCAGAACCAGTAATAGAAATCCTGCCAGAATTTTTTAAGCACTGTTAAGAAAAGAAACAAATAAGTTAGTTATAAATTGGAATGTGTCGAAGCTGAGAATAATCCATTTAAACTTAAAACACTTCTTCAAATTGATCTTAAAAGACAGGTATGGCAATCAGTAAAGTTAAGGAGGAACAATGTCCAGAATACAGGCAGTTTCCAAAAAGCTGTTGACCATACATCAAATGTCCAAGTACTGGGGATTACATCGTCTGACATAGAAGCAACAAATAAGTCTTAAATCAATGAATTTAGAATATACAGTATGTTTGCAAATGCAATAGCCATAGATAATATTATAAGTAATCTCCATTGTTTAAGACTTTTAAGTCAGATAATTTGCCTGTAGGTTCAATAATTTCCGAACATAGACCTAAGTTCCTAAACTCAAATAACAAAAGTAAATCTAACCACTTACAAGAATTGGGGATTGGGTGAAAGTGAATTATTGTACCCAGGCATAGCCATGATAACGATTACGGTATCGAAGATGCTCAATGTCAAATCAGTGTAATGACTAAAATCAGTAAATAATAGAGATGTCCAGGAAAGTATGATGAATTGTGTTATAGTTGGGTACAGGTTATTAGGAAATAACTTCACCCACTGTTATTAATAACCGTGGTTATTATTACGGTCTAGGGTCAAACCGTTAGCGTAACTGTTCTAAAAAAATGTGTGTACGACCAAGGTGTCGGGATGCGTATGTATCTACACAAGTAAAGAAGGTTCATGCATTGGAGAAATAATATTATAGTTGTAAAACGAGCTCAATGTCACAGCGACTTTACGACGTATTGGATATGGGGGGGGGGGGAAACTTTCTGAAGTAACTTCTTAAACTGGATTCTGAAGCAATATCTCGTATCTGTCAAATCGTCTCTTTACTCACAGAAACTAGAGTGTGCAAGTGAATCCGTCAGTTTCGTACTTTTGTATGAAGTTCATGAGTCCATTACCATCGAATGTAAGAACTTAATGAAACAATGACTAATCAATCACACCATGTCTCACAAAAACATTAACTCTGCATTTAATAAAGTTTAAGTCCAAAATGAACACACTATACTGACTATATAGTACGCAAGTGGGCTGGGCAGGTCAAGCACAATCCCGAAGGTCGCATGTTCGTATAACGGTGCTCTCGTCAAAAGGTTCCAAGAGTTCCGTTTAAACTACTGAACTTATTTTAGTTGTGGTCACAAACCGAAACGTATAATGCATAACATAAAATAATTTTACCCAAACTGACAACTTGAAGCTAAACAACTATCCCACCTACCTCTAGCAAAAATAACGAGGAGGTTCTTCTTACCTAATAATGAGAATATCGTGTGAAGTACGTACATTATTTATGTGCAAAAATAATTGGAGAAAATTATACAAGTTATCGATAGACTTCTGCAGCGAGAGGATGGGAGGAAAATTATAGTCAAATGATATTTCCGAGTCTAGTAGAAATAAAGGTAGGCCTATTTCCACTAATCTGTAGCTGTGAAACTATGTGCTTCAGTAACTTTCAACTCTATTTTTCAAATCACAAGTCATAACTTTGTCGAAAGACTTTTTCGCAAACTAAAGCCATTAATATGTGTAAAAAATATATGCATAGAGTAAACAACTTTATATAAAAAAAGTGAATTACATCGACGATTTAGTTCTTCCTTCAAAACATGACAAATTACATAATATGTAATATGAGACTCCATATACCAATGTCAAATGACACGCGATGCCTTATTTTACAAATAAAACAAGATTTAAGAACATAAAACAAATACTGTACACATCGCATGAAAAATATATTCTATATTAGGCCTATAAAAATGCCAAGATCTTATATTATTTTAAAGACATTCGAAGGTATCTGAACAATTATAAGTACGACTAAAAAAAATAATCACGTAAATCTGACATAAAACTGTGAAGAAAAATATCAAGTACAAAAACGACGGCGTAACTTCTACTATACCTATGTAACTACTCATACTTGCTAAAAACATACATCATGCAGGAATAGCATTATTAACATATTCTTACATCTTCCGCTGGCTGTGAGGTCCGTCTTTGACGTTGCACACAAAACAGCGTTACGTCTTGAACAACTCCTTTCTCAAAAGAACAGAAATCATCTACTGAACTGATCAGATTTTTCTCACAGTCGTATTATACTCTTCAAAACGTTCATTAGACTTCCACCACGTACAACAGTTGCTTCTTCTTTCGGAAAAACCAACAAAACACACGGACCATAACAACGCAAGACGAAAATGTTAACTTTATTCACAACGTTCACAACAATTCACTATCACTGCACATGACTTCGAAATTCAAAATAATACGCGAACAAAACACAAGACGTAAACACAACGACAAGACCGCGCTCCGTACAAACTCAATCGCTCTGAGATGTCAACACAACAAAACAAGCAACGAATCTCGAGCCTCCGACTACAAAGCTTTCATCACGTGACAGGAATGAGATAGCACGCACCAACAAGCTGTCTCACAACCAGCTCACAGCACATTACCACGCCACACGGTGTACGCGGTCAAATACATCCCAGCGCCACGTAGTGTAAGCACAGTGAAAGTTTCGTTGTAACATATGAATGAGTCAGGGTGACCAACATTTAAATGTAAAAATATACTCTGAATCCCAATATTATTGACAGAGGGCAGCATTTTACAGGACTTGGGGCATTAGCTCTCAACGTAAATTAAAAAAAAAAAAAAAAAAAAAAACTAATTTCAAAATTCTCAGTTCATATCCTTTATTAGAAATATAATTACGGTTCAGCATTAATACGAATGAAAAGATAATCATATTTAAGTTGTAAAATCTTGAAATAAAAAATGCTTTCAAACATTAAAGAAAAAATGTTACAGAAAGTTTAACAACTTTACGTCACTTGCTTTTCAGGCAATAACTTAATTCGCGCTAAGTTCTAACGTCTGACGTTACTTGCTTAGCAACGGATCAGACTCTTACATTGATATAGCGTTTGCAAGAGGGATACACTTACTTCCTTGCATGAATTATATTCCTCTTATCATAGAACCTTAGGTCCTACTAACAGTCTCCAACAAACCAATTCAGATGAAACACAGTAATTTCATTCTAAATTCTTGCACAGATATTATATCGGTACCTATAATAATATAATTCAATAAAGAATTATCCTTAAATCTAATATGTAGGTTCTTCTCAGGATTCTTCAGTTTCTCTGTATCAGGTATCAACATCATTCCATCTGATTTTCATTTCATAGCATTCTCTGATCTGTAGACGAAACATAGTAGGTATTTTGCACCCAATGAGTTCCTGATTGAATTCATGGAGCCATCAGTATAATGTGTAAACAACTGGCGTATTTTAAATTTATGATGTTAGGAGCTGATTCTTACAGAAGTTCTGTAGGCGTTGAACTTTTATCTCCTTGGCCATTTGGTAACGCGAGACTTAAAGATGGTAGGCCTATTGTCTATTGCCACGGAAGAATATTATTTACAGGAGGGATTTGTTCAGGAAAAAAAGCTTTTGGTTTTCAAGGATATTGACTCTTTTGCTAGAAAGATTGCTTACATGCTTGGTTAGATGGAGTTATTTGACTTTCTAGACGAGATGTTATGTTTTATATTTTAGATTCAATTTATCCACTCTGTTTATATCTCCAAAGGTTCTATGTTCATTCCACTTCCATGGTACTCACTGCAGTTGTTTTCGTCTCCCAGTTATTTAATCTTTCAGATTCACTCTTAGCAATGATCTCAAAAATCTTATTTGTCATTTCAATGCGTCTTCTGTCATTTGCTCTTAACATAAAGTAAAGAGGGTTTTGAGACGACATTGTGGTGTTTCAACCTTATTTTATTTGACATATTTCCCCCTCCCCCAAGTACCTTTTAATACATCCATTTAGCGCATTATATTTCCGTACATTACTTTCTAAATAATCCTCAGATTGTGGTTCTGGCTGATATGTATTTCTATTATCAGGCAGTGTGTGTCAGAGGAAGAACATTTGTTTGTATACATCTGAAGTCTGATTAGTGTAACATGTAGCTAATCGGCGATGTATGCAATGGAGGAAGAAAGGAACTTGCCCATTATATACTAGCCTAGCTGCCTCATACATAAGTGGTGCTTTTTGGTATATCGAAATATCACATCCCAAATATCTAAACAAGGTTGTTTGTCTATTACACAGTTTGTTAATGACAAGTTTAGGTCTTTTATTATCTTTACCTTGTATAGTCATAACTTTTGTTTCATTAATGGATATTTTCATATTGTATTGTTGAAGAATTTTATTTACCTATTAACATTCTCTTGGAGATAATCTTTTTCTGCTAAGCGCACTTTATCATCTACGAACATGATGGTAACAATCAAATTAATACTAATATTTATACTTCTGATGTTACTTTGTTTCTATTCCTGCATAATTTTTCCCATGTACTCATAGATGTCGAAGAGAATGGGGGAAAGATTACATCCTTGTTTTAATCCTTAGTTTATCTTAAAGGACACTTTATTAATTTCTATGAAAGTGTTGTCATGTCTTAATAAAATAACAATATAAGCTATGATACAATTAACTGTTAACGTCTGTGATGTTAACGGCTTAATAATAAAATAAAGTCGTGTTTGAAAATATGTCAATTTGGGAAGTTTGGGGACATTCCAGAGTAAATTTTAGCCAGGGACAAAAGTATGAATTCGGGGATTGTCCCCGGGAAATAGGGACGTCTGGAAATCTTAGGTTAAGATATGGTTTGTGGATGGATGTTAACTTTCATTGTTACTGTGTACTATACATGACCAGAGGGAATTTCGTGAGCTTGGCGAAAAAAAAAAAAAGAGTTCCCTAAGATTACAATCATGAATAATTTAATAAAATTTCTCCTTACATACATAATCACAAATTATGTATCAGTCAATTATGTCTATTTTCCTTCATAATCAGTTAAAGTATGTAAACCTTTTTTTTTCTCCCTTCTTTGAGTTAGAGTGTTCAGTTTTACATTAAGTGAAACATGGATGTCACAAAAGTCTAAACATAACTGTCATTTTATGTAACCAAGTGAATGGTTATTAATTATATAAGTTAAAGTATAGTAAATGAAACGGGAAATCTGAGAGCATATGTCAACCATATTTTGATTCTTATTTGGACATGCTTATAGAATGGATTGCCAGGAAATATAATTCTATCAAGGAAGCGTTTGACGATTACTTATGTTATTGCAAAGTTCTTACACTTCTTTCAAAGTATATACTTAGAATGTAAAGAATGACTTGGATTGAGATGTGAAGCCTCTTTGATCAATCTCAAAAGTATGGTGACATTTATATGGAAAGAACCTTGTGCTGTAATATCTTCATGAAGAAACGCAGCTGACAATGTACAGTAACAGAAAAAAAGGAATGGTGTGACTCTTTGAAGTTGTTTCATAGCACGATTCACATGATAACATCTGTAAGGACATTGACGAGCAGATCAGAAGTATAACCTTTCTATATAGACAATTCAGCTATCTACTTGTCATGCAGAAGGAAGCAGGTTCGAGCGCCCATTCAAATGTTTTTTTATTATTTTCTTTTCTCTCTCTGAATAACATGAAAATGGAATTTTACAGTCTTGGGATTGATGTTTCAGTTTAACAAATGGAATAATTATTGCCCAACTCCTATGGATCATTATTAGGCTCGACCTTGAATAATGTTACAATGGTTAATGGTAGAAAAATCAGCTGCATCTTTTCGCCACTTTCGGAGATATATATATATATATATATATATATATATATATTTTTTTTTTTTTTCAGGTTTAGGGGCACAGATTACGCTGAGTGTTTTTTCTGAAAGGAAAGAACAGGCTCTTGACTACATACTGAAAAGACTAGAGTTAGTGAACTGTACTGATGTCGTATGTCATTGTAATATTAATGACAATTTATATAGAGTGTTTAAGAAATGAACTCGAAGTAATCGAACTCTTAGAAAAGTTTTAGCTTAGAACAGTCAGTGGTTGAATTGTTCTGTATCTTTCCCGGAAAATGTGTTAAATGCAATTAGACTTGTGAAACACCAGTATCTTGTCCTGAATTGACATCTGGTGCCACCAAAGTAACGTCCTAGGAAACTGTTTGAGAAAAGGAGCAAGAAATCTAAGAGATGAAAATTGGAGACATTATTAGCAAATACAAGTAAGCACAATTGCGAATTTACACTGGTCTGATTAGTTTATGATCGGAGTTTAAAATGGAGTTTTAGGGAACTTTTTTTCTTCTTTTTATTTTTTTCATAATTCGACCCTCACAAGTATTAACATTGTAACTCACTTCCTTCCATTTTTCAGGAGAAGCAAATGAAGTTTTAAAATGATAATGTAAATCAGTGTATACAGATAGTAACAATACGATTTTACATACGATTGGGAAGGTTTAGAGCTACAATGATAGTACTGGAAGAAAAATAAACATTTTAAGACCATATTAACTAGCATAACTCAAAACCATAAAAAATTGAGTTACAACGTTAGTATTTGGGAGGGTCGAATTGTGTTTATCTTAATTTGTTTAAGGAAGACAAACTATCTTCCAATTAACAGTTTTTCTTTGGGCCAAGTCAAGCCTAATAATAATTGATAGGAGTTGGAGAGTAATTATTCTACTTTTTGGTAATTAAACTGAAACATCAACCTAAAATTCTGTAAAATTCCATTTTAACATTATTGGGGGGGAGGGGGGGGGCAGAAATTACTGGGATGATGCTCGAAACCATTCCTTTCTGCATGACACACAGATGACTGAACCATCTCAATTACTGAAACAAGACAGAAGGCTTCACTTCTGCATGGCATGTCAATATCCTCAAGAAGGTCCAAATTTCGATTTTACGGAGGGTTGTTTCTGATCTCTGGAAACGATTTTTTAATGAAGTCATGTGCGTTAGGAGTCACATGACAGCTGAACTGTGGCGAAAGGTGACAGACCAGTAGTGAGTGATTTCATTGACGGAGTGCACGGAGTCTCACAGCAGCAATGCCCAAGAAAATACAGCCTTTTTGGGAGGGGTACATTACAACCATTTCCGATGCCAAGTATAGTTAGTGAAAATAATAGAAGCCTGCGAAAAAATGTGGTTTCGTTATTTCCAGGAAAGGCATCTCCTGTGTACTTAACAAGAGTGGTAAAGCTTGGACAGGATTAATTTGTATGGGGGAGGGGGATGGATTTGCTTGCTTTCTCCCCTCTGGAATTAATCTCATCCGAGCTTTGTCAGTCTTATTAAGTACACAGAAGATGCCCTTCTTGGAAATAACGAAACCACGTTTTTTGCTGGCTTCTATGATTTTCATGTAACTGTATTTGACACTGTACTTTATGTTACAATACTGGTTGGCAAAGCCAAATGCTTATTTGCGAGAGAGTGAGGTTACTTTGGAGAGATCACAAAATTATATTACGGAGATAGGAATACCCTGAGAAAATCTGGCCCAATATCACTTTTTACCACCATAAAAACTTTACTTGAACAGTAATTTAAAACTCAATCTCTGGTGTGGAAAGCTAATACTTTAGCATACTTGGATAATGCTATATTGTAACATTCATTAAGATTGCAATTTGGCACTTGACAAATAATGAAATGGTAGAAAACCTGAATCAAAACCACAAAAAAGTAAAGGAGAAAACTTCGGTTATTGAAACATGGAAACATGGTGGACCTATACTTCAGATGTACAATACACATTTCACATTCTTCCTTCAAGTTTCTTCTGAGCTCTGAACATGATTGTTCTTGTTATGTTGCCATTTACATTTGGCAGTGCATCACCCCTCCGTGCAGCAATCTGTAAGATACAAGGAATACAGCATGAGTAAAGCTTCATTATACTACCAAGCAAATTGTGCTGTTGAATCATGGGGCTGAGGTTGACAGCTGTCAAAGTAGGTCAACATATGTATTATGTTTAATGTGCTGAAGACTGAATGGTAACTGGGTTAAGTCTAACTCTAATGGTGCCTCTTGGAAACCTGGGGACCTATAAGAGTACTTACCCTTGCACTTACACAATAGCTCTGTGGGTGTGGACATAATTTCCCCATATTCATGTGACTTTAGTGTCTACTAAAAATAAATCTCTTGGTGGTTTTGACATTTCTTGTCTCCCGAAATTTAGTCATAAAGTCATGGAATGTTTTACATCTTGGCATGTTAACAGTGTTTCATAAAACATTTCCAACACTTGGAAGAAGTTCTCTATTTCTTGCCACTTGTATGCAATGCAGAAGTTTGTAAGGTGTACTCTCTGGAGAATTCATTTTGAATGATTCATTAATTGCTTCTGTATGTGCCAATTTTAATCCATTTTGGATAATGGAAGGTTAATTTCTTCACTTCATTTATGATTTAATCCATTTAATCATATAAAAGTTCATAGTTTTTTCAGAAAAAATGTTTTTTTCCCCAAATGTATAACACCCTCTTATTCGGTAACTATTGCAAGTAGGATCGTGATTTTTTTGTTCATAATAAAGAATCATTTGTCCTTCTGGTGTATTTCAATAGCGTGGACGGTTTTCGTATAAATTTAATTTAACAAGCACTAATAATTCGAAATTACTGAACGCTGCAACCAGATTGCAATATTGTAACCAGAGAGAGAAAGGTGGGGAGTAATTGACCTTGGTACACACACCTGAATTCGTTGACCTCTTACACGAAAAGAAAGAGTAGTGTGTTAGTGGCGATATTGCCAGACTGCTGAAACTTCCAACTTAATTTTCTAATTAACCACGCATTTTATCACAAAATGTAATGTAGGTTTTCTATTAATTTAAGTGTACCTTATCGTCCTTTTCAATTTACAGGATTATTTCTCTTCCATCCTGTATATACGAATGAACCATAAGTAATGTCATTAAGTCCAGGAGGTTATTCTTTGAGATATTTCAAACAAATAAGTTTAATACAATTTTGCTCGTTTTTGCTTCCTTTTCGAAATAAAAATTGTTTTATATGAAATATTTCACAGGATGTTTTGGGAAAGCCATTGATTTAATTTCCAATATACTCAGTCAGTTTAAGACAGCAGTGTGTTATGATAATCAATGACTGAAAGAATGTAAAATCGTAAAATTCCATTGCAGAAGGAAAAGTTACAATTGTTCGGACCAAATTTCTGCACATTTAAAGGATAAAACTAAAATTCTTTCAATCATTTATTATCATAATACACTGCTCTCTTAAATTGACTAAACATATCGGGAATTAAATGAATGGCTTTCCCAAAACACACTATGAAATGTTCCGTATAAAATAATTTTTATTTCGAAAAGGAAGCACAAACCAGCAAAGTTGTATTAAACTTATTTGTTTGAAATATCTTAAAGAACAACTTCCTGAACTTAATGACATTACTTACGGTTCACCCTGTATATGTCTATATATATACAGAATGATTCACATGGAGTAACCACCACTTATGGAGCTTATTTTCGAAGACATTCTGAGCAAAATCTGTCATATAAAAATGGGTCCTATTCTCAATATTTTCAGAGTTACACTAATTTGAAGTTGTTAAAAAAAATGCCTACACTTATCACAATAACTGTTACAGATCACATGACTTCTAACAACTTGATTTTTTGCAGTTCACTTTTGCATCCTAATGTACAAAGAGTTTACAAGAATAACGTGATTTGTAACAATTCTTGTGATAAGTGCGTAAAAAAATTGTAATTTTGTATTTAAAAATTGAAAGAAACTTCTGTATGAAGCTACTATGGAATTGACAACACATTTTTAGCTTCAAAATACTAGCCAATTAAAGAAATTATACTTCTGAATAGTATTCTCTAATTATAATATTCTTTTACCCTTAAAACTAAAGAAAAAAGGTATTTTTTAAACAACTTCAAATTAGTGTCACTCTGAAAATATTGAGAATAGGACCCATGTTTACATAACATTTTTTGCTCAAATAACTTCGGAAATATGCTCCATATATATATTAGGGTGGCCCTTATTTTTCAATTTTCTAAACGTTTAGCTCCCACCCCTCTATCTTGTCCCAATCAACAAAAAAACGACCTGTGCAAATTTTCAGCTCAATCAGACAACTGCAAGGCGACCCTCATCGACCATGAAGTTTTGAAAAATATTTTTTCTAATATTATTAGATAATACCATTAAGTACGAGAAAAATTCGTACCGGCACCGGGAATCGAACCCAGGACCTCTCAGCTGTGCACGCTGAGTGCTCTCTAACCAACTGAGCTATGCCGGGACCCGATTCACGACGCCGGCCGAACTCCTCTCGTAGTATCGTGTTACGGCCTTACTCAGAGCACTCAGCGCGCACAGCTGAGAGTCCTGGGTTCGATTCCCGGTGCCAGTACGAATTTTTCTCGTACTTAATGGTATAAAAACAAACTGACTAGTCACACTAGTCGAGCAAAATATAATGAGGTGGGCGAGACCTCATTCATATTTGATACATTATAGATAAACCTATATTATTATTATTATTATTATTATTATTATTATTATTATTATTATTATTATTATTATTATCTTTGTATGTGCTTTATTCATTTATTTTATAACTAAACATGATCTTGTTGATGAATAATTTTTCAGTTATTGATTCAGAACTGTCTGTGCTGACCTGCTGACTGCTCACGTAAAGTGACTTTCAAGATTTTTTCCCTAGAGTTGTAAAATGTCATCAATCTCTTCACATAGTTCGTCTCATAAGTTAAGACAATACTTTTATGTCTCTCTCCAATCAAATCATCGGAGCCAAACTACCTTCAAACCGGCAAGTTTTAAGTGTTTTCTTTTACAATGTACAAGTTGTAAATCTTACAACAAAGGAAAGTGTAACATTGGAGATTCAAGAAGTTTTAACTTTTTGGCAAAAAGCACGAATCCGTACTAGAAAAAGTGACCACTGTGTTCATAAGTTATTCAAACTCTATGATGATTGGGAAGGTTTATAAAAATATTTGAGTAAAACTGCAGGCAAGGGAAAAGAAAAAAAAAAAAAAAAAGAGATATTTTTGTGGAAATTATGGACGATCTCTTTGACATAGTTCATTCAGAGCTTTGGGACAGATGAAAAATGAAGAGGATAAGAATTTTTAACGATGATTTTTCTTGGCAGCATTCCAAAGAACGGGATACCATTTCATATACTAGGAGTTGGAAGTCATGCTAGATGTTTCAAGATCAATTTCAGGTATCTCATAAGGAGAAGAACTCTTTAAGAAGAATATGTATTTTTCTTGCTCGAGTGTAGGCTATGTTCGAGCCTGGTTTCTGTCATCAGAAGCAATTAAAGCACCTTATCATGATTTCCTATTCATGCGTGAACTGATAAATTATCAGGATATTGATCCAGAAATCAGGCTGCTGCAAATGAATTTTCCAACCATCTCCTGGTACTTAGTTCCCGAAACTGTGGTTCTATCCTTATTTGATGACTATGTTCTAACAGCAGTTAAAGCAAATATGGCTCAAGTTATACTGGAAGCAAACGAAGGTGAAGAAGAAAAAGAAGAAGAAAATCAACTGAAGAGCTACATTCTGCAACAGAATGATTTTTCTTCCTTTACGAATATTGAATTTTCGTCTTTTGTAACACCTGGTACTAAAATTTTCTTCACGAGATTTACTATCAGCACCGATTTCCTCAACAAAGACCCTTCAACTTGGAAAGATAATCCTGTTTACAAAAGTGGAATTTAAAAAACTTTAGAAGATAGTTGTTGTGAAGGACATTGCAGAAAGAAAAGTCAAACTTATTCAGGATTACAATAATATTCTCACAAAAGATGAAATTGAGAAACAATTTGTTTTACAGATTATTACCAGAGACTGTAAAAAAAAAACTACTACTAAATCCTCCCTTAGGAAAAATTAATGTTCAATGTTCGTTCATATACATAGTGTTTTGATTCTGTAGAAATTATTGTTGAAAATGAAAATGTGTTTCTCTTATAGAAGTTGTGTGCGTTACTAAAAAAACCTTATATTTCTTAAATTTTTCATTTTATTTTCAGGAATTTTTCGAATTAACTTTTCGGAAATTTCGTTCAGAATATTTTTAAACAATTGCTGGCATCGTCAGAATGTCCACATCAATTTCTCTAAGAACAAAAAAAGAAATGGTCGAGACAGGAAAGAGTATACCGCTTTTGTATGGAATTAATAGTTGCGTATATTATGCTCCAACTTCAAAGCGTTTGAGGGTCGCCAAGCAGTTGTCCGATTGAGCTGTAAATTTGCACAGATCATTTTTTTGTCGATTGGAACAAGATAAGGGGGTGGGAGCAGCACAATTTTAACTTTCGGAAAATTACCTATAGCTAAGGGCCACCCTAATATATATATATATATATATATATATATATATATATATATGTTGTTGTTGTTTTCTAATGCCAGGCATTTGATAATAAAGTCATTTGACCTCTTGCACTCCAATATTTTTCAAAGATATTGTCATGGTTAGCCACTGACGCACAGGTTTTGAGAAGTTCTGAATCCATTTCTATATATATATATATATATATATATATTGACACACATATACACACACATATATAATATAGCCAGTCAAAGATTTTAGCAACCTCATTTCTGCTACTCCTTTCTCTTTAATGTGCAAATGTCAGTGTCCAGACTGTGATCCATACAAGAATGTTGGAATGCCAATGTTTTGTTACATTTTAATATGCTTTACAACCTCACTTTCTTAATTAATGTACTTGTTACTATATCAGCTGTAATATTAACGTCATATTGATAGAAGAAAGATTACAATTAAGCTAATCAATAAGACAACTGTGGTGTACAATTTCTTCATTTGTTGCAATGTTCGTTCCGTGGAAATTTTTTCACGACTTCAGTTAAAATGTTTACCAAATAGAGTCTGATTGAGATACTTGCCTCTATTTTTTGCACCAGCTCAACCTCCCGTCCTGTGGCAACGAAGTTGGAAACATGGCATCCCTGCATGCTACCAACACGTCCTGTCCGTCCACAGCGATGGATGTAATCTGCTGTGTAGAGAGGGAAGTCGTAGTTGATGACATGTCTCACCTGAAATGTAAAAAAATGCATGTCACTGATTACCATCAAATAAAGTGATCAGATGTCCTGTTTTGAATGGGACAGTTCTGTTTTTAGATCTTCCGTCCCAATGTTCCAACAGTTCTTGCTGAGATGCCTGTTATTCCCAAAATGCAAAATAGAATCTTGCTGAACAATGTTCTAAAATACAGAGTGGGTTAAAAGTCGCTTTCCCCAAACACTTCCTTAATTTAATCACATTCAATTTACATTTGACTACACATTCCTTTACAGATTTTGTTCAAAATGGAGGCCCTGTTTCTCGATACACAATATGTTCTTATTGTGTTCCACCAACGTTGTAGCACAAAAACATATTGTTCTATGGTCAATTTACGATTCATTGCAAGATACTAATGACGCAACCCAACATAATAGAACAAAATAACAATAACAAGACATGACATTGGAAAAACAGTTCACGCACAAACAATGGTTGTCAACCACCACTTACTACACCAGCTATTCGTTTATTCTAGTTATGACAGCTGTATATGTGTACAAATATAAAACTTACGAACGAATATTGGGAAAGCGACTTTTGACCCATCTTGTAGAATAATGTTGAAATGTACAGGTATTACAAATATTTCTGGCGATTGCAACTTTTATGATAAAGGCATGGTCAGTGAATTTAAGTGAAGTAATTTGCTAGTGCTGACGAAGTCACTCAATGGAATAAAGAGGAGAAAGAAGTCCGTATGAGATAGGTAGAAATGTTGCAACATTTCTCCTTTCCACAATTTGTCATTCAGAAACACTAATAAAATTGTAGAATTTGGCTTATCCCTGCCTGGAACCAGTGTTCCTATAGAAAGAGTTTTTGCCACAACGAACAAACTATGAATTACAGAAAAGACAATTGAAGGTTATATTGAAAGTATTGCTAATTACCATAGTTCATTCACCAGAAAAATATGCCCAATTTTGTGTTATGAGTTTTTTGTGATTTTGTTATATGATAAATCTTAAACCGTCTACATTATGTTTACATTATTTTAAAATTCTTCTTCCTCTCTTTCCTGTTTAGGGTTAGGCCTAATAAATAATTTTTTTTGCAGTACTATGTATCACTAAGAGAGGAAGTCATGCTAAGGATTTTATTATCCTTTAAAATCCATCACCCAAGACAGGATCTGAACCCAAGAACGTAGGACCAAATAGCTGGCATCATAAACATCAGACTACTGAGTATGACAACATAAAATATAGGCTACACTGATATATATATATATATATATAACGATGTTGTGATGATGATGATGATGATGATGATGATGATGATGATGATGATTGTAGCATCCTACATAACCATCATTAAACACCTAGCAGTATTTTGTGTATCAGATAAAACTAAACGAGTCGACTCTTTTACGTTCAATTAAAGTGTTATTAATACAAATTTTGCTTTGAATACGATATTTCCCTTTATTTAATGTTATAGGAGTTAGAATAGACTTTTGAAGATAATTCTGGAAAATGTGATTAGATAAGAAGTCCCTTAAGTCCAGGCTTTTTCAATCTGCAGTCTGTCACACTACCAATGAAGTGAATTGAACTCTTAAGACTGTACTTGGTTTAATGTTAACATTTTTATCTGTTTGCTCAAAAGTTGGTGAGTTCAAACACAACCAATGATTGTGAATATCTAAAGGTAGAAAATTCTTATCATGGTTTCCTTTGTAAATGTAACATGTGAAACGTATTTACGACATACACGAAAATTGTTTCTGGATGAGAGGCTTTCAGCAAAGTTATTAGCCATTTCTTTGTCTAGATTTTCTATCTCACAGACTGTCTCTATGAGACTACGTCAGTTTCTAATCCTTCAATCATACAGATGAATAGATAAATTCTGCAGTCTTCTACAAATCTGTTAAAAATTATAAAAAGAAACGTATTTGGATTATCAGTGTTGGTTATCTGCTGTTAAAGATGTCTGAGCAATGGACTCATTGTACTACTGAGGCTATTCTAAAACAATGTAATTACGACGAGCAATAAATGTATGAAAATAATGAAAGATTATAATAAAGGTTATATATAATCAGTGCCACCCAATGAATTGCTAAGAAGAAACCATCAGGTCACTGGATTTCATGAATATGAAAGTAATCACCCTGATTGTGTTGATGCCTCTGGAACCAATATCTGTACATGACAAAACATCCATCTCCCCTGTCTGGAATGCTTTCAGTTTGCCCTCTCGAACAGCAAGTGGCATACTTCCATTGAGATTCGTACATTTCACTCCATTCTCGTTCAGGAACATGGAGATCCAGTCACATGTCGACGACTTGTTGCTGTGACAGAAAAATGACATCGCACAATGGCATCTTAGCTTTTAAGATATTAATTTTAAATGTAGATAAGTTAATAAAATATCCTCAAAAAGATTTATTAATGTACAACCTTCTGTTTAATGGTAATGATTCTGTATGTTTAAACACAGGATCTTAAGTTCGTAGATTCAAACCCAGACAGATGTTTAAAGCACAATAAAAATCGTTACCAAGGCTTTTTCAGAAATGAAGCAAAACCAAAGGTCACATGTGATGCATAGTAGCATAGTAATTAACACTACACTGATGGTCGCGGGTTATTTTCCTAATGGTGTCATGGGTTTTTCTAATTGACTTAATCTTTCCAGCTCCATTAGGGCCCTGGGGACCATAAATTAATACCTTGGTGGTAAAAGCAGCAAGCACATAAGATCAATATCCATCCTGCTACTACTGTTTGCAAAGGTGGAACCCTAATTTCCAACTATGCTGTGAGCCTCCACAGGGATAACTTTACCTTTACCTTACAAGAAATCTAACCAGGCAGAATTATCGGACAACTGTTTCTCACAGGTTTCATTGGTCTCTTGACCAATATATTATAAAACTGCACAGATCTCTCACAAAAAAGCAGAACAGATTTTAGAAAAACTCGGATACAATAAATCTCCAAAACACAAAACATAATTGAGGGGCTTAGAACAAAAAGCAGGTAAGTGACAGAAACCTAGTTTTTGAGGAAATTACAGTTAAAGTTCTACATGCAATGGAATATTATACACTAGTTTGGTGAAATGATGCCCATGTAGCAGCACTGCACAGTGTGATCACTTACCTGATTTTATCCCAAAGAAACATCCTTTTCGGCTATCACAACATGCACTTACCTCATTTTTTTTAATAATGTCACTTACCTGCTTTTTGTTCTAGGCCCCTCATTATAAAGCATCTACAAAGGATACCACTATCACAAATGATTTAGATTTTTGACACAGCTAGTGGGTCACAAACAATTTAAAAGCTGGGTAGACCAAAACAATTTTGGATAGCTCTTTACTGAAGGATTAGTCGCCACTATTTCTGAAGATGCCCTATTGTATTGTATTTATTTACAATCCATGGTATTCATACATAGCTTCACAGCTAGAATATGGAATATGTCAAAAAATCTTAACAGTACTACAAGGTCTTAATTATAGTCACAGTCTAGTTAAAATATATACAGAGGAGTTTTACAATATACTAGTACAACACAAGGGATTAGTATCGATACTTAATACAAGACAGAAATATTCATGCTGTGTTGCTGAATGTCATAAATTTACCTACAGAATAGAAGGCGTAAGAAATTAGGTACTTCTTTAATTTGGGCCTAAATAATCTCGTTTTTTGAGTTTGATTTTTTTGATATCCATAGGGGGGCTATTAAAATGTTTACTGCCATATAATACACTCCTTTTTGATAGCACGGTAGATATGCTGATGGAGTATGAAAGTCATTTCTTGACAGCATTTTCTGTTAGTTCATAAAATGTCAGTGAAAGTTTGAGAAGTCGAACTAGATGGAAATCAGGCTTGAATGAATTTCATGAGATCCAATATATTGAAATTAAAATCAAACCCTCTAATAAATAACTAACATATCATAAATGCTTTCATCTAATGCAAACAAAAACCACAAAGACAATTTTTATTTTAATTCCTAATTGATTTTCAATATCAAAACACATTTCTTCGTTACTATATGTCGAGAAAGACTTATGATGTTAAATAAATTGAATTTCTCAGGGTGTATTTCGTAGGCTGCTACAATGGGGCACTTTTTAACTCACAGCTCACATTAGGGCTTTATATTTGTCAGAATTTGCTATAAAATTTGAGAAGCTTATCGTCCCTTATATGATATATTTTTATTATCAAACAATTTTACATTTTAGTCATAGTAGACCTTCACATTTCTGTTTTTCAGTCCACTAACTTCTCAAATTTAAGCTTTTCCAGCTACTGTTCTTTTCTATCAGAAATAAAGAACTGCTATTTGACACTGAGAGCAAAATCTCCTCTTCTCTCCTCCTTGGCGAATCTTCTCGTCTTCTCTGCCCGTTTTTTTCACCTTCTCTAGATTTCATGTGAAACTTTCTGATTCTTGATCCCTGACTTTTGTTTCCCACTGACTCACCTGTGCTCTTCGATCATATGATCATTTAAATGTTTTAGCTATTCTAGCTGTGCTATTCGTTTCTTCCTAAAGAAAATCATTCATTCATAGTGTTCTGCCCAAGGGCAGATATTTCACTGCAAACCCAGCATTCTCCAATCTTTCCCATCTTCTGTTCCTATGTCTCTGCATAAGATTTGATAATTATTATTGTAGAATAATACAGCTTAAAATGCCCTCTTAAATTTAAATTTGTTATAGGCTTAGTTTATAGATTTGTATATCACATATCTGTGTTATGGTGTCCTTTCTGAACGCAAAAATTATTGTATTTCTTACACCTTGTGGAAATTGTAGCACAATCGATTTTCTATGATGATATACAATCCATCAATGAGCAACGCTTATCAGACTGTCTACTCATATCAGACCAAAACATGAGGGTAGCCAACAGTGACTCAATTGAGGTATGTGCCTGGGGCTGACCTAAGGTGTGATCATATTGATGACAACATTAATCAGTTTAATGTCATAATATTCTTTCATATGCTAATGACTGCATATGAAATAGAGCTTCCAGCTTTTAGCATGTAGGCTTTCACGGCCAGTGTCTAATTGAAATGAAGCTTTCAGCACAGTCTACTATATAGTCACGAAGCTTGGGTTTTGAGGGTGCTAGAAACAATAGACTGTGATGGTACTATTTTGCATTGCCTGTAATGAGGCGATATTAGCGATCCTAGTGGTGAGCAACTATCTAATGTTTGCATATTTACTACGTGTTGAGTTTCGCGACTGTATATAGTAGACTGTGCTTTCAGGCTAAGATGCCATGGTCTACTGGTGAAGATATTCCCAGATGTTTCGTCTACTAAACACCAAGGCCAATCCCTGGCTCTATAAATAAGGACAAGCAAACAGTCAGGGTATCAGTTGCCACAGGTACCCCTAGCAGAAGACTCAGATCTAGGATACCTCACCACTGAAGATGTCTGTCGCAGTAGTAGATGAAACATCTGGGAATATCTTCACCAGTAGACCATGGCATCTTAGCCTGGAAGCTCCATTTCAACTTCCAGCTTTTACTCCCTGCTGCAGGAAGATTAGGATCTTTTCATTCGAAAATACATCAGTCTCAACAAGACTCGAACTAATGATACACAAGTTCAAAGACAAATACCACTACCGAGTATAATATCAGAACTCTCTAGAATACTTCGTAATTTCATAACCAACACTGAGCTTATTACAAAGCTTATAAATTTATAATCACCTGAAGATAATGATGGGATGTTTCCTACCAACATCTTGCTTCACCATGGCAAGCAGCTGTGCAGGCTTCTGGGACTGGCCAAGTCTGTAGAACTTTTGTGGAACATGTGGCAGCAGATGGTGGACTTGGTTTGAACTCACTCGCTGCAGTGAGTCTGTCTGCAAGCATGGCAACATCATTGAACATCTACACCCAACAGCAAGAAATGCTCATGCACTAACAGATACTGCTGAGATAGTTAACCGATATTTATGTTCTTATACTTAGCCATTGAACTAAAGACAATCAATATACAAATTCTCCTTATACAGAAAATGTCACAGAATATGCATGTCTAAACTGTGGATTTCAGTCTTACGCACATCAACAATGTTGCCCAGTATGTCAGGCAGACTGGTTGGCATTGTGGCACTGACTAATGTTAGCTGTACACCTGCTGGCACCACCATTGGTGTGCTAGGTCCTTGGAACTGGAACTGCAACAAAGACACACATGTTAAGCCTTGCCACTAACATACAATAAGTTTACCCATTGCAAACCACACTTCATGCTTACAGAAAATCGTTTAAGGAAGTGGCAGAGCTTTTCATTGAAGCTGTCATCTAGCAGAGTGTCAGCCTCATCTAGAACTACATGGTGTGTATCTCCCATGTTGTAGATCCCTGCAACATATCAGTTCAGTTCCTAGTTACAGACAATAATATTATCTAATAATACTAATAATTAAAGATAATATTACTTCCTTGGCATTGTATGGTACAGAAACATGGACGTTACAATGAAGCGAAGAGAAACGACTAGAAGTATTTGAAATGTGGATATAAAGAAGAATGGAGCGAGTGATATGGACAGACAGAATAAGAAATGAAGCTGTGTTGGAAAGAGTGGGTGAAGAAAGAATAATGCTGAAACTAATCAGGAAGAGAAAAAGAAATTGGCTGGGTCACTGGCTGAAAAGAAACTGCCTACTAAAGGGTGCACTGGAAGGAATGTGAACAGGAGAAAAGTTCAGGGCAGAAGAAGATTTCAGATGATAGGCAACATTATGCAGAGTCAAAAAAGATTGGAGAATGCTGGGCTTGCAGTGAAAGACCCATCTTTAGGCAGAATACTATGAATGAAATACGTTCTAACAAAAATAGGAGAGGAAAAGAAATGTCATATCTTCAAGCAAAATCATTTCATTCCCTTGGAAATAGATTAAGTGATTCTAAAAATTACAAAAATTCTTGATACTTTAAAAGCCATTTAAAAGGTTTTAGCACACATAAAATGCTGGTGCTGTAAATATCTTAACATAACACAAACTAATTACCATATTAATAGGAACAATGTTCTAATGACACATCAAATTATTTTTCCCAATTCCATCAGATATCTTTGTTATAAAAATGGCAGTTGTTTAAGAGATTTAATGATTATTGTCAAACCATAAGGAAAGCAACTATATCTTTCCACACAACAACATCCTTACTTTAACTGTGTAGCATTTGCAACAAATTGTTGGATTTCACTAATTTCCTTGGTCACCAATATTGCAACCAAAACTTAGAGAATATGAGATTTTGTTAACAAATCCGCGAAGAACTTAATATAACATGTATAACACTAATAACTTATGTAGGACCTATACATAATTATGTAGGTTGTGTTGTAAAATTAGGTGTTTTATTTTATGTTTTATTATTATTGTGTTAAATTGTATTGTGTATTCTTATTGTATTGTGCATAAAATTGTATATGTGTTGTAAATTGTATTGTGTATTGTAAATTTTATTGTGTATTGCTTATCATTTTATTGTGTATTGTTAATATTGTATATACCACTGTCACCGGGTGCTTGCCCACTTGCAGTGTAAATAAATACATACATACATACAATACATGGCATGATCATATTCTCAGAATGGAGCAAAATCCCATCCTGCAAATAATATATCAGTACAGTATAGACAAAGAGGTTGAGACATCAGTCATCCTAACAAGAGATGAAGTGATCAACTTTCAAATTTTTAAAATTCTTGAATTACATATGGAGACAGAACAGACCATAACGCCTAAGTCTGTTGTTCCGATGATGTTAATACTATAAATGTATGTATCTCCCTTATGGTTTTGGTACAAACACACGCACACAACCTAAACTGTCTGTACGATTGAGATACTAAGACCACCTTCATCCACTGAGAGCCTGAATTAATCAATACTATTTAAAACAGATAATTTTAGATTGAAGACATCTCTAATCTACATGATCAGCTATACTACAGTCTATCATTGTTTCTTATGCCATTTAATTATCATCATATTGATGTTTTCTATAATTTCCGTTTATTTATTTATTTATTTTTTTAATGTAATTTGCTGTACGTGTAAATTTTAATTTATTGGCTAGATTTTAATTCTCCATACTACAACACCTACTTCCCATCAATTTTGCTGCCCTCGGTAAGTATTTTAAACGTGCATAGATTATTTGTGTCTTGCCCATCTGTATTATCATGTGTGCCTGTGTGTGTGTTTTTTAGGTGAACTTAATTCCATTGTAAGGTATCTATATACCAAGAAATAAATACATCAACATTACTCACCATATACTATGGTACATTTGGGACATCAAATGTGAAAAACAGAGTATGGATGTTTTTCTAAATTACTCCATCTCAAGTAAAGATAAATATATATGCCCTGTAAACGCTATGAAGACATGAAGGTAGAGCTCCATGCTTTCCTTGACCTCAGTACTAGAATAAGGCGATGTAGTTGATACCATGCCCAGATCATCTATCCCTAAGAAAAGCCCACTACTCAATTTGAGAGGAGGCTAAATGGACCCCAGAGTCATTCTGGAAGTTTCGGCAATAAGGAAAATCCCGCCAAAATTCGAGATTGCGCCCAGAACCTTCCAGTCCGTAGTCATTGTTCTACGAGCTGAGCTACCTGACCATCATTTTAAATTCCCTTTATAAATTTAAACTTCCATTACTGGAATGACTGAAAAGAGCAGGTTGAAAAATATGACATTCAAATGTAATATAATAATATATACTTATTTATACTGGCAGAGTTAAGGCCATAGGGTCTTCTCCGACATTCTACCAGGTCACAAAGTATACAAGCAGTGAAATTTAACAAAAAGTTAAAGAGCAGAATACATGCACTCCAACAGCTAGTTACTAACTGCACACACACACACACACACACACACACACAAAAATGAGGCAATCTTCTCACGCAATTAACTTTCGTCATACACAAAGAAGCTAGCCTAGAATTTGTTCAGACCAGGTGGATTAAGCCCTACCTATCCTGAAGTATATTCATCTTATAAAATTTCAGTTACAGTCACAAACCCACCTGTAGTTGTGAGTTTGCTGACAGCTCCCAATGTTGCCACCAAGAGATCCATTGGCTCAAAAGTCGGGTTCAACATTTTACGTTTAGTGTGTCCTCCTGTTAGAATCTTAGTGGTGAAGTTCAACTTCTTGGAGAATTGACTGGCAACTTCCTGCAACCCAAGATGCAGCTTACATATGCCCTGTAGCAGTGACTACATCACAAAATAACTGGTCAGGTAGCCAGTTAGTATTGATATTTGACAGAATAAGTCAGCACTACCAAATCTTGAAGGTAAGGCAACTGATCTGTTAATGATACCCTCTTTAACTGTACATTGAAAGTTTCATTAAAGATGCCAAAGTACTACTGTATATTTATAATATTTACACAAAACACTACTAAAGATGATAAATTAATAGTATTTCATGCAATATTAAACTGCTTAAAGTACAACAACTTGTCATTATTACATGAGTATATCAGACAATTCACCAAAACTGCCGGTAACTTAAATAAGAGATTTTAAGTGAACAATATTACAAATAATTTATTTCAAAATGTTACATAGAACACGTAAATAATAACTTGATAGCATCAGCACCTTGTATGACATTACTTTCCCAAGAGATCCTCTCACAATGAAAGACACAAAGCAAAAAGGCATTAAAAAAAAGCAGGATAGGACTGCTACGAAAATGCCTACATTTCTTCTTAATACATTATCATCTACATCGCATTTAGGGAAAATATGGAGGAAGCAGTGCATTGTGTCGTATCTCTGCAATAGAAGAACATGAGATAACTTTAGGATAAATCATCAATGAGAATACCTACAACTGACACTAACATCTGATATAAAACATGATATCTGAAAAGAATAGGGAAGAGAATGGCGAAAGGAAAAATAAGAAAAGGGAGAGTAGAAGAAGAGGGTGAGGAGCAAGGAAATAAAGAGAGGAGGAGGGAGAAACGAGGAAAAGAAAGACAAAGGAGATGAGAATGAAAAAGAAGTTGGGTAAGGAAAAAATCAAGATGAAGAGGAGGCATAAGAAGAGGATGATGAAAATATCCTCATTCTGATCTTGTACAGATTACCAAAAGAAAAAAAAGGAACATATGCTGTTTTCTTATTTATCAGTTATTTATGTATCAACTGCGCAGTTATCTAGCATCAATGGAATTAGTGACAGCAAAAGGAATCTGAGAATTTGTTAGATTACCTGACATTCGCCTTAGAGTTGGGGATAAACCTCAGAACATGAGTACTTGAACATGAGTCCCATGCATATGGGCCTGTTTGTTGCTGCTAGCTGAAAAACATAGTGTTTACTTTGGAATGAAAATACATTTTTGCTCCAGTTTTTCGAAATGTTTATCATATTTGTAAGCAGTACAGCAACAAAACATGAAATTTGGAGGAAATAAATCGAAATCGAAAGAACTAACAAATGACAAATAGCAAACGTTAATATCTTATCAGGTAAGTTTGAACTTGTTTGAACTTTTTAATTCTATCCATTTTATCTGTAATTTTGGTTTCTTTGCGTACTCTGCAGTTCTCACCACATCAAGCACAGTTGGTAGGGTACACATGTGAGAAAGGCAGCTTTAGATGAAATATAGGCCGAAATAATTAGAGTATACGCTAGCATCCAACAATGACAACTCAACAGTTATATTCTTCAGTAAAACAATTTCTTTCAATCTGCATAACAAAGCTAAACTGGTTCACGAAATAAACTGTATGTAACGGTACATATTTACTGAACTCAAGAACATGCCTCTCACTGCAACATCTATTACTGTACTTTGTTGTGTCACATCCAGTGTAGGAGTTCTTACGGCCAAAATTTCCGTTAAATTAAATCTTTTCGAAATGCGTAACAATTTAATTTATAAATTACACCTATGCAACATTTATGCACAGGCACACCCAAATTGCTAGTGTGTCGGTTTTTCACAATGGCATCGAATCCAAAAGGAATTTGTGGTGATAAAGACAATGCTCAGTGGTACATTTTCAAGGAGTATTCCTGTGTCCCCAACACATATTCCACCATTGCTCTATTAATCACCGACATCTGATGCTATACAAATCGCCGCTCATGGTGCACCAAGGGCAATACTACACCAGCAAAAGGATCTATAGTTTCAGTGCATTGCTCCTAGAGGGAGACACTTGGATGAATGGCACAAGGCAAGCACCAGCCACTGGGAGGAAAAATAAAGGTACTACTGCCTAGAACTGAGTTCAATATATCACACTCAGACAGGTAAAAACTCACTCCAATCTGGTTCGCCAGTTCTCTGTTGGGTGAGATAACAACACCAAGAGGCCTGTTTGGTCTGCGGTCTTCTAAATATGGCTGCCATTTCAGAATCTGATGAATCATGGGCAGGAGGTAAGCTAAAGTCTTGCCACAGCCTGTCTCTGCAGTGAGGAGAGTATTTTTGCCTCTCAGGATAACTGGGATACCATCACTCTGAAAACATGAAATAAGAGCATCAGTATACAATCAAATGTCAAAAGATGTAGACCCTGGCCACTGAAACACAAAGTTGCGTGAAAGTTCCTTAATTAATTGTCCTTTCAGTGCACATTTCATGCCAAATTGCTAGAGCACTGACTTTCCACACTACAGACCACCAGTTTTCCCCTCCTGCCTCTGCTTACTGCATGCATGTCTTCATCTCTCCTCTTTTCCCTAATTCATTTCCCCTAATTTTCTCTCGCTATCTCACACTGGATTTGCTTCCTGCCAATCTACTCTGCTGTAGATTCTCGTTCAGTTTACAGTTTGTCTCTTGTTCAGATATGATTATTCTCTCAACAGAAGTACATTCTGATTCTAGTTTTATTTTTTAATTATATATATATTCTAAACAAAATATCAAAATTCTTTCAATGGGGATCATTAACTCAAGTACAAAAACATCCTTGCCATTCTGACACCCTTATATGGATGCAAAATCTGGACAATTAAAGAAGCTGATACTTCAAGAATAACTGCAGCAGAAATGAGACTTTTAAGGAGAACAGCAAATTATACTTGACAAGATTATAAAACCAACGAGGAAATTCTAACCAAACTCAACATCAAACTAGTCACTAACAAAATTGAAAAATAGAGAAAATTGGATCCAACATGTACAACGCATGGATAGGAACAGGCTAACATTCCAAATTGTAAAGTATGACCACACGGAAAAAAGAACCCAGGGGAAACCGATGAAAAGACTTCTCAATAACTACTGAGACCAGAACAGGCCATTGGGCCTACCTTGGCTGCACTATGATGATGATGATGATGATGATGATGATGATGATGACTCTTAGATTACTAGGTTGTAGACCTACTGAGTGAAAATTAAAAGTACCTAGGTACTTCAAGATGACTACATTCGTCTGGTCTAGAAATTATTTACTTCTATGTATTAATTTGTAGTGCTATATCTATGCACTTTATAGTTAATAAATTTGTTTTCTAGCTGGAATCATGCTTTCCTTAATTATACATGTTATGTATATTTTCAAATTTATTCTATTATTATACATTTTGCATATCTTTACATTCAGCTAGAATGATAAAGCTCCTTCTTTGGAGATCATATCCACTTCCGGATAACCATCATAAAGAACCAGTCGGCCTGGGTAGCACAGTCGATACAGCGCTGGCCTTCTGTACTCGAGGTTGCGAATTCGATCTGGCCCAGGTCGATGGCATTAAATGTGACAGTCTCATGTCAATAGATTTACTGGTATGTAAAAGAACTCCTGTGGGACAAATTCCAGCACACCAGCGATGCTGATATAAACTCGGCAGTTACGAGCATCATTAAATAAACCATAATTTCAATTTACAAAAACCATTGGCAGTTCATGGTATAAGTTACAAGATGTTACAAATATGACAATATCAAGTGGTGACTATGTTGTACTCATAGAAATCATATTGCCAGAAGACAACTAACCGACCGATATGTGATACTGATGGACTTAGTTTAAAGAATGTAAGAGTATGTCACACACAAGTACATGCACAATAATTTTAAAGGACAAATTAATTAGTGATGTATTGTTAAGTTATTTCAATATGTTGACAAAGTTAAGTCGTTATTTATTTATTGAAACCATCACTGATTATATAAGTGTTCAAGGAGTATACTGAAGAATGAAAAAACTAATTAGAGTCAATTTGACAGGGAAAACTGCAATGCTCACGAGAAAACCTACTGCTCAGCTTTTCAATAAACTACATCAGACAAGATACATCAGGAATCAGACTAGGATTCTTATAGTAGTGCTAATAAGCTACAAACTGACTAAATGGATGCTGGATTGTAATGAACTGAAGATAGTACCTGAATCACAGTCGGACTTGTTATATGTTGCTCCTCAAGAATGGTAGTGATTTCTTCACTTATGCCTGTATCACTGAAGCTGCTCTTTATATCTGAGGAAGTGGACACAGCTGGATTCTGAAATTAAAGTGAAATAGAATTTATGGTGATCACTTTCACATGTTACTGGTGAACTAAAATTTATAACTATTTAGTTGACTAGTTTCAGCTTAATAGGAGCTATCTTCAGAACTAATGAGATCCTTGTGTCTTCCAGTTTCTTCAGATGTTAGGTTATGTTCTTCTTGTTTTGTTTTTAAGGTGCTTATTGTTTTGTGTTCTTGTTTGTTTTTTATGGCTTTATTTTGCTTATGTTTCTTATTATGTCTTGTCTCATGTATTCATGATGTTGATTTTTGTGTATTCCGTATTGCTGTTTCTGTGTTTACGATTTTTTGTGTTCATTGTCTTGTCCCTGTGTTGTTTTGGTGTATGTTGTGTTTCAATCCTTTCTCAAGTAGTCTGGTTTCATTATGGTTGAATGTTATGTTGGTGGTGTTGAATATTCTCAGATGGAATTTGCGTTTCATGCTGTATGTTGTTGTGTCTTTAACATTGCTGCTTTGTTTTTCTGTCTTTTTTTATTTTTGGCTTATTTGTGATGATATTCTGTTTGTGTGTGTTATAACGTCATAAGTTCCGTGTAGTGTAGTGTGCGAGCTAATTGCAAATGTAGTTTGTATGTATTTATGTTATGTTGATTTTTTTGTGTAGTGTAGATGTTTAATGTTGTTTTGTATGTACGTTTTTTCTGCTGTAGTGTTTGTCTTTTGTGCAGGATATGATGTGTTTTTATGTTGATTTGTGCGTACTTTGATGTAAATTGTTGGTTTGGGCATTCTTGGTTGATGCTTATGTGGTGTGATGTTTTTATGGCTTTGATTCACGTGGACCTGTATTTGTGTATTATTGGTATATAACTTGTCTCGCCTTGATTATACATCTTGATTACACAACTTTTAACAGTATATCACTTAGAAACATAATTCATGGTGATCACTTTCACGTGTTAATGGCGAACTAAATTTATTAATACTTAGTGGACTAGTTTCAGTAGTGTTAAAAGTTGTGTAATCAAGATGTATAAAATGAAATAACTCTAGAAGGTGTTCAGGCAAGATTTCTAAAAGCAACACTTGCACGCGAAATCTTCGTTATACAAAACCTGAAAACAGACTTCTTGCTACCATCTACTTGGATGTACAAAGAAATACTAGAAGAAAGAAGAGCGAGTAAATCTGCTTGCAATTCTACAGAACAGACACTATGATCAACAGTGGCTGGATGAGACCTAATTGAGACATGAGAAGGAACATCATCACACTAATAATTCATAATTTTCATCATAAAATATGGAAAATAATATATTTCCATGAACTGGAGAATAAATGCATATGTAGATTATGTGAGAGACCACTACCACCTTGTATTGCGCATAAGAAGAAATGCCACTAATGGACTATGCTAAGGATTAATGAAAAATGCCCAAATCATACACATTTTGTATTTTTTCTCTATTATTAGCTTCTTGCCTGCTCTGTACCATCCAATCTTTTTTGACAAATCAGGTGGGATGTATTGCATTTAAGTACAGTAACACCAGACCCTATTCTTTTTGGTTTCTGTTCATTACTTTTTCATTTCTAAATTTTAAATTTGATTCCTCACCAGCAAAACTACCATTTCTTCAATCGGATTTCTTATTTTCGTTATTGATTCTTTTACATTTAATATATAAATTGCCGTGTTATTTCCACTATAATTACTTTGCTGATAGAAAAGCATTTATATGTATTATTTAATAATGTCTCATGTTAATAAATTATTGTAATTATTTATGTCAAGAACATTTATTTGCTTTTTATTATTAAATGTTTATTTGAAAATGAAAACTATTATTTAACTTACTTGATAGCTGTAGCCACTTCCTTGCATTTCCTGACTTGTGTCTTTTTCTCATATTTCTCAATATGATATTTCATTTATCCATTCATAGTTAGTATAATAGGATATAGCTCCTTGATGCTGGCATACTCAGTTCTCATGACACAAAAACATTCTTTTATGATTCAAAAGTGTGTCATCTGACTGTATTTTAAAACTGTTTAAAAGTATATTTTAAGTAAAGATAATTAATTTTGCAGGTTCACATAAAGCCAGCACTAATAAGTGATAAAAGTGTTAACTACATTAGAATTTATACCAGTAATGAGATTCCAAACCTTTTTAAGACCCTGCATCTGTGAAAATTTACTCATGCGTAAGTATTACAGTTTATCTTTAAGAAAGAGTGATGCCCCACTACTTCTTTAGTTTTCTAGTCAGAGAGGGTAAAAAAAAAAAAAAACTATGACTATAATTGTAACGGAAAGTATAAATAATTCTGTGCCTAATAATTTTCTATAGAACATCAATTTAAGTTTATCCTATGCAACAGAAAATGATCAGAGAGACTTGTTTGATATTTTTTATTTAAAATAATCATTCATTTTTCTTTACCATAAATTATATATATATATATATATATATATATATATATATATATATATATATATATATATATATATATTGTACAGACCCAGAAACAAAATTTGGGCCATCTGGATTTTCCAAGTTCTAGAACATACTGTGCATGCTCAGTGTTTACTGAATTTGTGCAGTATGTTATAACTGGAACTTGGAAAATTCAGGTGGCCCAAATTTTGTTTGTGGGTCTGTACATCATGTTTTCAAAAGTTAACTCGTATATAATGAATATGAATTTTCCTTTATAGAAATTCCGTTTCATTTTTAAGTTTATCCTATGCAACAGAAAATGATCAGAGAGACTTGTTTGATATTTTTTATTTAAAATAATCATTCATTTTTCTTTACCATAAATTATATATATATATATATATATATATATATATATATATATTGTACAGACCCAGAAACAAAATTTGGGCCATCTGGATTTTCCAAGTTCTAGAACATACTGTGCATGCTCAGTGTTTACTGAATTTGTGCAGTATGTTATAACTGGAACTTGGAAAATTCAGGTGGCCCAAATTTTGTTTGTGGGTCTGTACATCATGTTTTCAAAAGTTAACTCGTATATAATGAATATGAACAATATCTGTGCAATGAAAATATAATAATACAAAACACCTTGAAGATTTGACTGAAGAAATTACAATTACACATAAATTCCACTTGCCTCTCGATAGCTCTGGATTGTGAAGAAGTCTCCTCTAGATTTCCGATGGTGCCATCCTTTGGATGCTAATGGAATATCGTCAAATTTACTGTAATGCTGGCCTGCATGAAGATTGAACTCAGATCGCTTGCAAATGATTCTTAATTTCTGTAACAAAAATTAAACACACTTAAAATTATGCTAAATGAGGATTTTTCCTAGTTGGATGCGGAAGTAGAGTTCAACAGAGTAAAAAGAACACTTCTTGAAAAGTAAAGCTGCCAGTTTCTTCAAAGTTCTTATGTTTCTCATTTTGTCTAGAACGGCCATACATCCTGGAAAACTGAGAATGTCCCAAGTTCAGGTGAATAAAAACTGTTCTAGCTGGATGGTTGAACAAGTTCGAAAATCTCAGATTATTTTAAAGTAGCTTAAAATACTTCAAATTTTGTATAAATACGTAATTTGAAATGCATTGCATAGTAGATCTAGCTGAACTTCCATAAGAGACTACAAAGAGAAACAGCATCTTACTCTATTTCAAATATAATTACCTCTTCAAATTAAAGTGAAATCACTAGAGTTCATGCTATTTAGATGTTTACAGATGTTATTGGTATGGTATTGTATTGACTGATACTTTCTGATTTATTCTTTTTTTTTTAGTAGGTTATTTTACGACGCTTTATCAACATCTTAGGTTATTTAGCGTCTGAATGAGATGAAGGTGATAATGCCGGTGAAATGAGTCCGGGGTCCAGCACCGAAAGTTACCCAGCATTTGCTCGTATTGGGCGGAGGGAAAACCCCGGAAAAAAACCTCAACCAGGTAACTTGTCCCAACCGGGAATCGAACCCGGGCCACCTGGTTTCATGGCCAGACGCGCTGACCGTTACTCCACAGGTGTGGACTTTCTGATTTATGATGACGATGAAAATATGGAAACGATGGTTTCTTTTATGAATATCACTAAACAGAAAGTTGTCAATAGTTACTGTCAGAACAATTCTACAGATCCAGTGTAATATGAGGATATTACCTGTTCTAGCTTTCAGAAAATGATAAACGGACAAGAAGTAATAGTTTCTGGATTCTGTATAAGAATTAGAATAAGTTATATGACTGATTTGTAAGAAGAGGAGAAACTGAACATTTGTACAAAATTAGCAATAAGTTAATATCTTTTCGAAGTATCAATCATTTGTTCAATGTTTAATTATTATTAAATATTGGGGTGGGTGGGTGGCCAGGACACCTACAACCTATTTAATGCTTTGCTTGAATGAATACAAGAGTATGTAATCATGGCCAAGCAACCAAAAATATATATATTTAATAATGGCTGGTACTTGACTGTTCGTCATTCACCCATATGAAGCCTGTTGTTGTAGACCAATTTTTTTTTATTTTATTGGGTTATTTTACGACGCTGTATCAACATCTAGGTTATTTAGCGTCTGAATGATATGAAGGTGATAATGCCGGTGAAATGAGTCCGGGGTCCAGCACCGAAAGTTACCCAGCATTTGCTCGTATTGGGTTGAGGGAAAACCCCGGAAAAAACCTCAACCAGGTAACTTGCCCCGACCGGGATAGACCAAATTACCAACAGAATTATTGTCTAGGGTGCACCACAAGAGGCTAGTCTAGAGATGAGATATAAATTTGTTGGGATGCCATAGGGGAACCGGAGCTCCCAGAGAAAACCCCTGTGTTACCTGGGCCACAAGCATGGCCAATACAAGTATAATGGCGATACACTGGGGATCAAACCCGGGTCCACAGGATTATGAGTCCAGTGCTCTAGCTACTGGACTGCTGTGGCAGGGCAACCCTAATATTTACAACTAAATAAATTAATATGTTCAAATTTTATACTCTCAGGTTTGACATCATAAGGAATATTTTCTTATTTTTTTTTAACAGTCCATCTAAAAGTGAGAAGAAAAATGATTATCAGCAAATCATAACAGTCAGTTAACTAATGATGTTTTCCATTATATCACGTGCTTACTGGAAAAAGTTCGTCTCACTGTCTTCCTATGTAGTTACCAAATTATTTCCAGTAAGCCTACAATATTATAATTTATACAGAAGAATTTTGAGCGCAACTTATCTGAAAATAATAATCAAGAACATGTCACAGGATGACTATCTAATGCAGCTAAAATCTAACAGATATTTTAACACGTTATTAATAATTCATTATTACACCAAATAACATTGAATTTGAAGTATGGGATGAAAACAATTATTGCTCTAAGACAATATTGATATAACATATTAGTTATAGACATATATATCGCTTACAAGGAAGACTAAAAATTAATGGTAAGCCTGGGTACACCATTTTCTAGCATGTCTGAAAATAAAGGAGCATTTTCAGAAACTTGATGTGAACAAAGTGAAAACTATAATCCCACATACTTGTCCCAAATTGTGTCCTTTCTTATACCTCAACACATCGTCTAGCAGACCAATTTCTATATCCTTACAAGGAAACTTCCGCCCTATGACGTCAATTTTGTAGTGCTACCAGCATATGCAGAGGATATGCCAATACACGAATACATATTATACACTGCTGGTAGGTATTATGTAACAATGCACCCCTTCAAGTAGACAGATTAAAATCATCGAGAACAAATCACTGGCTTCCACACATTTACTTCAAGATTACTATTGCAGGTAAATGGGATAGCGATCCCCTCTATCTCCAACTAACCATCTTCAGCCTTCTGTCACTGAGCTATCCCCTTACCTAACCCACTCCAACTTTGTCACAGTCCTCTATCACTTACCTATCCCATTATCCACTCAAACCTTGACACAGTTCTCAGTCACCTATCAGCTACCTCCTCATCTATCTCACTATAACCCTGTCACAGTCCTCAGGCCCCTGTCATTTAGCTATTGCTTCTTTTCATCTTTTGATGTTGCCACTACTGTTACAGTTATTGCGTTGTAATAATGATGTACCCGAACTTATTATTCAATAGACTTGATTTCCTTCTAAATATCTTCAAGTATGTATCTGAATATGTTGTGTTCAATCCCATTAATGTACAGCCTTAGACACAAAAAATGACCCATCTCCTGTAGCGTAAATTTGTCTGTGTCCACTTCGGGCAGCGCCTGGTTCATACAACTAGGGAAAGGATGTTTATTTTGCACCTAATTTACTCCTTGAAGATACCTTTGTTATAGATTAATTATAATAGTTAAGCTATAAACAGACAAAAAAGCAACAAACAAACAAAACAAAGAAAAAACTGAGCCTAGTCATCCATGAGAAATTCGTTCACCTGTAAACCTAAGCTCTTACGGAATCAACCGATGTCTTCGGAAGGTGTATGGTGTCAGTCATTCTTTTTTTGTCTAAGACTGTACATGACATGTAAATAATCATTTTGCTTGGTGATGTACACTATCTGTGAGTACCACTACTTGACATCCAAGGATTCAGTAAAATCCTTTATAATCAAACATAATACAAAGTTACTGTACAGATCAGTAAGGACGAAAAGATAAGAGCTTCGAGTGTCTAATTTATACATAAACCAGAGGAGAAGAGAACATCTTTCAGAAGATATTTAAACAGATTTCGATTTGAAAATTTTTACTTATAAGTTCAGAGATTATTAAGTATTCTGTATTCATGTACAGGAATAATAATGAAAAATAATTAAAATATTGAAACAATCCATACCAGTTCAACTACGACCTATTACACTAGTCTGGCTAAACTCGGAAACATCATATGAGACCTATCATTATGCTTCCAAATTAATTACTATCATCTTTTACCTTAGTTTGTTTAGATGATTCAATATCATTCAGGCATTTGTTTTTACTAAATTCCTTCTCTTTTACAGCAGCTTGTACCTTTGCTGGCAAAACCTGTGCAGAAAAAGAAGATGATAGTTAAAAATATCCTTCAAATAAGGGTCACATTCATTCTGTGTAAAAACAATCTTCGGTAATTATACAAGTTGTCGTGACAGTGTATTTCTGTAATAAAAGCATTTTTGGGTTTTATTCTTATTTGGAATAATTTTTTCGGTTATTGAGGGTTGTGGTCCATTTTTTTTTATTTTGATCACAGATCCTCACAGTGGAGAGCAAAAGCAAAACATGGAAGTAACATGGAATGAGGTTCACAGTATGGTTTCAAGATAAAGAAGGAAAAAGAAACAGTTATAATGGATATCTTGCAGAGCTTATGTTCAAGAAGGAATTTCCTAATCGAGAGAGACTACTTTCTTCAAGGCTTTGAATCCAGAGTCCAGCACCAAAAGTCATCCAGCATTCGTTCTTAATGGATTGAGGGAAAACTCCAAGATAAATCTCAACCAGGATTTGACCCTGGGCCCACTAGTTTACGGTCAGACGTGCGAACTATTACTCCACAGTGGTGGACGGTTAGGTAGGACTTCATGAGGAACTAGGTCAGTGATAAGTAGCCCCACTGTCAGTGACAAGGTTAGGTAGGGCTTGATGAGGACACAGATCAGTGACATATAGCCTCACTAATAGTGGTAAGGTTGGGTAAGGTTTTGTGAGATAGATTTATGACAAGTACTTCGCGCAAAAAATTACACAGGAAATGTCAGACCCATTATGACTGTTTCCCTTGTTTGTTGTAATTTGAAATTTTGTGTTTGCGCGGTTTGGGAAAATTTCAGTATACGAATTCCTCACTGAAAATGATATCTTAAAATACTAAAAAGAGTAGATTTGTCTGCGTTTGTCGAATGCATAAAAATACTGCATTAAATTAATTAGCCTACATAGATTATAACAATTTAACTAACCGCATAATGATGAATATACGCAAAAGATGGGTTTCTGCACAACTCACAAAATCGTGAACGTAACTGCATCTCTCACAACAAAATTATATTTATATTAATCCAGATTCCAAATATTAAACTTTCACATGCGACCCAATATAACCTAAAAAGATCGCTCAATGTCGCCTACTTGCGTCTAGAACAAAACATCAGAATCAGTGTTGCCAACCCTCACAAACCCGATATTATTCCGAATCTCACCTGTGAGCAATCATCCGCCAGATTTAGAAAATTCTATCATGTTATTTCCCTGATCATATAGTTATGATCTAGGATTATATACATAACTCTTTTTATTATAATAAATAATAATAGAACCTAAATATTTTTATGTATCGGTATTGAGATGTGGTTTGATTTGTCCAACAATACACTGTAGGGTCTACCACGAATATTATCTGTCAATTCTTGTACAAACAATGGCACAACACATTTTGAATAATTGCCAAGCATTTTGTATTTTAAGCTGAATGTTTTCATTTACTTCACCAGGAATTATGTTTTACACTCTGTACCGTAGTTAAATGATCTATATTCTGAATACTACCGTGTTCAACAATATAGCTACAACTGACATGCCGCAATTTTCGACTTTTTAATCGCTGCAGTCTTCGCGAAATTAATAACAGCTTGAGCTTATTTGTGTTCCAACTATATTTTCTGATTCAGCGTGTTTCTTTGAAGTCGTATATGCCTTTAAGTCGCTTCGTTTATTGGATAGTGTTTTATGGACAGAATTTGAATTTTGCTATTCCACTATAGACGTATTCTGACACATACCTAACCATTTTTAAGCAAGGGATTGTGCAGCCACGCAGAGAAAAAATTTCTGTTGATACTGTGGCACAGGAAGGCAGAAAATAGGAAAGATTGGAGAAAGCTGGGTTTGCAGTGAAAGACCTGCTCTTGGGCAGAACAGTAAATGAAAGAATGACTGTGGTTTAGGCATCTATAATTGTTTTTCACGATTACATACGAGGAAGATTATTAATGAAAAAAATATGACAAGCCATGGCATTATTTGTAACCTTTTTTAAATAGTCCTACACGATTCCCTAGATTGGCACCTACATGCTTTCGATTGTTTGTAGGGTTTCGATCGCATCTTCTAGAACAATTATATCGTCTATCAACAATGGTACAAAAGTAAGGTGCTTGTTTCGGACAGTAGTAGGATTATCTAGTATGTTTGGTGTTACTAAAATAATACCAGTAATTAGCAATCTGTGATCTTCTGAACTATCAACATTTCCAATCACTTAATTTACAATAATTATATCGTCTTAGTAAAACCAGATGCTATGTAATCTTAATCCTGTGTAACAGTTAGTTGTAGCTACTAAATGCAAATGATGTTGACATAGGTATCAAAAATGCCATGAGAGACTCATGAGATTTCACTGAAGCGGCAAGTGTTGATGTGATACAACTTAATTTTAAGTACAAAGAAAATAATAAGTGTGAAGAGATGATTCATGAAGAAGAATTAGGAAATAAAATCGCTAGATTGGATTATAATATACTCATACTAAACAAATCTATTCAGGATTTGAAATGTGAAAATGAAGGAATTGATGGTGAAATTGAGAAGATTTTGTGGAAACAATTTAGGGCTAAATTGGCACTGACATCAGAAAAATCATTTACATATCACTTAACTAAAACTGTTGAACGTCATAATATAGTAGAAACAAAAACTTTAGACAAAGAAAGTCACAATACTAAACAACTGCAAATGAATGAAAAATATTTGCTGAATAGAATACAAGATATGAAGAAAGAAATTCAAGCTAAGAAGGTGAAAATTCAGCAGAATACTCTCGCTGCATCGAAAATAGAAAAGTACTTCATAATAACAAAAACGAAATCAGGAAATAATTTCAAGAGTAGGCAGACAATGTAAAATAGCAAAATTTAATCAATGGTTTGAGAAAATTAACAAGTTTGTGAGAGAAGACAGAAAGAGCATTCAGATTGGTTATATTTTCACTTCAGAGTAATTTTGTTTTTTGTTATTGTTGGAGAAATGTTTGGCCATCTGAAACTTCATGATACCAGTTTATTATTAATTGTATTAGCCTATTATAGGTACTAAAATAATAATTTTATTGTGAAACATTCAAAGTTGTATTCTATTTCAGTAGCCATTAATAGGTACTGTAATGAATTTTTGTTATCAGTAACTTTCCATTAATTCTATATGCAGTACTGCAGCGGATTAAACCTGAGCATATAATCCCTATCATATCAGCATTTCATTATCCTGAAGGGAGAAGATAAACCTCTAGGGTTACATCCATCAGCGTCATACCAACCTCCAGCTAGGTACATTCTCATCCATAGCATTTGACTGTTTAAGGTTATCTGCATAATCCATGTTGAATTTTTCGTACACTACTTTTAACACTTGAATATAAATAATTGATTAAATGGCGATCTTACTCGTTTTAATTGTGTAAGCATGTGCGGCTTACAGCTGTTTCGATGTTCTTAACACTATCCTCAAACACACACAAGATCGCATCCTCATTCAGAAAACAGAAATACAATATAGCATACAGAACAGAAAACACACTACAAAGACATCTCAACACACAAACAAATAAATACAACCACACAGGCATATACAAACTCACATGCAATAGTTGCGACAGTTTCTACATTGGACAGACAGGCAGATCATTCCAAACTCGATACAAAGAACACATTAAAGCAATAACCAGAGGACACAATACATCTACATATGCCGAACACATAACTAATGCTAATCACACATACAATAACATAAATACAGACATGGAAATCCTACACACACAACCAAAAAACTCAACACACTAGAACAATATGAAATATATAGACACACTAAAACACACCCTGATCAAATTCTCAACACACACACTATTTGACACCACATTTCAACAATCGAATGCACCCACACAACAGGCAGCGAAGTTCGATATGATGCCGAGATCTAGTATGCTCTGAGGATGGTGTGAAGAAGCACCGAAACAGCTGTAAGCCGCACATGCTTACACAATTAACACGAGTAAGATCACCATTTAATCAATTAGTTATCTGCATATTGTTTTATACAGACCCCACACGTCATTGATCAGAAGTACTATGAATATAATAATCGAATGGGATGATTTTAATGCACATCATGAGAAAATGTGAATTAAAAGTTCAGCGCATCACCGCCACTTCATAATAATACCATACTGTATTTTTGGTCTGGAGAAAATACAATATACTTTGCCTACTTCCATTCGGTAATGAGTTTTGGAATACTATTCTGGGGAAATTCCACAGATAGTAACAGTATATTCCTACATACTACAAAAAAGAGTAATTAGAATAATAGTAGATGCCAATCTAGGAAATCGTGTAGGACTATTTAAAAAAAATTACAAATAATGCCATGGCTTGTCAGTATATTTTTTTCATTAATAATCTTCCTCGTATGTAATCGTGAAAACTTTGTAACTAATTCAACAGTTCATAGCATAAATATGCGTCAAAAAATGACTTTCATACTCCATCGGCAAGTCTATCGTGCTATCAAAAAGGAGTGCATTATATGGCAGTAAAAATTGTTAATAGCCTTCCTATGGACATAAAAAATGAAACTCAAAACATAAGATTTAGGGCCAAATTAAAGAAGTACCTAATTTCTCATGCCTTCTATTCTGTAAGTGAATTCATGACTTTCAACAATGCTTCATGAAATTGATACAGTAATAAAACTTTGTGTTGTACTAGTAGACTATATTGTAAACCTCTTCTGTATATATTTCAACTAGACTGTGACTATAAATTAAGACTTTATAGCAGTATTAAGTTTTTTGACTTGTTCCATATTCTAGTTGTGAAGCAATGTACGAATACCATGGAATGTTAATAAATTCAATACAATATGGCATATTGTTACAAAGTGGCAAGGGTGAGTGCCTTCGTAAAAGATGAGTATTTCTTCTGGACCAAAAGTGCAATATGGTGTTGCTACGAAGTGCTAAGTAAACATTTACCAAATATGAGAACCCAGAGTAAAACCTGATCTTATCCACCAAAAGTGTCTATGAAAAATCCCAGGCCTGACCAACACTCGAGTCCAGACAACTGCATAAGCTGATTTAGACTAGAGCAATGGTATTCGACCTTTTTCCTCCCCGTATCACTAGAGACACTTTCCCACTCAAGCTTGTATCCCAAAGTTGTTAGTTCAAATTATACATAACTATATCTAAATTTAATTAAACTCAACAATTTATAAATTATTATTATTAAATCACCTATTTTAGACCATAAAAGAGAGAATCATGCTATTAAATAAATAATTAAAGGAACAACATTACAAAATATCATAGAAAGCAAAGTTAACTTATTGTTTTATTAATTTAAGTAGTTCTGTCCTGTTAATGAGATGTCTGCTGATGTTTTCTGCACACCAGCTCCTTGATTCTTGGTCAAATTTTCTTAAGGATGAGTACCACAGGTGATTCGGGATTCAAGCAATTTCTGTTTCGCATTAATTGATGTCAATGCAGAGAAACTCTGCTCACACAAATAAGTAGAGGGGAATTGCAGTGTCACTAAGTTCCATATACTCTTTGCGAGCGTAACATCAAAAGTCCGAAATTTATAAGCTTTCGAATTTTATTTTCAGTGCACTAACAATGGACATTTCTAGCAGAATTTCTTTCAGGGGGATTGATGGCTGTGATTGAAAACCGATTTGTATCGTCATTAGCTCTGATCATTCATGAAATGTATATGCTTATTTCAAATTTTACATACTACCCCCTAAAAAGTCTTCGCATACCCCAGGCTGAATACAACTGGTCTAGACTACACAATTACGAGAGTACCATCTTATAATCCATTACAATCTGTAATCACGGAAAAACTAGGTGCTATGCTGTTGGCCTACTAATACAAGTTTCATTACTAACATCATTAGTTTCCATTTCTGTCATCAGTAATAAGTAGTAACAAATAGGTCATACTGTTGAGTCTACACATCCTTCTGAAGAAAGCAGAGAACAAGGCTAATAAAATAATATTTTCTATGCTGAAAGTCATAACCAGGGAAAGGATTTATATGTAAATACATATTTACTTATAAAGCTAATATAATTTATATTTTGCATTATCTTTATGTTTCACAATGTGTAGGGTTGAAAAATCCTACTTTTATTTTCCATATTTTTCCATATTTTAGAGTTTAGTACATATTTTCGTTAATTTCCATATATTTTCCATATTTCATATAAAACAGTCCATATTATATTAGGTTTAACAATAAAACAAAACAAAATTCCATTAACTTTTAAAAATACATTTCAACAATAGAGATTTAAACACATGTTCAGTAATCCCTTTAACATCAGAGTTATTTGAAAATTAGCAGTCCTATCAACAATGGGAAAGTAAGTTACAAAACTGTATTAATTTAATTTAAAATTTTTAACAGACTTCAGTTGTGCAGCTCAACAGTTAAATGCCAGTCAGAGTACACATAGGTTCAGTTTTGTAAATCATACTATAAAGACGGTAAATATGCCAAAAGTACGTCATTCAGTCAATTTAAAATCAAAACTAACAAGTTACATTTCAGAATTTAAAGAAGATGGTTTATCAACTGACAATAAAATATTATTTTGTAATTTGTGTCAGTGTGCAGTATCATCTACACAAAAGTTCCTGGTGCAACAACACATTACAACTAGTAAACATCAGGCCAACAAACAACTAAATTCCAAGCAGAGACAATTGTTTTTAACACAACCAACAACATCGAATGTAAGATCTGAGTTTAACATCGACCTGTGCCGTTCTCTCATCTCTGCTGATATTCCTCTCTACAAACTAAAGAATAAGGTCTTCAGGGAATTCCTTGAAAAATATACTCAACATACAATCCCGGATGAGTCAACACTTAGGAAGACGTATGCTCCATCCATCTACGATGAGACAATACAGAAGATAAGAGATGAAATTAAAGATAGTTCAATTTGGGTTTCCATTGATGAGACTCCCGACAAAGAAGGTAGACTTGTTGGTAATGTAGTTATCGGTTTGTTAAGTGAACAATATTCTGAACGAATTCTTTTACATTGTGATGTTCTAGAAAAGTGCAATAACAAAACTATAGTTAAACTGTTCAACGAAGCTATGGGTATCCTGTGGCCAAAGGGTATTATGTACGATAATGTGTTATTCTTTATTAGCGATGCTGCCCCTTATATGGTCAAAGCTGGACAAGCATTATCTGTTGTATATCCTAAATTGACTCATTTTACTTGTGTGGCGCATGCATTTCATCGTGTGGCAGAAGTGGTCAGAGACAATTTCCCTAAAGTAGATTTGTTGATTTCATCAGTGAAAAAAGTATTTCTCAAAGCTCCCAGTAGAGTTAACGTGTTGAAAGAAATGTACCCTGAAATTCCATTGCCACCAAAGCCAATTTTAACTAGATGGGGTACATGGCTAGAAGCAGTTGAATATTATGCCGAACATATAGACTCTATTAACAATGTTCTCCTTGCATTGGACTCTGAAGATGCAGTCTCAATTGATACTGCGAAAACAGTTACCTGTGACATAAGTGTGAAGAATGACTTAGCTCACATTCAGCATACATTTTCATGCATCATAAAAACGCTCAAAAGTCTCCAAAATAGGCACCTTTCACTATCTGAAAGTTTTGAAATTATAAATAGTACTGTGGAACAACTGAATCGTGGTAGAGGTAAAGTTGCAGATGCAGTAAGAGCTAAGGTGGACACTGTACTTTCAAAAAACCCTGGATATGAAGAACTACAAAAGGTTGTTGCTGTGATGAGTGGTGAATCAACAGTGAAGATTAACTTGGACTTATCCCCAGCAGACATTGTGAAATTGAATTATGTACCAGTTACTTCTTGTGACGTCGAACGCTCTTTTAGTCAGTATAAATCTATCCTCAGAGACAATAGAAGAAGATTCACTTTTCAGCACTTGAAAGAAATGTTTGTAACCTATTGTTATGGTAACAGACAATAAAAATTGTGTTTTGTTGAAACTACATTGGAAGATAAGGTACGTCCATTATATTTTTTGTTTAGTTTGATTAAAATGTACCAATATTTAACGTACATAGTCATTTTTTTATAATTTTAAGTCCATATTTAATTCCATATTTTGGTAAAAATCCATATTTAATTCCATATTTTGGTAAAAATAACTACATATATATTTACATATTTCATATATTTTTAGTCCATATAAATCCGTTCCCTGGTCATAACACATTAATGGCTTAGCATGGTGTAAGATTCACCTGTTGGCATCCAACCATTATTTCTAACAAACTGATGACAGGAGGAAAGAGAGTTATTTGGAAGGATGAAAAGAAGATACGTTAAAAGCAGTTCAAACTTAAAAACTGTGAATACAGCAGCATTACCCAGAAAAGTGAAAGTTTCCCCATACGACTTGTGGAAGATGAAGTTTGTACAGTAGTAAAGATAAAATAGAGGTTATCAGAAAAGCAGTTTGATGCACATTGTCACTCGAAACTGGTATATCTGACAATGCATGATGGCCAAAATACTCTATAAACAAGAGAAGCCACCGGCGTGGCTCAGTCAGTTAAGGCGCTTGCCTGCCGGTCTGAAGTTGCGCTCAGGCGCGGGTTTGATCCCCGCTTGGGCTGATTACCTGGTTGGGTTTTTTCCGAGGTTTTCCCCAACCGTAAGGTGAATGCCAGGTAATCTACGGCGAATCCTCGGCCTCATCTCGCTATCACCAATTTCATCGACGCTAAATAACCTAGTAGTTGATACAGCGTCGTTAAATAACAAACTTAAATTAAAAAAAAAGAGAGATAGAAATGTCCCATAAATTTACCGGTATATAATTTAATTGGAAGCTATTTTAATAATTTTAGAATACACCTCATCATAAATCACCAAATACTAGTAACAAAAATATGCGTGGCTACCTTTAATGATCGAACTGTATTCCAGGTTTCGAAGTTATATTATATGATGAACTCTTGGAGCAATATCTTCCAGAAGGATGCAGTTTTTTGTAATTTGCAAATGATGCGTTTTTTTTAGTAAAACTGTTAGGGTTTTAGGGTGCTATTCATAGACATTTCGCAGCACGCGCTACAAGCGTACTAAGCTAGCCCCGGCTATCCACTGGTTACTAGTACAGAATTCAAATTATATCCTATCGCTAACACTGGTTTATGAATACGAAAAACACTGATCATCCACCAGAAGCCCGCGCTAAAAATGTCTATGAATACGGCCCTTAGACCCCTTAGACTTTAAAGCTTATAGGCCACTTAATTTATCTTTGAATGGGGACAAATAAACAAACTTCACTTTAATGGGCAACAAAAACTTCAGCAATGTTGAATGCAAAATTGAGAAAAAACCAGACTTATTAAACTTTATAATGAATCGCCAAAAAATTTAATTAGTGGACAAGTTATCTTATTTGGAATTAACTTTACAACCTTATGTTGACTACTTCGCCAACAAAGCTATAGTCCCGATGCTGTTATTTCTGGCGTGACTCCACCTCTTTGCTTACGTCTTAGAAAGTGAAGGCTCTATAAAGTCTAGGTAGGTAGTATCGTTCGCCATTTTTGTTCTTACGTTGCCGAGCTACCATACGAGGAATCTATTTGCCACACCGTTAAACATTATCATGTCATAGCTCCTATGATAATAAATCAAACGCAATGTAATTCAGCAAATAATTGAGCGGCAAATAACGCCTTCGTGTGCTTTCTGTGAACGCCAACGAAAGAGCTAAAATGGCAGGCAATTATATTAAGTATTTATCGAGCCTTAAGAAATGAATCAGCGAATCACAAAACGCACACATTTAAATGTAGCCGACCTGCAACGCGATTGGCTGCCGGAAATTAGAGCGATGGGACTATAGCTATTTTCTTACAAACCTACTCCCAGCATCAAGACCTACTCGAGGACTAAACAATGTTGTAATGAAAATTATACATCATAGGGCTGTTGAGCCTCTTCTATATTATGCTATCATGTCACATAAATGTTGGAAAATTATACACTACCTGATGAAGCTTAATAAAAGGATGGTTTTTCAATGGGTACTGGAACACTGTGGATTATCTGGTAATGAAGCTGCTGACCGTCTTGCTAAGAAGGGAAGTAAAATCTTACAAAACTCCATGTCAATTTTATAATTTTTAACAGTTAAAAGATTAATCAACTCAAAATATAATATCATACCATTTTCACGAAATTTCAAATAATAAAAGATAGGAGTGTTTCAATGTATAACAAAATATAATTTCTGGGTATCCAAGGAAAAGTGCAGTTGCATTCTTTCAATTACTCACAGGGCATAACTTCAAAACACTTCAACAAAAACTGGAATTATTTCTTTACCACTTTTTTCATTTGCAGTCTTCAGAAAGAAATAGTTCAGAATAATTTTCAGAGATGTCCAACCCTTTCCTCTAAACCCAGTGTAAGAAATATTGGAGAACAAGAAGTTAATAGCTTTTTTTTTATTATTTTTTATATATGCTTTAACATCTGTAGTCATATCGCATGTTAGGATCTGTGGGTATACCAGTAGGTTGTTTTCACTATTGTTGAGTTCCTGATTCTGTTGTGTGTTGTAGATGTACTGGGTGTTCATTTCAAAGTGTGTCATGACATCACTGTTGTTGGGTCACCGATTTGAAGCGAGTTTCAACTTATATGTTAGAGAAGTTGCCTATTATTTAAGGCGTTCTTCAATCTGAACTTGAGAACGTGTACAGTATAACTTGAACGTCGTAGCAACAGATGGCGGTCTGTACAGTCTGTGTGCTACCATAACCTCTTTCGAACTGTGTTTTGCGCCGGCAAGTCATACGCAGGGTATTTGTTATCATCGGTTGCGTACGGTAACATTCCACAACACAAATCAAATGCTCCGTGTCCATGTTGACCGTCGAAGTTAATGTCAACAAATACGTAAGTAATCGTCTTAACCCTCTCCCCATATCCCGACAGTACGTATTTCCAAACAGTTCACATTCCTGCCACTACCGGCGTTACCGTACGTATCGGTACATACTCTTCAGAATGAACGCCGTACTTGCTAGCCAACTTCTCTGCCTCTTAGATTATACACCTGAGCTGCGGAAGTGTAGGAAGATTGAATTCTCTAGGCTCATCAGCTAGCCACATGATGGCATACAGCGAGCCAAGACACATTTTGAACTGAACACCCAGTATAGTAGAGGAGGCAAGACCTGTCATGTGTCGTGGCTATATCATCAATGGGTGTGGAAGGGGAAGATAGGTTTTAGTCTGAGATGAACTTCAGTGTCAGTAGATTCGTATAATATTAACCGTAATGAAACAAACTCTCTCTCTGATAGTTCATTCTTTTCCTTCTCGCACAGTTCACATGCCAGGTCTCGCCTCCTCATCTGTAACTGATTTTAGAGTAATATTTATGATATTGGTGACTGAGGCGGTGATGAATCATGATATGTAAAAATTAATAGCTTTATTCCCAAGAATTCAGAATTAGTTAACATATTATGCCATCACCTTCGATTATACAGTGTGTCTCCAACCTTTAGAGTCGAAATTATGCAAGTGCTAGAGGACTCTACACATATTTCGGGAGCTATAAGGTCATGAACAAGTAACAAGTTTGAAGAACATTTTTGCAAGCTGCTTTAATTTTTTACACACATAAACAACTTACAACTCATAGCAAATGTTCAAAGTGGTGATCACCAGCCTTGATACATAGAACAATGCACGACATTTTTCTCCACTCTCTTAAACATCCCTAGTGTCTGTTGTACAATGAGACAAGCAGATAAGAATCTGTTGCCCAGGTGATCATGGATATGAAGTGGTTAGTGTTACAACCACATTCTTTTGCAAACAACTAGATATTTAATGTTTTATTTCCAAAACTACATCTCATAGCAATAACTTAGAGTTCAGAGTGGTTGTTGAAAGTGGCAACCACCTGTCTCAATACACACATTATAACACATGAAATTTTGTAAGCAGTAACAAATAACAAATATCACTATGGAAGCATCAGGCAGTTGTTCATTATGAAAATTAAAGCAGCTTACAGAAACGTCCCTCACATACACTTTCAAGATCTCGCGGCTTCTGAAATATCCATTTCCGACCAATGGTTCTTCATGTCAAAATGTTCAGTTTAGAGTCCGCTATCATCTGTATAATTATTACCTTAAAGGTTGGAGACTCCTATATATTGCAAAGGAAGTGGGCCCAGAAGAAATAAAGAATACGAGATTTTCTTCCACTAATGATAAAAGGATAGCACACAATCCCACTGAAGATATTTCTGTAATAGAAACTTCGTTTTAACTGGCCTTTTAAATCAAACCTTAATAACAGTAAAAGAAATCATGACATTCCCGAGTTTGTTTCAAATCTGAAAACTGTCTGTGAACTTTGCAATGAATTGTGTGATAAATATCTACAGTGGTGTAAGAAAAGAACAAGCTCATTGGCAACTTACACCAAGATTTCATAATGACGTCATCTGTGGCAATGACAAAATCCCATGTGCATTTGTGTGTGTTTATCATTATCATTAAATCGGAAGATTAGTATGCTTGCTTCCAGTATGTCTTCTGGTACACTATTCAGAATTGTATATTGGTGAAATACATATTGTTCTCGCCAAGCTTAGATGACCTCACACCACTCTACTGTCTCCTGCCTTACCCAGAACATAATAAATCATACAGTGCATGCTTGTTATGCAGCATTGTCACATTATTACTCTGAATTAGCCCAGTCGCTGGGCTGAGGCAAGTACGATGCTTTTTTTTTTAACAGAAAAGTTAGTAGTTATCTCTTGCGGCAAGATAAGCTGACCTCTCTACTTGGGCGTCTATGTTTGGCAACCCTGTTATAAAGCAATTCAGTTATCGGACGTGGCCAACTGCATAACATAAACATCGAGAGCATGTTGATGTGACTTTTTCCCTCTGAACTGAGGTCGTCTAAGTTTGGAGAGTACAATAATGAAATTATTCTATCTACACAGAGCGTGAACACATGCTCTCGCCATGAAACAATACTAACAATACCATCTCATCGCACCTCCTCATACTCATCCTGTTTCACAACAGCCCTGGCAAGACTCTGGAATTCGCTACCTGCTAGCATCAGGGACTGTCAAAATAAAATTGAATTCAAACGCAAACTTACTAGGCACTTGGTCAGTAACTGAGACTTGTTCAGACATGGTTTCTTGTAAACAGTTATCTTATTCTAGCATAAATATTTAAATATCCTGTAATTTAATCACTATATAATTTTATTATCCTAGCTTTAATTTGTGCTTCAGTAAAAAAAAAAATCTTTCTTTGTTCTTAACTTCTATAATAAGTTGTCTAGCTTTTATTAATCAGGTAACCTTTTAGTACTTTGAATTTTATTCTTAATATTGTAGTTGTAATCCCCTGGTAGAGGGGAAGAGAAGGCCTGATGGCCTTATCTCTACCAAGTTAAATAACTATATACACTATACTACACTATATTTCCTTTTTTGTGGACACTCAAATTCAAAATATGGAATTGGGAAATCTCTTTGTACTCTATAACAGTTATTCGGAGATTCATTCAGCACTGTAAACTCTTCATACTGCTCAGTATTTGAAGATGAACTGTTTGAAATATGTGAAACTATCAAATCGTGCACAGAAAACAAAAGTAGTTATTGTTTACAAAGTAATTCTCAATCAGTCTTGCAAGCCTTGAGGATAAGTATAATTTGGACTCTCTTGTTTTTGACATTAGGATGAAGAGACTTGGTGTATAATGACTGAGAAACGCAACTTTAACATTGTACAATCTCGAGTTGGATTTCTGCCTGAGGAATGTATGACTGTTACCAATGTATGTATAATGACCCATTATAATGAGAGAGTAGGACATTGTTGCTTACTCTATACCATGCAAGTTCCACCAAGTCCTTGTATGTTAACGTCAAAAAATCATAATATAGATTTAAGTGTATAATTCACTAAAGTTCCATATTATAATTATGATTACTACATAAATAACTTGCTGACAACAGAGATATGATCAATTTTAAAAGTCCTTAAATTAGTAAGGCTCTCTTTTAAATAAAAGAAACACAAGAGCTATTGAACAAATTATACATTTCACACATATCTACAGATACATTTCTTTCTGATTCAGCTATTTACATTAAAAAAAAAAAATAAATTGACATAACTTTTCTGCAGTCATTGTTCAATGATTAGGGCAGCCTTTTTGCCCAGTGATCTCTTCTGCCTGAAACAAGAAATGTTTCAAGGCACTCTATTAATAAATGAAACACAAGGGATAATGTTATTTGAATAGATTATATATTTTACACAGTATCTACAAATGTATTTCTTTTTAATTCAGCTATTTATATAAAAAATAAATTGACAAAACCTTCCTGCAGTTACCGGTACTGTTTAAAGATTGGGACAGCCGTTTGCCCAATGACCTCTTCTGCCTGAAACAAGAGATTAATACCATTCTGAAATTTCAGGCTTTCATGATATTCAGATATTGTTAAAAAAAATAGTTTTTGATCTTTGTGATGATCGAATATGCTGTTGGGTCAACTTTTCTAATGGCAGTCCTGTTTTCCACTGCTTTTACTTACTATCAAATGAATCATTAGTTCAGCAAGCATCCCTTATATTTTAACTAACATCTTCTATATATATATATATATATATATATATATAAAATATATAAATTCTAAATTATAGACATCAGCTCAAAGAATTTTGGGTGACCACAAGGGTCCTGAATACAATAAACATGTACAATATAATGTGATGTGATACATTAGAGAAAAAAGAAAGTTAATTGTTGAAGGCAAATATAAGTGGATTAATTGAAATACAGATGATGATGTAATATTTGAAGAGAATCATTGATAATATTTATAAGGACAGACATTACATAATCAAAAGGAATGTGAAGTTCCTTAAGATAATTCCATGTGAATTTGGAAATAGAACCTCTACTGCCAAACAGCAAACCAATGACAGACCACTGTTTAAGAGGGACGTTGTACTTTTGAGAAAGATAAGGCAGACAAGGTTCATATATGGACTTCTTCTCAATATCAACTTCGGTGGCCTGATTTAGGTTTCTTTCGAAACGGATAGTAGGGTCAAGAACAAGAGCCCGTTTTAAGTGTCCGTTAATGGCAATAATGTCTGCCCGTCTGAAAGAACCATCTGATGATACACAATGTACTTATAAATTTCACTTATCGCCAAGAGGCATATTGGATTAGGCCTACATTGTATTTGAATTACACCTGTTAGCTTTTATATGGCTTTGACTGTACTGCAGTTGTACAGCATCTATAACTTATAATGATCTCGCATAAATATTTCAGGATCTTCGCAACAATGCCAATTTCACTTTCATTTTCCTAATCCAAATATCGTTGGCTTACTTCTAAAACCTTGTCACTGGATTTGAGGAAATTATACAGAACAGCAAAATAGCTTATTCTTTTTATACCCCAGCTAATAACTATTGTGCATTTGTTATTTATAAAATATAAAAACATTTGCAGTAACTTATAGAATTCTGTACAATCATAGAAGATAATATAGAGCATAAGCAACTATTTATTCGAGCCCACAGCATACAAAATACATAAACATTAACAATACAAACCGCAGTTATAGCAGTGTCCATAGCCTCCATAGTAAACATCTGGATCGCCTGGGACTGACTCGTCACTCAAGTATTCTGAATCCGAGTCCCTCGACCTCTCTGTATAATCTGACTCGGACGAGCTCTCGCTGCTGATGACGATGATCGAATTCGCGCTGTGGACATAACATGCAAATATAAGTCTGGGTTCTGGTTGATTTATTGTAAATTAGTGACCTGTTTTACTGTATGAAGCTGAGGAAATAAATCTATCATATTTAATGTAACTGTAAAACAAGGAAAAAATATTCACTAGTGCTATACGAATACTAAAATATTCTTTTCATTACTATTGTTACATTATTGACATGCAGACTACACATGCAAACTCCAAACTCTCAACATCTTTGTACTTAATTTTAACTGAACTCCCCAGTCAAGACTTCTTTATTAAGAGCTGACAACCAAGTAACATCAGGTTTGGACACAGAATTTTTCTTTTATCAATGACGAATGAGACATTTCACATGCAGTAAATATACTAGATGGGACTAACAGCTTTATTTACTCATTATATGAATCACACTGAAGATTTGCACAATTAAAATTCTACTGCCACCAGCTGGAAATGAATAAAGGACTTCTTAAAGATAAAAAAAAGTATTAAATGTAATTATGAAAAGGAAAGGAAATGGTTAAGTGATTGCCTACACCCCCACCCAATATGAAAATGAAATCCTTAAATTTTGCTAGTTTTGCATTACGGAAAATTTCATTTCTGACGTGGAAGTATCTGCAGAGTGAAATTCATTAATGCTGATGATAGGATGGTACGTGAGGATGATGATTACCAAAATGAATTTTGACGAAAGTAAAAACAACCACAAAATTTTGCCACGAATTCTTCCATTCAAAGGCAGGATTTTTTCATATTCTATAATCTATTACATAGATCTCAAAGCTATCTTAAGAGACCATGAGGTTGAATTTCAATGGTCCTAAATATCTATCACCTTGATCTGGTTTCAATCCATAAACTTCAGCTCTAATGCAAGCATGATAAGCACTGAATCATCAACAACAACAAAGGAAGAAAATAACTATTGTTCATTAAGTTTTTATGTTTATGCTTATACATTTTATAATTTTCAAGAATTTATTAATATTTCATGAGAAGATATTATTCCAGAGAATATAACATATTATGAAGACTTTATAAAAATATTAGTAATTTCTAGATTTCTTCTATTCATATACTTTTCAAAGTTATTGTGCATTTCATCAAGTAGGTCATAAATTTCTACTATTTTTTCTTCATACAACACCAGATAAGTTGTTTAATTTTATATACATATCACTGGCTCTTTCAAATCAATACAAATATTATTAACATTATAAATATAAATTTAGCATTGAAATATAGTGTAAAATTATTAATACCAGACTCGTGATTTTAGGCAAAGAAATGAATACCCTGGAAACTGTATCTGAATAATTTGCTATTGAAATGTCTGGCAAAATAAACACCAGTAGCAACTCTCAAACGACCAATGAATGTCCTACATACAACAAATAATATAAGCCTATTCCAGGTATTAATATACACAAAGAGAAAGACATCCACAGTCAAGAAGAGAAATACCAACAACAAATATAATATGATTCTGCTCAAACTGTTTCCCCAGAAAACAACATTACTCTTAATGATTCTAAGCAAGTAATAATGAGAAGCCACAGACGTAGCTGAGGTGGTAGCATGTTTGCCCACTGATCTGTTGTATTCATACATGGGTTCGATCTCCGCTTGGGCTCATCACATGATTTGGTTTCTTCCGAGGTTTTCCCCAAACATAATATTAAATAATAATATTATTATTATCATTATCATCACAAACAGGGATAAAGGTGATCTTTACAATTTAGTTACGGATGTTGTAACATTTTTTTTTCCATATAAAGAGTGAGACATCGAGTGGCAACATACTGTTTTCTTGTAAAAAAAAATTCTCTCAGACAAGAAGCAAACAATTACAAAGGAAAAAAAAAAAAAAAAAATTACCTACTGAAAGTGTCAGGTTGGAAGTAGAAATGTGATGACATCACTTTGCAATGTTAACAGAGAAATTCTCTTAAAAATAAAATTTATGGCAAACATTCAATATAACTAAAGAATTACTATGGAAGTTTCCTTATCTTATGTTTCTGATTGTGAAAATAGGCCTCTCGATTCAAGTTTACAGCATATGTATTTTGAATTACTGATATATCATATTCCCCCATAAAGTGTTGGTTATGGAAATAGACTAAGATGATCAGCACGAAATATCAAGAGAGGACAAAGGGAAAACACATGGGAAGAAAATTATATTCCAAGAAATAGAAGAACTATAACTGAGATATTATGGACATACAAAATGAAGAATGAATACTCAAATAATAGTACATTATGCAACGAGTCTATAATGGTAGTAATTAAGACGCGAGTATGTTTATGAAACGAGCGCGAGTTTCATAATTTTCATATGAACGTCTTAATTACCATTATAGTCAAGTTTCATACGACTTTTTATGCTCGACCATATTTCTAACTTGAAATTATTCATAAGTATTCATGTTATTCTTATCTGACTGGGGAGTGGAACTGACCTTGTGAATTCGGCATTAGAAGAAGGAGGATAGAATAAAAGATCACATGCAGAAAAGAAACATGTAAGATGAAAAATGTCTTATTGTGACCAGTGGAGGAAAGAGAGGAGTATCTTTTGTTTGGGGGGGGGGGGGACACACACAAATTTATTGAAAATATTAATTACAGAACCGATAGCGCTAAAACATATAAATTTCTGAAGAATATTTCCAATACACAGGAAAATACTAGCCAACCTATTATTCATAATAACAAAACACTAACAGATAGTAGAGATATAGCAAACGCATTTAACAAACACTACTCAAACTCTCACAGATTACATCCCAATATAAAAAAAACTGACAAATTTATCAAAAGAGAATTATATAAAAATAATAAAAACAATATTACTAGTACAAAACCTGAAATATTTCATCAAAATTTTACTTCCAAAGAATTAACTCTAGCTATACAAAATTTAAAAGCCAAGAAATCTCCTGGCCCCGACAACATTCATTCCGAATTTTTGAAACATCTGGGGGAAAAAGCCAAGTCTGTACTTTTATCCATTTTCAATTTATCATGGAACACCTCAATTCCTGCAGCTTGAAAAAAAGCAATCATTGCACCAATTCACAAAAAAGGAAACCTGCTCATGATGTTAATAGTTATCAACCAATAGCACTATTAAGCATGATAGCAAAAACCATGGAGTCCATGATCTCCAACAGATTAACTTGGTATTTAGAATCCCAAAATCTTTTATCACCAAGACAAGCCGGTTTTCGACAACTACACTCTACCAATGAACAAGTCATACGCCTTGGCCAAGAAGACAGTTTTAACAAGAAAGAAGATACCTTGGCAATATTTATTGACTTTCAGTTAGCATATGACTCTGGAGAAATAAATTATTACTAAAACTCCAGAAATTAGGTATCTCCAGCAATATGTTCAGATGGATATCAGAATTCCTTAGTCAAAGATTCATTGCCACTAAATTCAATAACTCACTTTCTAGTTACAGACAAACATATCGAGGTCTACCTCAGGGCGCTGTCCTCAGCACAACTTTATTCAATATTTATATAAATGACTTACCCTCCCTATTAGAGGAATCAAACATGAAAACAGCACTATTTGCAGATATAGTTTTGTGGACTTCCAGATCTTACAGACAGAGAGACAAAATTCAAAATTCTGCTCTTAAAGCTCTAAATCAACTACATGAATGGAATACATCAAATTTGATGACACTCAATTTAAGCAAAAGTAACTACCAAATATTTTCACTTGGTAAAAAAGAAAGAGAATTCAATATCCAATACAATGGCCAACACCTTCCTAGGACTTATGAATCCAAATATCTTGGAGTTATTTTCGATAGTAAGTTAACATGGAGCAACCATTTGAAATACATTTCTGAAAAAGCTCGTAAAAGATTCTCCCTTCTAAAAAGACTAGCAGGAAAGAAATGGGGATGCTCTAGGAATACTTTGAACACTACATACAAAATGTTTATACAGCCAGTGCTGACATACTGCGGAGAAATTTTAATTACTTCACCTTTCATAAACGACATAGAATATGTTCAAAACCAAGCTCTCAGACTCATTACTGGTGGAATCAAAACAACGCCAATAGATTCTATGAGATTCCTCACTAATATTAACAGCATCAAAATGACAATAGAAGAAAAAGCACTGATTCAATATGAAAAACTTATCAGATTACCAGGTAACAATTGGCATTCATACAGTCCTCTTTGTAGATTGAAAACTCAAAAAAGTTTCATATCCATGGTTCAAGAATTAAAACAGAAAATCAATATCCCGAATTTAAAAGAAAACTTACAAATTAAACCAAACCCTTTAACTCTATTAAATATAGAATATAATCTAAATTTAACAGAAGAAATACTGAAATCAGAAGTAAACACTGAAATACTGAAACAATTGTCTTTAGAGACAATTAATATTAGGTACCCTCCACAAAACTGGCTTCATTTATACACCAACGGATCCTTGATCTCCAGAGAACAAGGTGCCGGTGCAGGTGTTACTTGCTGTCTCTTCTCACTTTATAGATCTCTTGGATATGGAACAACAAGTTTTGATGGTGAAATCATTGCAATAAGTGAATGTCTCAGGAATCTTCTATGCCACATCAATAAATTTAGGAATGCAGTTATATTGTCAGACTCCAAAGCAGCTATTCTATCAATAGTCTCTAAATACACACCTTCATCCCAAACAGCAGAAATAACTAAAATGCTTTCTCAATTATTATCACTCAATAAAAGAATTGTATTCCAATGGATACCATCCCATTGTGGAATCCTGGGAAACGAGAATGCAGATGCTTTAGCAAAGAAGGGCAGCACTGCTACTTACAGACCTGTTACTAAATCTACGCATTACTCTGTGAAGAGATTTATTAAATCTACATACTTAGACTTCAACAAACAAAATTTGATAACTCAATCCCAAGGGAAAAAATGGAACTCTCTGCATCAAAATCCACAGTTAATTCCCGATTTACCACGAAAATAGTCTGTAGCTGCATTTAGATTGGCAACAGGCCATGATTGTTTGGCCAAACACCTGCATAGAATTGGAAAGTCCCCTAACTGCCCATTGTGCAACTCAAACCAAGAAATGGATTCGGAACACCTCAAAATCTGTGCTTCAGTGGCTAGTCATGATAATATCTTTGAAAAATATTGGAGTGCAAGAGGTCAAATGACTTTATTGTCAAACGCCTGGCATTAGAAAACAACAACAACATTAATCTTGATATAACCTTGAAATTGATTTAGACACTGAAAAACGAGATGACAAATTGAATTTATTTGAATATTATTTACAATTAACGCTAATTATTATAGTAACAGAACATAACCTTCTGCGACAGTATTGGATTTCCAGCCTCCGTGACGTTTTGCTAGTTGTCTTTCGATTGCATATCCGAGAATAATCGATACTTGCGCTTTCATATTGCTACAATGGTGTTTTCTGATTGGTGGAATACCTGAACTTTAATGAATAGGTGTACTTCAATGAGGTCCATTAAAGGGCTGCTATCAGGTGTATAATTACTACATTTCGGCATGGTCGAGCATAAACAAAGAAACACCTCCACTGGATACCATACAAAAAAGGAAAACGAAACAATTCGGCATTAGAAGAAGGAGGATAGAATAAAAGATCACATGCAGAAAAGAAACATGAAAGATGAAAAATGTCTTATTGTGACCAGTGGAGGAAAGAGAGTAGTATCTTTTGTTTGGGGGGGGGGGGGACACACAAACAGAAATTCTATGAGGGGAAAGAGGGAATGGTAACAACGCTCATTTAAATGTTTTAATATGACGCACACACAAACAAATGGAACTAATGTCTAAAATATGAGGAAAGTTCCAGTCATAACTTCTTTGGTTAAATTGATGAAATCAAAGTCATTATTATTGTTATTTTTACTATTTCTCTACAGAATGAAGTGTAGGATGTATTTGTAATTGCCAGGTTTATTAAAGTTCTTTCATTAGCCACAATTAGTATCTAACAATAATTCAGTTTTTCAAGTTGCAGCATCTGTAAGTGAGAATTACTTCCTCCTAATAAAGCAACAAGATGAGGCCCGGAAGTTTAATTTTGACAGCAACATTTTTTAAAGTCAGATTTCCTCTATGTCAAATCTATCATGTGGGGATATCTAGTTTTAATTTGTTTCTCATGAAAACCATGCCAGAGGTCTTGCCAAATTATGAAGTATGACATTCATCTTATTCAAAATCACTGATATGATGCCTCTTCAGAATATACTGGGTACATATAATTCACTTAGAGAGGTATGGTATAGTCATGTTACTCATTTTCAATGTGTGTAACTCATAAATAATGTAAGTGAGAACTGTTGTTCAGGCAAGACCCTGGTGACATTTTAAAATACCGTATAAATGTGAATACTCCGTGCATATTTTTTCCGGAATTTAGCAAAGAAAAACTAGGATGCCCATATTATTTGAAATAAAGTTGGAACCGCTTCACTTTTTTTTTTTTCTTTTTAATTTTCTCTCCTAAAATTAGGGTGTGCAGATTATTTACGTTTATATGGTATTACTTTCCCATTAATCTCTATCAGAAACATTGACAATTTTACTAGATTTTAGACTTCCATTGTAATTTTGCTCTAAACAAAACTTTTGGATTTTATACTGTGTGTCTGGACTTAATTTCTCCAATTTCAAAACTACTTACAAATTTCATCAGCACAGTAAGTATATCACCAGATATAATGGTTTGCTTACTCTTTTGGGTCTATTACACCCTGCAAGTAGGTAAACTATCCGGTCTGAAACAGATACACTGAGCCCAAACACAGTATAAAACCTAGTATGCCTTCACAATTGCTATTATGGTAAAATCTGTTATCACAATTTGAAATCAGTGTAACGAGATACCAAGGAATATAACTTTTCCTATCTTTATTTTCATACATCATGGATCTTCTACATATAGTACCGTAAATATACTACATGTAGCCAACTCATCATCTGATAGAAGCTGAACTTTGAATTTTTTCCACCTAAAAATCAACTGCCCTTGGCTAAGATTTGAACCCACATGCCTTAACCTCATTAGACACAAGAGTTTGGTGTGTAAAATGTACGAGAAAATAAAACCAATTTCACAGCCAGATTCAAGAGGAAGAACTTCACTGAAATGTTCCAATTAGGAAATAAAGCAAGAATGGATTAAAATCTACTAATCTGAAACCTAATCAGGAGCTTTAAGCTGACTAACCTGGCATCTTCTGAACTACTTTGTGACAAATCGTGCCTGCCTCGTCTTCTGCGCAGTCTCTGCGGCCCTCGAGAAGGCTCGGGTTTTTCTTTGGGCCCTAGCAACTCCTGAACTGAAATTAAATGATGACTCACTAATCAATTTTGAAACACAACAATGCAGTATACACTAGTATAACCTCCCATTCTCTAGCCTAGAACGAACTGGCAACTACTATATTCAAAATCTCTTTAATACTGGTTGCTTTACTGACTACAAATCCCAAGTTTATTAAGTTCTTAAAAGTATCCCCAAAAAGTAATGCAACATATTGTAAGTTCAGTAAAACCTTGGATTACGAGCATAATTCGTTTCGAAAACGTGCTCTTAATCCAAAACACTCGCATATCAAAGTGACTTTCTCCATAAAAACAATGCAAACTCAGATTAATTCGTTTCACAACCTTTTATCCATATAAAATATGGTGTAATTTAGGTAAAATTCAATATATTAGTGCAACACAAATTACTTTACTGTATTTTGTTTTTGAGTGTCTTTCACCTGTTTTACTGCTTAGTAAACTTTTTGAACATTTAAAGAAGATATTTTCACTATCACTAACAGAATCACTTCTAACTGCTTGATTGACTGGAATCTTTTGCTTTGACTAAGAACTATCCAATGACACCTGCTTTTGCCTCGTTTTGAGAATTTTGCAGAAATGTGACATTGTGTTGTCAAACAGATTTATCGCATGCACTGCTACAACCTTATCAGAGTGGTGAATATAAAAAAATTTGTACTGCTTCCCACTTTTTACACACCTCTTTAATCTCATTTGAAGTGAGGAATTCGTCTGCTCTTTTCTCCTCTTCCTCCTCAGACGAGATCCCCTCCATTGCCTCTTGCTGTTGCTCGCAAGCAAAGCAAGTTACGTACAAATCGTGCTTCTCGTATTGCAAGACATCACTCGTTTACCAAACAAAAATGTTTCCTCATTCCTTGTTCGTTTTGCAAAACACTCGCAAACCAAGTTACTCGTAATCCAAGATTTTACTGTATATTTTTCAACAACAAAATGCTATTTTCTAGTTAATATTCCACCACTCTCAACAGCCTTATGCACCTTATGCATGGTAAAACTCGGAAGCTGCATTACTTTATCAATGTTCAAACGAAGTAACCACTCTCAAACTTCTTCCATGAATGTTCTTTGAGTTTTCAGGTCTTGTGAAACAGTATCTGTATTTACATAGTGCAAGTGGAAACAAATGCAGCATTTTCCTTTGAAATAACTACATAACTTCGTACATATGTTATGATCAAGGATGCCACTAAAAATCCAGATCTGATTTTCTGATCCCAGGATTTGAACACGTGAACTCTCAAATGTGAGTACATATTTTACCACTGAGTCACTTTGTTCGGCATTCAAATTTTGACCTTAATGAAATAATATCTCAGTCAGGAACAAATTATTTCGTTTTTGCACGTTAAAGTTAAATTAGAGGAAAACATTATACTAGAATACATGATAAGGAAAATCATCTGCAAGGGAAGAAGTTAAACTAATACAGTAGTCATTCAATTTCAGGTCACTACATCCAAGTGTGCAAGGAAAAAACGTAAATTATGATGCTGAAAAGATCTGCTGGATTCACCAATTATTGTTTAGATTAATAGTGCTAATCCTATTGCTAGTGGATGATTTATTTGCGTGAATAATACTCTTGTTAATATTACTGCTAAATTTATGTTTTTAATTTCAGGAAATAGTTTATTTGAAACATTAATTTTGGGGATTAATGAAAAGGTTTAAATGTTTTTCTTTACAAAACATCTACGTTCATTGATTATACACATGCACACACTTGGTAGTATACATTGCATTCATTGAGTTTGAAAAAGGATGGCCCATTGAAGGGTACTGCTGCGAGCTGAGAAATGCCATTTATCAGTGAGCTCTAGGTTGAGGTGCGTGGGCAATGGGGAAAGATAACCTATTCAGTGAGGTGATAATACTTCTAATACGCATTAAAATAGATTTAGCATTTAACACATTCACAATAAGAGCAGGTTATTGAATGAAAATGCATCATTGTGCATTGATGATATATGTGTCGCCGAAGTCACTCACATATAAAAACAACATAGAAAAACCTCGAACTCAATGTATACTTTCGAGAAGCTGTTGAAGTAATGTTAAAGCCAAGCCAATAGTTGCAGAAAACTGAACTACATTTCATGCTACACAGTCTGATCGGTATTACAGGTATCCATTATACAAACAATATTATTACTGTAGCCAGACAACATACATTTCGAAGTGCACACAAATCAAATGCTCCTACCAGTCAGACTGGAGTAGGGAGTAAGTCAAATAGAACAATAATGTCGTGCGTGACTCAAGAATGGAAGCACTATGTTTTGAATGTTGTCTGGCTATAGTATTTTTCATGCAGGCAACGATATCAACACATTTGGTATTTTTTACGTTTATTGTCATTTAAAACCACGTTTAATAAAAATTCCTTGAACACAATATATAACTTTCACGTGCTAAATAGATACATAATCATATACAAACAAGATGTGCACAATAAAATAAAGAGAACATCACAAAACTCAAAAACGACCTCACAACACACTACCACACCATAATAAAGAACACAATAAACAAAAATAGACACATGATACCTAACAACAAAAAAACAACTAAAACAAATCATTCTTTTAACACGTTAAAGTTACATATTGTATTCAAGTGATATAATAGAGTTAAAAGTTGTGTCATCAAGATATAAAAATGCTTTCATTTTGCACGTTTCTAATTTCATTGCTTGTTTCCAGGCTATGCATTTCCTTTGGTATGTTTGGGATAGAGTGAAGTCCGAATCAATTCATAAATGCTTTGTTATAGCTGTAATCACAAAGAGTGTTGCAGAGGAAGATGATGATCCTAATGTATCGATATTACAGTGCCCTCAGGATGGAATGAAAAGAATGAAATAGAAAGCAGAATGAGGAGAAACGAACAATGGTAAGATAATAAATGCAGAGAAGAACTGCACAAAAGCTATCATTACACCCCTCCAGTCACCACTTAGAGAAACCTATCTTGACCAGATTATCGTGGTTTGGCAAGATGAGTTTCATTACACTTTCTCTAAAATCATGTTGCCAATTTATCGCTAGTAGGCAACTTTTGACAAAAGATATCTCAGTAAATTGTTCAGTTCTCCCTCTGTGTATCAACAATATGTCTACCCTGTTACTTTCTTTCCACCCATAAACTACTCCCTATTTTACTTGGTTCAAATCCTGAAAATCAGCACAGAATGAACTTATGCAATAGTCTGACCAACACACTTACTGGATTTGCCCCACGGAAAATATTAAAAGTGTAGTGTACTCATGCAGAACTTTGAACCAAATATGCCGTTACATTTGTTAAGAGTCAGTATTACAAGTGATAGAATTACTTGTTAATATAATTATTTATCTTGTCTTTATACAAATTTTTTGATTGTAAATTATATACGAGGGTTGTTTCATAAGTCATGGCAACTGTGTTATATCAGCCAATAAAGATGCAACAATGGAAATTCAATGCATTTGAAGGTCACTGGAATGTGCTTTGCAATGCTAACACATTCAGGCACAGGAACCAAGGGGCAAGGGACAATCGAAATATTCATAAATAGAAATCATTTTTTTATTAAACATAAAAGGAAACACAGCTAACAGCCTTCAAAATAGTCCCCCAAGGATCCATACATCTTTGCCAATAATGGGAAAGGCATTAAATACCCTTGGCTGTGTGTGATTAATCAATGTGTACCACATGTCGCCGAAATGCTGTTAAGATGTTCTCCTCATTTGCAAACCATTCCCACACAGCTGCAGAATGAAATCAAGTTGCATGGACTGAGATCGAGTAGGGAGGATTTTCTAGGATTTCCCATCCCGACCACTGTAAAAGGTCCCTGATATGAGCTGCTGTGTGGGTACTTATGCAAATTACATCTATCTAGCTTACTGCAGACTACTTATGTCGGTCCACACCTGTGAAGTAATGGTCAGCACATCTGGCCGCGAAACCAGGTGGCCCGGGTTCACGGTCAGCACGTCTGGCCGCGAAACCAGGTGGCCAGGGTTCGAATCCCGGTCGGGGCAAGTTATCTGGTTGAGGTTTTTTCCGGGGTTTTCCCTCAACCCAATACGAGCAAATGCTGGGTAACTTTCGGTGTTGGACCCCGGGCTCATTTCACTGGCATTATCACCTTCATATCATTCAGACGCTAAATAACCTAGATGTTGATACAGCCTTGTAAAATAACCCAATTAAAAAAAAAAACCACTTATGTCACAATTTTAAAATGCACAAGGACTTTATCAATACCTTGCACATGAACATTGGAAATATTTCTTGCAACAGATTATATGGTATATCAAGTAATACATACTTTGTCTTGACTCAACAAGCTCTTGTCTTCGGTTTTGCATTTCTGCAGATAAGTTCTGCACCATTCGGTCTATGAAGTTATCTACAACGAGGGACCTATTTTCAGAAGATATTCGAGCACGACATATTGGACACTCTTTTTTCTTCTTTTTCCATTCCAGAATACAAGAACGGCAGAATGTGTGTGTGCAGTTCAGGGTGGTCGCCTGGAGAAAAGCGAGAGAGAAAAAAACACAAGTTAACACATTTATTTTATGGAGATCACACTATTTTCCTCAATTAAACTGAGTACAGGGTGGTCATAATAATTATTTAAGTGTAGTACTTCAGAACTGTCAAAGTAGAAGTGAGATAATGCAGTGACTTAATGACTAAAAATCAAAGTACTAGGAATGGGCAAAAATTACCATGCCAGTTGAAGCTGTTGCCTGGTTATTTTTATCAATAACCAAACGACCTGTATCTCAAATGTCATTCGAACATCATTTCTTTTTATATATAATCAACCCCATAAACCAGTTGTCTCCTAGATAGGGCATGGGTTACTACTTTAGATCTGTCCATAGGTGGCAAAATGAGATTCGACTCCAATTCAATTGCTAATAATCTATGCCTATGTCAATTGATGACTTTCTCTGATTGGTTTATACAAAAGTGAGAAATAAAATTTTGACTTCTCTCAGCAACTGCTAATATGTGTGAGTTACTGTAATATTTCAAACACTGAGAAATTTTCTTTAAGTTCAAATGCTGTCTTATCTCGCTCTCCTTTTTTTTTTTCAAAATAATTTTCTGCCAAAAAGATAAATGGTATGCAGCTTCTAACTGTAAGGTCAGAAAGTATATCTTCTGATAATTGTAATTATTTATTGTGTTGTGCATGTTCTACTGTAAAAATATCCTGCAAAAAAGGTCCACATGAGTTTTTTTTTTTTTTTACAAAGAAGCCAAGTAATACGTGTCTGTGATTTATATGGCAAAAATTACAGAAACAGGTGGAGCAGTAACTAATTAAAGAAATCATCATCTTCATAAATATCCAAATTTTTCTTTGATGCGATTATTCACAATTTAAAAATCTTTCATACAACCAAAATATTGCTGACTACTAATCTCCACAACGTGACAGAGACCTTACCTTATAGACTGAAGAGAACAGCATGAAAAGAAAAATTACTATGCTGAAACTGAATTGTAATTAACCTTTTTGCTGCTTAGGCTGTCAGAGTAATGGCAGACAAATTCATTACATATCCTTACGTCAACTGACATTCTGACATCACGTGTGACACAATAGAAATAAGGCTTCCAAAGGATAGAATGGAATCTCTGAACGTGGTTTTAACTCATAATTTAGCGTGATATGTTAAGAATATATTCCCCAAGTTTCACGCACGCACGCACGCACGCACGCACACACACACAGATATGTATATATGTATATATATATATATATATATATTCAAGAACAGATAGATAGTGTCGAGGATCTTAGTTTATTCTTTGACAGTAAACTTCATTTCGACTGGAGGTCCCGGGTTCAGCTCTTGGTGAATTTTTCTTGAAGAAGAAAAATTGCCTGGGTATCCAGAGTCTGGAAATTTGTATGAATGTGTGTGTGATTGTGAGTGTGATAGGTTAATATTAATTATCTAATCATAAAAAAAAATACTGTAAAATATATCAGGACTATTGCTGGACAGTAACCTGAACACAAGTTTCAGCGTCACATTATTGACAAGTAACTCCAGCTGTTAGCACAACTATAAAGCACTAATAGATGCTATAGAGTTAACAACGGGGAAAAAAATTAAGAAAAAAAAAAACCTCCATTTTCAACATAATATAGATTTGATTTATAACCATGCAATTAGAATTTTCAGACCCAAAGGGTAATAACTTATTCTTTTTCTACATCAGATTCACATTAAATATCTTATTCTGCGTGAGATAAAAACTAGTAAAGTATAAAAAGAAACTATTGTGAAACAAAACAAAAATATTTGGGATTTTTCTCGATAATTATCCTTGTACACAGATGAATGTCCAAAATCACTTGTTTGATGTTATGACTGCCAAACAAAAATAAATCAAACTACCGCTAAATGGAAAAATACAATATTTTAGTTTAGCACTTACAGTGACAAAGAGTTCATTGCAGATTCCACACTGAAGTTCGGTTTCCATAAGCTCTCCGAAGTTTTCCAGGATTTCCTGCTTTGCCCGCAAACATGATTCAGATGCCTCTTCTTTTGCCTTTGTCGTCTCCTCCAACTCCTTCTCCAGGTACTGCTTCTTTCCTTCCACGTTGCTCAAGTCATTCTTAACTTTCTGGAGTTCTTCCTTCAGTCGTTTCAAGTTTTCAGCTGACTCACCTTTTATTTTGGAATGTTCGTCTACAATAAAAGGGAATTTCACATATTATACGTCTACAATAAAAGGTAACTTCACATATTATACATCTTACAAGATTGCATGAAAGCTCATACAGAGACAGCTTTACCCATGACATTCTATCAATGGCTTTTTCGTAATCCACAAATAACATGTATGTGGGCAAATTGTACTCTCGTCTCTTTTGAATTAATTGTTCTACAGTACATATAGAATCCAAACATGATCTCCCCTTTCTAAAGTCACATTGTTCTTCCATTATTACACATTCGTTGATAACATTAAGTCGTCGAGTAACTATCTTAGCATATAGCATGTATGTAGTACAGTCAACTATGGATATAGTGAACATTCGGCTATAGTGAACCTAAATTGTTAGTCCCGACCCACATACATTAAAAGTACATTAATATTTCCGTTTATAGTGAACCTTATATTCTGACAAATTCTTATTTGAAGTCAGATCTTATATAAAATTGAAAGAATGTGTTGAGAACAACATTCTAAGTTTCTTACTCCTTTAATAATAATAATAATAATAATAATAATAATAATAATGATTTATTTAACCTGGCAGAGTTAAGGCTATACGGCTTTCCCTACACTCAACCAGGAGTAAAACTGCATTACAAAAAACACTACAAATTTACAAAGTACACTACAATTTTACACACAAAACTGAATAAGATAATAATAATAAAATATAAACAACAAGTAAGTAGAAATCAGACATAAGGACAAAGGTAGGATTAGACAATGAGCTGTACTGTAAATCCAGGCAATGCGTGATGACTTGCATCACTCCACTGTCAAAGGGTTGACATTCTGTTCTCAGGCACACTACTCTACTGTTATTTCTAATCCTCCACCTTCAAAGGGTTGCCTTTTGTTCTCAGAAACATTTCATTATGACAGATAGCATCAAAACAATGGAAAATAAAATTGCCTTCTTTTATTAAGAGGGGACGGACATTATGTCCAGAGCATATATGAAGGTAAGATTCTGATGGCTTTCAAACTCCATCAACCTCCTCCCAGTTTCCTTTAAGTGGCCTGGGAAATTTCAAGGCTGAGTATGCAGTCACACCATAACAGAGTTTGTCATTTCTACCTGATCAGTTTGTTTCTAGTGTTCCAACAGTGATTGTCCTGTATAAAAGTGTCGAAGGGTAAAGTGTTTTCTTTGGAAGACAAGGTGAATATTACATGACATTGAAAGTAGTCTTTCACGAGCGGATGTGGGCCAACAGAATAATTTAAGTAAATCAACTGTGAGTAACAGTATACAATGTATCCATTTCACAGAAATGAAATATTTTATTTTATTGTTCACAATTTCATTCATTTCTGTCATTTAAGGTTAAGGCAGAGATATTTCAGATTTAGTGAACGAAATACGCAAGTCCGCAGAGATTCACTATATCCGAAGTTGACTGTATTTATCAAGCACATTCCCCTATAATTATTGCAGTCCTGTCTGTTTCCCTTTTTGAATATGGAGGATACTAGTCCTATTTTCCATTTATCGGGGATACTGTATCTTCTCCAGCAGACATTCAATATATATAGTAGTCTGCTTTTTATTTCATCAGGTACATATTTCAACAGTTCAATATTTATGTTATCTATGCCAGTGAATTTTTTGTTTTTAAATGTCTTGAGTATGTTTTCTAATTCTTCTCTTTCAATTGGATCATCACTTGTTTCAGGGTATTAACCCTGCATTGCATTTTTCTGCATCCACAATTCATAATGTTTAATCCATATATTTTCTGATGTTATTTATTTTTCTGTATCTTTTTCAGATGAATTAAAATATCTTACAATTTCATAGGCAAGTCTTTGGCTCTATGGCAATCATGTTCAATTGTGCTTATATATTATGTAATTAGCCCATATTGTATGTTTTAGTTTCCTGATTTCTCTTTTTACAACTGCACTTCTATACTGATATTCAATTTTATTTTCGATAGTGTTTGTTTGTAGTGTTTCAAGTGAGCTTTTTTTTTTATTATCAATCATATCTTTAATTTGACCATTCTATATATTTAATCTACATTTGCTTTTTCTTATCATTCTTTTGCCTAATACGGTAAAACTTCATCTATATGTTTCTCACTTACATATTTTTTTTCTTAAGTCTCTACAAAATTCCTATACTTTTCATGTTAATTTATTTCAATTATGTTTTTCGTTTATATGTTTTTCACACTTAAACAATCAATTTTAAACTTCCAGGAGGTACAAAAATTAATTTGTATATTCTAATTAAATTTTGCTCGAAATAAGGTTTGCTGTAAAAATGTAAGAATGCAAAAATACTGTATTCACACCAATTTTTTAATCCTAAAACCCAGGAGGGGGGTGATAGCAAATACAATATGCACCTGTGCTAAAAACTACTCAAGATTAAACTTTCAGATTATAAAGACACTCCCTTACCTATAGCTATACCTCACACTCATCCTCACTTGCAGTATCAGAACTGGAACTTCTGGTCAACAGATCTGGGTTGGTGTCAGAACACTGATTGACAATAACTAAGATCATGCTACTCTTTCATCAGTAAACTCTTTTGGTTTAATTAAAGAAGCGCAACTGTTGAAAGTTGTATTCATAGAATCTCACAATAAAATAAAAAAAATATTAATGTTATTAAGTCATTCTCGTAGTTAAAAATACAGCAAAACTTCATTTATACGTTTTTATGAGGTCTGAAGAAAAAAACGTGTAACTGAAACAGCATTTAATTAGATCTAAAATAGCAATAATTAATAACTGATTGATTTAAAAAAAATCAGATACAAAATGCATTTAAATGTCCTCTAATTGTTTTTATACATATATTCATTATGCATTCATTTATAAAATTATAACTCTGTATTCTATGTTTCAATATTTCCTTTATTAAAATTGCCACTTCTGATGAAGTCTTTTTGCTTTGGGGAACATCAGTACCTATATAATAATACATAATCATTAAACTAATTTGTGCCTTTTAGCTTCTTCTTAGTTTCTGTTATTAGACAATATTATTTAATTACTGTCTCAATCCTCTCTTCAACATAAATACGTGTGTTCACATAATTACATTGAAGCCTAGTGCTGAGTGTGTTCAAGTATAACAAATATCTAAATAGTTTAACATAATTATATAACCACACAAGACTTGTTTTAACTGAACATGAAAATATTCAATCTGGTAGAAAAAAAAAATCGTATTTTATGAATGGAGTATTTCATTGTCAATAGTGCCACAGACTCCCTGCAAGGATAATGTGGACATCCAGGACTCTGCAGACCATTAATTGGGAATCACTGTAATATTATATACTAACCCGAGAGACCTATTTTCGCAATTTCAATAATCACTTACAAGATGTCAAAACAAATCTCTACACAGTTATTTATATGCATGAAAGATCCTCAATACTACGAAATAGTTTGAGGTGCCCAAGAATGAAAAAGTAGTTAAGTTTATTACCTCTTATATTATTCTCTATTTTCAGCTTTTCTTCCTGCAAACTCTGAATTTCTCTAGCAAGCTGAATTCTAAGAATCTCTTCCTTTTCTCTAACTTCTTTCTCAAGTGCTTCGCGCATTGCTTCTGCCTGTCTGTCCTTCTGTTCTTGCAATTCTTTCTGTAATAATAATAATAATAATAATAATAATAATAATAATAATAATAATAATAATAATAATAAATTCATTACACAGAGGCATTTGATTACTAAGAAATTTCATGGTGCTAATCTTGTAGTAACATAACATAATGGGATACAAGTAGATAGCTTCACTGCCTACAGTTTAGCTTGAAAAAAAAAAATTGTATTGTAATGTAAGATTATTACGATAGTATCACGCCTTGCACCATGATTTGACACATATCGAAATTTTTATATGTGATAAATGAAGTTTGCTCTTTCTTCCAAATATGAAGAAATAACAATATTTCAGACTTTCATAGTACTGTATTGGGTTGTAAAGAGAATTTTGGCTTGGTTTTATCATCATGTGCTGAGATTTAATATGTCAAATGTTTCGGAACTAAAGTGTGTCTGAGGCATCTATACTGTTTTCGCTGTAAGAAAAATCCTAATGTAAACACAAGCACGTTGCTGTCATACCCGTGATTGGCTCCCAGTCAAAACACTCACATGACGCAGGAAAATATAGTTCGTATTTGGAAACCACAATCTTGTATTATTTGAAAATAAAACATTGAATTCTAGTTGTTAAATACAATGAAATATATAACTTCACTCATATTTAAAACGCTATGTAAAAGAAAAGCTACTTTTATATTTTGTTATGTACTATGAACGCGGATGAATACCAACAGTAATATCGAGGTAGTCTGTTCTTGTAACAAGCTGGCGTCACTTGAGCTCGTAGTTGTTCACGTAAGCACGTGGTATTGAAGTATGGCTTTTGCATCCTCAACTGTCCATTGTGAAGACATAAGACTTAAAAATAATTTAATTACAGTGATTATAAAATAAATGTTTCCTAAGCAAACGAATGCACAGTAGTGAGGTTAGGCCTACTTGACGAGTAACGGGAAATGTTTAACATGAAACAGAATGTACAACAGCAGGCGGGAACACGTACTGAGAATCTATGGCGCCAAACAGCGGCCAATGAAACCTCACTTCAGTCACATCCTATTGTATATATTAGGATTTTTCTTACAGTGAAAAGATTATAGGTGTACGTACATGTAGGACAATGGCTGTCAGTGCTGGTGAGTCAGGGGAAATAAGCAGCAACAACTGATACTTGGTAAGATAAAATTACTTACATTAGCACTCGCACTGACTTATGCCAGTCCCTGTATTTTCTTTCTGTTCATCTAGTGTATGGGGATTCATTTTATACACTTTATGTTATGGGATCATGATGTTGGGTTTTATTCATTGTTGCAATGATTGCTGTTCGATAAGTTTGTTGCCACTCCTATAGATGCTTTATGAACTCCTGTCTCCTGTGCTAAACATTTCTGAGACTTGCGAGGACTATGCTTCAATTTCATTGATTATTTCCTCTGTAAGAACGTAGCTCTTTTGTCTTTTTTTTCTGTCATTTAAAATACCCATTTCATTAATGCTGGGTTGCAAGAAAGCATTTATAAGGTTCGTTAAACACTACTGGTCCTATATTATTGTTCATTTAGCGTCAGTAAGCGTTGCAAGAATGACCTTTAAAGCTATTGGTTCGTTAAAGCACTCTGTAAACTATAGGTCGAAAATCGGAGCTATAAACTGTTAACGAATCGTTAGCCGCCATATTGTACGTATATTTCTTGTTTTTGTATCTGACAGTATTAAGTAATTTCATGGATATGTTATCATCAGAAGTAAGTGAAATGTAATATACATATCACAATGAACTCGAGATTCATGTGTGTATAGGAAAAGTTCTGTGAATAAAACAATTTTACTACTACAGTGAAACTTGTCTAAAGCGGCCATCTGAAGTTACCTTGCAAAATGGCCATTTTATGAGGTGGCCGCTTGATTAAGGTTGCGGTTTTTTATGAATCAACATGAAAATACTGAATTTCATTGTCTTTTTAGTACTGTGCGCGTACAACAATTGTGCATATTAATGTCAGCCTCTTCCATGCTTGCAACTAGCCTTTTCAAAATTTGTTTGCGGTACCTCAATTTAAATGACTAGATAATACTTTGATCAAGGGACTGGAGGTGTGATGTCGTATTTGGGGGAAGAAACACCAATTTCACCGATCACATTGCGATTTTGTCATTTAATCTTGGAATTGAAATCGCACAGCCAATTCTCAAACAATGATGATGTCATCCATGTTTTATTGATGGCAGCCACTTCACCCCCAATAAGCCCATGTCAACATTTTTCAAACATCTCGGTTTTAATGATTTCCCTTTCATTAAGAGTGGTTACAGCATTACAAAAAAAAGAGTAGGGTTATTCTGTCTTTTGCCAACTTCCTCCCTTTACACTCTTTTTTCTTAAAACTTAAAGTTTTGTTAGGGAGGTACCTGGAAAAAAAACCTGTTTCGTCAACATTGTAAATGTCTCTGCGTTCATATTCCGCAAGAATTGAAGGCAGTCTATTTTTTCCATTCTTCAATAACATTGGTTGCAATGTCACCTCCTTCACCAGACAGAACGAAATGCAATGTTATGGCGTTTTCTAAAGCACTCTAATCACCCATTAATAGCAACAAAATTGCTTACATTGAGTTCTTTGGCAATTTCAAGAGCTTTCTCTTGAATCAAAGGCCCACTTGCTGGCAATTTCTTCGCCCTCGCACACTTGAACCATTCGTAAACGAAATCATTCACATTACTAAACACAGATTCTCTCTTCCTTTTTGGCCACCACGCATATTTTTCTCCATTCTTTCAACATTTCATCTTTATTCTTAATTATACTGTTTATGTGTGTCCTTTAACATTTTAATATTTCTGCAATATTTCTCGCAGATGTTCCCTTCTCACTTTCTTCAATCATTTTTCGTCTCACCTCTTAAATTACTCTAGATTTATTGTTAGACATGATTCCTCTCTCAAACTAACTTCACAGTTCCTCTGAATCAACTGAATGAAAAGAAGACAAATTCGTAAAAGCTGGTCCAATAGACAATAGAGAAAGGTAGAAAGAGGAGAAAAAAACATTTAAAAAATTGGAATGGTTAACTACTGACCTAAAACATACTGTGACATTTTCGATGGAAAAAGTCCGTGTTTCAATCCTTTAAAAACGAGTAAGAATTTATAGCTGTGTAGGGTCGGAGTGGAAAGTGACAAAAGAGTCATAAAACAGTAACCAACTAACCCCAAGATATGGAGGGTGTACTGTTGTACACTTAGCTATTGCCCTCGTGATATTGCTCCCTGTCCTCTAACCATCGAAAAAATAGGTCAGACAGTATCCGTGAAAAGATTTTTTGTTGGACAGTGACTGTTATAGTCAGGTTACAATCCAAATAGACTGCGGCCGCTAGCCGGCGCATGAGGTGGTCGCTAAATAAAGAGAGAATTTGTATTGATCTTATGGAAAATCCAATTGGTTCCAGAGAAAATTGGCCTTTTGGCCAGGTGGCGGTTTAAATGAAGTGACCGCAAAGGCAGGTTTCACTGTATTATAGAATCCTCTGATGTAGAGGTTATGTTTGATATGGTACATCTACCAAGACCAAGAATACTGAGACACAGATTGAATCCTCTAGAAGAATACGATAATATTGATTTTAAGGTTAGATTTAGATTATCGAAAGACACATTCATGGCTCTCTTGCATGAAATAGGGCATTATATTGGAAAACAAATCGCACACAGTAAATAACCTTGCGCTATTACGCAATAGGAGCATTTCAGAATGTGATAGTGGATCATATTCATGTTTATAAATCTACAGTTTGTAGAATAATAAGATGTGTGACTGCATTGCAAGAATGAGAGAACAATACATTACTGTGCCTCAAGGAAATTCTGTACAAACAGTAAAACAGGATTTCTTCTTAATTTGCAATTTTCCCGTTATTGGTGTATAGACTGTAGCCATATGAAAATTCAAAGCCCTATTGGACACTTGAATGAGATGTACCGAAACAGGAAGGGTTACTTCTCTATCAATCTGTACCAAGAATCGTTGCATGTTGGCCTGGGTCAGTATTTGATGCCTATCTTGTGCAAAGTTTGAAAACAATGACTATCCAAAAACACAATATTACCATAGCGACACGCATGTATAATGAGCGAATTATTTGCGCCAGCTACGATGGCTCTGTCGTTTTGAATTTTTACAGTTTAAAGGTGGAATAGCTAACAGATCGTTAAATATCAACGACCTATACTTTAAAGACTGGAATAGTTTAAAGGTCCGTTACTTAACGAGAGAATAGCAATTTATGGAACAGGTTTCTTGCAACCCAGCATCAGTCTGTTAAATAAATGTTAAGGGTACTGGTCTCAGGATATTTACGTCTGGTTTTACCACACTATTTCCTATTCTTTATGTATGTATTGCATATGTTCTCTTAATGAAGATCTGTTTTCCATTCACGCACAACTGAGAAAACGAACATTCTACACTTAATCACAGCCAAACAAACACTGTCGCCACTAAAATCACGTTTCCCTCCTAGTAACAGTTGCGTGGAAACCTGATGGATAAACGGCCAGCCAATTTCCCAATCTAGATGGCTCAGATGCGCTGTATTTAAAGGTTTCAGTCTCAGAGAATCATTGTCTGTTATGTTTGGTTATCCTAGAATCTGTATAAAATAATGGGCCCACCAGCACAGCATCCTTTCCTAATGGTGATTGGTACTGCAATGAGGATAAAATCTTTAAGCATTCGAAATTACGGACAACTTAAATCTCAACACATGGTTGCAAAACTCGAAATTTTCTACACAAAACTGAATTATTCCGAAACTACATCCATATGTTTCTGAATGGCTAATTGGTTCTTAAGATTATGTCATAGATACACTAACAGAATTCCTCTACTTACCAGGTCGCGTAGTCTTTCTTCTTCCTTTTGTTGTAGTTTCTTATTTAGCATCTCTTGGGCTTTATCTTTTTCTTCTAACAAATTCTGCATTTCTTTTAACTTTTCTTCCAGGACCTGTTTTTCCTATATAACATAAGAAATACTGAATATTAACCATAAGTGTACAGTGTAAGTAAAATTCAACTGATAACAAAAGATATAACGTAACGATCTATGACATCTACCTATGTAGTGAGGAAAATGAATTTTTGCATCAGTCTAATCAGCAAAAGTAGACAAATGGCATAACAGCATTACAAAGCAACAGTCGACAATTTTCGGGGATTATAGAGATTTCTTGAAGAACAGTGACATACAGTAGTACCTTCAGAAGTGTGTTCTGTGACATCCTCCTCTCCTCTGCCTTCTGCACTGTAGTACTGCCACTGTCCTGAAGTCTATCCTCTTCCAGGTCAATCTTCTGCGCTGTTTTCTGTCCCTTATTCCGATTAGTATCTGTATCTCTGTGAAACAGAGGACAACTTTCTGTGAAGGTTCATACTCATCTCCAAACAACAAAGTGTGTGTTTAATTTAATGATTTTTTTGCAATTATAATAGATGTTCAAAATCACGGACATATGGAAATTATAGATTTTTTATGGCGTTCCAAGGTAAACAGCCAGTTAGGAGTAAAATTTGCATTGGAACCCATACGTTAGAACAGGTAAACTCATTTAAATATTTACGTTATAATTTGACATATTTACTTGTTATTGATATATCTGAAAATATTCAACATTTTAATGGAGCCTTAAGGACCATCAACCAGGTTTTCACAACAACGAAAACCCAAAAACATACCAGGTTAAAAGCTTATAAAGTTCTAGCAAGACCTGTCCTCGTGTATGGTAGTGAGGCCTGGACTGTCCGAAACTCAGATGTTCAACATCTAACTGGGGAAATGAGATTTCTAGGGAGGACTGCCAGCTACAGCTTGCTTAACCATAAAAGGAATGAACTAATTACAAAACAATTGAAAATTACATCTATTTATGAACATCTCAACCACTATAAACAAAAATGGCTTAACCATGTCAATAGAATGGACCGTTCCAGACTCCCAAGACAAATTCTCCACTATATATCACATGGAAGACGATCTTTGGGATGTCCCCTGAAAAGATGGACGGAGACCGTAACAGGTCACTAGGCCTAATACCTGGAAGGACGATGATGATGATAGATTTTAAAATAGAGGGTCACTCCAAAAGCAAAGTAATTAACCAAATTTTTTAAAGTTATATTTTATTTCACAGTTTTGCTGTTTACAAAATTTGTTGTTGTATCCTCTAGCAACAAAATATTTTTTTTTCTACACAAACCCCATGTCTCTCTATTGTCTTACATCATCTCAGAATAAGGGTATGTATGTCTGAATAGTAAAACTAAAACCTGTAGGCCTACCACATTATCACACCTCACACAAGAGAAATATCATATTCAAATTTTGTTCTATGAATGCAAACAAGACGCAACAGAAATCTCAGGATTACGGATAGTTCCAATTGCCCCATTCCCTGCAAGATCCCAGAATGCAGTTTCATTGCAAGAGCTTTTTCAACTCTGAGAAAGATGGTAAAGTACATTGATTGGAATGATGATTTCGTGACAAGAAAATGTTTTTTCTCATAATAAGTATGTTCTTGTGCAGTTTTCTTTGTTCTTGTTTAGAACTTCTGATATGTCTCAATATAACACAACATTTGCATACATATTCTGCTCAGTCAGATGATATCTCCACAGTGCATAATATTACATGAGAATAGATAAAACTGTTGAGTATCACATATTGCTGGTATAAAATTTAGTAAGAAATTTAAACATTTTTTAACTCTGAGTTTAAAAGCAAAATAAACTATCAATATTTAACTCAATATACAGCATTGCATCTCAAAATCCAGTGGATTAATTTATAACAAATCTAAACCATTTCCTAAAATGTGACCATGTTAACAGAAATCGTGTTTCAGATAAAGTTTCCTTACTTGGCATGATTTGTTTTTCCATATTATGAATTCACCAGAAATACATATGTAGCCTAAATGACAAATTTACTTGAACAATATAAGTCTCCATCAGCTATATGCAGATCTTCAAATATTTTAAAGGTTTCTTTTTTTGAAGTCAAACTTTATTATCGTGCATAAAGAACTCCAGACCACAAAGTGCAAGATGAATTACGAAATATATTAAAAAGAAAGTGCATCTGAACAATCATATCTCCCAAAAGCATAGATTTCATACCAGGCCAATAATGATGGATCAACAAGGTATTTTAAGAATCCTTCAGAAGAACAAACACTAGACATGCCATATTTTAAATTTATGGCATGTAAAATAATCCTATTCAGACAAAATTACTGGCTAGCTGTTTCTCGCCCCACCTAGCTGCTGATTTAAGCACAAATGTCTCTACAACACAATGTCCCACCTGAGAATGCAATATATCGTGAGAATACATACACTGCAGCAAGGGACCTAAAAAGGTTATCTCAGTAACTTACATTTCGATGCTATACATTTCGAATGAGGAGTCAATATCTGAATTCAGTTTATTTGTAGTAGATTTGAAAATGCAATCTTATTCTAGGGTGGAGTGTTCACAAAACTGCACGTATAAAACCAATGTGACAAAATAATTTTAGTAGACCTATATTGTCAAGTACTTACACTTTAATATCCAACCTCATCTTTTTGTTACAAGGTGAATAGGTATCTTTGGTGCAGAATGTGAAGTTATAAGTGGAGAATTCAATCTGGTCACCATCTTTTAATGTGGTTGGCTTGTCTTTCTCCAGTTTTCTTTTATTAAGAAATGTTCCAAATGTGCTCTGAAAAAAAAAAAAAAAAAATTAAATGGCAACATACATATTTCATTAATTGAACAGAATTTTATGACAGTACGAACTACGAACAATTGTAGAAAATACTGGTAATTGAACAATTCTAATTGCTTATAAACATGTATGTATGTATTATATAAAACATCACAGCTGTCTGGATTGTACAGGTTGCTATGCAAGAGAGACATAACAAAAAAAAGTTATAGCTGCCCTTTCTAAGGGTTACCATGAAGATACAGCCTACTTATCAATCCAAAGAAGATAATATTTAATTTATGTATGCTAATAATTTTAATGCAATAGTACAATAACTGTTTTTGTTTTATGTAAGTTTGAGTGGGCAGCTATCACTTTCAAAAAGTTATTACATTTTGATTTTTAAGAATATAAATGTATTGTGGCCATGGTTACATGAAAACTTTATTATCTAAACCTAAATACATAATTAAACTCTACCAATCTAAATCTAATGGCATAGCACCCTCTCTACCAGTCTGTCTCCATGTTTTCCAAGCATCTCAAGTTCTAGAAATTTCTCACAAAGTCTGGTAGCGTCTGTAGCAGTGCTACTTCCAGTCTAGTGTAAACCACGGTACTCAATGTTCACTAGCTAGCTGTGCTGCCACAGGTGGCTAAATTACAAACTATTACAATACATTACACCAAACAAAATTATGTACTATAGCTAAGGAGTCTCTTAAGATTTGGAGCCCGATGCCCTCAAGATGGTAACTGTGCAGGCCGAAACAGTTGAAAAGATAAACTGAAAATCTTGTAACTGTTCCACTTGCACCAAAAAGCAACCCAATTGTTTCCCAGTTCTCGATGTTGTATTTGTGTGAAAAATATACAAAACAAGGATCATGATGTTTTTTCTCAAGATTTACATCTTGTACTTAGAATGCGGATGCTTTAGCAAAGAAGGGCAGCACTGCTACTTACAGACCTGTTACTAAATCTACGTATTCCTCTGTGAAAAGATTGATTAAATCTACATACTTAGACTTCAACAAACAAAATTTGATAACACAATCTCAAGGGAAAAAATGGAACTCCCTGCATCATAATCCACAGTTGATTCCCGATTTACCACGAAAATCGTCTGTAGCTGCATTTAGATTGGCAACAGGCCATGACTGTTTGGCCAAGCATCTGCATAGAATTGGAATATATCAGTCTCCTAACTGTCCATTGTGCAACTCAAATCAAGAAATGGATTTAGAACATCTCAAAATCTGTGCGTCAGTGGCTAACCATGACAATATCTTTGAAAAATATTGGAGTGCAAGAGGTCAAATGACTTTATTGTCAAATGCCTGGCATTAGAAAACAACAACAACATCTTGTACTTGAGTGACTCCTTTTTCAAAATGTACCATTGGGTCAATTCTGTACCTCTTACTTCTCTGTCTGTCGATTACAACTATGTCTGCTCTCTTAGTGGAACCTTCGTTTGAAATGCAATGAATCTCTTCATGCACTTCAAACTTGTTGCACTCTCTGAAGCAGTTGCAACTCTATTATGGCGGTTTATCCTTAAAAGTTCTCCCTTTCTACAGAAGCTAAGCACATGTGGTAGGGTTTCAATCTCATTGAACATGCAGCAATGGTTTACTTGACTTATGCCTGGGACACTTCTCACAGCCACTAAGCTAGCATTCATTTTTATTGCATTTGTTCACTGCGAGCAAGAAAGACCTTTCTCGGTAGAAATCCATGAGTGTCTCAGAGAAAAGAGACACTTCCTGATCCTTGCAGGGAAGCTGTTTCCACTTCTTGTACTGGTGTTCTCACAAACCTTAATACCCATCGCCCACTGAGGTGTCTAGCTACTTGATGTGGAAATGGAGAAAATTGTGTATTGTGGTGTTAGCAAAATGGTTTAAATATTAAACAAAAATGTATTTTATGCTATATACAGGAAATATATATATTGTAACGTTTTATTTAACTCACAACAATGGATTTTATTCTTCCAACAATAATTCTTTTCTACAATTCGCCTTAACAATTGGATTTTCACTCAACACAGTATTCGTTATAGCACTCCACCGACGACAATGACAATTTACTTGGACTAGTACGAACAACAATGAACTGTTAATCTTAACTAATATTTACAAAGCACTATTTACAAATCAGAACTATCAGTTCTCCGTTCACAGTTCTTCTAGCTCAGTCACTCGAGTCCACAGTATCTCGAACCACAGACCTTCAGAGACAGTACTCGAACTCAGGTCCCTCCAACTGCGGTCCACTGAACTCGAACTCAGGCCTTTGGATGCTGATACAGTTGCGGACGCACACTCGAGTCGAACTCCGGTACACAAGACTGGCTTGCTTGCTCTGGCTTTCTCACTGACTGGCTGACTAATCAACTGAAAAACTGCTCGAGTTTGCTGGCGTTTCTTCTTTTATAGCGAAATCATAATTGCGAGAAATTTCTACAGGTGTGCAGAGAATTATCTGGATATCTCCACTTCGATGGACTTCTGGAAGAGTCGGGAGAGTCCGTCCCCCCCTACTCCGTACGCAGCAGTTGCGCGGGCACTCTCTCTCCACGTTGGCCCTTTCCCCTCTCCGCCGCGCGCCATCCCTCAGTGCCTCGTGAAGCCCGCGCGATATGCTCTCTCGCGGGACGCTGGTCGTGAGTTCGAATCTCACGTCGCTGTCACATTGCTCCCTCCTTAGGACTGCTCGTCTCGGGCAGTCCCTTGGTAGGCTGCTAGTCGGTCCAACGTTTGGGGTCCTCCGGCTGCTCCCTCCTTATGGTGGCGCCACCCCATCCTTGGCTTGGCTGGGCAGCGATACTCGTTCTGCGTGGGCGCCATCTTGCTTTTCCCCTTGGCCCTCCAAGGAGAGCTCGCTGGCCACGGGTTGGTCCTCGGCGTCCATCATCCCGACCAAGACGGAGTATACAGCGCCGGACGTCCACCGTCGCATCGAGTAACCACATGGCGTCGAGTCCCAGGACGACGTCCTGGGTGATGTTGGCGACGAACACCCACATCTCCAGTTTCCTCTTCCCCAAGGTCAGGTCCAGGAAGACCTCTCTCTGGATGGGCAAGCTCTCGCCTGAAGCAGTCCGTAGCTCGTATTGGCGCAGCGGCGTCCTCCCAGGTAGGCCACGCACGACGTCTGGTCTGGCGATAGTGAGCATCGCCCCGGTGTCCACCAGTACTCTGCATGGACGGCCTTTTATCCGTCCTTCAGCAATCAGCCCATCGTCGCATCTTCTGTCGACCGGTTTCAGGACGAGCCGAGGGGACGGTGATGATGGCGCCGACGTGCTCCTCCTAGCATCGGCCCCCTCTCTCTCCTGACTGTAGCCAGGTCGGTCGCAACTCCTCCGCAAGTGCCCAGGTTCACCGCAGGACCACCAGGTGGGCACCCGTCGTCCCCGTTGCTCAGGCGACTGTTGACTCCTCTCGATGTCTGCCACCTCTCTCTCCGGCCGGTGGCCAGAGTGGTCGCAGTCCCTCCTTAGGTGTCCCGGCCTCCCGCAGGACCAGCAGATGGGCGCCAGTCGTCTCTGCCGCTCCGTTGACTGCTGGCGCTCCTCGACGTCAGCCACCTCTCTCTCCTGCCTGTGGCTGGATTGGTCACAGTCCCTTCTCAAGTGTCCTGGTTTGCCACAGGACCAGCAGGTGGGCACCCGTCGTCTCCGCCGCTCCGTTGACTGCTGCTCGGGTGGCTTCGGTTGGCGCCCCCCAGCATCCGTCGCCGTGACGCTCCTGATCCAGTGCGGTGTTGAGACTCCCGCCGCCGACTTGGCCGCCTCCATCCTGAGGGCCGCCACCAGAGCTGCGTTGATAGTGCGATGCTCTGCCAGGAGTAGCTGTTGTCTTATTTCCGGGTCTCGAACTCTGCTGCCAGTGTAGGCAGCCTCTCCAGCGATGAAGTCAGTAGGCAGGCCCCTGAGGGCCTTATGGGCAAGTTGTTCCACCGCCATCGCGAATTCTTGCAGGGACTCGCCTGACAGTTGGACCCTCGTTTTCAATTGGGTCCTGAATGCTGCAGCAAGTTGATGGTCACCATAACGTCCCTCCAAGGCCGCCATAATCTCAGCGGCTGTCCCATCTTTCGGCACGCTGTGAAGAATCTCCGACGCCTGTCCTTGAAGCGTGGTCAACAGCTGGGTAGTCTTCTCCGCTGGCATCCACCCATTATGTGCAGCGGTGGCCTCGAATTGGCGACGGAATATCGCCCAAGACGTCGTACCGTCGAACTTCGGCGTCTTGACGTTGTAATGTCTGGCTGAAGGCGATGGTTCCACAGGGCCACTATATGGAGTCCTCAACTCTGTGGCCGCTTCTTGCATGGCACGTCGAACCTCCTCAGCAACTATCTGTTTATGTTCTCTAGCCTGGCGATCCACCAACGCGAGAATGTGCTTGTTTTCCTCAGCGTGTTTGTCCATCATCTCACTCGTCTTGTCCAGCAACTCGCTCGTCTGCTCTTGACGACGCTCGAGATCGCGGATTTTGCCATCGAAATGGTCTACATCCTTTCTCAACTCGGCTACTGTCTCGTTTATAGTTGTAAAATTCTGGTTTAGTTTATCCAAATCGGCCTTAAGTTCGTCTTTCACAATGGCGGCAATTCCATCTACGTGGGCCGAAACTCTTTCAATTTGCGTAGTGACGTCATCTTTCACTCCGCTTATGTCACTTTTCATCTCTGTTTTCACTTCACTTATATCGTTCTTGACCTCACTGATGTGCCTGTTCATGTCGTTCATGTTATCTTTTACTTCACTAATGTGCATGTTCATTTCTGCTTTCATTTCTGCGATGGCTTGCAGGATCTGCTGTAGGTTCTCCATTGTCGATAATATCCCACTTCTGACACCAATGTAAATTTAATTCAACTCAACAATGGAATTTTATTCTTCCAACAATAATTCTTTTCTACAATTCGCCTTAAACGCTCTCATCAACAATTGGATTTTCACTCAACACAGTATTCGTTATAGCACTCCACCGACGACAATGACAATTTACTTGGACTAGTACGAACAACAATGAACTGTTAATCTTAACTAATATTTACAAAGCACTATTTACAAATCAGAACTATCAGTTCTCCGTTCACAGTTCTTCTAGCTCAGTAACTCGAGTTCACAGTATCTCGAACCACAGACCTTCAGAGACAGTTCACTGTACTCGAACTCAGGTCCCTCCAACTGCGGTCCACTGAACTCGAACTCAGGCCTTCGGATGCTGATACAGTTGCGGACGCACACTCGAGTCGAACTCCGGTACATAAGACTGGCTTGCTTGCTCCGGCTTTCTCACTGACTGGCTGACTAATCAACTGAAAAACTGCTCGAGTTCGCTGGCGTTTCTTCTTTTATAGCGAAATCATAATTGCGAGAAATTTCTACAGGTGTGCAGAGAATTATCTGGATATTTCCACTTCGACGGACTTCTGGAAGAGTCGGGAGAGTCCGTCCCCCACTACTCCATACGCAGCAGTTGCGCGGGCACTCTCTCTCCACTCTCTCGCTGCGTTGGCCCTTTCCCCTCTCTGCCGCGCGCCGTCCCTCAGTGCCTCGTGAAGCCCGCGCGATATGATCTCTCGCGGGATGCTGGTCGTGAGTTCGAATCTCACGTCGCTGTCACAATATTTATGCGACCTGACATATTCAATCAAAATATCGTCCCTCATATTATGTAATTTTAAATTAATATTATTTTACTTAATATTTCAGTGGCAATATGGACACATTTACAATGAAAGAGGTAAAAACAAAAGATCGTCGCCACGCTTCTGATTCATGATTGGATGACATTCAACTTGTGTTTCTTCGCATTTGTGGAAACTAGACCTTGATAATATTGAATCAGGCCCGTCTTGCATTCTTTCACTCTACCGTTGACTGTAATCAGATACATGGAGCTTGTATTTGTCAAACTTCAAGAAATTCACCGTAACAAAATGTAAAGAAAACAAATGATTGTAATCCCAGTCTAATAAGATTCATCTGAAAAACATGAGTAATTTATGTTCATACCTGTTATAAGAAAAAGTGAGAAAATTCTGGTAATCTCAGAAAACAATAGACATTGAATTATAGACTATTTGCAAATTATATTACTTATTTGGTAAATTTCGCCAAAGTGGTAAATAATAATTATAGCTGCTGCAAGTGTTTTTGTAAAAGCTAGTTTTTTCCCTGGACCAATAACACAATGCCAAAGCAGCCATAAAACCGCTTTGGCGAAGATTTACATTATTATTTATTATATGTCATTCTTTACTGTGCTCTAATGGATAATGTTTGAATTAGCACCACTAACTTCCGTTTCGGATCAGCATGCTCATACTATGTCAGATTAGTCTGGTGTTATGGAGCTGCCCCAAAAAATATTACCAGGATTCTCGATATTGTAGGTACTACTGCCTACATGATACACGGATGATATGTCCACATCTTTACGTCCACAGACAAAATGTCCATTTTTTAATGTCCAGTTTCTTCTGTCCTTTACATTAAAGTCCATTAATTTATAGGTCCAGTATTTAAAGTCCACTGTAGTTGTGTCCATAGATGGTTTGTCCATAATTTAAAAGATCCACAAATCTGAAGTAATAACCAATTTAAAAAATCATCAATCTGCTTTTAATATGATGGAAATAATAGTCAACCAGATGTACATTATTTTAGAATTTTAATATTACATAATAACTATAATTATAACATATGTTTATTCAATTATAAAAATAACAATAATTTGCTTCATTATCGTTTTCATCACAAGAAATTTCTTCTGCATACAGTTTCAACTGATAACTAATGCCTCTAAGATGTCTGTCAACATCACTGTTTTCTCTATATACATGGTAATTCCGCACCATTTCCTCAATGTGTCTTGAATTTAAAACATAGGACTTCTTTATGGGATGATGTATTGCCATGTGACCTGCCATTAATTTAATTGATTTATTAATAACTAATTGTCATTTTGGTCCTTCTGCAAGTTTTCGATAAACTTCCATATGTTAGCATGGTGAGTTACTATACATTTTTTAAATTTGGAGTGCCATCCTTCTATTGTATTAATTGTCCTTTGAGTTCCATTCAAGACTAGGTTATAAACATTCCAGACATGCGGAGGAAAGCAAGGCGGCACCTCTCGTCTTCTACATCTGGCAGGTATTCCTCTTATGAAGGTCCTTTCTATAATAATGATAAATCTAATTCTGATTCCTCTACACCATCACATCTAGTGATGTAAGATGTATTATGGACATTATAATTAAATGACAGTAAAAGTCATTGTATATAATGTAGGCCTATATGAACAAAATTTATTGTGGACATATTTGTTTGTGGATTAGGTCTACATGTCTATGGACGTTATGTTCAGTGGACAAAACATTTGTGGACATAACGTGATTATGGAAATTTTTGTCTTTGGACTTGCTGAAAAATGGACACAACTGTAGTGGACTAGTCATCCAACACCATAACACAAATGAAGAGTTCGTTAGATGCAGTGAGGCTGGAGTCTCTATAAACGCAGCTTCACGTACCTTATCACATAGTGTCCAGGCTTCATCAGTCTTCTGGAAGATGCACTGAGTTTTCGAAACAGCAACATCAGGGATATTGTATGATACATGTTTAGCACGTCCGAGCGAAAACTGAAAAACATCAAAAGCACTATATTATGAAGACAGATCCCTATATTGAAAGGGGTAAATCTGAATATATGTTGCTTCTGTTATTTTAAGAGGGTGAAACTAACGCTGAGATAGTTCCAGTGATTTCGAAGTTAAAAATTGTTGAATTTATAAGGGATTTTTTTTTTTTTGTGGAGATGCAGTTGATCGCATATGTAAGGCATAATAAAAGCCTAAACTAACCAAACCTAACCTGTCACAGATTCATGTAAGGTGTAAAAGCGGAGTACGAAGGGAACTATCTCAGTGTTAGTTTAGCCTAATAAACAGATAGGTATCTTCAATTGTTCATAGTTACGTAACACATCTCACAATTTTATAAGACTGTAATTAGAGGCTGCTGGAAGAGAGATAAGTATTTCTGTGCTATTGCGTTACCACACTAAGATACGAATGTATTTACATAGTTGGCCTCTAGTCGAGTTAAATGTGTCGTAAAAAAAAAGAACAAATAGAAATTATGTAGATAGGAAGAGGACGAGGTATGTGACAAGGTTAGTGGGTGAGTTGAGGGAATATATAACTAGTCTACTAACCTTGTCACATACCTCGCCTCATGTCACTTAACTATCCTCTGAACTAACCCACTAGCCTTGTCATAAACCTTGGCCACTTGGGGGATAGTTAAGTGACATGAGGTCGAGTTATATGACTAGTTTAGTTGAGGGGATAGTTAAAGTGGCATGAGGCGAGGTATGTGACAAGGTTAGTAGGCTAGGCTAGTTACTATTATATCTCCTTAACTAACCCACTAAATCTTGTCATATACCTCAGCCGCATGGCCGTTCTTAACTACATATTTACAGAAAAATGTACTACAGACGCCAATTCAACATCCAAATAAGAAATCCTCCTACGCAACATGTGGCAATTTCTGGACTTCGGTGGACAGAGAAAAATATCCCATTGTCCTTAGTGTTGCTCTGAAAATGTACTCGTGTTTTGGTTCAACATATCTTTGTGAAGTTGCACTTTCATCTATGATCATCAAAAACAATACAGATCCTGCCTGACAGACTCACACCTGGATGACATGTTAAGAACAGCCTATTCCAGCTACACACCAGATTTTCCTCAACTTGCAGCGAGCACGCAGTGTCAGATTTCACACTAATTATGTAGTAAACATAATTTCATATATCTGTTCTGTTATTATTATTATTATTATTAGTGAATGTTACTTATGTCCCACCCACTATAGGAGTCACAGGCCAGTTTTACAGTAATCCTAAACATCTTGACGTGATAATAAAAACCTAACCTAAGTGCGTCGGTGTCTATTCCAAAATCGGCGGAAGTCGCTCAACGCTCCTTTAACCAATACTCGTTCAGTGGGCGGTGGATACTCTACATTGACATTATTATTATTGGTAGCAGTAATGTCAAAATAATGGGATCGTAACCTGGCGCCCGCACACCCCTACTTTTATAGTTATCATTCAAATGTGCCAGAGTACAAACGAACGTTGGACAGGCCTACCATAAAGCAATTTAAGTTAAATTTAGTGTCGGTACATTTTATATGGCGATATTTACTAGAGACAACCGAAATTAATTTTACACTGTCACAAACATTTTTTGCGTGATTTACACAGCTTACCTAGCTATATTAACTGTCGAGCAAATAAACTGGTAATCATTTACTTTAGTAATACCGTAGTTGAGGACCTAACTGGTGCACCATTCATATAGTGCTGTGGTTCTCAAAATGTACTAATCCCTGGAGATCCGCGGGCGCGCTTCCGTACAGGGGCAGAGGCGCTTCTTCTAAGGTTAGAGCCCAGTTTAGATTTGTGTTAATCGAAAATTACGGACTAGAAAATATTGAGACTAGGACGCATGTTTATACGACACTTTTTTCGATTAATAAACACACACACCTAAACTAGGCTCTAACCTTAAGAGAACTGTCACTGCCCCTGTACGGAAGAGCGCCAGGATTCATTTACGTTAAGAAAATTGTGTGACAAAACACATATTTATTACCAAGAAATATGCTAAAAAAAAACCAACTTACTTCTGAATGTACTAGGTCAATTTTTGATTCGTCACCAAGATTAGAAATTAATATTGCTGGCTCACATACTTCACGATCCTCAGGTGTTACAAGTGTTCTTCTTAATTGTGTTTGTGCAATTTTTGCTGTAGACGCATGAGATGTAGCTTCGTTCATTTCTGTCATTTTTGAGAGTTTAAGATGAAGTATATGAAAGCCCATTACAAACAAAAATTCACCTATAAATTGGCATCTTATTATCCACCATACAACTTCAGTCAGTAATTACAGACAAACATTTAAGAATTGCTTTTAAAGAATACTACATATGATATACATAACTAATGACACTGTAATGTTGCCAGAAAAATCATCAATCAAATATGTAAATTGTATCACAACACAAAGAATTTATCATTTCTTTAGGTTCGAAACTCTTTTAGTATTCTGGCGCAATGTTGCCCGAACAAACAAAAACATGTTTAACGACAAATCAATGGTCGCCAACCTATGTAATAAAAATATACTCAGTAAATGTATATTATTTATCGTCATTTATATATGTATTCTACAACATGCTTTCAATAACAAGCATTTTATCACAAACTTATTAATAGGCATTTTAGTAATATATTTTTCGGGTGGTCAAAAATGTATTACCTTTGGTTAAACGAGCGTTGAGCGACTTGGTACGTTAAGTCTGTTGGTATATATGATTCAAATGGACATGCCCACTTGATGTGGTTGATGTAGAGCGCTAAAATTTAAACGGTTTAAGAGTACGCCACCGCTGTGGAGTAACGGTTAGTGCGTCTATTCGAAATCAAAGACTGGTCTTAGATACTGATTTGAAATTCCTTTTACTAGCTAAAACTAGAACACGGAAGAGGTGGCAGCACTTTGAGAATACTCAAGCAAAAAGGGCCTTTTATAGATATCAAAGAGCAATTCGAAGAAGACGTCAAGCATATATTACGAAATCATTTGAAGATAAAATTCACGAAGCGAGTTCAAATAGTAAAGATTTCTGGTCTCTTACAAAACATTTAGCCTATTACACAAAAATTTCACAAACAAAAACACTCCTATCCAAGACCTCAATGGATCCACAGAAGAAGTTAAAATTTTAGCTGAATCTTTACAGGCGCGATTTCAGCAACATCTTGAACCATCAGATCCAGTTTTTACAAGAGAAACCATCTTAAAAGTTAATAACATTCTTACATTGCCTCTTTCTGAATCAATAACTTTTGTCATCCTGAAAGAGGTACTTCACACAATTGAGAATCTTCCAGCCAACAAAGCACCAGGACCTGATAAAATTACTTAGCCATGAAAATGCCTAGAAGAGCCATCACACTTACTTACAAATGGCATTTTTAGGAACCCGGAGGTTCATTGCCGCCCTCACATAAGCCCAGCATTGGTCCCTATCCTGTGAAATATTAATCCAGTCTCTATCAACATATCCCACCTCCTTCAAATTCATTTTAATATTTTCTTCCCATCTATGTCTCGGCATCCCCGAACGTCTATTTCCCTCCGGCCTCCCAACTAGCACTCTGTATGTATTTCTGAATTCGCCCATACGTGCTACATGCCCTGCCCATCTCAAACGTCTGGATTTAATGTTTCTAATTATGTCAGGTGAAGAATACAATGCGTGCAGTTCTGCATTGTGTAACTTTCTCCATTCTCCTGTAATTTCATCTCTCTTAGACCCAAATATTTTCCTAAGAACTTTATTCTCAAAAACTCTTAATCTCTGTTCCTCTCTTAAAGTGAGAGTCCAAGTTTCACAACTATACAAAATGACCAGTATATACTGTACCTGTTTTATAAATTCTAACTTTCAGATTTTTTGACAGCAGACTAGATGACAAAAGCTTCTCAACCGAATAATAACACGCATTTTCCATATTTATTCTGCACCTAACAAAAATTTATAATGCATGTCTTGCACACTTCTACTTCCCCCACTGCTTGGAAAGTTGCAAATATGGTCTTAATCCCAAAACCACGAAAGAATCAAATTTTTGCAAATAGTTATCGGCCAATAAGCTTAATGAACTTCTTGGGAAAAATCTTAGAAAGACTCTTTCTCACTCGACTTCAATCAATAATAAATTCACCTGATCAGATTCATCATGAACAATTCAGGTTCAAATCTCATCACCAGAGACAGGAACTTTGGCAGAATGCCTTTTAAAATGTGTTAAAACTATCTTAATTTTGAAGGTAAATCTATACGAATTATACCTTTGTGATTGAAATGTCACAGTTTTATGTTGCCCTTTTCTGCCTTTTTAAATATAAATGCCTAATTTACAAAATAAATGCTTTTTTTGCCTTTATCTGATTATTTATCTATTATCATTATTGAAAATTGCCTACAGATATATTTTAATTTATTTCTTTAACTGCTACAATGAAAGTGACTTCACCGAATGTATATTATTGTCTTTCAGTCAGTTCATATTCTCTTTGCAACAATGAGTGCTGCTGTGCAAAAATGTATAACAGTAAGCATTTTAATTATTGCTTGTATTTATTTGACAAGGTAACAATAAGTGCGGGTCTAACGTTATTTTTCTTTCAGTTTTCAATGCAACGTTGTTGTAGCTAGCTAAATGTTTCATATCGCAACATATCAGTACACCAAACACAAAAATGCACTTTCCAAAGCTAATGGGAAGAAGATTTCTTTGCTTCCAACAGTAATTGCAACATCCGAGTCGAAAATCTCAATTTGCATTCTACTTTTGTAAAGTTTTTCTTGCTGCCGAAATCCCTTTGTGGAATGTGCAAGGTTGTGGGTCCAGTACAAGGTTTTTGTAATTGCCTTTTATTCCGTATTTTAGGTATTTATAATGCCTTTTTTCCTGCCTATTTTAGCTATTTATGATGCCTTTTGCCTGCCTATTTTAATGATTCATAATGCCTAAACTTCCGGTCTCTGCTCATCACAGTACCAAGGAGGCTCTCTTTTGGCTCACTTCCTTTATCCAGTCCGGCTTCATTCATAAAAAGCACACTGTTGCATATTTTATCTTTTTTGGATATTGAACAAGCATTTGATACCGTTTGGCATCAAGGTCTAATTTTGAAGCTCTACACTTTCAAGATTCCTCTACAGTTTCTACACTTCATTCATAGTTATTTACAACATCGCACTTTCGGTATTAAAAGCAACAATACAACTTCACTCTTTGACCCCTTAACGGGAGGAGTGCTTCAAGGTTCTGTCATAGCTCCGATTCTATATTCGTTATACATTCAAGATATACCAAAGACCTCAAGAAGATCAATTGGATTGTATGCTGATGACACTGTCATTCATACAAGACAAAGATATTAATACAAAGAACTGAAAATGCAAAATACCTGGGTATACATTTCGACAATAAGCTCACATGGAGAAATCACATTGAACAGATCAGCACAAAGACAACAAATCGTTTTTTAAAATTACTAAAAAGACTGGCAGGAACGAAATGGGGTAGCTCAAGGAGTACACTCAACACAACCTACAACACATACATAAAGCCTATCTTAACGTACTGTGGTGAAGCACTAATAACCTCATCAACCACAAATAAACAGATATTAGAACGCACTCAAAAACCAAGCTTTACGTCTCATCACTGGTGCAATCAAAACTACTCCAACTGAAGCCATGCAAATAATCACATCTAATAAACCAGTTGTAACAGACCTTGAAATACAAGCCCTTTTAATCTATGAAAAATTAAGAAGGCTTCCAAATTGGGATAAATGGAGTAAATACAAAGATTCTAAATTTACATTGAGGACCCAAAACGGATACATACAAGAGGTAGAAAAGCTTAAACAAAATCTAGAAATACCAAGTGAAAAGGAAAACTTGCTGTCTCGATATAATCCACTTAATAACTTCAAAGTAGATTGCTGCCTTGATCTTGATGAAGTCTTCAACAAAAAAGATATAAATCCAGAAATAGCAAAAGCCATTGCCCTACAAACAATTAATAGAAAATATCCACAGAAGGACTGGTTGTACATTTAAACTGATAGATCTCTCATGGATCAAAATGAAGGAGCTGGAGCAGGAGCTACTTGCCAATACTTTTCTCTTTATAAAAATGTGGGCAGTACACAACAAATTTTGATGGCGAAGTTGAATCCATTTATACATCACTTCAAAATGTATTTGTTTGGCTAAACCAATGCAAAAACATAGTCATCCTGTCTGACTCCAAAGCTGCAATCCAGTCCATCAGCTCAACTACATCCCCTAAAATGGAAAAAGTAAAAGAAATTCATTGTATGGTAAAACAAATTCAAATGCTAAATAAAAAAGTGGCCTTCCAATGGATCCCGGCCCACTGCGGACTGAACGGTAACGAGAAAGCAGATATGTTAGCAAAGAAAGGAACTTATATCAACTTAAAACAAATTTCAAGTTCCCATATGAATCAATAAAGCGAGTCATAAAAAGAATAAGTTACAGCGAACAGGCAAAACATCAAAATTCAAAATGGAAAGAATCATTCAAAGAAGATCCAAAACTAATTCCTGATCTACATAGAAAATCTGCCGTGTCCATGTTTAGATTGATTACTGGTCATGATTGCCTCAGTAAACACCTCCATCGTATTGGAGTACTGAATTCACCTAAATGCTTACTGTGCACCAGAGAAGAGGACATGGAGATGGAGCACCTGGCTAATTGTGAAACTCTTAGGACATTTGTGGACCTTCCATCAAAATAATGGGAAGCAAGAAGGATGATGACTTCATTGTTAAATCCAGAGCATTAGATACACACACATACTTACTTACTTACTTACAAATGGCTTTTAAGGAACCCGAAGGTTCATTGCCGCCCTCACATAAGCCCGCCAGCGGTCCCTATCCTGTGCAAGATTAATCCAGTCTCTATCATCATACCCCACCTCCCTCAAATCCATTTTAATATTATCCTCCCATCTACGTCTCGGCCTCCCTAAAGGTCTTTTTCCCTCCGGTCTCCCAACTAACATTCTATATGCATTTCTGGATTCGCCCATACGTGCTACATGCCCTGCCCATCTCAAACGTCTGGATTTAATGTTCCTAATTATGTCAGGTGAAGAATACAATGCGTGCAGTTCTGTGTTGTGTAACTTTCTCCATTCTTCTGTAACTTCATCCCGCTTAGCCCCAAATATTTTCCTAAGCACCTTATTCTCAAACACCCTGAACCTATGTTCCTCTCTCAGAGTAAGAGTCCAAGTTTCACAACCATACAGAAGAACCGGTAATATAACTGTTTTATAAATTCTAACTTTCAGATTTTTGGACAGCAGACTGGATGATAAGAGCTTCTCAACCGAATAATAACACGCATTTCCCATATTTATTCTGCGTTTAATTTCCTCCCGAGTGTCATTTATATTTGTTACTGTTGCTCCAAGATATTTGAATTTTTCCACCTCTTCGAAGGATAAATCTCCAATTTTTATATTTCCATTTCGTACAATATTCTGGTCACGAGACATAATCATATACTTTGTCTTTTCGGGATTTACTTCCAAACCGATCGCTCTACTTGCTTCAAATAAAATTTCCGTGTTTTCCCTAATCGTTTGTGTATTTTCTCCTAACATATTCACGTCATCCGCATAGACAAGAAGCTGATGTAACCCGTTCAATTCCAAACCCTGCCTGTTATCCTGAACTTTCCTAATGGCATATTCAAGCGCAAAGTTAAAAAGTAAAGGTGATAGTGCATCTCCCTGCTTTAGCCCGCAGTGAATTGGAAAAGCATCAGATAGAAACTGACCTATACGGACTCTGCTGTATGTTTCACTGAGACACATTTTAATTAATCGAACTAATTTCTTGGGAATACCAAATTCAATAAGAATATCATATAATACTTCCCTCTTAACCGAGTCATATGCCTTTTTGAAATCTATGAATAACTGATGTACTGTACCCTTATACTCCCATTTTTTCTCCATTATCTGTCGAATACAAAAAATCTGATCAATAGTCGATCTATTACGCCGAAAACCGCACTGATGATCCCCAATAATTTCATCTACGTACGGAGTTAATCTTCTCAAAAGAATATTGGACAAAATTTTGTACGACGTCAACAAAAGTGATATTCCTCGAAAGTTACCACAGTTGGTTTTGTCCCCCTTTTTAAAAATAGGTACAATTATGGACTCCTTCCATTGTTCTGGTACAATTTCCCTTTCCCAAATAGCAGAGATACACACACATACACACACATATTAATACTGCCTGTCAAAGAATTCAGAGAAGTTTATATTATCTCACTAAGTGGAAAATAAAAATAAATGGTGAAAAATCCCATTTTGTTGTCTTCACTAAACGCTTCCCCCCATGTTTTAACAAACCTCAGTATTCAAAATCAGACTATTCCATTCAATACATCAACTAATATCTTGGGGTCATACTGGACAATCATCTCACTTTCAGACATCATATTCAAGCTGAGGGATGTCTTTTCAATGGTTTATGACACTATATCCATTATACAAAAGCAGTTTGCCAATGAACGCAAAATTACTGTTATACACATCTCTGATTCGTTCCTATATGCTTTATGCTTGTCAAATTTTGGCACAAAGTCACATAATATGGTATCTGAAGAAACTAGATGGCATTTAACGATCAGTTTGACGAACCATTACAGGACTACCTTATTAAAAACGCACAACTTTATAAAGATTTGAATACCGGTATCAGCTTATTTAGTGACCTTATGAAGTTAAAGAGTTCAGCTTTTCTCCATTCCTCATGATCTCACATCAATCCACTGATAAGAGAACTCTTTCCTAATACTTGATTTTTTATTTTATTTCCCATGTCTACTGCTCATATTTCATTTTGTTCAAGTTGCTAATCTCTGTCTTTGATGGAGTTCTTGTCTTATTGCTCACTTTTGATATAAATTTGCGCCATTTTTCTTTCTTCTGTTATTCTCATTGTAAATAGGCATGGGTCCTTGTGACCTGGTACTTATATAACAGCGCATCTGGTCGTGATATGAACGGGCACGGGTTCAAATCCTGGTTGGGACATCTTGCCTGTTTGAGGTTTTCTTCCAGGGTTTTCCCTCAGCCAACTGAAACAGAATTGCTGGGTAACTTCCAGTGTTGGGCCTCGGACTCATTTCTCCATCATTAATTCACATACCATCATCATTCATACAACAGCCCAGGTTAAGTTCATGGTGCAGTGTGCTGTACTTGTACAAGAGTGCAGCCATTCGATAAAAAGAGAACACATGTGATTTTTAAAACTTCTACAACTTTCATCCAAAATTTATTCATTTTAAACTACATAAACATGCATACAATACTATCATCTGTACAAAATTTGGTGCCATTAGGGTTAATAGTTTTAAAATTATATTTTTGAATTGTATATTTTATATCAACATCACTAAAAATTATACATTTTATATTGACGTCACTAAAAAGGCTTCTTGCGATAAAGTTTTAAAAATTTTTAGTTCATATTGGCACAGAAGCTTGAAAATAATCATGGGAATATAAATTAATTAGCTTTCTGAGCTGTCTAAATAGAGTCTCGCAATAAATTTTTAAGTGGATTTTCTTAATTTTTCACCGTTATTTCACCATTTGTGTCCCCTTAAACAACAGTATTTAAATTTGAAAGTTTAATTTCGGATAATTAGCATAGCTGCATAGTTGTTAGGCTAACCTTACTTTTACTATTACTAATAAGTATTACCAGAACAAATAGATTCATTCTGATATTACTGAAGAGCAGAGGGGGGGAGGAGGGATTTGGTCCACCCATAAGCCCCTCCTTTCCCAACATGGAAATGAATATTATGTGAATTATTATATGTTGTTCATTATGAAATAGTAGTAATTGCTTAAAATAATGCGTAATAATGACTCCATAATGAACTTTTGATGAGTGGGTCTCAATTAGGGGCTTCTGATTCAATATAACATAAAGAACGTTAAAATTAAGGCATTTCATCAGTTTTTATCGTCTCTCTGCCCGTTGAGCTGTTTATTATTGCGGGAAAATGCGCGAAGGCACGCGCACACACTCCCTCTCTCCCACCATTGTACTAACTTCACATCAATAAAAGTATATTGAGAAAGGATTAATTCCTATTATGTCATTACTAGGGAGCGGATTTTTATGTGCTAAAAATTTTAAATATATTTATTTTTTATGTACTAAAAAGTACGAAAATATTTGCTAAAAATAAATTTTTTTTTTAATATGACAAAAATACCTTACTTAGCTTGAAAAAAAAAGTTATAGGTGCTCACCAACCACACTTGAGTGCTAGTAGTTGGCCGAGAATTGAAGTGAACAACAAAGGTCATCTCCAAATTCTCCATCACAAATGCATGCCGATTATGTCTGAACAACGACTCATACTATGAAAACGATCTTTCCACATCACAGGATGTCAGACATGCATATTTAAAGAGAAGAATGTCACGAACACATACACCATCAATTTCACCTACAGGCGCATCCTCCAATACTTGAGCAACTTTACACATTTTTTTATATCCACTGTTTTTCCCAAATACATTCTTGAATTTGTCCCTTAGTAATTTTGCTTCTGAACCTGGTAGCGATTCTAGTTTAATTTCCACGGCAAGCACCTCCCTGTTTCAGACAACAGGTTTCTGGATGTTTCGAGTTTTTTTATGGTGTCACACAAAAAGCTTAAATTTGCTAATAGGAAAGCCAAATCGTTTTTTAAATAACCATGTTTCAGTATACCTGTCTTGAAGGATATCAATTGACGAAGCCCAATAACAGGGAATCACAACAACATTGCCTTACATGACATGAGCAAGAGGCGAGAGATTTGTTTAAATTAAATAATGTTCATACCCGAGCTCTTATCTGTTGTGTTTCACAAACAAAGCGTGGAATGAAATCATCTTCAGCAACAGTAAACATTCCTAATTATGTGTTGCAAGATCTCTCCTCCTTGCCCATGTTAATTTATCCCCTAATAATAACATTGATATGCTGCCTAGCAGGTCTCAGAACTTGAGGCAATACTATTACAAAAATGGATCACAGATACACCACAAAGCGCTTAGAAACACGAAGCAACCAAGAATCCTTAAAAAAAAAAAAAAAAAAAAAAAAAAAAAAAAAAAAAAAAAAAAAAAAGCTAACATACTTCTGAGTGATATAATTGATTTAGTTTTAAAATATTTAAAAGTTCTTGTAAAAAAATTATTTAAGTAAAAAAACTCCAAGATTTATGTGTTTGTGATAGATTTCCTAAAATATGTATTTACATAATTTTTTTGTAAAAATATGTGTTTTTATGTGAAATAAAATTCGGGTTTTAAACTTGAAACTTCATGTTCGGAATTTTTAACTGTGTTAATTGTGTTTTATCACACGCAAAAATAATATTTAATTACACAGGAATCCGCTCCTTAGTCATTAGTTACTTACAAATACTTTGAAGGAACCTGCAGATTCATTGCCGCCCTCACATTAGCCCGCCATTGGTCTCTATCTTGTGCAAGATTAATCCAGTCTCTATCATCATATCCCACCTCCCTCAAATCCATTTTAATATTATCCTCCCATCTACGTCTCGGTCTCCCCATAGGTCTTTTTCCCTCAGGCCTCCCAACTAACACTATATGCACTTCTGGATTCGCCCAAACGTGCTACATGCCCTGCCCATCTCAAACGTCTGGATGTAATGTTCTAATTATGTCAGATGAAGAATACAATGCATGCAGTTCTGCATTGTACAACTTTCTCCATTCTCCTGTAACTTCATCCCTCTTAGCTCCAAATATTTTACTAAGCACCTTATTCTCAAATACCCTTAATCTCTGTTCCTCTCTCAATGTGAGAGTCCAAGTTTCACAACCTTACAGAAAAACCAGTAATATACCCATTTTATAAATTCTAACTTTCAGATTTTTTTGACGGGAGACTAGATGACAAAAGCTTCTCAACCGAATAATAACAGACATTTCCCATATTTATTCTGCGTTTAATTTCCTCCCGAGTGTCATTTATATTTGTTACTGTTGCTCCAAGATATTTGAATTTTTCTACCTCTTCAAAGGATAAATCTCCAATTTTTATATTTTCATTTCGTACAATATTCTGGACACGAGCCATAACCATATATTTCGTCTTTTCGGGATTTACTTTCAAACCTATCGCTTTACTTGCTTCAAGTAAAATTTCCGTGTTTTCCCTAATTGTTTGTGGATTTTCTCCTAACAAATTCACGTCATCTGCATAGACAAGAAGCTGATGTAACCTGTTCAATTCCAAACTCTCTGTGTTACCCTAAACTTTTCTAATGGCATATTCTAGAGTAAAGTTAAAAAGTGAAAGATGATAGTGCATCTCCTTGCTTTAGCCCACATTGAATTGGAAAATCATCAGATAGAAACTGACCTATACAGACTCTGCTGTAAGTTTCACTGAGACGTATTTTAATTAATCAAACTAGCTTCTTGGAAATACCAAATTCAATAAGAATATTATATAAAACTTCTCTCTTAACCGAGTCATATGCCTTTTTGAAGTCTATGAATAACTGATGTACTGCACCCTTATACTCCCATTTTTTTCCCATATCTGTCGAATACAAAAAATCTGATGAAGAGTCGATCTATTACGCCTAAAACCACACTGATGATCCCCAATAATTTCACCTATATATGGAGTTAATCTTCTCAAAAGAATATTGGATAAAATTTTGTACGATGTCAACAAACGTGATATTCTTCGAAAGTTATTACAGTTAGTCTTGTCCCCCTTCTTAAAAATAGGTACAATTATGGACTCCTTCCATTGTTCTGGTAGAATTTTCTTTTCCCAAAATAGCAAGTACAAGCTTATAAATTTCACTAGGTAATGCACTTCCACCCTCTTGTATCAATTCTGCTGGATTTTGATCGATACCTGGAGACTTGTATTTTTTTAGATTTTCTATCACAATTTCGACTTCAGAAAGTGTGGGTTCGGGTATAAATGGCTCAGCAGTTTGTATTTGAATTTCGTCCCGATCATTTCTATTTGGCCTATGTATTGCATTTAGTAGTTGCTCAAAATAGTTTTTCCATCTGTTTAGGATTGAATGAGAGTCTGCAAGCAAGTCACCATTCTCATCCTTGATCTTGTTTACCCTTGCCTGATATCCTCCTTAAATTCCTTTATATCCCTATATAAATCTCGAATATTTTTATTCTTACTATTTGTTTCTATCTCATTCAGTTTTTTCTTCAAATAATCTCTCTTTTTATTCCTAAGTGTACGATGTGCTTCCAGTCTTTTATTGAAATAATTATCTCTATTCGCCTCAACTGGATCCTGTAAGAATTTCAATTTTGCCTGTTTCCTTCTTTCTACTCCAATGGAACAATCTTCATCAAACCATGGCTTCTTTTTCTTAATTTCGTAATAACCTATGCTCTGTTCAGCTGCAATTCTGATATTTTCTCACACACTATTAACATCTAACTCTTTGTCAACTTCGTTGGAACTTCCTAAAGTGGCAAACCTATTTGAAATTTCGACCTGATAATGTTGCTTAGTTTCCTCGTCCTTTAATTTCAGAATACTGACTTCTTGCTCTACTTGCTTGGCTACTGACAGTCTTTCTCTTAATTCTCCAATTACCAAATAATGGTCAGAAGTTCGAATGTCTACTATACTAGTATGTCTTCGTTTATTTATCAAGATGTGGGAAAATTCCTTAATGGATACAACTTTGCATAGGTATACAACTTACAAATGGCTTTTAAGGAACCTGGAGGTTCATTGCCGCCCTCACAAAAGCCCACCATTGATCCCTATCCTGAGTAAGATTAATCCAGTCTCTATCATCATATCCCACCTCCCTAAAATTCATTTTAATATTATCCTCCCATATAAGTCTCGGCCTCCAGCCTCCCAAGTAACACTCTATAAGCATTTCTGGATTCGCTCATACTTGCTACATGCCCTGCCCATCTCAAATGTCTGGATTTAATGTTCCTAATTATATTAGGTGGAGAATACAATGCATGCAGTTCTGTGTTGTGTAACTTTCTCCATTCTCCTGTAACTTTATCCCTCTTAGCCCCAAATATTTTACTAAGCACCTTATTCTCAAACACCCATAATCTCTGTTCCTCTCTCAAAGTGAGAGTCCAAGCATGGATGAATATATATTCATCCATGGTCCAAGTTTCACAACCATAAAGAACAGCCAGTAATATGCATAAATACACAACAGAGAAACATATATCAAAACTGAGGACCTGTTATAACTGCAAACTTACTTAACACAACTGGCATAATTATACATACGTTTTAACAGCATTTTTCTTCCAAACTGAAAATCACATCTACTTCCTAAAAATTACCCTTACAGCCAACAACAGCAGTCATACATGCACAATCATTCGGGAAGGCAAGTAACTGACTTGGCCCTTTCCTGCAAAAGAAAAAAAAATTCCATTGCAACATAATCCAGTAACATACGTCGTAATGAACCACAAAATTATCCAAGTATAGCTCATTTACATATAAAATGATATTACATCAAATGTCAAATTCGTAATTTTTGTATCATTCTGTTTCTACAATGATATATCAGTATGATACAGTTAAAAACAGGATACATTATAGTCCCGTTGCTCTAATTTCCGGCAGCCAATCGCGTTGCAGGTCGGCTACATTTAAACGTGTGCGTCATATGATTCGCTTATGAAGACGTTATTAATTTCTTAAGGCTCGATAAATACTTAATATAATCGCCCGCCATTTTGGCTCTTTCATTGGCGTTCGCAGAAAGCACACGAAGATGTTATTTGGCACTCAATTATTTGCTGAATTACAGTGCGTTTGATTTATTATCATAGGAGCTACGACATGATAATGTTTAACGGTGTGGCAAATAGATTCCTCGTATGGTAGCTCGGGAACGAAAGAACAAAAATGGCGAACGGTACTACCTACCTAGACTTTATAGAGCCTTCACTTCCTAAGACGTAAGCAAAGAGGTGGAGTCACGCCGGAAATAACAGCGTCGCGACTATAGTAAAATATTTAAACTTTCACAATAGTAACAGTCATGCCACCCATACACACTGCACCATAAAATTGTAGAAGAAATTGAATCAAGGACAATTGCTCACCACATTCAAAGATAAATCTGGTACATTTCATAACTTTCACCGAAACTTGGTATTTATATGGAGTGGAATTTCTTTGCATGGCATTTAGGTCATGTATGCTTTATGCATATTAAAATACATCGAATGTATATAAAATAATACGAATGAATAATTAAAAAAGACATTTCACAAATGTTTTATTGTAATGAATTCCTCTAATTGTAAGAATTTGAAGAATATATATACAGTGGAACAACTTGTAATGTAGTCTGTTCTATATTCATACAAGAATGTTGTATAATGTTTATGAAATAACTTATACTTCTGTTAAGATAAGAATCAACTTTGTATGGACAATTTCTACAGGAATAGTATTTCAACTGTGTAATGCAATTACAACATGATTTGAAGATGGTACCTTGCAATTACATTGTACTGCGTTGTTAGTCTTTGATTTTAATCGTATGTTGAAATATTCTATTACATTGTACTGTATGTAGTCACTGATTAAGCTGTAACTCTATGTATAAAATATATTACAATCTCAGTATGACAAGACAAGTATTTTATCTTTGTATCGTCATTACTACATAATTTACACTTTCAAACCGATCTCTCAACCAAAATTTGAACTAAAACATTATTATTTACATAATCTTCCATCGACACCACTTACTTACAGTTATTAATTAAACTGTCTTGTACTTTCTCATTATTATTTGAAATAGAAGAAAGGTAAGATAACTGTGGTGACAATTTATCTATTTATTTATTATTATTTTTTTTGCACTTCTTTACAAGTGAAGAAACATTGAAAATTTTTTGTGCTATATATCAGTTCCATCGTCAGGGAAAGCAAAGAAAAAGCAACCTAACTGTTGAAGTCCTTACTACGAGTTATTCTCCAGTACTGGCAATGGATCCAATTGATTGGTTCTTCTTTTCTTGATGATGGAGCCAATGCATAGTTCTGAAACACTAGATGTTTCTGTATCTACAAACCCAAAAACCTCAACACTTCGAAAACCATGAAAGTCTTAAATTATATTTACAGACTGTAACTGTTTAGGCCATATTTTTTAAGAAGAAATATTGCCGCATAGAAAATAATCATACAAAGGAGTCATTTTCAGTGGGCTAGTAATTACCATGCTTGTTTTAGCACCCAAGCTTGCATGTTGTAATCTGGTCAAAGGTGGCGATAAAAATGTTTAATATGGCTTCTTTCAGAAGGGAAGTAAATTCTAAAGATTCCATGTCGTAGATTCACAGCACATCAAAGAAACTTAGTTTACCCAGGCAAAATTATTGGTCTGCTGTTCCTCGTCCCACTATATCCACTTGTTCTGCAGGCCAGAATCTCAGCTGAGATTGCAGATACTGTGGGACAATGAGACTAAGAAAACCTCTGGTGGAAAAGTGAAGAACAAAGAGAAGGCAATGGCATACAAAAGATGTGTAATCAAGGTATGCTAGGTAAGTGCTCTTTATTCAATGTAAATGTAAAGGTATCCCTTTGGTATTGTAATCTGGAAAAATTAAATAAGTTTCAAACTGCCTCTTTCATTAGATTTCCCCTGATTAGATAATATAAGTTACAGAAAACAATTGAATCATCCAATATGGAAATGATATTGTTGTTGTTTAGTCAACTGTCCGAAGAAAGGTCTAAACCCCACAAGTGATATCAACAAGGCATCACTCATGTGGCCAGGAGATTATGAGTTCCTTTCCTCCTCTGATTCAATTATGCAGTATGATATATTGCATTCTTACCACTTGGTTTTGTACATAAAATTCCTGACACATGCATGCATATTCAGTGTATTCCAAAACATATCAGGAGACCTGTTACTCTTGCATTATTCATTCTTTCACTGCTGTATTGTATCTTCTTCCAACCAGTGTTCGAAATATACCAGTATATCCATAAAGTTAGTATAATATTAAATGACCACTATATTGAAGTCTCTGACACTCCTTTATTCAAGAAGCTAGAATACTATTATTAAGAAAGTATTCTGTAATAAAATAAATTAGAATCGATTTTTATATAAGTTATACAGTTCGTAACAGATTAATTTATGGTCTGTCACTATTTCTCTGTACATAGTGGGTGTATTTTCCAACGAAGCAGTCCATGATCCGATTCTTGCCATGAGTGGAGTTTTATCTTCATTCTACAGGGCTTCGTACTTCACCCTTGTCTTGCTTTTAGATATTCAAATAAGGAAAATGTTATCCAGAGAATTGGCGTCTGGAAAGGTTCCCAAAATGCTAGCTGCATTTCCACGTTGGATGGCTATTGCTATTCGTTGCTGTATGTAATTGGTGCAGTGAGGGTCTCCAGTAACAGTCACCAAACTTCTACCAATTTCGGAAACCAGGTCTTTTGCTTCTTTACACCAGGAGCCTATTGTTTCGACAGCAAAGACGATGAAGATGTAATTGTCTACTAGATGTACGTATTTACGACGTTTACTGTGAACAGCAGATTCTGCTGCAGAGCTTGCGATTTTAGAAGTTGATGGCAAGTGGGATGGAGCTAAGGTATCCACATATGTCGTATCCCACATTAGCGATTTCCCTCTACTCCACGGGACCAAGGTTAATCCATCAGGGCGCTTTCCATCCGTGCGACTGATCCCAGTGGGTTCTAAAATAGCAGGGATACCAGAAGATGTTAATGCTCTCTTGATTATGTCGTTAATTGTTGAATGTCTAAAAAAAGTCCCTTACTCTTGACACAGCTCAGAGCATGATGACGAAAGTGTCAACAACTTCCCCACATACACATTTATGTGGTAGGCAGATTTTGCATCATATTAGATTTTAACCACACTTAATAGCTACAATTTTCAACACGTTAAAAGATAAGAAGCAATAGTTTTGGAAAAAAAAACCACACATCTTAAAATCTATTGTTTTGTAGTTACAGTAAAAAAAGAAAACATACAAATTTATTTAAAATAATCGACTGAATTCAATCTAATCTCAGTATGGGATTTCTTTCCTCTCGTTTTCTAGAGACTTGTTCTTATGTCAATACTTTCTGTTAACACAAATATATCTGTCAGTGGCACTCATTGTTAAACATAGATCTAATTAACTGGTTGACTGAAAGGGAATGTGACAAAATCTGACAATTTTGTTAGTCTTAAGAGAGAAAAGAAACAAGTCTGCTTGCTTACCCTGACATTGTTTTCACATCAAGATTAATAATTCAATTTAGCAAACGCAACATCTGACTTCATCTGAAACCAATTGTTTGCTACTTGTTTTGAAGGGAGAGGGAACAGAATTTTAAAACTGAATTATAAAACAGATTCTAACAATAATTAAGTGAAATATAAAATATATTGTAATTTCAGAGTTGATTAATTTATTATGAATGTTATTTTTATTCTAATTTTATTTTTATAGTAAAGAAAGGTTAAAAACAAAATGAACAAATATTGGTATGAATTAAGATAATTCAGTACATGGTGTTATGTTAAGAGATTTAGGGATATTTACCGAAAAATTAGTAAGGCTGGCAATCAAGTTTTATGAAATACAACAGTAGGAAAAATGCAAATTCAACATTAATTTTACTCCTACGATACACTATTGAAGTTCGAATTCAGAAAAACAAAATACGTTAATTCAAGCCCAGTCAATAAATAAATGTGCTGAGCATAATTGTACGACACTGTAAAGTAGGCAGGTCTTTGTGCAAAAAAGTTATATGTTTGTGTGTTTTATACAATTGCATTTTTTTCATTGTACAATCTATTTTTATTTTTACAAAATATACTATAGCTTCTAAATTTCCATTTTAAGCAGTGCTTTTGACATGAATATATTATCTTTCAATTTCGAAACTATTCTGATTTGAACAAAATAATATTTATTTGTTGTCATAAAACACTACAAGTCACTCTCTGTCTTCTATGATCCAACATCTAAGGAACCTAAATAAAGAGCTCATCATTTCAAAATATTTAGATTTAGATCATTAAAGGAAAGGAAAATGGCAAAAGGAGTAAATAAAGAATGCTAATAGATTTAAGATGGTGATGATTGTTATTGTCATTGGTGATTTCAAGGATCTTGTTCTTCCTGACCCTCCTGCATTATAGGAATGGATATACCTAGTCTTCAAATAAATTCCTTCTGACTAACAAGCAGCTAATGTTTCCATTACAGCTTAATTTCCGCTTTGGAAGTCATGTCAGATTTAAGGACTCAAGTCCTTCACATATACTGTGACTGTTGCTTAGTCAACTGACATAGGTTAACTCTCATGACACAATATAAATTTAATGCTCTAAAAGGAAAAGATTCACATGAAAAGCCTAGTTAAAAATACATATTTACCATTGATTTATATTAGCAACGAATACCGGACAGGATACATAAAAAATATTTACATCAAGATACATGAAAATAAGAATATGAATTACATTAATATGAAAAAATGAAGTAGCAAAAAAATCTTCACTGGTACAATAAAATTTGTAGCTCCCTTTTCCTCTTAGACGAATATAAAAGAACACGTTTTTAAAATTACAGAAGATCTTAGGATGTGGTATCTGTAAATACTCATGACGTCATTGTTCTGTTGAATTAATCTAGGATTGCCAGATTTCCGAAATTAAAATACGGGACAATATTTGGAGCTGTATTTCATGTGTGTGTGTGTTGATTTTCGGGAGTATTTGCTTTACATCCATTTTTCACATAGATTAGCCATATGTATGTGCTAAATGTATTTAAACTCAAACAAAATATAAATATAAATAAAGCGAACTGGATGAAAATATGAATATAGTAACAAAACTGACTCAACAACTGGATTTCTCTCACTAACTGCGTTGCTGGTATTCCTGTTTTACAGAAAGTAGCTGTAGAACTCAGAGAACACGATATATTTACATTTACTACACACTGAAGTATAGTCTCCATTGTCGTATAGTATTCAGTCTATTATTCTGTTTTGTGCAGACAAAAGAAAAAAAATCCTCTCAGCTTGATTGTGAGCGAGTATGGGTCAACTGTCAAAATGTTAGTGTGAAAACGTTAAGATCGTAATAGGCCTTATGGCCTAGGACTTGGAAGAAGAAAAAAAAGAACAATAACAACAAGAAGATGATGATGATGGTGACAGTAGTTGCTGACTATTGTTATTGTTGTTATTATTATTATTATTATTATTATTATTATTATCATTATTATTATTATTATTGTCTCCAGAAATGCATATAGTGTTAGTTGGGAGGCTGGAGGGAAAAAGACCTTTGGGGAGGCAGAGACGTAGATGGGAAGATAATATTAAAATGGATTTGAGGGAGGTGGGATATGATGATAGAGACTGGATTAATCTTGCTCAGGATAGGGACCAATGGCGGGCTTATGTGAGGGCGGCAATGAACCTCCGGGTTCCTTAAAAGCCAGTAAGTAAGTAAGTATTATTATTGTCATTATTATAACTGTAGAAATGCTATCTATTTTTCTTGGCATGTCCTAGTTACTTCTGAGGATGAGAGGAGAGGGAACAATCTCTTTCATGTAGGACATCTAGCAACCCTGAATTTATAATGGCTCTATCTAGCAGTTACCCGAGTCCAAAATAGATGTTGATCCTAAAGTTCAACCACTGGAGTCATTTTCTATGGCCTATGGTACAATGACATAATAAAAAATGAATCTGAAACTTGAACTAATTATTTATGGATATAAAGACAGTAATATTGCCCATAACGACATGTTCTCCAAACATGATGACTGCTTACACTAGGCTGTAACTCCGCCTTTCAGGCGCCCCAACCTCAGAAGTGGGTTACAACTAAGCCACAGCCAGGAGAGAAGACCAGAAATGTCGAAAAGACAACCTGGTGGCATTGGATTAAAAAAAAAATATATTCGAATAAGGGCTTCAAATAAAGCAGTCTTATGCAACCCTATGGATGCAATTTGAACGACTCTCTATCAGAGATCCAACTTCTCAGCCTAGTGTAATAATAACATAGGCTCTGATCTATGACAGGCTTTTAGTGATTTTATGAACATTTTTATGGAAGTAAAAAACATGAAGAGACTCCAATGATGTCTTAAAGACATGTCCGAAGTAGTTATTTAGGCATTTTTTTAAGGATTTGTTTACAAATACCCATCCAATTGGAAGTTCCCTAAACAAAATTATACTGTAAATTACTTTTAGGCTCAATAATGTCAAAATAAAATTTTTCGGTCTGAATTCACTCTGAGCTTCGTGCACAGCCTCTCTTGATTAATAATACTGAATTACTTTTGTATTCTCAAGAAACAAACCACGCTACTTGCTTCAGGTTACATACTTGTCTTCTCTGTAAGAAATATTTCATACAAGATGTGGCAACTCTCACAGTTCTGGCCATTAAGTGGGGGGATCGCTGAACAGGTAAGTCAAGAGTTCTGGGTGACTCAATTGACAGCGGTACTTCTGCACCAGATCCTGTACCTTCAGTCGTCGTCGCACATGAGGTGGCTGATAACTGAAACACAACACTTTATCAATGGAATCCAATTATTATGCTCACAAAATAGTTCTCGAGACTGAACCTATTCACTAAAATCTTGGTTGGTTATTTGGTAGGGTAGTTATTCAATTACACTAAGCATTAATTGATTTATATAATCTTCCCGTTGTTGCTATTCAGACCAGCATCATGCATTACAGATGCTATGTTCAGTTCAAATTTGCTGAGTATGGATAGTATGGCCCGGGATCGAACCCGCAACCTTGGGCATAGAAGGCCAGCACTATACCAACTCGCCAACCAGGTCGACACATTTTTAGCTTCAGAACACTAGCCAATTAAAGAAATGATACTTCTGAATAGTTCATTCTTTGTTTGTAATATTCTTTTACCCTTAAAACTAAAGAAAAAAGGTATTTTACTAACAACTTCAAATTAGTGTAACTCTGAAAATATTAAGATTAGGACAAATGTTTATATGACATTTTTTGCTCAGAATGCCTTCAGAAATAAGCTCCATAAGTGGCGGTAAATCCTCGTGAATCACTTTGTATAAACAGTGTTCTTTAAACTACACTATATAATACGAAATTTCTAGTGCTACAGCACATTACTACAAACATTCAACAACAGAATTTTAAATGAGGTACATCACATATAGATTCATATTGCTATTATTTGGCCATGCACAAAGCTGCATGTAATCACCTGTCATTGTCAAGCCGTCTGCGTCGACACATATTCAGTGCTGTCTGCCTCACAAGTGAGCCTAGTGCACGTCTGCTCACCACCATGCCGTCAACCAGTGGCGTAGCAAGGCTAGTGCGGCCGCCTGCTGGTCCCTGCAGTTTCACGCGCAATAATCCACTTGCTAGTGCATGCAGACATATCACAAAATAGTCACGCTCATCAGGTGCTCGTCCGCCACTGCCCTCGAGCCCCGTCATTGTGGCCTGCAGCAAGTCACCTGCAATAACACAGCACTTGTCTAGAATGCTGCTTATCTCAAATCAGTCCTAGACAAGACAGCCTACTTGTGACGTACGTGCAGCAAGTCAGAGACTTGTACAGCTAGTGACGATTTTTAAGTGCAAGTATAGCAGGTTGTAATACAATATAGGGAACTCAGTGTACAGGCAATATCAATTCATTATATTCTACACCAGGAAAACCTGTTTGCGAAAAGTTGTTGTTGTTGTTTTCTAATGCCAGGTGTTTGACAATGAAGTCATTTGACCTCTTTACACTCAAATATTTTTCAAAGATACTGTCATGGTCAGCCACTGAAGCAGAGATTTTGAGGTATTCCGAATCCATGTTTCCGAAAAGTATTATGCTCTAAAGCAAAAAGCATTCCAATTATGTATCAAATGGAATTATTGGAGCTCCAGTGTGACAACAGATAAAGATAAATATAACAGAAAGAGCTTAAGTGATTTTTACCATGATTTTCCGCATACTAGATTCCCGAGACTGCATAGGCTTGCAGCAGGTATGTTGTGTTTGTTTGGTCAACATACATGTGTGAACAACTATTTTCTATAATGAAAATAGCAAAATCAAAATAAAAAAGTTCATTTGTCAAATACGAGTTTAACGCATAGTTTCAGTCTAAATCTCACAGAACATAAAAAAACTGGTTGCAAAAATGAGAATTAAAAAATCCAGAAAATTATCACAATAAAGCTTATCTGGTATGTTAATGTTTAAAGATCACACTTTCTTGAAACAGAAAATAAATATTTATTTCAATTCCGAGAAGTTAAACATTCTATTTCTATTTTAATATTTTGGGGAAAAATGTAATACGGCGAACACTAAGCTCCGCCCACGACCCCTTTCCACTTTTCCCCTACAAGCTCACCACACACTCTAGCGGGAAAGAGTGGGAACAGGGGTTTAGGGTGGGGTGACATCTAGTGTAGGAAAGTGGAACAAAAAGATGCGACATCTACGAACCAAAAGAGGAACTTCGTCCTGTCTGCCTCTCTCTCTCTCCAGCCTCTCGTCTCTCTCTTTTTTTTTTATGACTTCGCAGAGGGTAAGGTTCGATCCAAGTAAGTTCGTAACTAAATGCTAAACGCACGCTTTTTGGTCACGCTTTAGACCTCTCAGCTACCGAGGCGAGTTGGGGGTAGAAGGGAAAATGAATCTATTTATGTTTAAGGGAACTCCCATAACGTATTGCAGAAGAATGGCGCTGGGGACAATGACCGAGGGTAGAAGTGGCGGGCTTGTGAATGTAGCTTGGTAGGGGTTGACTGCGGGGGTGGCATAAGTGTTAACGCGCGCTGGTGGAGCTTCATTGTGTCCGTGTCCAGCTTCGTGTACAGACGGAACCACGTGTAGTGATGAGCCGTACGAAGATGTGTACTTCTTCCTCAAATTGTGCAGGGAGAATTTGAAGGCGGATACGGTAAGGTACTGTGAGGAGCATGGACTACTTGCTAGTCATTACGAGTGTCCAACCTGTGGGAAAAATATGAAATTAGCGCCAAACTGATTGTGTACATTGGACAGTGAGGCAGTGCGAAGTTAACAGGTGAGTGTTGTTTAATGAAAGAACCACATTACATTGTTTGTGTTGTGTTAGTACATGTGCTGGGCTGTGTTGTCGTATTACGTTTTTCCCTTTGGTTTTTTTATGCTGTTGTCTAATGCCCCAATTTTGTTGTTTGTGTTGTGTTAGTACATGTGGTGGGCTGAGGAGCATGGACTTCTTGCTAGTCATTACGAGTGTATTGTATTGTGTTGTGTTGTGTTAGTACATGTGGTGGACTGTTGTCTAATGCGTATTACATTGTGGTAGGCAGTGATCCATCGATTGTACGTATTACATTGTGGTAGGTGTCTAATGCGTCCCTGTTTGTATGTATTACATTGTGGTAGGCAATGATCCATCGAAGCGGGACAGATAGTAGAGAGAGACAGTAGAGAGAGAGAGCATGCGAGCGAGGTGCCGAGCGGCACGGGTGGGGATAACTTCCCCTACTGGCGTTCGTCGTATTACGTTTATGCCATATTTTGTTTCCACGAAGAAAATATTGTTTCTGTATTACTATGAATACTAGTGCCTTATATACATGGTTAAATTTACTGTAATAAAAGACTGTATAAACAGAGCATTATTATAACTTAATTCTACTATTAGTTATCCCTTATACATCTTCAAATAGTTTCTTTACAATTAATTTCATTTGCGATCTGTTTGGGTTAACTTGAATGCACACATTTTAAATTTCGAGTTATAATTTTAATCTCCTGAACACCATTTGCGAAAGTGAAATTCTCTTTACATTCATGTGTCTTTAAATCCATGCACGATCTTATCCCTCTCTCAACCTCCACCTCTACAATGCTCTCAACTCCTTCATGCAACATACAGTGAAAAGGAGTGCAAGGTACTCCAATAAGAACAGCATATTACTGTCTTCCCCTGCTCTAAATAAATATATGGAGCACAGTCAATAAGTTTGTAGACTAACTGCATAGTTTCACTGTGGTGGATTACAGCAGACAGATTATGCCATGAGATAGTACTATGTCAGTCAGTTCTTCTACCATCCTAGCAAGAGGCAGTTGCGTGCATACACTGTTGTGAAGGATAGTTGAATGCAAGCAGCAGAATTCAAGAATGTCACAGTTTGAGCGATGGACAAATGTCAAGTTCTGCCAACAATTAGGCAAATCAACTAGTGAAATGACTCAGCGAAGAAGCCTTGGGCAGCAGTGTTGTGTTTAAGTGGTACCAACATTTTGTGCACAGTAGAGACAGTTTGGAGGATTATGAGTGTTCTGGACCTGTGCTTGGGTATTGCTGTTATTATTACATACATTTCAGCTTCAGAAACTAAAAAATGTGGAGACTAATTTTTTTCCTAGTGCATATAGTGGAGTCTGAATTATCTACACATTAAAACAATATACATATTACTAACCCAATAAAAGAATTGTATTCCAATGGATACCATCCCATTGTGGAATCCTGGGAAACGAGAATGTGGATGCTTTAGCAAAGAAGGGCAGCACTGCTACTTACAGACCTGTTACTAAATCTACATATTACTCTGTAAAAAGATTTATTAAATCTACATACTTAGACTTCAACAAACAAAATTTGATAATACAATCACAAGGGAAAAAATGGAACTCTCTGCATCATAATCCACAGTTAATTACCGATTTACCACGAAAATCGTCTGTAGCTGCATTCAGATTGGCAACAGGCCATGATTGTTTGGCCAAACACCTGCATAGAATTGGAATATATCAGTCCCCTAACTGCCCACTATGCAACTCAAACCAAGAAATGGATTCGGAACACCTCAAAATCTGTGCTTCAGTGGCTGACCATGATAATATCTTTGAAAAATATTAGAGTGCAAGAGGTCAAATGACTTTATTGTCAAACACCTGGCCTTAGAAAACAACATATTACTAACCTTCACTGTTGAGATGAAGAATGGCTCAACATCTTTGAAGTTTTGAAGTTGCTGATTTAGCCTTCAGGAATGTGGCATCAAAGTTTGCTCGAAACAACTTCCCTTTTTGTAAAGGTTTAAAAGTCAATAATTTTTCCAGAGTGTCATCAGTAAGAGAGGATATGAACTGTCTTCTTATTTTGTTTACTTGGCTAAAAATCCTTACATATTCCGCATTGCTGTGTAGAATTGAGAGAACATCTAACATAAACTTTAACAGTTTACCATACTTTAATCTGCCATCTACAGATTTCATTCTTCCTACCAAAGACCACTGAACATCCATCCTTTCTTCCTTACTGTTGTCTTTAATAGGCTATCTTCCCCCTACAAGGAGCAAAACTGCATCTGCAGTACATTCAGTTCTTTATCCATATCTTTCCCTCCACAGTTCAGAATTGGAGAGAATCTTTTAACGAGAAACAAATAAATAAAATAAATCCAGCAGAAAAAATAATTAATAGGGAGATCCAGAGAGTAATTTAAAAATCACTAATTTCCCACCTATTCTATTACCTAGTTTTCAAGTATTATGTCATAACATTCAAGAATCAATTCAGAGAATTAATTTACAATTTAAGGACATATCCATTATTACCAGTAGAAAGGCCCACTGAATGAACAGCTGCTGCTCTCGATGCAATGCAATGGAGGTACGAAATACATTACTGTTTCTGTATTGTCTTACTACCATTCACATCTATAGAACTTATGTACATTCTATCATTAAGTTAGACATTTCTTCAAGGAAACAAACCACGATTTCTGTATAGGTGAAATGAACCAGGTATTTGACAACAGTTCTGCGATCATATGACGAACTGTGCTGCACATTCTGAAGTTGGCTAAGAATGGTGTCCCGTTATAAAAAAAGATTAATGAGCGAGGTAATGCATGTGACTCACTAAGAGGTAGCTGCAGTTGGTCCTCGAAGCTCTCAGTCCAAAATACCATCACCTTAGTATTCGAATGCACTGGAGGTGGATGGCGTACAGCACCAGTTCGCCTGCGACCTGACCCGTTGGTGTTTCCAGGAGATGAGCCAGAAGACTTGTCAAGATCAAGAGACAGAGTGCGGGGCTTCTCCCCACCACGTCCACCACTACCTGCACTGTCCGATACACTGCGCTCAAACCAGCCTGCACAAAACACGAGCACAACATTGTAACAGTGGAATTATGATGAAATGGGAGAGTAAGAAGAAGGGAATAGAGGAGGAAAACTAAGGACAAGATGGTAATGTGGTCATGACAGTGTTTATACAATGGTTCAACCAAATATGCGGTTATTACAATTTTATTACCAGCTGAGTTCAATTTCAAAATGTTCTCTGTGATTATTAGAGCTGTCCAAAATACGTTACTTCAGAAACATTTAGCAATACAACAGGGAAATAGGAGAGTTCAGAAAATAAGACAGCTGAATTAATGTAGTTTGCACATATCACTATCCCTTGGCTTATCACAATGCAAACACAAATGTTATGCCTACATTTACGAGTTACTATACCCGAAGTTATGAAATTATGATTCTATAGTAGCTGTAGTGCCAACAGGTAGTATAATTCATAAAATATGTGCTCTGTAAGTGCTAGGTATCTGATTTGTTTTAGTCTTCTTAATCTGTCCTCATATACTGTAAGGCGTCGAGGAAACAAGAGATTACCATTTCTTTCGGTCTTTTATTAAATCATAATTTGCCTTTTCATGTCGCAACACCTTAGTTGTAAAGCTTCCTTTAAACCTTTCTCCCACCTCGGGATAATGGGTCGTCTGCATTCCATTCTTACTTCAGAGACTTTTTCATTGGTCACCTTTCAATACTACTGTTTCTCATTGCTTATATTTATCATTTTGAATATTTAAGTTTACATTTTTACTTCAAGCAATACATATTATTTGAAATGCAGTAAAAAGGTAATGCGTGAGACTGTCAACTTAATTTTCTTCCTAAGGAAGTAGTGCTCCCAATTTTTATCTCTTAAAAGTCAAGGTTGTATCAGAGTCTAGCATATACAGTCACGAAGCTTGAATTGTGAGGGTGCTAGGAATAATAGACTGCATCGGTACTATTTCCCATTGTCTGCAATGAGGCAATATTAGCGATCCTAGTGGTTAGCAACTATCTATGGATGCATATTTACTACGTATTGAGCTTCGTGACTGTATATACTAGACTGTGGTTGTATCCACTATCCTATATGAGTCCAGTATTTCTTAACATTTTCCTCTGATAGTACCCTTTGAATTTTTGCACTTTTCGAGAAGGTCGTTCAATTTTATACAAATGTACATTATAAACATATTTAAGTACTATTATTTGCAATAAAACATTCAAATGAATAAGGTTATATAATATTAATAGTAAACAGACTTATAATAGGGAATAATTGGTCAAACTTCATAGAATTAAACAAATTCTGTACAGAGACAGTCCTCTGCAGGCTTCTTCAACAAATCTCAGTTAGGTAATTAAAGGAAAATGAGGAGAAAATATGAAAGAATCCAAATTGCCCTGGAGTGAAACTTAATTTATATAAATGTATATAAAATTACACAGAATTTTAAGGCTCAAATTATAAAAGTTTAAAAAATATTTCGGTAGCCTATCACTTTAATTTTCTGTTTCTAATTTTATTAAATGTACCCGAAGACTTGCGCACATCCTACATTGTGAACCTCTATCCTACACCACTGTCACTTATCACTCTAGACTTGCGTCATACTGCTACCTTGTCCTGGTGCATGTGCTGATGTCTCAGATGATGAATCAAACTGAGGTGAGGCATCCATTTCGTGACATCGTGTTGGTACGACAAATGCAATCTCAGAGCTTGCATCTGCCCAGTACAATACCCTTGTATCTCCATTGTACAGACTTCCGCCATGGTTGTTTGGCAGAGTGGCCTCATCTGTATAACAACAACAGACAATGTTAAAATGGAGATCAAACAATATTTTCAGGTTTATTCCTGGAAAAAAATGAGGGAGGGGGACATTCAGTATTAGTCAGTCAGTTGTTAAAAGTATTTGCACAAAGTGGTCTTTTATGTATACTTCTCATGTGCAGAAGAGGAGACATTAGCCTACTGCTTATTACTCTGCAAGAGTGTAGGTAGCAATAAAAAGTTAAGCTAAGTTCTAACACAACATAACCTAACCTAGTCTAGGATATTACTTTGTATATCAGAATAATATAATGTTTGTATTCATTATTTACAAGTCAATTCATATCGGAATGAAGCACATAAAATATAATCATTTTATTGAAAAAAATTAATGGATTTTCATTTGAAAAATGACACCAAATAACTTTCACTCAAAACTGGCTCCAACAATTCTTCTTGAATATAAAGAACAATATTCAATACAATAATATTTTTAACATGTCTGTATATTAAAACTACAATTGTACTACCAGTCATCCACAAATGAGAAATTTCTCTTGCCTTGGCATGTGTGGGACCAATAGTGCTGTTCATTATAGAAGTAATGAACTTCCCATAAGTTACTATTAAATTTGCATATGAAATGAACACTTCCACAAATTTCTCAAGCTATTGTTGTTTAACTATTCTGTGTTACAGTTTGTTATATTTATTAATTAGTAGGCCTATTTGAGAAAGAAATAATTTATGTTTTTCACACGCACAGGTATGTGCTCTATTTATTTGTCTATGGGTGTGTGTATGTGTAGGACGACCTTCATCAATTACTGAAGAGAATTAGCAAATGAATATTTCTATTTTTTATCTTCTGGACATATCTGAACGAATTAACTATGCTAATCCAAGTTAAACTATATTTACAGTTCTACGGCATCATGTCTTGTGATGTAATGATATGAGACTGATTTATAGCCTATGTATGTTTATATAATTATGCTCAGAGTCCTATGACTCGGTAGTTATATTTTCTTGGGTGATGACAAAGTCTCTGTATTTACCTGCTGCAGGCTGTGTGATCCTCCAACTAGTGCTGATGTGACCTGTCCACCCTGGATGCTGGTGAACATTAACAGCCCAGCCCAGAGATAGCAAAAACTCCAGGAAATGGGGCGACACTGTGGCCTCAGATTGCTGTAAATTATTACAGAATCCACATACAAAAAGACAGACAACTCTACTCTTCTTGAGAAACTGTACTACGTTGCTCTTAAGGTTATTTTCAACTACACTCTTCAGGTTTCCCATTCTCCCTCTCTCATCTTCATCATCATTCTCACCCATTCCATACACTACACTTACATGAACACTTACACATACACTCAGTCTATAGTCCAGATCGGCTTACTTAATACCCTAAGGGTGAAACCTAACCATTTTTCCCCCATTACTACATAAGCTAGTGGATTATGGTGATTTTCTAGTTTGCAGGTTGAATTTTCTTTTGCCAACTTTGTTTCGAATTTCGGTACTGAGAAATACTACAACTGGTAGTGATTTTATAACTGTTATGTTGAAAGCAGTGACACAAGTTGTCAGTAGTTTAAATTCTGAAAATTCAAATTGTTCTAGATTTCTGAGCCCATTACTGGAAGCTAGTGAAATTTGAACATACTAATTAATTAATACCGGTATTAATATTAATACATAATAGTTAATGTATGAGTTCCTTTGTGTTGTTGTTACAATTTCAAGATTAGAGTCAGGTACGCTAAGTGTAAATAAATATAACATATTTGGTGTAATACATGCCCTTGAGTAATCGATAGAAATACCATTTCATATTTTAATTAATTTCTTTCGTGTTTGGACTTTTATTACAATAATGGAGTAAATATTCTAAAGCATACATTTCAAAGTGGCATTCGTTTTCGGAATTCATACTAATATTTCACGTGATCAAACCAAATACATTTTTAGGTTAGGTCTCGTGATTCGTAAACTGTTTAATCAAAGCAATGAATTTCATGTTGTCAGACAAAATACATTGTAATATTAGATCATACACTAATCTACTAACTACTAACATAATGTGCGAGAAGAAAAAATATACTCTTTCACAAATTATTGTATCTTTTAGAGAACACCTTCCCAATATAAAGATGAGATGTGGTAAATAAGCAAGACATCATTATTGTTAACACTATATTATTATTATTATTATTATTATTATTATTATTGTTAATACTATATTATTATTATTATTATTATTATTATTATTATTATTATTATTATTATTATTATAGTACATGGCATTGTGTGATTTAATCCTCTTTTAGTGATATCTAGTATTAGTTGGCAACATTGAAGAGACGGCCAAATTAGTCTTTTAGGAATTACTCTTACGTGATCCTCAGTATAGAACACGACATAACTCTCCACAGATTCACATCATGCATAGTATGGCCCACCAAAAGGTGTGCAACTTGAAAATATGTCACAGTCCTGCCATCCATACTCTTAGAAAACACATGTACAAGATGGATGCTTCAAGCATAGTCACTGTGCGCTTGACAAATAATCTGTGAACATCATTCATGAAATCTCTGAAAATATTAATTGTCTGGCATAATAAATTCAGGACAAAGAACAAAGAACAAAAAGGGATTATGATGAACACTATACCCATAGAAAATATATATACAGGATGACAACTTCAACTGTAGGCATTACAGAGTAAAACGGAGGAACACCTGTCATGTAATCTACGAACGTAATTCACTAAGCTTCAGAAGCTATTAACCGAAATCATAAATCCAGGGTAAAGAATACCACTAAAAGGTCTGAAAATGATTAAGATTCTGTCCTTCTGTTATAAAGGAGGTGGTCACAAGCCTATTAGAATGAAGTACTCAAGGCAGATCTAATTCACCTTTAGTTCAGGTCAATTTCAGTCAATTCAGTTTGTTCTGTGACATTCAAATGTAAATTCTATTACAGGAATCTCTCGATTATCCATGCGCAGATTATCCGGTCTGAGGATTATCTATTCACCAATGAAGTTTATTTTACTTTATTTTTGTCACGAAATTTTCAATACATGTGAACCAAGCAACTTCTTCTCATTTTATTTCCTGACGCAAATCTAACTGTAACACGTTTATAAGGCTTATATGTACCCGTACATTTCTCAACTGATGACTAGACAAAACGATTAATGATTGGCTGAACACTTGTAATTGATCACAACAATCCGTGTTATCCTTATCGTTCTCTCCAGTGTACGTACAATAATGAATACAAGTATGAATGTTACGAAGTGCAACAATATTAGTGTAATTAAAATCCTATTGTTCCACATATTCTAGAACAGCATCAATGTACTCCACAGCTTACTATTAAAAGAAATAACTGATTGTGTTAAATGTTTGACATATTAAATTTTCAAACACAGTACTGTATTCCTAGTATATAAAAAAGTTCATTCTGCAGTAAAAAGCAAAAACCATATTATCTATGTTTTCAGTTAGCTATTCATGCACATTTGTCTGGTGATTAGCCCAGATAATCGAGAGTTTTCTGTATAAGTCGCGTATTAATATTAAATAAAATCAAATGTCAAGAAAGATAAACATCAGAAATAATATCTAATACCAGATCCTATAAGACACTAGATGTTACTATTATTATTACTCCATTTTTTGGAAATCTAATTACGTAGAATATATATCAATTTTTTATAAATTTTTTTAGCACCATGCATATTGACGTATATGCCATTTGCACCTCTGCCCACTTTTCTGGCTGTTCTGAGGTTGGGGAACCCAATAGGTCAAGGTCTATTCACCTCATATGGCAGGATAACATTTTTTTTTTCCCTCAGTATGCATATGCGGTTATTAATTACAAAAATAGTTATGGAACCACAAAAGTCATGACATATGTGACAGATTTTGCGAGTGAATCTTTACTTAGTTTCTACTTTTTTAAATACCAGAGGGAATCGTCAGAGTTAGCCAATGGTATACAAGACAACATTACATGTTCTAATAATGAATTATAGATGTAGATGATGATGGATATAAATTAATCATACGATCTTGCGCATGTATCTCTAACATGGAATTCCCACAACCAAAGCAATAGCTTTCTCTGAATATTCACATTGTGTATGCAGTACTCGGATGATAATATCACACATGAAGCTACAGCTACTCACCACATTGCTAAGTATCTCTTCTGCCGTCTTCTGACCTGCACGCACATAGAACACATGCACAGTGTCACAGGTACGTGAGCTCATGCTGTCAAGAGTCTCCAAATCTCGACAGAACCCCTCCACTGTCGTGTCCAGTGCCGTCAAAGAGGACCCCACATTTCCCTGTATTATGAATTAATAACATACACTACTGTAAGTTTATGAGTATTTCAACCTGCCACTCTGTCTGTATAATTCATTTTACTTACTTCTTACTACATGTGTCCAGCTATAAGCTGATTACACAATGTCCACTGTAAATCAAATATGCAATTTTCCAGAGCCATGGATTGGTGAGAATTTCATGTAAAGCGTGGTAATAATTCATTTCGTGGATGACACTGAGGAGTTATGAGGATGACAGAGGTAATAGCAGTACCCAAGGATGAAAGCTTGGACTTGTCTGGATCTGATGTACAGTAAAGGAGATAAGACCTGTCATGTGGTCTTACCATAATATGTCGTGGCTATATCACCAATGGGTATGGAGGGGGAGATAGGTTTTAGTCTGAGATGAACTTCTGTGTCGGTAGATTCGTATAATATTAACCATCATGAAACAAACTCTCTTTCTATTCTTGTACAGCTCAAATGCAAGGTCTCATCTCCTCATCTCTATCAGCACTGTTATTCAACAATCAAGAATTCTCAGAATATTCGTTATATGGGTTATTGTTGTTTAGTTAACTCTCCGAAGACAGATCTGAACCTCACAAGCATTTACACTTGAAGAATGGCTGTATTGTCAACAATCACCAGCTAGCAATATATGCAACTGTCAGAAATGTTGCTGTGTTTAGGCTCGTATATGAAATGCACTTACACCAGCAAGTTAGGATATACTAAAATATAAATAAATATTATACCTAAAATTATTCGTAAGAAAAATTGAAATACTCAAGAAAAAGAAAATAACATATTACAGGTTTTTTCTCAGCAGTGTGACTGAAGGAGGTGTTTCTGTAAAATATTTAGAAATCTATTTCATAAACAATACACTTTTTGGAATTCGGCTTTTGGGTAATCCATCATGTCCTGGAACTTGACATTTCATGCCGAATTCCAATCACAGTGACCATGAAAGCCTAAAAACTCATATAACAATAAACTTTCTTTGAATTTTGTATAATGAGAATATAAAACGTAAGTCATAAGAAAAACTCACATTAACTGCATCGAGTGAAAGGAACCCAAAGTGTGACAGAAAGAGACGTGCAGTCTGGAACTCCTGGCAGGCAGGAGGAGGCGTGCACTCAGGGAATGGTCCTTCTGCTTCCTTACATCTCTTCTGCCCTGCAGCTGCCTCCAGAGCTGCTTGCTGTTCCACCAGTTGAGACAGGTGTGCATGTTCTGCAGCTGCACCTGGTTCTGATAACAGGGACTCCAAGCTCGGGATGGACTTGTCACTGCACACAATGACGAATTTATGTATAGTCTATTGTTACCCTACTTTCGCAAGGTTGGTGCGTATAAATGTATTAATTTAAATAATTTGTTAATAACGTCTTTAGATAAAGGTGTCTAAGTTTGTGATGTCAAAATACCCTCAATACCAACATTTTTCAAAATATTGTACCACTGGAAAAATGTTTTATAACAAATTACAAGAAAAAATGATATAATATTTAAGAACATCTACAATTTTTTCTGTTTATTTGTACAAGTACTATCACTTTTGTTCTTGTTATTATCGGATTCACTCACAATGTCTATACAGAGATTGGAATTAATGTCCAATGGCAGGTTCCTTCACCTCTTGTTATTCGACTCACTTCGAATTAATGTTTGTAGTAGAATTTATAGAGAGGTCATCTCTTTTATTTTTTTAATGTTCTAGTTCAGAGCCATTTTTCCATTATTTTAATAGATACAATTTATAGAATTATAAATCTAACTTCGGAGTATGGTGGTAAACGTTGCAATATTATATTTCCAAACCCTTAATAGTAAAATGTTTTCTTCTTAAGCAAAGATTTCCTACAAGTGTTCAATAAACAATTTGTTGCTCTTCATCTTGGAGATTTGCTGAAGTACCAGAGTTATAAAATTTTGGTTGCGAGAACCCCACCTCCTCAATGTTCATTCAATATCAATGGTCATTAACTTGTGGACCATGTTAATTTTTTTTTAATTGGTTATTTTAAGATGGAAGATGATAATGCCAGCGAAATGAGTCCAGGGTCCAGCGCCGAAAATTACACAGCAGACGAGCTACAACAGGAAGAGTAATCTGTCCGTTTTCTTGAATAAACATATTCACATTTTTCACTCTGGTCATATTATTTAAAGTCTGGGCGTTGTCACATTAGTTCTTCCAATTTTAAACATTTAAAAATCATTCATACACTTTTCTTTGCCCAGTACATTTATTATCATAATGTAGTAACATTCTTCTGTGTGTCTCAAAAGGCCTACTTGCTCCTGTCTATAGAAATCTTATTACAACACATTGTTCAGCAAAGATGTACTCAGAAAGTAAAGTTCCTATATTTGCTTACTGACTGCAACCAAACTATTGAGAAATTAAAGCTACCATTGCAAATGTAGCCTTCCACAGTCAAATACTTAATCACCTTGAATTTTCCATTCCACCTACTGATATCAGATAAAATGATTTTATCCTTTTTTTTAAATATAATATTAATTCAGATACACTCTACTTCGTAATTATTGTGTGTAAAAGATTTTTTCAACTAAGGTTAATATGTTTTACTTGAATCTCACACTTTGCACTGTGGGATGCGGTCCACATTCTCTGGGAAATAGCGATGCTTCACATCATGTTTCACTCCAACATCAGCCATAGGAACTGGGCGTCCTGGGTTGGGGGCGTGGTACTTTGTTCCAGACTTATGACGTGGTAAATGTCTCAACTGCATAGTCCAGGCATGACGCCCAAATGGGCCTCGTATCAGAACTGTGACTGTTGGTTGTGGATCTGAAAGTACAAATAAAATCTCACCCAGAACACTCAGTGTGCTTTATGGAAGAAAATGACGAATTTTCGGACTCAATTATGGTAGGTAGGTGGGTGGGTGGGTGGGTGGGTGGGTGGGTGGGTGGGTGGGTGAGTGGGTGGGCGGGCAGGCAGGCAGGCAGGCAGGCAGGCAGGCAGGCAGGCAGGCAGACAGACAGACAGACAGACAGACAGACAGACAGACAGACAGACAGACAGACAGACAGACAGACAGACAGATAGATAGATAGATAGATAGATAGATGGCACAGCACATCAAGGGAGCAAATACTCAATGCTTACTCTCCCTGAATCGAAAGTTTAAAAAGTCGTAATCAATGAAGGAAATCATGACCACCTTTTTTGGGATAGAAAAGGGTCTCTTCTTATTGACTTTATGCCTCGAGGAAAGACCATTAACACTGGAACATAATGTGAAACTCTAAAAGAGGCTAAGGCATGCTATTCTGACCAAGTTGTGAGAAACGCTGACGTGGAGTGTCTGTAGACAGACAGACAGACAGACAGACAGACAGACAGACAGAGAGATAGATAAATAGATAGATAGATAGATGTCACAGCACATCAAGGGAGCAAATACTCAGTGCTTACTCTCCCTGAATCGAAAGTTTAAAAAGTCGTAACCAATGAAGGAAATCATGACCACCTTTTTTTGGGATAGAAAAGGGTCTCTTCTTATTGACTTTATGCCTCGAGGAAAGACCATTAACACTGGAACATAATGTGAAACTCTAAAAGAGGCTAAGGCATGCTATTCTGACCAAGTTGTGAGAAACGCTGACGTGGAGTGTCTGCCTAATAATGCGAGAATACATAGAGCCCATGCCATAAGATGTTATTGCAGCAGTTTAAATGGCAAGTTTTGAATATTTCTTACGCAATCCTATCCTTGCAAACCATCGATTTTCACTTGTTTTGGTGCTTGAAGAAATATTTAGCAGGGAAAATGCTTGATCTCGATAATGAGGTTAAAAATGAGGTCATAACGTGATTTAAAGTGTACTATTACAACAAAGGCATGCAAAAGCTTGTGGAAAAGTACATTAGACTTGCTAATCTGGCCATTCTTTGCACAGAAGGGTGTTGGATTATCAAGGGTGCCGGATTACTGGGAATGCTTAAAAATGTCCTTAAATTTAATGTTATAAGCTGCGACAACCATTCCACTTGCACTTCTAAATCGAATCTAGAACGTTCCACATGTAGTCGTCACGTGTAATATACAGTACATGTATAAGTATAACGCATGGCACCGGTGCTAATTTCCCGCAAAACTATTACAGTAGAAGCAATAGGAAGTACACTAGAAAGAGGCCAGATAACTGAGAGGCTGGATTACTGAGAGCCGGATTAGTGAGAGTCTAGTGTAGTTGGTCTGTTGTAAGGGCTAAATGTTGAAAATAATTTTTTTCCAGTCATTACATCTTTACTTTTCGAACATTTCTTGTACAAGGTGGCGCCCGGTAATGGGAGATTTTTATTTTCACATTTCAATAGCATTTATTTGTGTTGGCACGATGCTAATGATGCTATTTTGTACCCACAACAATGCTATTTAGAGAACATGGATAGATGGTCTGGTGAGCAATGTGCATTTGCAATAAAATCATTTTATAAAAACAATGACTGTTTAGAAGCTGCAAGACAAGGGTTCCAGCATTACTTTCAATTACGACGTCATGATCCGGTTCCATCAGCTCACACTATACAGACTAGATTGAAAAATTCGAAAAAACTGGTACAGCATTGTGCAAGAAGCATTTAGGACCAAATAAAACTATCCGTACATCAGGGAATATCGACGCTGTGAGGACCTCTTTTGTGCGGAGTCCACAGCATTCTGCATGGCAACATGCTGTTTCGTTGTGTTTGTCATGCCATACTTTGGGCAGGATATTGTTCAAAGATTTGTATTGCCATCCTTATAATGTTCAGGTAGTCCAAGAACTGAAAGCTTGTGATTTGAACAACAGAGTTACTTTTGCTGAACATTTTTTGGGAAAAGAATGAAAATGAAAATTTCCTGGAAAATCTTTGGATATCAGCTGAAGTGCACTTACATCTGAATGGCTGTGTGAATAAATATTGGTCTACGGAAAATTCTCGCCAATTACACCAACTTCCACTACACAATGAAAAAGTGACAGTATAGTGTGCAGTGTCGACAAAAGGAATCACTGAGCCACATTTTTTGAGGATAACGATGGTCATCCCATTACTGTGAATTCAAACAGATACGTTAACATGATTGAGACTTTTTGGTCAATGAACTCGAGAAGTTCCCAGTGAATAAGTCAACTTGGTTTCAACAGGATGTAGTGATGGTACATACTGCAAGAATACTGATCGCCACTGTATGTGAGTTGTTTGGAAACCACTTCATGTCCAAGAACAGTGATGTTCTTTGGCCAGCGAGATCGCCAGATTTTTCTGCATGTGATTTCTTTTTATGGGGATTTCTGAAAAGCAGAGTGTTTGCTCGTCATCCTCAGAACTTTAATGAATTGAAGGCTAATATCCAAGAAGAGATTCGTTTGGTATTCGTTGCAAGGTTATGGGGAACGTGTGCTCACAAATGCAAGAATGCATACAGCAGAGAAAGTAGACGTAATCTTTAGGAAATGACTTTGTTAGGTTAGTGATAAATGGCATAGTTCTAACATATCAGTAACCATGGTCTTATGAAAGTTCGATGTATTTAAAGTAGTACTTCATGGTCATTAAAATCTCCTGTTATTGGATGCCACCTTGTATATTGGTTGGTAGAATGGTTACTATTACTCGGTCATCTGGAGCTCCTACATTTACTATCTTGCATTCAACTAATGAACAGAATGTCGCTCTCTTACAGCATAACAGTGGAGTATATGAGTTTTTGTAACATATATATAAAATACTAAATTTTTTTTTGCCTGAAGACATTACCAGTAATAAATTACAGAATATTAGAAACAGTTCCGCCACATCATGCAACAGTATCTAAATAGTACCTTGGTCATTTCCAAGGGGTTCCTCGAGTAACGCCAGCACTGTAGAGTTCTCAACGACAAAGTAGCGAAACCTATCAACTGCCAATTCACGTGACAAGTTGTCCCCTCCAGGCCAAGAGTTGCAGTGTCTCAAGAGTGCCACCTCGTCCAGGAGTGACCACAGGGACTCTGCCCCGCAAGGTGATGGGAAGTAGCCAACCTGCGAACAGCATGAGCAGTCTGGATGAAATTGGTAGTTTAAGGTAACTTACAAATGTTTACAATGCTCTTAAAAATGAACTCAAATACACACTGATACAGACATTAAGAGATCAAGTGTTATCTTACACCTCGTTGGTGTGAGCATAGCAAGAGGATGATTGAAAGACAATTTAATGACATTATAACGTATATTTCAGCCCTAAAGCATTCTACCCTCTGAAAATACATGCAGAAGATTGACATCCTAAGTGTACACTGTCATTCTGTTGGCTAGAAAAAAAAGAGATAGCTTGGCATGTAAGCTATGAATGTGATTCACTAGAACTGTACTCTTACAAAACATAAGAATAATACGGAAACATGAAATGTAGGTCTCTGCAGTTTGTATCATAATTCTGGGGCAGAGAATACCACAAAAAAAGCTTCTGAATCTGATACATATTTCAGAACTGTTTAATTAATTTGAGATATAGAGGTAGAACTGTACTAACATGTATGCGATTTAATTCATTTAAGGTCAATCCAGCTCAGTATTGTTCTGTTCACCATATGTCTAAAATATCATAGAAGATGAAAGAATGAACACGTTATTTTGTACTATTATACCACAATTCATCTCTGATTGAGGTTCTGGCTGTACATATCTTTCAGGCAGTACATCTCACTTGATAATATGTGTCAGAGGAAGAACAATTATTTGTATACATCTGAAGTCTGATTAGTATAATATGTAACTTGTTAACGATTTATGCAATGTTGGGAGAAAGGAACTGGTCATCCTACCACATTATCTCCTGGCCTAGTTGCCTCATGAGTATTGCCTTGTTCGTGTCACTTGTGGGGTCCAGATCTGTCTTCGGACAGCTGACTAAACAACATACTGCAAGGGGAGGGCACTTTAAAAATGTAATGAACTTACCAAGAAACCATAAAATCCGGTAAGAACCCTTAAGTCTACTTTTCAGCCTGTGTAATTTGCAAGTATGCTGTGGACATCCCACAAGTCACATTTAATTGCCGAAAGCACATACAAAGAATGACAGAATCTTTGTATTAGTGTTTCTATATACATAGTTTGAAGTAATTATTACACTCCTCAAACTGCATCAATTGAGCTTGGACATCATTCAACGGATGTTCAGTTGCAACAAGCATGTGTGAAAAATAAGTGCATAACAAATTTCTTTTTGAAAACTAGATTTTCAATTAAGAAATTTATTCAAACAAGAAGAAACTTAATAAAAAAGGAATTAGACACGGCATATGTTACTGCTGAAATTTAAAGTTGTGACCTCAAAGACGACGTACAAAATATGAAATAAATATTTCAGTAAGGAAATGAGGACTAATATTTTTGAAGATATAGAAAGTCTGACATTAACATATAGAAAGAAGAAAAAAAAAAAAAGTAAATACTGCATAAATGAAAATTCTATAACAATTGTTAAAAAATAATTAATAAATAAAAAGATTCGAAATTAAATATAAGACAGAAATGTCAGATACAAAACAACAGATCAGTGATTCAGAACGAGGACAATAATATTGTAAGTTATCTGAAATAATGGAGAGATTTATTTGGTCTGAAACAACAGGTTAAAACTTAGGTTGAGAGCAGAAGGAAAAGGAAGAGACTGCATAAAAATCATAAAATGATGTGGTTTTCAGTAAAAAAGTAAACGAAAGTAAGGATTTAAAATTTCGCAAACAATATCCTGTGGTAACAACACTCACCTGCTCCAACACAATTGTCAGTAGTGCCTCAGCAGCATCTCGAACTCGCATGGAAGCTGGCTTCAACTCCTTTTCATCCTTCATTCTAACGGGCTCGCCTGGCTTGCCCTGTAAGTGGACAGCTTTAAATACTTAAGGTGTAATATACAGGGGCGGATGCAAGGGAGGGATTAAGGGGATACATCCCCTACCGAAATTTTGAGAAAAATACGAAACAAGAAACAAAAATAATATTAATTTTAATTCGTGAATGTATATAGGAATTAGAGGGTTTTCCACGTAAATTCTCTTTGCTAAACTGTTAAATTCCAAGAACTGCAGGAAGACAAACATAGCATTCTTACTTCAAGACAGAGAGTCATGAAGAGTATTTTAGGCTCTTAATTTTCCTTCTCTTTTTAGACTATTTCATTAGTCAGCTCAAGGACAGGTTTTTAAATCATAAGGCAATCCTAAAGTCCACACAAACTTTTCTGCCTAAAAACATAGTGCGAGCATCAGATGAAGATTTAGAAACTGCTGTTGAGGCTATAGTAAATCAGTGGCCCAATGATGTTGATGCATCACCAGAGTCTTTCTTCAGTGAATTGAAGATGTGGAGAAGAAATTTCCTTGATCAGAAAAATCTTCACCTAATACCTACTGATTTTATACCATCTTTGAACAGGTGCAATTAAATTATTTTTCCATGCACTCTCAAGGCACTGAAACTTTTCTGCACATTGCCTGTAACTACAGCAACACCAGAACGGTCGTTCTCAACATTGCGGTATTTGAAGACTTACTTGAGGAGCACGATGGGAGCAGACAGATTAAATGCACTGGCCTTGATATATATACATAAAAATGTAGAAGTAAAAGCTCATGAAGTACTGGATGAAATGTCTAAGAAGCCTCATCACCTTCTTTTGTAAATGTCATTCTGTCATTGTTTTTGTACTGCAGTCATTATAAATGTTAAAATTAAAAAATTATGGTTTATTTAACAATGCTCGCAATTGCCGAGGTTATATCAGCGTCGCCGGTGTGCCGGAATTTTTTCCCTCAGGACTTCTTTTACATGCCAGTAAATCGACTGATATGAGGCCTGTCGCATTTAAACACACTTAAATACCATCGAGCTGGGTTGGGGTAGAACCCGCAACTTCGAGCACAGAAGGCTATACCGACTACGCTACTCAGGCCAACTTGTAAATACGATGAAAGAGTAATGGAACGGAGAAAAATTCTCTCTTTCATCGTATGATGACGCAGAATATCTGCATGGAAATATCATATATACTTTGGTACATTAAAATAATATATACAACTTGTAAATGTTGTGACTCGGAAACAAATTGTGAGTATATAAACTTATTTCTCATTACTCCATTTTTGCTATCGCCTCAAATCCCTCCCCGAAAAAAAATCCTGCGTCCGCCCCTCGTAATATACATAATAAATAATAACATGAGCTGCTGCCAAGAAGTCAAAAGAGGGATAGCAATGGCAAAGGAAACTTTTAATAGAAAAGGAACACTTCTGTGCATCTTTGAAAAAAGAACTAAGGAAGAGACTAGTGAACTGCTTTGTGTGGAGTATGGTATTGTATGAGGCAGAAATATGGACATTACGACAAAGTGAAGAGAAACGTTTGGAAGAATTTAAAATGTGTATATGGAGAAAAATGGATTGCGTGAAATGGACAGACAAAATAAGAAATGAAGGTGTGATAGAAAGAGTGGATGAGGAAAAAATAATGCTGAAACTGATCAGGAAGAGAAATTGGCTGGGTCACTGGCTAAGAAGAAACTCTACTGAAGGATACACTGGAAGGAATGATGAATGGGGAAATAGTTCAGGACAGAAGAAGATATCAGATGATAGACCGCATCCAAAGGCAATCTTGATGGACAGAAAACTCAAAACCATAACAGGCCTTATGACTTAGTAAGTTGTTAGGATGATTATGACATCAGACGGGGAAAAAAGTATTTAAGTCAACTACCCATCGAGATGCTACTTAAATTATGTAGGATACCTGCGACTTAGAGCCAGAGATGCCCAATTCCACAACTTCCAGCACAGTGGTGAGGCAGTCCTTGTCCTGCAGTAAATATGGGTGCGCCACCAGCCACACAGCAGCACACTGGAAGGCAGCCACAATGGTGGAATGCAGGTCCTTGGAGTGGGCAGGTGGAGGACGTGAGCACTGGTATACGATGTAGTCACATAGCCACTTCACAGCACGCTTACACTCCAGAGCATCTGTAGAGTCAAAGACACTATATTCTTTCAAATACTCTAGTTCTACCACAGAGATGCTGTTTTGTGTCACTTAGTGACACTCTCCTACTTTGCCCCTTCCACTATGGTTTATACCGAGAAGAGATATAGTTCATAACACACATCCTCCTTGCATCAGTGTACACAAACAAAACCGGAACAGTGTTCAGTGTTGGACTAGGAAAATTTCTCGTTACACTCAAGCATACTGTTACAACTTTCAGTAAAACCAGAAAATCCCACATAATTTAAAATTCGAGAGTATTCACATGCAGAGTGAAAATCTGCCTATGTAACTGTGGAAAGTCAGTGGTTGAGCTATATAAACTGATAAACCAAGAAGAGGCTCCTAATTTGAAAAATTTCGTGGATGTGTGGCGGCAATGTTTGCACAATATGTAAACAATTATTATCAGTTTTGAATGATAACGAAAATATAAGACAATTTTTAATTAATGATTCTAATTCATCTTCTGTTCTAGGAGTGATGTTGGCCAGATGTCCCAAATTGTGAAATTAGTAGCAGAAATCAAATATTAAAAGATAATGACTGCTAAAATCTCACAGAGAAAGAGATTTAAAGAAAAATAAATCGTCCTCCCTTAATTAAGGATAAACACGAGGATTCGGAAATTAATACCAAATATAATGAATTAAAGATGAATATTGTTATAAAAATAAATTGTAATAATTAAGCACCACTGATATCAATTATAAAATAAAATCTTAAAAGATAACCTTAAAATTAAATTAATAAATAAAAGATTTTAGTTAAAATTAGCATGTGGCTTATCCTTAATTAAGACCTTCTGAGTGGTATAAATGAAATTGTATAATCTGCAGGGAATCTTTAAAAATTTGGAAGGAATTTAATCTAAGAAATATATAGTTTCAGTTAAGCTGATAAATGAATAACATTTTGATGGTAGCCACCACCTACTGTGCTCCATGCCCTCCCATAACGTAATAAAGTACTAGAGTATGCTGAGGCTCTATGGAGGGGGTAGTAAAGACAGATCTCGTTCCCCTCAATAGCACCCGTTCTACCTGGACCTCGTATAATTTCTCACACTATTTATCGTGGAAAAGAAAAAAACAGACACATATGGAAATCTTAAAACAATATTTGCTACAAAACTAACAGCAATTGAAGAACGTGATCCAAAAAATCGCTCAGTCCATTTGGCCAGTTTTATGATTTAAACATATGTATGATTTTTTTAGACCTCTATCATAATGTAAGCTTCTTTTCTTCCATAACAACGCCAATCCTTGTCTAAAAGTTTGTGTTATTGTGCATGTCACTTGAAAACTCGCTCAGTTTGTAGACTGGTTAATAAAAAAACTAGCTCAGTCCTTTCATAAAAATGGACTGAACGCATTTTTGGATCACACTCTTCAATTAAGTTTTCTTACTTAAGATTTAAGGATTCAAAGGAGATATGTAGTAAATTTTTCTCCTACTATACAAACTTTATGATGGAAAGCAAAGCATCAATATTAACAAAAGGACATGAAAGCTTCTATCTAATCTGTATGTGCTTGACATTACATTGCTTTGAAATTTGCACAGATTCAGTCTGTGCCAGATATACAAAGGATACCTCAACAAAGCAGCAAGCTGCATTAATATTTTGTCCGATGTTAGGAAAATTCTGCACTGAAGCTTACGAAATGCTTATCAAAAACCTATGGGGATTCTATCATACCACATAAGACTGCATTATGGCAGTACACCTAGTTTACTGAAAGAGCGGTGAGTTCTTCAAGAAATGAGGATGATTTTATAGTCAAGTAACAAAAGAATGGAAGTGGATTGTAATGTAATGTAAAATATAAAGAGATATGTATGGGATATTGCTACAAGTTTAAAACTAGTAACACTTATTTTAAGAATAAGATAGTTTGCTTTGGCCCATTAAGAAGCAACTAGAAGAAATAGCAGTGGAAGATACAATTATTTCAGACTACTTACACAACAAAGAAGAAGCTGTAAAGAAAATTGAAAAGCATTTCTCAATTGTTTTGATTCGTATGTCAACTCTTCCATATTTCAGCGAATGTTAGTAACTCTGCAGTTTATGATACAAATAAATGTTCACACAAATAAAAGGAATATTCAATAATACCATAATCTGTTACGACTCTGAAATAAGAACACCAGTTCACATCTGTATCTCACCTGTAAGTTTCCTAGCTGCATGCAATGAAAGTAATAATGTTATTTATACAAAAAAATTGTCTTACACAAGAGGAGAAATTACACTGACAAGTTATTTCGAATATTTTAAGATTACTGCACACAATTAAGAAAAAAGGTAACTATTATAGTCAAATTAGACAACACTACAGTATAGGAAGTGTGACTTTGGCTCACATATTAAAAATATTTGAATTTCCTAATTTCTATCTTTAAATGTAGTTCAAATTTTATATAACAGAAGGAATAAACAGGTAGATATTACAGTACCTAAGTTGGAAATACTGATGTTTGTTTCAGAGCAAGTGTAAATGGTAAAAATCTGATGAATAATATTATTTTTCCTTACAATCTTCCTTAATGTAGTCTATTGGAAGTGCCAAAAGCTATATTACTTACAAATTGATGTAATAAGATGCTTATTTGAAGAGGTCATTTTTAATGCTTTTTAAAATGACAGTGACTCATTTTAAAAAAGAAAATTTTAATTAAACTAATGCAGAACAAAGAATAATACTGTTTTCTTTATTCTATTTCTGCAAAATGATGTTTTTATTTTAAAGAACCTGATTGCTATAATTTAGAAAAAAAAAAAAGTGAAAATTGAGGCTATACAAGAAAAAAATTGAAAAATATAAGATGGCAAACTACGGGGGAGAGGAGGGGGACAAAGACAATGCTAAAGTGCCTTCTTAGTATTGATACTATTAAGGATGATAGCTAATAAAAAATTGTGCAGAACTTCATCACATGGAAAGGACTACCATGGCCACAATAGAAGATACAGAGTGTCCCAAATTGATGTAAACACATTTTGAAACACTATTTCTCAGCAACGAGATGAGACAGGTATTAGATAAGACCTGTTTCATGCATTATAGTGTTTTCAACAACTGCCACAATAGCAAGGTCTTGAATGACGAAAATCCATTTATCACCATCGTGTCTGGTCACCAGCAATGATTCTCTATCAATGTGTGGGCTAGAATTGTACAGAATCACTTAATAGGGATTGCCACCCCTTTTGAATGGTCCATGTTACCTGAGACAATTGTGTTATTGCTTTGCAAGCTGTAGGCAGTTGTTTGTTATGAAAACCAAATCAACTTATAAAAGACATTCCTCAGACGTATTTCTCGTTCAAAACTCAAATATATTTTTCGTTCAAGATCTCATGATGCCTGAAATAGGAATGTCCAACAACTGGTTCCTGATCTCTAAATACTCTGTATAGGCTCCGCTATCATCTACATTTTTTTGTCTCTAGAGGTTTCAAACACTCGGTATATGGTTTACTGTAAAGGTGTATAATGAGAATATAAACTTGTGATTTACATTGCATTGTTTATATTTTAGGTATGAGGGCTGAAGATGTATTTAAAGAATATTCCAGTATTGAACGATATGCTTAATGTGATGCCTTACCTGTCTCTCGGATTCGTGTCCTAGCAAGGCCTGCAAGCAGCTCCAATGCAGCCAGAGAAACATTGAGATCCGTTTTCCAGGATGAGATGAGGCGATGGCAAACAAGATACGTTGCACGCACAAAGAGGGCATGCGCAGAATCTGTAGACATCACAGCACAGCTCAAATACCAAGTCAAGAAAAGTGAGTCCATATCAAGTCAGAACTAAAAGTTATCATGTGTTTTCTGTATAACATTAGTAATACTTCCTGTTAAAATTATGCAGAATTACTACAAGAGAATTTTTGCTCGAATTAAAAGAAAAAATTATTTTTGAAAATACTACAAGAATTACCATGCAGCCAAATTAATGTACTATTTATATGTTCAGTGTTATTGATAAACTAAAAATGTTTCTAGTATTTGCATAGTATTGTGTTAGATACTGCTATTAATATGCAGAAAAAATATTAAGGCTATGATAAAATATTTTAATTCTTACTGTATGTAATTACATTAACCGAAGCTGAACTAGCACTAACTATGGATGCTTGTACTTCCGTAATTTTTCCAGCTACACAAATATAATATTTCGTTGCATGACTATACTAAGAAGTAACATGATACAGAAACACCATCTGGCAATACATATTTAAAAAATTATAATAAAATCACCATCATAGAAATCATATATATCTTGTGACTTTCGTTTAGTAACATTATCACACTTCTCAGTTGTTCATAATTTGCCAACAATTATTATTATTATTATTATGCAATCAGTCAAAACCTAGTCATGCACCTCAAATATTACATACTTTCCAGAGTTCATTCAAAGTGAAACAAAGATTATGTCTGTGGAGACTGCTTACCAACAAAGAATAACAAATAATATCTAAGGAGATGAAGTATACAGAAGATATGAATAGTGCTAATAATTTCTTTAACAATCTCTTTAAAATAGTGGGCCTATTCTCAAGTCGATGAAATGAGATGGTGGCAACAGCAGGAAGATGGCAAAGCATAATAACTGGAAAAAATTCCAAAAATTCTCTTTAGGTGAGATATATTTTTGTCGGCTAATTGAGCTACGAACTGTTCTTTACAAAGGGAACTATACTTTTGTTGTGAGAAAAATTATGCATAGAGAACTGTTTTATTTTAACAATGAACCACTGAACTGGTAATTGTATTTACCATCCATCATTAATATCATCAGAGGAACTTTTGATCTGAATTGTATCCAAGAAACTGAAGGATAGTTTTTAATAAGACCTGTCCATAAAATCAAATATCTGTGTAAGCAGTACCTTATTTGAATCACTGGTTGCGCAACACTAAAGAAAACAGGTTGTCTGCTCGCAGGCAGTTGGAGACAGCAAAAAATATGGGTGATAAAGCAGGTAAACCTGCCAGTTGCTGCCAACATTCTCATGGCCTTGCAGTCCCTCTGTCTGTACTGCAATTTTTATGAATAGTCGTACTATAAAAGTGAGAATGAAAACTACTGATACTGTAGAAAAAGATACTATGAATATCATTATTTATTTAACGGACTAAAAACAAATTACGAATGATTATATTCAGTGTAGGAGAATGGCATTTGTGAACATTGGATTCAACTTAAAATAAAACTGAACACTACTTAAATAATTAATTATGGTTCATAATACAAAGTTTGTAAAGTAGGATCTGAATGTCACCTGATATGTCCGTTGCATGTAATGAATATAACCAGGGAATAGCTATAAAACGCTTTTCTTACTAGGTAAAACTGCGACAGATATTCTTACTACATAATTTTAATATAATCCAACGATTTCATGATAATTTTATGTACATTATGTATACCTACATGTCATTTGCTGTCCTCATTCACTTTTTGATTATTTCCAACACCTTTCAATCACATATCTGTTGCAATAAAATTTATTTTACTCCATTAAAGATTGTTTTCAAATACAACAGTGATTTTAAAACTCAATATCCATTTCAATCACCAGATCAGTACGTGCAAATGGAAAGAAAGAATCAAACCAGTATGCTATCAGAATGGTGATAGATCTGAACGTGCTTTCTTCGTGTTCGTCTTGCTTGATGATACAAAAGCAATTTTCACTCTGCTGGTTACTTGCGAGCACGCAACCATTAGTAATGTGTATAAGGAAGGACAGAATTATTTGGAAATGTGCACTTGAGTCACAAAGCATAAATTGTAAATTACAAAAACTAACATCAAGTATAATATCAAAACCAAAATAAAAGAAATAAGAAGCCAGTTTTGGGTGAGGTCTTTTAGGTTAATAGATTTGTGTGCAGTAATCATCATAAGTAATTCGAAGGTGCCTCTGTCTTCTTACAAGTGGAGCCCTTACTTTTAATCGTATTAAATCTTAATGTTGGCAAAAGTATAAACAACCAAGTTAACAAATTAATTACGGCAGCACAGTCAAGTTAATTGAATCCAATAAAGTCTTGCTTCTTTCAAGTAGCAAGTTGGTAATACTTTAGTCTACAAAGTATGTATTGTAAGTAGCGCTGTAGAGAAAGAAGTTAGCAAAAAAAAAAAAGTAATAACCTATTTTCTGGAGAAATAGCTAATGTTATCAAACACTAGGTCATACACGACATGCACATGTCAATAAATAATGTGACACGATTCTGCAACACTCAACACAGTATGGTTCAAGAGAAAGAGAGGACCAATGAGTGATGTTTACTTTTGTTCAGTCCCATGGGGTAGTCTATCAACATCATGTTACCAAACGCCCCGGCTGACATCGTGCCATCTGCCTCGGTCTCGGGCGAGACCTCGTCCCCTCCTCCAAGGCTCACGCTGCGATAATCGCTGGGAAGGCTGAGCGAACTAATTGTATCAGAAGCTAGGGATGAACAGAACCATAAACATGACTGGGACAACAAAACACAACACAAAACAACAACAATCATTGTCAGGCTAACTTCAAAATATTCACGCAAACTGGAGCTTTGGAGAAAAGAAACACACACAGTGCTTTGCATTAAATAATCAATAATTTTGTGACATTTGCCTCTGTATAATTTTCATTTCATTAATTTAATCAAAGAAAAAACATTAATGAATATACTGTGTTATCTTCGTTCAACTAACATAACTTAAAATTAAATAAAAAAATGTGTATAGCTCTTAAAAATTGATACTTATTTGATTAATAATGACGAAAGTTTTCAAAGACTATGCATTTAAAGATAATGTAATGAAACTTTCAAATTCTTAATTCCTGGTCTTTTCACTATTATTCACACCTCAGCTATTCTATCTCTTCTATCTGTTTCCCTCTTTTTACTTGGCATATTTTGGTGTTCCTCTTATTTACATCCAAAAATTTAACTACGGTAATATTATTTGGATGATACTTTCTAAAATATTCTATTTCTTTATTTTATTTATTCTGGTGGAGTTAAGGCCATTAAGAAGTCTTTTCCACACCACCAGAAACGTACTTAAGCCCTGAGAGATAGAAGTAATGTTTATTTTCAATTAAAACTGATTGTCTTCTGACAAGAACACCTACTTTCTGCAGCAGTTACAATTTACTATTCAATTTTATCTTTGAAAGGTTGCAGTGAAGAGCTACCACTGCTCTACTGAGGCAGCTATTTAACAGATCTGATTAAAAAAACGCTGGTGGTTATTCTACAACAGGGGCTGAAAAACCTTAACATATTTTATGCATGTATTCATGCTCCACTACACCTTTTTCCCAAACTTTATCAAACTTCAGGGTAAGATACTCAGGACAGAAAGAAAGTAATTGGTGTAACATTCTATCATAGCCCTGAATCACAATGGCTACATATTTATACAGATGGATCCAGATTGGAAGTAAAGGATGGAGCTGGAGCTGGAATTACTCAAAATTATTTAGCTTCTATGTCGCAGTTGGGAAAAACTCCATCTACTTTGATGGTGAAATTCGGCAATAAAGATGGCACTAAAAATCTTCTCTACAGAATAAATTCATTTCAGTGTGCATTTATTTTAAGTGATTCAATTTCGGCTATACAAGCAATAGCAACAAATAATTCTCCAATCTCCAGTAGAGTGTTAGAAATAAAAAAAAAAATATCAGATTATTGTTCAAACAAAATCAAATTATCCATCTTCAATGGATACTCTCTCATTGCAGGATCCACGGTAAGGACATTGCAGGATCCACGGTAAGGACATTGCTGATTTTTTTTTAGCAAAAAAGGGCACCAAAATTTTACAGAAACCAAATCAAAATTTACTCTATCACTCTGCAAAAATTATAATTAAAAAAACCTTCCAGAAAGGACTGTTAGAGCACTTCAAAATTCAAAGTTATGACAAATCATGGGCAGCTATATTGCAAAATAAATAATTCCTGAACATCTAAGACATTATGCTGTAGCAGCATTTAGATTGTTAACAGTTTACGACTAGTTGGCTGCATACCATTATAAAATTGGAATCTTCTACTCTCCAAATTGTATCCTGTGTCGTGAAGACAATTCTGCAATGAATAAGGATCACCTTTCGAGTTGTTTAGCTCTCAAGGCGTCACCTACCAGAACACTGACTGGACTTTATTGGGAAGCAAGAAAGTAAATGGAATATATCCAAGCATTTGGGCATTAGATTACTACTACTATTATTACTACATTCTATCATAGCCTTTACTTCAACATTATTTCTATTTCCAATTGCTTTGATAGTACCAAGGGGGCTTTCATGCAAAGTGTCTTCAAATAATGTTCTATTGTTTTTACGGAGAAATTTGTGTGGTATACAGTATATCTTTAATATCAAAGAATTTGCATTAAAATCAGCAGCATGAGTATTCCAAAAGTCCATTGTACCATTTTTGCTCTTGTTAGTGTATAATATAATATGCCCTTATAAATAAATAAACTTCAGTGGATAGTGCTCATTTTAAAAGTATTTTTACAAATTGTATATTTATATGTACAAGTCATCATATAATATATAAAACCTTCTATAAACTATCATGTCTGTCATATAATTACACTACTTCAAGACAAAAAAAAATTGAATCCACAAAGCACGAAGTAGTTTTGTAGATGAACATTTGGAAAATTAGTAGAATATGTATTATATACTGCATTAAAATTAATTTTATCTAAAAGAAAAAGAACAAAGAAAACACAGTATTATTTACTTTCTTGAGTATCCTTGAAAATCTATTCCCCCCCCCCCAGAAAATAAAACAACCACTTACGTTCTTTTGTAATGATTTAAACACAAACCGTAATGTCAAAGTTAGCCTGAAATATAATGTCTAAAAACTTAAAGCTGTTAGGGTCAATAAATGCAGTGCGTTATCTATTTTGCAGTGAAAAATATAACATTAACAATAGACAAAATTAAAATTAAAGTAACCAATGCACGTGAAGAAAAGAAAAAAAGAAGGTAGATGGTAAGAAAAAAGCAACAGATTCAAAGCATAAAGAAGTAGCAGTAATTCCTGCACAGCAAAGCAAATCTGATGTCAGTGTACAATAAGCACAACCACATAAAAAAAGAATATAAAGTTGAAGTATTTTTTCCAAAAAATAAGTTGTAACATGTTTCAACGTATTAGTTTGCTGTATTTTTATTTTAAAAAGATGTATGTGCAATATTAGTTTACTCGAATCTTGATGGTTAAATCAGATCCAAAACTTTGTAGAACGGAAACAGTGTCTCTGTATAAATTACGTTACAACTATTACATATTGCGTGTGACATATAAGCAAGATAGAGAACTGTTTATATTCGTTCAAATATTGAGGTAATCCATGTTCCATTACTGTTTAGTCTATTAAGTCACTGGTCATTACTTCCACCCACTGATTTACATTATACTGCAGTGACGTAACAAAATGGTAAAGCTCCCCTAGAGAAAATTATAAAATAATTCAAAAAACTTTTCATGGGACCCCAAAAGGCCAAGCTGTCTGCTTTGCAGATAAGAATTTTACACCACTGACACTACGTCGTATTATAATTTTCAAGTGTGAAAAAATTTAATTACACTTAAACTTGTACTGTTCTCACTGAACAGTTACTTATCCTAGAAACTTTCACAGTGATATGACGCACAAGAGAGATTCTATACCAATACAACCATAATCTAATGCATTTCATTTTATAACTCTGCATAATAAGTCTTCATGATGTTTTACAAAATTGCATAACTGTATATTAAGCCATGTAACATTTCTTTAAACATAAACTCAAAGTGAATAATTTGATCTTCTGCAATTCTGCTATCACAAAGAATTTTTCTTTTAAATAATACAGTATATCTTCGAAGTTTCACAATTCTACATAGAGTAGATAATGACATAGGCTTGCATATAATAAATTCACAAGTTTATCATTTTGAAATGAATTATACATTTTTATAGCAAAAGTTACGTATAGATGATTCACTGCTGTTATTCTTTAGGACTATTGTCCATTTGCTTCAAAAGTTATTATTTAAAGTACTGGTACACATTCTATCACAAATACACGAAATTATTTAAAAACCTTCATCCAACTTTAATTTTGTCATTAACATTACATGAAACTATCAAATGCAATTAAAAATCCAACGAATGGTGATGGATGGGTGAATGGGTAAACAAACTTCACAACATTAAATGTTTTGTACATTTACACACACACACACACACGCATCTAAAAGCAACATGAAACAAGTATGCTTTAACAGTGTATTTGTGTAGCAAAATCATATACTGGTACTGTATTTTCTCAAGGAAATTATATATTATTATAAATATATATATTATATATTATAAATATTAATTTAGAATTGATTAGGAAGACGATTGTTAAACCCTGGTTGGGACGGCTATCAAATATCTATCTATAAGAACACGTTTGGTTTATTCGTATTATTTCACGAAATGTCTATTAATCTCTATGATGTAAGGTATACATGAAACAAGATGTGTACATTTTCAGGGAAAAGGGAACTCACATGAATCAAAATATTTTCTAAGTGTCAGGAAAATAAAATGAACTTAATCTGTTCACGAAACATGGGAAAAGCGTGATTGATTAAATCCTTCAGTCACACATTTGTTCCTATCTATATAACAATCTCTCTGAAGATTAATTTACATTAATTCTTTATGAAACAGTAGCTTCATCTTTCAATTCTTTTCCTGAATAGATCAGAGAGAAAAAATGTAAACACTTCTTAGCTCGAGACAGCAATTCCAGCCAGCAACCAACAGAACATTATTCGAATTACATTAAAATCTTAAGCTCGATAAAGAAAGAAAGTAATTGTGATTTATTCAGGACAAGAGTTCAGAATTACTTTTTATTTTATTGATGCAATATAGAGAATATGACGTAACGGATTCAACAAGTATGGTACATTCTTTTTTCTCCTCTCTTTCACCTGAGGACCAAGAAAGAGTTAAAACCGAATGAATTAAAAATTATTACCTTACAAATCATAAAGGCTTTCTGCTCTTGAACAATGTTGGTTTCCAAAATAAGTAGCACTAACCAAAATTCGGGGTCTACTTACTATTATGCAGAAGTTAAATATTAAATTTCAAGGAACGAAAAATATATCATATGATATAATATAACTTTAAAATTGAAATTATTACGTATAAACATAAAAGTTCGTAATTTTTCCACTAAGCATATTACAGTATTAGTATTACTATTTTAATTATCACCATCACCATCACCATCATCATCATCATCATCATCATCATCATCATCATCATCATCATCATCATCATCATCATCATCACCATTATAATCAACATCATATACAAAACTTAAAAGTTGACATATTTTGGAAATTCCAAATATTTTTTTTTTAATTTGAAAGATACGATGACAAAAGCAAATAAGGGCATAGGATTTGAGCAACATAGTAATTATCATACGAACATAATGAAGACGGGAGGGTAACGGACTTCACTTGATTCTTAATTACGCAAAAAAATATACTAAATGTACTGAGACAGTGGGTGGGAGACTTAAGAGCCAGAGACCTGAGAAACATATACTGTACTGCACTCACCAGATGACAGCAGGTTGGATGTGGTGTCGCTTCCTGGTCCAGGATCTGGTTGAGTTACCTGCTCCACTTCTTCAGCACTGGCCGAGTCCTGTACACTAAGGAGCAGGCCCCCTGCAAGCATACATTAGCATGGACTCAAAAGAAATGTTAGCATAGTTCTACCCAAATCCAATTATACCTGCTTTCTCTACTTCTCCATTTCTATGTAGTTGTAGCCAATGCGCTGTGGATAACTTTCCAGGTATCAATTTCAATGCAAAATGTGTGACATGATCCTGTCTCAACAAAATTTGAAAGTGAAAGTGACACTGCTCGTGTAATCACTGGGTGAGAAATAATGTTATGGCTATGTGCAGACAAGTAAATAGTCACATAAGAACTATCTTCCATTCGGAATAAACAAAGGAAAGGACAGAGAATGTAGAGCCATTGAAGGAGAACTATTTCCGTGTGTTTAACCACCATTCCAACTAACCCTATTGTACCAGTAATTGAGAAATGGCAGAAATGTACTGATACTGATTTCCTCTCAATATATAAAATACTACTTTAACATTTTCCTTAATAAGCCAGTAAATCATATGGAGTGGGAATAACAACTACATGGTGAGTATTAAGTTAATGTTTTTATATTGAAACTCGTTATAAGAGCTTCTTCTTTGTCAGTACCAGTACTTACAAAAATAGTGTAATAATTATTATTATTTTTTTAGTCGGTTATTTAACGACGCTGTATCAACTAAGAGGTTATTTAGCGTCGATGAGATTGGTGATAGCGAGATGGTATTTGGCGAGATGAAGCCGAGGATTCGCCATAGATTACTTGGCATTCACCTTACGGTTGAGGAAAACCTCGGAAAAAACCCAACCAGGTAATCAGCCCAAGCGGGGTTCGAACCCGCGCCCGAGCACAACTTCAGACCGGCAGGCAAGCGCCTTAACCGACTGAGCCACGCTGATGGCTGTGTAATAATTATGTAACACTCAATTGTTCTCAGATCGTTGAGTATATAATGGGCTTAAAATTATATTCTTATAACACAATTCAATTAAATGACAATTTTTAAAAGTAAGTTTCACTTTCTACTCATACATTACAGTTAATGAAAATGACAGGATTGTCAAATTTACATAATCACAAACACTGAAGTGATTACAATTATTTTACTGTGATGATTACCGGTACTGAAAATAAATGCTATTTTATGATTGAATCTGAACTTTAGAAGGAGCAATATATAAGTAAAATTAAAGTTGTGGAAACCACTGGTGTAGCTCGGTTGGCTAAGGTGCTTGCCTGCTGATTCAGAGTTGTGTTCAGGCACAAGTTCGATCTCTGTTTGGGCTGATTACCTGGTTTGGTTTTTTCCGATGTTTTTCCAACTGTAAGGCGAATGTCAGGTAATCTATAGCGAATCCCCGGCCTCATCTCGCCAAATACCATCTTGCTATCACCAATTCCATCGACGCTTATTAACCTAGTAGTTTATACAGCGTCATTAAATAACCAAGTAAAAAAAAATAATAATAAAAGTTGTGGAGTCAAGAGTCAGAATCATAAAACCAGAACTATCATAAAACCAGAACTACGAGGTAAGCTCTTACCTAACAACATCTGTGCGTTCTGTGGGTCGGACTCCACTTGCAAAGCGTTGATCAGCAAGTTCATGAGGCGGGGCTTCAGCTGTGCAAATGTCAGTGGTCCACGCTCTGTAGGTCCTCCTAGCTCCTTAATGTTGAGGTTCTGTTCAATTAACACAGATAGCAAGCTAATCTTCATACTCAAGAAAATTCTATACTTGATGATCCTCTTCAAACACAGAGGTCCATACCATACACAGCAGTGTGCTTCCCAAACCAAAATGTACTTCAAAACACACTTAATGATGCTAACACAGAATTCCAATTATATTTCCACATAAATAATCATAACACATGGAATCAGGAAATAAACCAAATTCCTAAAAATAGGAATACAACAAACAATACTGTAATCGATTCCTCCGTACATGTAGGACTAACAAGAAATGATGTAGAAAATATGAAACTGCAGGTAACAATAGAAATCGAAGACTTCACATGTCTCATTCGTCCAATAGTTTAGAAGATATCGCTGTACAGACACAAAACAGACAGTAAACCATTTTGTTTTCAGTATTCCTGACAGCCCTGATATCGAAAACTTTGTATATTAGTCAAAATCTTCACATAATTTTTTGCAGCATTACAATACTTTATCTTTACACTTCGTCCAATGCATAAAATTCTAAAAGCAAAATTTACAAGGAGATTCAATCATAAACAGATATAAAAATCAGCAATAACCACATTTCGCCATGATTGTTGCCACAATACCTATACAGAATTCAATGTATGGGAAATCAAATATACATAACATGCAAAAAAACTTAGACGACTCTCAACAAGGAAGACCTACGAATTGGCCACAAACTGGGCACAGAAGAGAACTAAAACAACATTTTCGAACTATATTGGGAGATAACTGAGCAAGTCACCTGAGTTTCATCACTATTGGACAAATAATAATACCAGTGAAGTATACACTATTCTAATTTGATGAAATGATAATGTGTGACAATAATAAAACTAACTACAGAACAATTCTAAATACTCGGAGGAAGTCTACCTTATTGCCATTTTCATCCCAACAAATTTCGTACGATTTGTAAAGAGTTAATTTCTGAAATATTATACCCTTTTTAAGTCATGTTTAGTTTTAACAGTTTATGGGTATCTCACAAATACGAAGATATTTAAACATACCTAAATCAATGATTCCAAAAACCAATGTCCATTCGCACTGTTGTATATTTTACATAAAAGTAGTGCCAACTCTATACTTCATCAACAACGAACAGTTTTTGTACAGACCTAGAAATAAAATTCAGGTGGCCCAAATTCTGTTTCTGGGTCTGTACATACATAGTTGTGTGAAGTATGTTAAGTGATATTGACGAAATTTATTATTACAGCATTAGAATAGAATTAAAACATTAAAGTCTGTCACAGCTAAGAAAAACAATAAGCAAAACTATGAAACTGCTTCATCAAATTGGCCACAGTGCTGGAGTGCAGTATTTAAGTTGCATAAAGGTAAGCGTTCACTACATCGTATCGCACGCATCGGACGAATCGCACAGATCGGAAAAAGACTATAGGTACGATCACACGTCGGTACTTTTGCACCGCTGCAGTACAAAAAACTGCGCAAGTCTTATACTGCGACGTGTGAACAACGGTGCAACCCGAAAAGTAGCGGCTGCCGAACCTGCTGCTCGCTACTTTTCCATGCTGCGCGCAACTTAAAAATAGCGACATGTGAACAGGGTTCTCAAGGTTGCAGCCGCAGCATTTTTGATATCGGTTTTGTTGAAACTTTTGCTGCGGTTGCAACCAGTGTTACCACCCAAATGTGTCAATGATACTTTTATTGTTTGGATATATTTTAATGTTAAATGTGATGAAAATCAATTATTTGTAACAGTTATTAAATACATAACACAGTCTAAGCATAATTGGTGACGATATAATTCATTTTTTAAATTTTCCGTAGCGTAGTTCCAAACAGGAGGGTTGCCAACATTGATTACGTGAATATACTGTTGGTTATCATCAGACATCGGATTCTAGGGCAAATGCCTATTTTGTTTCTTTAGGAGAAAAGTAAAAATAATTATTAATATTTGTGTTTCATGGAAATTGAAAGGTATTCAAAGAGTTTTATAGTGCCCTAAAATGCCCTAAAACGGTTATTAGAGCCTAATTTGTTAATATTCGCCTAAAAATGCCTAACTCACTGTAAAGTTTCGCATTTTACTCTTACTTTTTATAATTTATACATGCATTCACTGCGAAATTTAAGGCATTTAAAAAGTGGAAAGTTTGCTTCACACCGGCCATGAAACCATTGATAAAGGAAACAAAATGTTTTGAATCTCACGACACTCGCAATAGATTTCACCGAATTTAACATGTTTGGAGGCATAAATGCCGACAAAGAACCAACCTTAGTTTTGAAGCAGGCAACAATCACAACATGTGCTGCTACCGATTCAGAGATATACTATACTATAAAAATGACTGTTTTCGGTCTGAAACCGATTAGCTGTACTGCCCTTCAGAGTGTCATAAAATCACAATTTTTGGAGAAAGAGTGTTTTTGAAATATTTATGAAAAGTGGTAAAACTGCGAATTAGTAGGGTAAACCGTTACAAAATATTTCAAAGAATGGCCCTCCTAGTGTTAACACTACCAGGAAATGCAACAATAAGTAGAACTTTGTATTTTTGTCCAATTGAATCTCAATAACAACGGTTCATTTGAATGCTCGTTAACAGTTGCTCTTTCCCTCACCTTATTTGTGTTGAGAAGTTTTAAGCGGTAGGACGTTTTCCTGTGAAGTTTAACGCGATAATGCCGAAAAATATAAGTGCAAAATCTACATTGATCCGACAATGGCTAACAGAATATTCAGAATTCACTTATGATGGAAAAATAATATTCTGCAAGATTTGTAGCAAACAGGTATGTAACAATAGTTGAAATATATAAATTCTATTAATTTTAATGAGTAGGCCTATAATATTTATACATTGACTGAGCTATCCTGAGGCATAATTCTTTTTAAGACCACTACACTTTAACCTTTTAAATTCCGATAGTTAAAGTATTTGCAGGTCATTAAAATTTTGATTGTTCGAACCCACTAACTTTGTGATAGAAATATGGCAATACAACAATTAGGATTTTATTTTAATTCAGTTTACTTTACATTTTTAGATTTCGCAAGAAAAGAAGTGCCACCTAAAGCAGCATGTGCAAGGAGCGGCTCATAAGGCTAAAGCTCAGCAGGAAAATCAACTGCAACAAACTTTACTAACACAGCCTACTTCATCCAATCTCAGCAGCAATTTCTATGCTGATTTAACCAGAGCGTTTGTTGCTGCTAACATTCCCTGGAATGCAATTGAAAATCCGGTTTTAAGACGTTTTTACAAAAATACTGCAAACAAAATATCCCATCTGAGTCGACCCTAAGAAAAAATTACTTAGAATATACAATGAAACTTTAGCTTCCATTCGGGAGGATATAGGTGATTCTTACATATGGGTCTCTGTGGATGAAACCTCAGATCCTATGAATAAGTATACAGCAAATATGGTAGTAGGAAAACTTAGTCCTGATGGACCTTCGATTCCACACCTCGTATGTGTTAAGGAGCTTTCGAAAGTGAATAGCCAAGCCATTGCTTATTTTGTAAATAAAAGCCTACAGTCTTTATACTCAGGTAATATAGACGATTCTGAAGTTCTGTTGTTTTGTACTGATGCCTCCTCATACATGGTTGCTGCAGCTCCACTTCTTAAAACATTTTATCCTAACCTCACGCAAGTAACCTGTCTAGCACATGGCCTTCACAGGGTTTCTGAAACAATCCGGAATGAATTTCCTCTTGTCAATTCGTTTATTTCTAACAGAAAAAAATGTTTTTGTAAAGCCCCATCCAGGATTTCAATATTCAGAGAGAACTTTCCAGATATCCCACTCCCACCTCAGCCGGTTGTTACACGATGGGGAACCTGGATTCAGTCAGTGGTGTATTATTCTAAGTATTTTAAAGAAGTGGTCACAGTTATTGATAAATTACCTGAAATTGACAGTGCAGCGTGTGTGAAAGCAGTGAAAGATTGTCTGAATGACTCACGAGTGAAAAACGATATTGCCTACATAACATCAAACTTTTCTTTCATACCTGCAAGCATTGAACAATTAGAACGTGAAAAACAATCTCTTTGTAGCCAAATAGCAATAGTAAAGGAAGCTCAAGTGAACAGACATTCTGCTTTGGGCGAAACTGGGAAAAAAGTTAAAAATAAGTGGGACAACGTATTAAATAAGAATGTAGGATTTTCATTGTTGGAAAAAGTATCAAGAGTGATATTGGGGGAAAGTGTAAATGTTCCAGTAAGTATTGATGTTTCTATTGTACCTAATTTAAAATTTGCGCCTCTCACATCAGTTTCGGTTGAAAGAAGTTTTTCTGCTTTCAAAATGATTCTCAGTGACAAAAGGCAAAGGTTAACTGTGGAGAATTTAGAAAAAATTCTGGTGGTGTACTGTGCAGATAATTATAATAAAGTCTGAGCATGGAACTGAATTTCAATAACTTAAAATGAGTAATCTTGATATCAATAATCATTATTTCATTAGTTTCAATATATTAAATTTGTGCAGCTCTGTTTATAAATATAATATAGTATTCTTTTTCAATGTTTAAACATACTTTTTTGTGCGTATTTTAGTGTATAACTAAAAATTTCAGTGAAAGAAATAAGTATGATACCTTGATGTGCCTAAAATGCCTATTTTCATTAAAATAGAGCCTAATTTTACAAATTTTGAGCTTATTTTAGGCGCCTAAAACTGCAATTTTTAGTGCCTAAAAATCCGATGTCTAGTTATCATTTAAGTATATAGGCGTTTTTTAAAGCTTTATAGTAAAAATAATGTCAATTTCTGAATACTAGATAAGACAGAAAAGCAAATAATAGATAAGGAAGCTTTCGCATCAGTTTCTTAATAATGCGAACATAACCACAAAATGTATATTGAGAAGTCAACAAGGACATGGGAACCTGCAGCATGACTGCGGCTGCAAAAGTAGCGCCTTGTGTGTGAACAGACTCGCAACCTCCAGTTGCAACTTTTGCAGCACTTGGGTTGCGCAGCACGAAAAGTAGCGTGCAGTGCGCTACTTTTGTCTTACGTGTGAACACGACAAGCAACTTTTGCAGCTGCAGTATAAAAGTAGCGCTGCAAAAGTAGCGACGTGTGACTGTACCTTATCTTTGCTGTAATTGTTATGTAACTGCGTTCACTACATCGTATCGGACGCATCACCTCTTGGCAAATCTGTACACGTTTCTCGGATGGGCAACTTTTCCGATGCGTGCGATCATGGCCTTCTTTAATAAATCAATTTTAATTGGTCAACTGTTACTATTATGTTGTGCCATGTTCAGAGTCGCGTCAAAATGGCAGACGGAAAACTTATTTTGCATGTATAAAATTGCGAAGAATTATATAATTTGAGGCGTTCCCATTACAGTAATCAAGTCGTTTCTTGCAAATATATTATGTAACCAATATTTCTTTAGTTTCTTCCTCTTCAATTAAGACGCATGAAGCAATTACAAATTCTTATTCGCTAACAGACGTAATTAATAGACCTATTCAAGACAACTACTTCGAAAGAGAATTCGTGAAAGTTTCCAAACAATTACTAAGTTTCCAGTATAACTTAATAATGAAAATATGAGTTACGAACATTCTAACAAAACACTATGTTTCTGAATTTCTCACTAATCCACAAGACTGGAGATTAACCATATAACAAGATATTAAAAAAAAAATTATCAGCAACATTCAGGACTGCACAAGTTAGTGAATTGAATATTCTTGTCCATTCACAAAACAAGTACTCTATTACCTGAAAGTGTAGTGGAAGAACCAACATGGAAAGCAGGAGATGGATGGATGCCCTCCGCAGTTCTGTCTTAGAAACGGAAGCAGACCTGAAAATATATCTATTATTAACTAGAAATATTAACTTTGTACAATGGTTATATAAATTTGGGACTGAGTCACAGGTTAAAAATGTGTTAGTCCAGACTTACACAGGCACACTTAACATCAATTACTTTTAGTTGGTTATTTAACGACGCTGTATCAACTACTTGTTTATTTAGAGTTGATGGGATTGGTGATAGCAAGATGGTATTTGGTTGAGGATTCGTCATAGATCATCTGACATTCGACTTACGGTTGGGGAAAACCTCAGAAAAAACTCAATCAGGTAATCAGCCCAAGCAGGAATCGAACCCATGCTCAGCAACTCCGAATCATAGACAAGCGCCTCAGCCAACTGAGGTATGCCTATTTCAAACTGCCTATATTATGACTTTTATAACTCTAGCAAATCAGAGGAGTATAGCACTGCCTAGTGAAGTGACATGGTTTCCCCATACATCAAAGAACAATGAACTTAAATTTTTTATGCACAAACCAGTAGCATAAAAGAACAGTTTCTAAATACATAAAAAAAAATGTAATTGTAGTTCGAGTGGTTCTTTTCCTGCAGAATTTAAACACTTTCATGCGGCTTTAAACTTATGTGCAATTGCTCTTAATGAAATTTGTTGTCACTCTAAAATCTAAATCCTAATTAAGCATAAAGAGGGAATCGAGGAGTCCAAAACCTCCCAACTAAAAAATAACACTGCTGACACTTTTTCCAATGTTTCCATAAATCGCAGTCATTCATGGAAGTGTTTTCATTTTCATCTTAAATATTACTTAACTCCTTTTCCACAAATTATATAACTCATATTTTTCTTTTTAAAAGTGTGTCCTTGAATTTGATTAAATTTAACACTCTACAACAACTAGTGATACAAAATTTCACTGTTTAACAAATATAATAATTAAAATATGTATTAACATTTATCACAATTCCTTTTAAGAAACAGATTTTATTTAACTTTCAATACAAAAAATAAAATAAAATGAAATGAAATAAAAAAGACCATGGAGATCCAGAGGACAGTAGGAGTTCAAGAATGTTTTTTTCTGATTTTTCATACACCATAACAATCATCTTCCCTTAACAATAATATGACTGATCACTTAAAAAGAATTAATCTGAAAGTATATACTTAAGATTTAATGAAAAGTACTTTTCCATGTGTTTGAGCTGGTATTTTATATAATCATTGTTTCATATCGAACACAATAATACTATTTTTAACGAGTCTTTGACAAGTGCTCGAAATACTGTTATGTACAACACAGTGGCAATTATCAATCACAAAAATTTGTTTACAGTCATGCACTCACTTCAATTTGAGTTCCTTCTCTGGCAGAACGATTTCTAGGGCATCAATAACATGAGGCACCAACACCTGAACACCATCCAAGTCGAGACGAAACAGGTCAGCAGAGTTGAGCAAAATACTGGCTAGAGTTTCACCACATTCACGACTCTGCTGGAACAAACATATTCTCTTTGTTTCTTTCTCATATCTCCAATTAACATAACACAATTCAGAATGTAGGTGACTGAACAGTTGAATAACAGTTGAAGACTGGACATAAAAAGGCTGTAAGTGCCAAAGAGACAAATCGTAGAAAACAGAGCTTTCTTGTGCAACTGGTAATGTAATATCCATATATTTAACACATCTATGGAAGAAGCTTAGCTCTAAATAAAATTACAATGGGACTTATCATTTTTCTCAGTGGATTGAGCCAGGGACGTAAGACTCTTTTTTATGGAAAAACTAATTTTCAGCCTATTTTTTTATAAAAGTCCAGTCTTGAGTTATCCAGAATACAATGTGTAACATGAGACAAGAAAAAAATTATGCCTTTTATTTTCTCACTTTATGAACACTTCCTACTTGATCACTTTATGAGCAAAGAAAATGTCGCTGTCATTATCATTGTCACCATCATCATCACCACCCACCACCATCATTAGTTTTCTGCCCAAGGGCAGATCCTTCACTGCAAACTCAGCATCCTCAAATCTTTCCTATTTTGCGACTTTCTCTTAGTTTCTTCATATGATCTATACATTTTAATGTTGTCTGTGAGTATCATCTAATATCTTCTTCTGCCCTAAACTATTCTCCCATTCACCATTCCTTAATGCCTTCTTCAGTAGGCAATTTTTTCTCAGCCAGTGACTTAGGCAATTTCTTTTTCTCTTCCTAGTCAGGTTCAACATTATTCTTTCTTCACCCACTCTTCTCGGCACAGCTTCATTTCTTATTTTGTCCACTTCACATGCTCCATTTTTCTCCATATCCACATTTCAAATGCTTCTAGTCGTTTCTCTTCACTCCATCGTAATGTCCATGTTTCTGTCCCATACAATGCCATGCTCCACACAAAGAACTTCACTAGTCTCTTCCTTAGTTCTTTTTACAGAGGCCCGTAGAAGATGCTCCTTATTCTATTAAAAGTTTCCTTTTAACTTCCTGGTAGCAGCTTATGTTACTGCTTATAGTACACCCCAAGTGTTTGAAGTTGTCCACTTGCTCTACTGCTTCACTTCGACTACTGCACATTTACCTTCTTTATTTTTCTTCCGATAACCATGGTCTCCGTCTTGTTTGCGTTTATCTTCATTCTATACTGCTCACAGCTGTAAATTATCTCCAGTAGCATATCCCTTAGGATGCTCTTCTCTTCTGTTAACAGCGCCATATCATCAGCAAATGTAATATCATAAAAAACAATTTTCAGATCTTGACGAAAATGCACTTTTTCAACAACACTGACAGTGAACAAATGCTTGTAATATGTTACCTGTGTGATGTACAGTTGGCCAAATAACTAGAGTGTCAGTTTCTTATACCAGAAACCTGGAATCAATCTGTTGTGTATTAAAATTGTATTAGGGACGGAATTTTATGGGTCTTTGAAATCTCCCCCCTACTCCTGAACCAGGGAAAAACATCTAATATTTTTCTTGTTATTTTCAATAAACAAATATTGTTAAAACTGTCTTCCTTTTCTTCACTATAATAACACATAATCCCCTTTAAGGTTCGGCCTTCTTATCCTGCCACACCTGTTTCCCCTTTCTCCATGCCAACCACATGCCAGAGGGACTTCAAAGACTAGCAGTGCACAACAATATTATAGTCTCAGTCCATGAGATGATGGTATAATGGCAATGAACAAACAGCAGAATGCGAATGTTTGAGAAAACATGAATTACTTAGAGGAAACCTGTTTCAAAGTCACACTGTTCACCACAAATCACTGCTATCAGCGGACTACACTACAACAGGACCTGATTTTCATTTGTATCTCACCTCATTAATCTGCAAGCCATGCTGCAGAGCGAGATAGAAGCGGGCCAGGTATACAGGCAGGATTTCTTCACCTGTCTTCTTGGCACAGAAGATGCGGCACAGAGCTCCCAAGGCCTCTGCCCGTCCTGCCTCATACTTATCAATGGTGAGAGCAGGTGGAATCTCGGCATCATCTGTGAGAGACCCAGGTTGTGACAGAGACAGACTGCCCTTGCGACTATCCAACAGCAAGGAACTCGGTCTCTTATTAGTGTTGGACTCGTTGCCTGCAACACAACACAGTAATTGTAAATATGTATTGCAATGTCACCTAACAACACTGTCATGTCTTCGAGAAAGAGCTAGATATCTTAACAAAAGTCAATAGCTCAGAAAGGAGTTGAGTATTTTAACAACTATCAACTATTCAAAAAACAGGACATCTTAAGAACCATCCAGTAAATGGCAAATATTTAGCAATGAGCTCTGGGTCTCTTGTTTGTTTTACAACACAACATACAAACTGTCAACTGTTTAGCAATGTGCCTAGTCTTTGTATGAGTTGTATTGTAACACATTGACTGTCAACTGTTTGTGGTGAATTTCAACTTAACAAATATATCAACTGTCTAGGAAGTGGGTCTCTTGCTTGTTTTGCAATTCAATATAAAGACTGCCAACTTTTCAGGAAAGAGCTGGATTTCTTGCTTGTCTTGCAATTCAATATAATGGCCCTCTGCTGTTCAAGAAAGAGACGAGTTTCTTAGCATGATAACATAAAGTAACGATTGTTAAGAGCAAAATAATTATTTTCAATTTTTGTCAAGTTAAATGATATAATATAGGTTGTTACATAACTAATGGAATGGTTTCATAAGGTTATCCAGTCATTTAAGATTCTGTAAAGGATTTCTGTATCTGTAAATAGAATTTGAGTTCAATAGTTTTATAAAATGAAATGAATACGTGAACAAAAATTTAACAAATACCAAACAAGACATCAAAAGATTGAACTTTACAACCAAGCAGACCACTTCAAAATGATTGAAATAAACACATGGAACTTTGAAATACCGTACATCCCTGCATCTAGGAAAGAAATTCAGAAGCAAAAACATTTTGTGGTTTGCACACATCATTTGACAACAAAATAACACGACTTTCTCATCCACACATATCAGTTCTAAGATACCATGCTCAGAACACATCATCATCATCATCATTATTATTATTAAAGGTTAGAGTTCAATGGCTCGTTCTATGCTCATCCTGAATCACAGTTCACAAAGGGGGACTCTATGGTCATGTGGCTAGTATGGCTCAAGACATTCCTTAAGACAGCATAATACAAACACAACACAAAGGATACACACAGTCTCTATGGAAGATGTATCTGAACAAAATCTGCCCATAGTCATTCTAACTCTCACATATCAGAGATCTAATCATAACCAAATTCTATTCCTTTCTTCAGGGGCCTGTTTCTCAAAACTCATGGACTAGTAATACTAGTCTGTACAGTAGTAATATTAGTTTATTTTACAAGTCTGTGTTTCTAGAAACTACAAGGGTAAAGTAGTAGTTATCAGTTCACAGACTAGTAATATTGGTCGATTTCACCAGTTCATAAGTGATTCTGTTTCTCAAAATGCTAATGTAGTTGATTATACTAGTATTCAACAGGAATATTCCTACAAGACTCCAAACACCGGTGATTTCTATATTATCAGTTACCAGTGACAATCTTTCTCAGATAATCAAAACAAAATATTGTAGTAATTTTTTCTAATATGTTGTTTAGTGATTCCGATTGAAGTGATGAAGAAGTTGTGAGAAGAGCTAAAACTATATCGCGAAGGAACAATTATTATTATTTCTTTAGGGGAGCATTGTTTAAATATAATGAACGGTTTAAATAAAGTGCTGAAAAGCTTGGAAAGTTGCTAAATATAGTGGGACCTGCCATAACAAGACAAACAAATAGAAGTCATGCATTATCAGCAAAGCTTCAAATACAAATTGCTCTACAAATCGGAATGTTCATTATTTTCCAATAGCATCTGGTCTTTCTGTCCTAGACAGCAACACAAGCAGAATTTTTTTTCCTAATAATCTAATACCAATTCATCAACTGCAGTAATTTTTGCTGGCTTTCCTCCTCCACTGCCAGTTATTCTGATATTGTCAACTTTAGGTTACAAATTAAACATAAAACGACACTAATTTGTGAATAGATCTAACGCAAAACTGAAAAAAAAATGAGTGAATTTTTCAAGTCATAAGTGGCATTCATGTCGGCAGTAGACACACTAGCTACATAATGTGTTCATATTATGATATTGTGAACTTGAATTGGTACTCATAAAAGTTGTTTTCTTAATGTTGGGCTAGTAAGTGTCTCTAACATATGCAAAATCTTTGTTTTGAGGTATCAGTTCCACAGCCTCACATACCACAAAATTTTTTGTCCATTTGTTTACTTTATCATTTTTTATTATGCTTGAAAAAGCACCGAATAATATATCTTTTGATTCATTAATCATATTGAGTATAGTTAATTTGCTTTCAATTGATGGAATTTCAACCGAAAAGAGAAATAAGAATCAAAACATAAACAACTTAGCCTTCTAACCTCAAATAATACCTACCAGTGACTATAAACAAATGAACTCAATCAGCTGACTAGTGAAAGAGGTCATGTGACTAGTGAAAAATTGTCACAAGTTACTAGACTAGTAAAATAGTCTGAGAAACAGAATCTAGTAGAGCTGGTGAAATATACTCTGGTAACTAGTAACTGGTGAACTACTAAACTAGTATTTTTGAGAAACAGGCCCCTGGTGACATGTTGATCTGATAGAGAAGGATACACTTACGTTGTGACACTCCTTTGCTATGGTATGCAGCTTCACAGCCAATATGAGCAGCTTCAAACAGCCATTCTCCAAACATGTGGAGAATACTGTTACACTTGGGCCGGGCTGGAGCCAAGGGATGGCGAGAATCTCCTCCTAGTGACACCATTGCTACACAAGAAATTACATATTGTGTAATGTGCTGGCCAATGACCATTTAAAAACTATGAAAATTGAAAGTACAAATAAGGAGCCACCCTAAAAAAAATAATCTTCTATTCCACAGTTGGATAATTAATTCTATATAAAAGTGAAAGTGGTAGAAATTAAATTACACAAAGGCAAGTCTTCCCACCACTGTTTACTTAATGTAGTTCACTGGCAGGAATTTTTTAAAAGAATACTTACAAAATATTTTCAAGGAAAAAGTTTATACTAATTTCAAGGTAGAAAGAGAGTATTCGTTTACAAGTCACTTCCTTTTTAATTTCAATTGAAACACAAATGTCATCTACATAACGATGATATAATAATCATAATAAATAACGTACACATATACATACACATTTTTCATACTAATATAAATAAATGTTTTTTAAATTTTAATTGAAGAAGTGAGAGTCATCTACATAATGTCGACATAATTATAATAAATTCATACTAGTATAATTATTTTAAGCACAACTTCACAATGATAACATAAGTTACCTAGTCACCATTTTTTAGTTTATCTTATTAACAAAAAGAAAAATGCATAAGTTACTTGACATTTTATAAACTATGTATAGAAGATACAACCAGTGGCAAGAGGAGGGTGTGCAGTCAGGGGAAGCAATGAATTTTCTTAAATGTAATAGGGCTATATGTTTTACAGAGATTATTTCCAGACAACATAATAAACTATAATGTGAATATCAAAATACGCAATATAATATAGCTAGAGCTTAAAAGTTTGATTTATACCAGTACTTACATATGGCCATATTCTTCTTTGCTTAGTTTTCCTTTTCTGATGACACTATTTGTAATAATTCAAGTGGGTTGTGTTCTCAAACTCTGTGCTGCCATAAAGTAGGCCTACAGTGAGCCCATTTTTCAGCAAGACATTTTCAAACCAGCTGCCATAATAATGCATTAATTTCGAAAATTCTTGTTGAGGAAAATTATTTTTATATGTTGAGTATTTATCACACAATAGTAGGGGTAAAACCCGTAAATTCTCACAATCTTGTAACCTCATGGCAAGGTGACTGTTCACATCATCATATATCTCACAGTATACATGCTGATAGTAGATTATTCTTTTGGAAGGTACTCCAACATTCCTTAGAGTTTCTCCATAAACATTTTCGAAATTTCCTCTCACTGCAGCAATATTTTGACTGGTTTCTGCAGTGAAGGATGTGAAGAGAATTCGTATGAGAAGGAAGACAAAGACAGGAAGAGCTTTAGAAAGAGAAAGAGCACTCTGCTAGCTTCTATCAAGCATTTGCTATCCTTACCCACCCCTAACTCTCAGTCACATGAAGTAGAAGACAGAGAAAGAAGGAGTTCTAGACAGAGAGAGTACACCCAGCTAGCTTCTGCCTCTCACTCTGACCCCTGTCATGGCCATTTAAAGACGTATAGTAAATGACAAAGATAGGAAGAGCTCTAGAAAGAGATGGAAATCCCACCTAGCCTCTTTTATCCTAACTTTGCAGTGTTTTATACGCAAGTCACCCAGTCACCGAGAATTTATAATTATACTTTATTTAACGACGCTCGCAACTGCAGAGGTTATATCAGTGTCCCCGGTGTGCCGGAATTTTGTCCCACAGGAGTTCTTTTACATGTCACTAAATCTACTGACATAAGCCTGTCGCATTTAAACACACTTAAATGCCATCAACCTGGGCCGGAATCGAACCCACAACCTAGAGCATAGAAGACCAGCACTATACCAACTACGCTACCGAGGCCGACGTCATCGAGAATCCACGCAGAACTTTTAAAAGTACATTCTCATACATAAACCATATGGAGTAGAAAATGAATAGGTCCATATGTACATTTTTATTACTTTAATTTTAGTTACCCAAGAGTGCTTCCTTTGCTTCCCCTGACAGACTGCCACTGGATACAATACAGAAATCTGCACCACTTGGATCATCAGATAACTATTTGTTGTAACCAAAAGATTTCATCACAAATACTGCAACAATTGTTAAAATGTTTTTAGGAGATCTCAAAATGTAACTCTTTAAAATAAACAGATTTGTATCACAAGTTTGCATATAATAATGAATAAAAAAGAAGTAAACACTATTTTATACAATTATTGTGTGTTTCCATTGCAATTTATTATAGGTCGTTGGTTATCTTGTTAAATCAAATGTTTGTGTGTGTTGTAGCTCCTATTTAGAACCTTACAGTGAAGGTAAGCGGGCTAGCTACCTGTAAGTGGAAGAAAAGCAAGGGAGGGACGCTTTCCAGTCCACAGCTTTCCTCTTACGTGCAGGTAGGTTTCACGAGATACCGAATGGCCTATATAATAGTCAACTTCCACTCATTGTTTCAAATTTGCTCTTTTATGTGAACTGAGAAACAAAAATTACTAGTGAGACGTTCTTGGGAAAGAGAAACAAGACTGACTTACAGCTGAGACTTGAGGCAGAGGATGGTCCGGAATTGGGAGTAGATGCTGGGTGTCCACTGGATGCTGCAGATGTTGATGTGGCCCGACTGCTCGTGAGACCAATTAGAGAAGCCTTTGGGATTCCTACAGTTATGAGCAATAGTCATGACTTCATTAGTAATGAAACATCATTTTTAACGTTACAGATAACATTATGCATATTTATTTATACTCGAAAATAAAGATACAAAAATGTAAAACTAAAGAACAAGTGACGAGAGATAACTAGCAAGTGTAAATTAGGCTCTTGCATACTTTGTAATTCTGATTACTGTGATAAAATACATAATATTATTGTAACTAATTGTGAGGTGTACATTACACGAATGTAATTGCTGAGACCAAATACATCAATATACCAGTATCAAAAAAATTACTGTAGGTAAATCGAATAAGTGACAGACATTTTGCGTCAAAATGTTCCGACTGAATTGTAAGTACTGTGCTAATGCAAATGTGCCCAATTTCCATCTTATTCCAGTGGTATTTCTTTCATTAATAAAATTATCATGCAGAATTAATAAAATTCAATATTTTATGCAAGTTAAACCATTATCATCGAATCACTCAATGATCCATGACATTTCACCTAAAAAACCTGCAATTTTATTGTTATAAATGCGTGAGAAAATACCAAAAGTGAGAAATTACTATAAACTGCAAATAAATGTAAACAGATTCATGCTAAAAGAATCTCTACGACATGCCACAATAAGGCATCATCAACCTGTCCGAACAAGCAACCTTGGTGGCTCTTGTATTATTTGTATTTGACAGAACTCTCAAAAGGGAGCTGTGAATAGAACGGGGGGAGGGGGAGAACATGTGCCTTATGAATGACTATAACGAAATCTTTGTAATTTACAGATTACTCTAAGTGCAGTTAGAAACAAATATACAGTATTTCATTAACAAAATCTATTCATATTTATTATTTATGTTTAAAAACCATCTAAAGAAACGATAACATGATGAAACATGATTCCTGATAAAACAGATTACTTGAAGAAATTCAAAACTCAGCCGGAACATGAATGTTATGTCAGTCGAAATACAAAAGAGGCCACACTACTTCAACCAACAAGAAAACATAAAAACTGGACTAACCAGATTAAAAACATACAACATAAAAAAATCAATGAAAACTATGAATGAGAAGGAAAATCTTCCCCATATGCAGGGAACTGCAATCAGAAGGAAGCCAGTCCTCAGCATATTTCTGCTGCCTCAGTCTTACTAAAGGAGACTTATGCTCATCACACCAAAAATAATCACAAAGACGAAAGAAGTAAATTTCATGGAGCTAATCTAAACTGAACTACCTATTGGGATAAGAAACAACACTATTAATACTAAATGTGTATTGCAAAAGGGTAGTCAAGTGCATTCCATATAACCTCTTCTATCCAATTTCCATCCTCACTTTCACTCTAGGTATTGAGTCACAGCAGTATAATTGTTCCATACTGTGTAGAGGAAATACAGAAAAATACAATATATACTTATTATCCGGATGTGGGAAGTGATAAGCCAAGTCAACACGCATAAAGTAGAACAAACAAGTTTATATTATGATAGTTCCATAAGGCACGCATTGTAGAGATGATGCTATACTAAATTTAATTAAACAAACCCTAATTGTAGCCTACAATTCCAAGAGCTGATTTTTTACCAGGCAGTGAATTCTGAGAGACATTTTAAAGGTATTCTGACTTCAATCTTCAGTAAAGTGAAAACTTGTAACTATTTCATACTGGTACAGGACAGTACAACCACGAATACTTCAAATTTCTCAATGGACGACACTATGACGATATTCAATGAACAACATTGGGAAGATATTCAATGACTTTGACTACTCGAAAATTTGCAGCTGAGATCCCCCAATCTTTGCTATTTATGTTTATTAGGCAATTGAAAGACTGCTTGTGAAGAATTTTCACATGTTAGATGAATTAGAAGCCAATATTCTTGTTGCTTATGATATTTTTACAAGAAGCAGGTCATGCATCCAAGGAGGAGAAGGAAATTATCCTTTCGAAATTTACTGGAAGTTAAGATATAATAATAACGATGATGATAATAATAATAATAATAATAATAATAATAATAATAATAATAATAATATCACACTGGGAACATCGCATGTAACAAGGAAAGAGCTAGTGCATAAAACTAAAACTTAAGTGTGAAACTCCACTAATTGAAGAACAGATTCAGGAAAATGATCCTGCAATGTTAAATGTAAGATTAATAATAATAATAATAATAATAATAATAATAATAATAATAATAACATTTTATCTGATAGAGGAGAAAATCACATAATGTCTCCTGCAAGGCACAGTATCGTAAGTAAATTGTATACTATTACCGAAAATAAGTTATACTGCTTTGAATATATCGCCCTGCTCCTAATGTCCCATCATCAGGATTTAAAGAGCCATCTGTATAAATATGAAGGTGATCCTTATATGTTCTGCAGATTAGTTCCATGGCATCTAACTTAAGAATGTATGGAGGATCATTTTTGGAATGATTTCCTGGAATTTGTATGCCATGTTCTGGAATCACCAATTTCCATGGAGGAATTTCATTCACAACTGGAGTTTTAGAGTGTTTGATATAGATTGGTATTTCTTCTTTGTTTATTTTATAGAAATTACACAGGATATCATCTGACAGTTTGAAGAGCATCTGAGATCTGGATGAGGCTTGCAATTTTATATGTATTTTTAGATCCTTTGATTGGTTGAGTATTACATTCAATTTCTAGGGCAACAGTTGATGTGGTTTTTGGGACTCCTAGGCATAATTTTAAGGCTGAGTTTTGAAGAATAGAAATTTTTTGTAGATGAGTTGCTGATGCTTCTTCCCATATTTCACACCCATAGATCAATTTTGATCGTATATAAGCATTATAAAACAATGCACTGTCGTGATATCTAATCCCCATTCCTTATTAGCCATGATCTTCAAGAGATTTAATTGTGGTAGACACTGCGAAGCAACACTGGTTAAATGTGTTTTCCATAAAAGTTTTTCATCAAAAATTAATCCTAGGAGCTTAGGAGTTGGATTATACTGAATTTCTTGATTATTCAGATAAATATGAGGTTTATAGTTTTTAAGCTATATCTTCTTGTGAAGACAGTATATTCAATTTTGATTCAGTTGAGATAGATTTCATTTGGATGCCCAACTACTGATATTATTTCCAGCTGTTTGTAAAACTCTTAATGTTTTATTTGGATCATTGTTCATAGCCCATATAGTAACAACATCTGCACAGATACTTATTTTTACCTCAGGTGGAACAATATCAGGTAAGTCACGTAACATTATATTAAATAAATCTGGGCTTAAAACAGAAACTTTGGGTATACCATCTGTAATTCTTTTGGATAAAGATAAATTATTATTTACTGAGGTTTGAATTGTTCTTTCATTAAGAAAAGAATGTAGGTGTACTGAAATGTGATACGATGTGTTCTTAATTTGCTGTAAACTTCGTTTCATACAGGGGAACAATTCTGCCAGACACAAACATACCACTGATAAGAAATTATTACTCTATGTTCTGTAAAATAAAATTATAACAATTCTTTTTGTCCGCATTAAACTACATAAAAATATTCTAAATTAGAAAATGCCTCCAACAACATTACTATTTCTCTTAAGAACCAAATTGTTACAGCAGTGCAATTATTAAGAATAAGATTCATATTCAAACGGTTTTTTTAACTCAAAATGGCAAGATAAGCTTGCAGAATTCATTATTTCATCATAGTCATCATCATTAACATCAAGCTTTGAAGGACCTGTTGACCTGTTGCAGCTCCAGAATTCATTTGTCAGTTTCTTTTTCAACTCTTGCAAAATTTCTTCGTTTGGTTTAACATCTGAACAATAATTGTATCTTGCTGTTCTTAATTCATTATGCTAATTTTGTTTTAATCAGGTGCAAATTATACATTAGGCGTGGTTGAAAGTTTTTATTAAAGGTAAGAATTCGTTGTTGGTACTTAATATCATGTGAACATTTGAAGCTTTTCTCCACACGAGAGCACTCACTTCTTAGATATATCTTAAGACACTCCATTGTTCTATATACACTTTTAACAATTATATAATCACTGATTAACTTTATAACTTCTTTACTGTGTTAATATGAAGAATTTACATGGCTGACTAGTTTTGAAGTGATATTCTTCATTGTCTGAAGTCTTGTCAAGTTTGACGAGCTTCGGACAATGAAGAATATCACTTCGAAACTAGTCAGCCATGTAAATTCTTCACATTAACACAGTAAAGAAGTTACAAAGTTAATCAGTAATATCTTATGAGTCTTAAATACATCAAATTATTGTTTAACCTTAAAAATGTAGATAGACAACAATTTGATTATATATGCAGTAACCTCTCTACTACAGCAATAATACAAGCTGTGCAACACAGGAAGCAGAAATTGAGAGCAGAACAGCGAGAGAGGAGATGCGTGAACAGCGAAGGAAAGCCAATAGTTACCCTTTGTGACTGCTGAGGGGGCTACACTAAAGCTCTTGGCGAGACGGCGCTGGGGTGGAGGAGTAGGAGAGTGGGTGGCGGAGGTGGGATGGGAAGAAGTGCCGCTCTCCTTCTTGTCACGGTCTGAAGAGCTACCACCCTCATCCCACGAGTATGGCTGGGCGATGCCTGCAAACATAACATCATCACCCCCACCAAAACAATCGAATGGTGATTGTACATGACTACTGGTTGCTGATTACTAGGAAATCTTACAATATCAGCATTTATAAAACAGTTACTTTTTATTTTAAATGGTTAAAAATGTGTATGCAGACAGAAGGGAACTACGCAAAAAATAAAAACACAGGCATAAATACATAGAAAAGAACATATCAATGGTGTTAAGGTAAAAGAATTTATCCAACAAAAGATTTTTTTTCAGAAACATCTATACTTAAATTTTAACATATTATTATTAGTTATTTTATGTAAAGGAATGCAAATAAATTGTCAAAAAAATATATCTTCACGTTTTACAATTAAATTTTAACTAACTACATTAACTACAGCAAAAAGAGTCACATTTAAAAAATGAGGGTTAAGTCCTTTTACTTAAACACCATCAGTATGTTAAAAAATGTCAGCGCGAGCAAGCACAAAAAATGCAAGCACGCACGCACGCATACAAAAATACATTCGAGAAAACAACACACACATCTGTAGAAAAACACATAAATATTAAATATAAACAATACATACACGCATATAATTATAACAAGACAAAACATGCACAAAGAAAACTCGCACAATGAAACTCATATACAATGCACAATCACACAAAATCACAAATATACATTCGCATATACTGTTAATTATATCATGCCTAATTAAGTTCTATGATTAAAAAAATACTTAAATTTCTTTATTATATTCCTCACTAACGTTGTGGCGAGTTTGTTCATGTAGTATTATTTATTTATTCTCTATTGTGAGAAATGGAATGAGGATGATAAAAATAATGTCGTGAAGACACATTTTCTCATTATATGTTCTACGCATTTTTCAACAATTCAGTTCATTTACTGTATGATATTACCGTTTACATACTTATTTTCTTGAACTACCAGTTAAAAGATATACACAATGTCATTTACTATGCACGAAAGAAAAGGATGTATTTTGTTTTGTGGACTGCACACTAAAAGTCAGTCTTTATAATTCCAAAAGTGTCAGTAATTTTTAACACGATCTACAAAAAGAATCACTTAAAACATTTAAACAAGCAGCATAGTTCTGTAGAAGTACTAACATGCCATAATGTCATGCAGAATTAAGCAGACTTCCGGTTATGGAACATATGCTGTAATCACTGAGTGTTGTAGCCTCTACTTCTGAATTTATGTATCAGTACCTTTCACGAACTAATTAATGGTCGATTATGCTTGTAAGGGATATTAGTATAGGTACAACGTCGTTGCTTTTAAAATTCAATATTTTCTTCATTTCTTTTTCAAGATATTTTTTTATCTTCAGGTAGGTTACATCTGACTTACTAGGCTTGATTACCGTACAGTCAATTATGTACCGTACGTTTTCTGCTTAGTTTTATCCAGTGCAGTGTACTTGATCTGTTATGTGTTATTCTTCTTTCTATCAAGACTGCTGTGATCCAATACAATTTTGAGTAATTGGTTTTAAAGTGATTATTGGTAATTAGTGCAAGCCCTCTCAATATTAGAGATTATATTTTATAGCAAGTTAGGCCTACTTGTGCATTATTTGCTCCATTTCTTTATATCTTGTTTTATATTCATGGTATACTTTCTACTTTTATTATTATTATTATTATTATTATTATTATTATTATTATTATTATTATTATTATGCCTACTATTATTAACTAAAATAATGCCAATACTGAGAAGAATAAAACTGATCTCTAGCTTAATTATAAAAATGTATTACTGCAGGGTTAGTTAGTAACATTTTCTACATCTGATCATATTGTTACCTTAATATGACAAAATAATAAATGTCATATGGATAACGAAGTAATACCAATCTGACTAAGCTTGAAAGTTGTTTAAGAGTGTTTTAGAGTCTGTATGTGTGAATTCATTTGACCAAATTCTACACCTATATATCTGTGAATAGCAACCAGTAGCCGTTTCTTTAACAGAAAATCTAGAACTTGGAAAAATTAGGCAAATGACGGACCATAGCTCTCCTTTCATTGAACTACAAGTTTGTATGATGTTTATTAATGGTCCTACAATGCAGAGAGATTATTTATTTAAGTCGTTGGTGTGTGGATATGGATGTAATGGATCATCTGCGAAATGAAAATGAGGGTGAACCTTGTTGGAGGACCACTCTGCTCACCAAAAACTCAATCTGTTAGAAATAGAATCCTAATCACTTTCGGTTTCTATATTTAATTCCTTTAATCTCTGGCATTTGGAAGTGAATTCCCAGCACTAGAAAGCCAATAAGCTAGTCATTTAGTCAAAGTTATATATCAAGAGTAGGAAATTTGTTCACAAAGCAACAATCCATGTCAGTGTGAGACAAGCAGGACAAAACTTTAATAGCTCGCTTATGTCTCTCAGCTTCAACACACAAACTTTTTATTACTGTAACACATCAATTACCTGTAATATTAGGCTAGTGGGATATATTGCTGACAGTCTCAAAACACATGCACAAATACAGTGAAACTCCTTTCAGTCGGACATCTGATATGTCTAATTTAGACAATTATTCAATGATACAAAGCAGACTTTTCCAATATATTGCAAATAAAGTAAAAATACAATTTTTACGTTTGTGTTAAAAGAACAGACATCTAACCTCAAGCAAATAATACCAATTTAATTCTGGTAATTTTAACACAAAAATTTGGTTGACATTCTTATACATTGTTCCATTTATCATAATTTTTTTTATTAAGAAAGAATTGAAGTAGAAAACTGTTCGAGTCAAGTTCAAATAAATCATTATTTTGCCAAAAGGGTTTCAAAGAAATCATCATTAACTATCACAGGTTTACTTTAGGGATTAAATAATTTATTAGTACTGGATAAGAACAAAACTTCTATAAGAGAAAAAAATTATGAAAAAAGTGACGAATAATAATCACTTTTCTGTTACCAGCAATACTGAAGACAATATTTTCATTAAAATCTTGTTTTTTTTTTTTTTTTTTTTTGTGGGGGATGGGGGCGGGTCACATTAACACAGAGCATCATAGTATCTCCTCTACAATTTATATAAAACATTTCCTCTAACAACCAATGGGAGATACAGTACTTAGTTACATTTACCAGTATGCTAATGTTCTGTTCAGAAATAACATATATCAAACTGTACTATAATTTGCTGTCTTAGACATTGTCTGTAGTGCATTACATGGCATTGATTTCCATTTCACCTGAATTATTATTATTATTATTATTATTATTATTATTATTATTATTATTTCATTCAATCATCCTCACGATCTTCTCTTCCACGAGCATTTGCATGCTTTTCAAACAGAAATAAGAGTGACTTCTTGCATGTTCACATTCAGTGACAAACAGATGATGTATTTAATGTTCATCAAAAAGCAATCAACCATGACAATTTATCATCTACATATATCTGTTTCTGTTTTTCTAGGCTTTGAAAATATATACAAACTTTACAGATCAATATCTTGCTTTATTCTAGTCTTTACAATATTTTAACAATATTGCAACTGTCAATATTTTCATGTAAATATTAACATAATAACGTCCCAGGACTGGACTGATAACTTAGGAATTTCTTTCCACACTCCTGCCATGCCATGCTTTCAAATCTTTTGTTGAAATACTCCCACTGTTCAAATGCAGTCTGCCTAAGGATTTTCATACTAGGATAACTATTCTAAACAATTTATTTTGGCACAGTGTATATAGTGGCACCACTGGGTGGCACATAGTGGTACTTTTTGGAGTTCTCAGTCAGAATATTTATGTGCTCAAAGACTGCCATTGAGTAGAAAATATCCCTCCTTGCTCCACACTGCCCACACTAACCATCAGACCAGTATTAAATGTAAAATATGTATGACATGAGAAGTCCGAAGTTGAAATGTAACCAGCCCAATGTTGCCACATTGCTACAAGTGCCAGTACTGAATCGAGAATAAAGGAAAGAGGGTGCAGATAAAAAATTGAAATCTAAATAAAATCTAGTCAATTTCATTTACAACTGGAAGGGCACGTGATCATGTGACCTTATATTACAGTCGCTGCTGATACAGGATTCATAAATCATCGTGTTTCTAGTTTACATCCTCTCCTCGTAAATTTGTGTAAACAGACCTTCTACAAACTTAAAACATGACACAGACATACTCAATTATGACTAGACATAAGAAGTTTCTAGAACATTAACAGACCATACCACAAGCATACAAGAGTATCACAATTTAAGTAAAACACATAACCTAGAATTATTCTCATGGTCTTATTTATTCATTAATATTGAAACAAATAATTTGGAAGCATCATGTACAACCACCATTCAATAACAAAATTACAAATTTAAGGCACAAAAACAATCTGCAATTGTGTAATCTCTATAAAAAATCTACTTCACTATAAACGAATGCAATCCTCCACACTAAATGTTGCAAACAGAAGCAAATGTGTGCAAGAGTATAGCAATCTTACAGCAAGTTCACAATATTTTTTGGTTGAGATTATCAAAGTCACAGCATGGTATTCATTTAATCACTGCCATAAATTTATTTTATATAGTTATATAAAGCTGCTCTGTCAACTGCACAGTTATCTAGGATCAGGGGAAATGATAATAATAAGATGGTATTCAGTAAGATGAGTCAGAGGATTCATCATAAGATTTGCTGATATTGCCTTACAGTTAAGGAAAATCCTGGAAAATAAAACCCAATTAGATAATCTAGCACAGTCCAGTTTGCTAAGCTACATTTGTGCTAAATATCTATGTAACAATACAGAAATGAAAATATTAAATTCTTTGTAGACTAGAAGTTAATCTTTGAGCTGAAGGTGAAGACGACCATTGGAAGTGTATTTTGACTTGTGTTAGAAATAGCTGGTAAATTAACCTAGAGCTCCTCACTCTCATAGAAGGGTTCATAAATACGAAGAAAGCTATGGTAAGATTTTGAAGTACTCTTAAAAATCTATTGCTCTATCAGATTTGAACCTGCAAACCTTAGGTCCATTAAACTGCCTAGAACAATTTAGTACAATAAAACTTGATGAATAAAATTATGTTATTTCTTCTGACAATTTGTGAGATAATGTAAATGTCTGCATCAATTTTAACTAGGCTATGTGAAAACAATACGGGATGAATTTTGAAAACTTAATATAAAACGAAGCTGAAGTTGAAGCAACAAAATTATACTGAGAAATCCAGATATTGACATAGACACTTTAATATGATTATTAAGAATTAAAATAAAACTAAACTTCCAGACATTCTTTTCTCTTGTATTATTTCACCCAAGAATAATGTTTAACTTGTATTTAGAAAGGAAAATAATTGAATATCTCAACAAAGAAAATATTGCGTCTTGCTGAGCAAAATTTGCGAGAATACAGATCAAGTGAAAAATTAACTCCAGTACAAATGACTGTCAAAGAAACTAGATCTCCCATCCAAAAGCTTCAGTGCTACACAGTTCAGAAACAGAACAGAAAAAGAAAAGAACTTCTATCAGCACCCCACCTCTCTATGCAAAGTTTACTTTGTACATTTTCTTCTGATTAACATATCACACTAGGCTAATTTGAACAAACAATGCATGAATCCAGAGGAAAACATGGTAGTCACTAGACCACGACAGACATTTCCAATGTTAATGGGCTGAAATACTTCAAATTGTTCATTTAAGAATGATATTAATGCCATTTAAATGTGATTAGATTTTGGTTCATTAAGCCCAGTTTTAAGAGTTCCATTATGGAATAGTTCAAACAAATTGTACGTGATAATCACGATAGTCGTACCAGAAGTACATTAACATCATGACCAATGCACAAGGTTTCATTGACCCACACTCATTTTGAGAGAAACGACTTACCCTTACCTTTCTTTAAGATTCCACAAAATCACCAATCTAACCAACATACTTCTGTTATTTTTTCATGAGGTCAAAAATGCCCTTGCATTAGAATTCTGTCCCAATATCCTACAGGCTTGATGCACAAATCATTACATATCACCACAGATCTCGATGTAGTGGTCTTGTGTCCGATCCTGATCCAGTATGAAACTAAATGTGTGCTATTCTAACAATACCCAGTGCACCTCGGCGCTGGAGCGAATTTTTCTCTGTTAATAACAAAATGACAAATGAAACTTGCTTACATGATAATGCTTTTTGTAAAGTAAGTATTGGACTTTACTAAAGATTATTATTTTTTTTTTGTCCTACAGAATATATCTGTTATGGTGACAATTAATATTAGAGGAGAAAAAGTCGCTCTGGTGCGGAGGATCGAACTTGGGTCCCTGGTTCTACGTACCAAGCGCTCTCACCATTGAGCTCCGCTGAAGTCCAATCCACAGCACTGGATCGAGCTCCCCTCCTCCAGTGTTTTTCCCTTTGTGGCCTGACTCCATGTTGGGCATGTATGTTGGCATCTTATTAAGTCAACTGCCATTATATTAATTGGCTTGGGATATTAAAATGGAATTCTACCAAAAGAGCATTTTTAATTCCTGAAGAAATAGCAAACAGAAGTCAATCTGGAATTGTGATTTTGTGAAAATTGAAGAATGATAAGACATTTCCCTCATAAGAAACATGTTCCTATCGATTTTTCTTTGATTCTAATATTAATATGCTCATGAATTTTGGTATAATTCTTCTATATTATACGAGGAAAGTCCTGCATCAGTTGCATTAATAAGCTTTGTCTTGTGAATTTTGAAAGATGTACAACATAAGTTTCACTGTATTAAGTCTTAATATTTTGCTTAATGCAGGGAATCTCACCTAAGAATGCATCCACTTGACCTGCAATGCCTTTGACCGCTTTGAGGAAGATGAGGGGCAGTGTAGAAAGACAAGGGTGCTGGCATGGATCCATGACATTCTCGCTGGTAATGGCAAACTGTAAAAATTTCTGAGTCTGTGCAATGATGGCAGGCCAGCACAGGTTGGCAGGATTGCCCAGGCAGTGCAGGAAACGAAACCAGCTCTGAGCAATGCAGTCATTCGTCATGCCTGTAGGAATCAGCTGTGCATCCTCCTCAGCTGCAACAATCCATTCACAACTTCAATTAGCGTGCAAATAAAATACTCCTTGTTCATTGGAATGGTACTACCCTCAATCTCCAACGAGGCTAAAGAAGCTCAGACAGACACTTTCAGCCCAGAAAGTCATGACAGTTTTGGGACTGAATGATCGATTTGCTTGTTAGTTCATGCCTCAAAACATAATAATCAATGTGAATGCGTACTAAACAACACTAAAGCATCTACAATGGACTATTCAAAACCGACAGTTAGGCATAATGTCAAGCAGTGTGGAGCTTTTATATGATAATGTTTAACTTACACTGCTGTCAAGATGCAATCACTCCTCTAAGATTTTGGCTGGGAACTTTTGAAACAACCAGCATACAGTTTAGATTTGGAACCGATTAGATGAAGGCATATGCGGATGGCACACATTTGAAAGGGATGAAAATGTGAAGGATGCAGTCAAGATATGGTCAAATGAGCTGGTAGGAGAGGATTGTGATAAAGGCACACAAAATCTCATGTCACAATATGATGTTAACTAATGCTGAGTTCTTGGCAATAAAGATATTAACTCTCTTGTTCTCCAACATTTCTCACACATTGTGGGTTTAGAGAGAAGGACATCGCTGAAGATGATTCTGATCCATTTCTTCCTGAAGACTGCACAATGGACAAAGTGATGAAATAATACCACTTTTGTTCAAGTGTTTTGATAAACAGTCATGCCTTGTGAGTAATCGAAAGAATGTAACTGCTCTTTTCCTTGGATACTCTTCAAGAATTATATTTTGTGTACACTGAGGCGCTCCCACCTTTAATTATTTGAAATTTTGTCGAAATGTTATGATATTATATCTTGATATTTTGAGTTGATTAATCTTTCAACTGTTGAAAATAATGAAGTTGACATGGGGTTTTGTCACAATATGATAGGTGTCTACGTGTGTGGATACTGCTTCTGTATTTACTAACCATTTAGAGTGGTTGGTCTCGTAAGTGACATTTCAATTTAGGCCTACTAGGAAACATGAACTCTGGAGTCATTGCACACTCATTTTACCAGTAACGCTTATTACAATAAAACTAACGTCTAAATAACTATAGTTATATTCCTATAATTATGTTTATTAACAATTTCGGCACTGGCCTGTAGTTCTCCATAATTTTCTTCCATTTCACACTTCTTATTAATGTTTTAAAATGTGTCCATGTTATAAGAAAGCATTAAAAGCATACAGAATAATTCACTGAACTACAATATACCTCAAAGAGACTGCACCACGACACCCTTCAGTTATTTCGATTATTAACAGGTCTAGAAAGTCAAAAAGTGTTTATAAACAAAAGCTACAGAACGAGGAACTTCAAGAAGATATTAGCACAGCTACAGTGCAAGTAAACAAAAACGTAATCTCAAACATGATAGAATGTCAGTTAATAGAAAAGGAAAGATAACTAACGAACTAACTAACAATATGGTTTTTATGATAACTAACGGTAAACTCGATATATTAATAAATTATAAAAATCATGTATTTATTCATTCATTCCTTAAAAAATTCTTAGGGTGCTTTATCTCTGGTTCCTGATCCTGAGACACTTATGTGAGCTCATTGTTGTGTCAGAGGAAACAGCAGAATACATTTTAGAAATTATTAATTTAATCGATTCAGACTTCTCAAAGAATTCCTATATGTCAAAATGCATATCTCTGGTAGTTCCTATTAATATTGCTGATGCGTTTGATATAACTACTGTATTATTTTCGAAACTAAAAATCTAAAAACGAAGCTCAAGATCTACTTAAGCAAAAAATATCAGTTTACAGAACTAAAATTGGTGTGTGAAATGATTCCAGTTTTAATCAATCTGGTAAAATGTAAGTATACAAATGAAAACATGCAATGAGTATAAATAACAATAATTCATTCTTATACAACTATCTTTAAAAATTAACTTCTTGTCCATAATTGTGCACGTAAACACACAGTTACTTTGTCCTGTATGCACTGCCTCTTCTGAGAGTTGCATATGGTATTAATTGTATTTAGGGTATGTCATAATACCTCTGATATTTCTGCTGACCTACTTCGAACCAATGAAGGTTTTTTTCTTCCTTTCTCAGGAGGGCCCGAAGGCTTGCACCACAGCCTGAGGCTTATTGTGCTGACCTCCATATTATGGGACCACATTCCTATGAGTACGTGAATCACTGCTTGGTGCCATCTTATTGATTCAGTTACGGCATCCAGTTCTGATGGAGTCCACATGAACAGGAATGCCCCTCCGTCTTCCTGTTGCTTTCCGCAGCCTCCTCAGATCAATGAAATCTGTTCACATATCACCTACTACTTCCTCCTGCATCCTATATTGACCTGAATATCGCAGCACCTTAGATACCGTGATTCATCACAGTGCCATCTGTCCGAGGGAGCTACACAGCTCTGGTAGTTCTCTGGTCTGCCATAGTCTGCTGTGAAAGCCTCTTTTGCCTTCCTGAGATCTTTGCAGCTCCACTAGATAGATGACATCTATAGGTGAATCACAGTACCACGTCTGCTGCATCTCCTGGTCGATCTAAAACTATTGAGGATTAGAGATGAAGTTGAAATTAATGAAGGCGAAAACTCGAAAAAACTGCAACCAGATAACTTGTCTCAACCAGGATTTGAACCCGGGCAGCTCATTTCATGATCAGATACGTTAACCATTACTCCACAGTGGTAGACATCCATGAGGTTACTTTAATGAATTCTTGTGATGAGTACTCACATATCTTGAGCTCGGGAAAGGTGGGTCCATACATGAATTCCAGTAGCCTGGCAGTGAGTGCGAGATTGACGCGATTCCACTGCTCAATGAGAGCCACTCTGTGCCGCCAGTTCATGCAGGTTTCTCTGAAAGTCTTCCAGAGTGGTGGTGATGGGAAGCAACGTGCGCATGCCAACAACCATACCTCAAACAGAACGCTCAGCACACGTTCGCACAACTGGTCGCCCACGTCATCTGCAGGTATTCAAATATGATAAGATGGCATAAGAAACATAAGTACCCATATGACATCCACAAATCTCACAAAACAGTGACAATTAAATGCAATGAATTCAAAGCCAGTTCTCCTTCCCAAAGAGAACCAATTCAGTCCTGGATATATTTACATAAACTGTAACCAAATTCCCTCTATTTCTGTATCTGGAAAATGTATTATTATTTCTAAGGATCAATAATCACTGTAATGTTCATATTATCACTTTTTACGTAATAATTAAATTCAACTATTTACCCAATTTCCTTGCACACGTGGGTCTATTTTTTAACCAACTGTCCAAATCACTAACTTCATGTCCCCCCCCCCCCCCTCCAATGCCACCAGGTTGTCATTTGAGATTTCTGGTCTCGAGTTATGCTGCCCTGATGATATTATGATAGGATGATTATGAAATGCCAGGAGAGGTCTTAAACCTAATCCTTGTTATTGTATGTAATTTTTTGCTTGCAATAAAAATCTTGTAAATCTAAATCTAAGACTAACCTAATTTCCAGACCATGGACAAACGCAGGAACATTCCCCACCTAACTTGAATGTACAATATATCTTGAAAATTAATAGAGACTTAATGCCAGACATTTCTTGTACTGCTATGTTAAGTCCTATTTGTGATAGGAATTTCTACACATAGCGATATTTACCTTTGAAAGAGTAAGTGTTAAAGACAAATTGTACACAACAAATCCTCATACTCTGGAACAAGAGAAGCATTGCACTGGGTAATAATATGCGCTTATTTTGCTGGCAACATGAAGGAAACCACTAGTGCAAGTGCGGACAGATGAGGTATCACTTTAGCAGTAAGGTTTTAAATCGAACATATTGTATTTCGTTATATTAAAGATATGTTTTATTTTGTTGTAAGGGCACTGCCCAACTGGTCACCCAAAGCAGTGCACTATTAAACGTAATAGAATCTTAAATGTATTAAGAATTATGTAAATATGAAGACAAGTTATGCAAATATACAAGGGAAGCGGACTGTGAGAGAGTGAAATGTAACATACCTTTCACAGTCGGAGGTGCTAGGAGTGTGTCGTTAATGGCAAGCAGGAAGAGCAATAAGGCTTCCCATGTCTCTCTTGTTAGTGTATTGGACACTTGCGCCAAGTGTTGTAATGTGCGCAGCACCCGATGACACAGAACTGCCTGTCGATTTATTGTATCAGCACCTACACAAAACAACCCTTTCTTCAGACACACATAAGCTAACAGAAAGTCAGTGATTTGCAACATACTCCAAATGAGTTGTCCAGGAAGTGTCTGACCACGCACTATCAAAACTTCTCTTTCTTTGTGAAAATTCTGGGTTTTCAAACATTTCTTTGAGATTTAACTTCTTTACTGTTTCGGAAGCAACTTCAAGCAATGACAGCAACAGTGGTAATGGCAGTATAACTGCTCCTACATGTTTCATTCTGAACAACATATCACTCGAAATACTCCAATAATGATTGCGTATGAAAGAAAATTAGAATAATGAAACTTGTTTAAGACTCTTCGTTGCAATTCTTTATCTCTGTAATGCTGAACTTCGTAAAAATTAAAATATATACTTTGCAATCTTCATTAAAAACGTTGTACCATCAATATTACTATTCTGTTTTTATAGCTCCAGTGATTAACCATATTTAATAAAGATATTCACTCTTAAGCCATTACCTAGATCCAAATAAGGGAACGACCAGACTAGAAAATGAAAGAATAGAGACAAATCAGTGCAATGAAAATGACATACATAAACTGAATGAAGAATGTAAATAATGATTTGTCTAGCACATTTGTTCAATTTGATTACTTCTACATTATATTACGCACTATTATATCGTCGTTGATTTTATGAAACCTCCTATGTGACAGTATACAACATAATTTTTCAGAAGGAAGAAAAAATTAATTAAAAACCTATGGGCCTAAATATGAATATGAAGTAATTTGGTAGAAAATATTGGTGATATGATGAACATAAATGACATCATCGAGGATTATTGTAGGCCTATTGATGTTTAATTAATTTTTTCTTCCTCCTGAAAAATTATTTTCTGTACTGTCACATAGGAGGTTTCATAAAATCAATGACAATATACCCTATCTTGATCAAATTAAAGCACAAGCTAACCAGATTACTGTACAACCTACCTTCTCCTTTTCGTGGCACAAAGAGGTTATGAAAATGGCAGATCATCTTGCGGGCATAGAGGTTGGGGTCCTCACATACTGGTTTGGGCACGCTGATCTTTGGGACGGGATGAAGCGCTGATAGCCACTCGCAATACACGTGCACGCAGTCCCGTATTGTGTCATGTTCACTCAGAGGCAAACTCATTCCAAAGCAGATTACCTGCACATAATATTATGGCTGATTTTGCAGTCAAATTTATAGTATATAACAGCTGTGAACAGGAATTCGCCAATTACTTTAATTTTTCCTGTTGTTCTCTTATCATAAATGTTCTGTTACCACCATTTCAACATCTCACCAACTCTTAATAGCCTCTGCAGTTGTACTGATACCATAACTCACTTAAGTTAAGTGAAGTCCTCATTCAACAAACTGTGGTTCAAACTCTCTGATAATTTGAAACCACATTCACAAACAAATGCACACAAACATATCACACGCATGTGCAGGCACACATACAGACAAACCCTCGTCTATAGACATGCACACTCACACATAATAATTACCAATGTTTCATTTGTAACCAGCTCCTCGAACTCCATTCTATACTTGTTTACATTCCTGGACAATGACTCAATGTCCTTGGGCATTAATGTATGCGAGGCCTGACCATTACCTGGATCAGTCCCTCTTTCTGGTCATTAAGATTCTATACAATTAAGATAAGGATAATTTTTTTAAGTATAAAAGTTACAGAAAGAGACAAAGGAAGATCGAAAGGAGATTCCTGAACATTCACATTCAGTGCACAATTCAAAAAAGAGTGACAAAAAAAATTGTCCTAAGTGCAAAGAAGAATTATTGGCATATTTGGTGCACAATTCAAGAAAGTAAGAAAAATATTTTTTAGGTGCAAAGAAGAATTACTGGCACATACAGTAGAATTTAAAAAATTAAATCTGTGGTGTGACAGTCCATGGAAAGCAAAGACCAATCAGTTGTCTGCTGGCCTTACGTCCACATGCCTCAGCAGAGGTGAACGATCATCCAATCAGAACATATATATATATATATATATATATATATATATATATAAGCATGATGATCCCCCCAACCATTATAATTGGTTTGCACAACCAGATTTTGCTATCTATCATAGTTCTCCAAATTCATCACAATGTTGATGGGCACCAGTCTCATGCACTGACCGAAATTTTCATGAGAAAATTTCTTCCTCATGAGGATTCGAAATAGCATGCATTCTGTTACATGAGTGCTAGGTATGATGCTTCCTTAGACCATAATGCTATGGCGCGGGAATCGAAGTTAAGACAAAATTAGGGTGTGACTAAAGAATGTCCTTAGAAAACTATTACTAGGCCTATGTCAAACATAATAAATAAGTAATACAGAAATTTTAGCTTATAGGACAACACAATTGTTACATCTGTGCATCAGATTTTTATGACTATTACACTTTTACTACGTCATACTGCTTTTGACCAATAAAATGGTACGAAAGGACGTCTTTCAACCAATCATGGCTGCTTATAGCAAAATTTTATCACTTCCTTAGCATTTGTTTATTTGTATCAATTCCCTAGCATTTGTTTGTTTTTATCACTTTCCTAGCACTTGTTTCTTTGTTTGCCAACATTACAAAATGCAAATTCTTCATGGTACTATAAAACATGCTTTGCAATCGTCATTTGTTTCCAGACTGATTGCTGTTGAGGTCCAGAAGACTCGCGACGCAGAACATTCTCGATGTTCGTGGTAAATAAATAACACCATGAGTTGCCGACGAAAGTCAGTCACGAGAAAGTTAGTCTTTCGTCAGCCTTCAAGTCTTGTCTTGGACAGCAGAGGATCTGAGTTTGACGTGCAGTGAACTTGAGTGAGTCCGTAACCGTGGCAGTGGCCAAGCGAAGGTGACGCATCCGGAGGATTTGAGTTCGATGTGCAGTGAACTTGAACAATGAGCTAGAAGAACTAGTCAAGGCAAGCGAATTGTGAACTGAGAACTGACAGTTTTGTTCTGCACTTAGTGCTTTGTGAACATTAATTGAAATTAGGAGTACATTGTTGTTCTTCTCAATAATACACGTGTATTGTCATTGTCGTCGTGTGGAGTACAATAACGACTATTGTGTTGCTGTGTTGAGTGGATACCCATTGTTGTAGGTTGAATTATTAAGAATAAAAGTCACATTGTTGACGGGTGTGTGTGGTGGTAAAAGTGAGAATAAAAAGTTACAATACTTTTCATTGACAATACCCAGCTTTCTGACATTTCTACATAATATATATATTTTATGACTCTTTACCTCCATACACCATTGGACTTCTCGATCGGTGGTCAATGGACTAGGTTCTGCAGCTTGCGCAAAACCTAAATTGGCAGCTAGTTGTTTAACTACAGCCATCGCCACTTCTTTCCCAGCTGCCATGGGGAATTTCCCCAAGACACTTTGACTTTCTTCGTTTCCATTTTGGATCAGGGAGGTGAGTGATGCCCACTCCGAGTACATCCCACAACCCTCAGAATCCTGGGAATCGATAAAACAAACCAACAATTTTGGATGCCAAAAAATTATAAAAACTATACACTATTTGCGTTTATACACTGTTTTGGTTGTAACGTAGACCTACATCAATCACACTACTCTTAAATTTACTGATATTTTCTGCTAGTAATTATTTTCCTACAGTGTAGACTAAATTATTATACATATTTCTCTGATAAATTCCTTACAAGAGGTTAAGAACAAAATGTTAATTATGAGCAGAGATTCAAAACCCTACGTAAATTATTACGTACACATACCTTCACGTTATAATTCACTCTGTTAAACACGCCGAAATTCATAGATCCTCATTCTATATACTGGATGTCATTATAAAATTAATGCTTTACGCACCCTCTCACTGTCAACAGGGCCAACCCCAACTCACTGTTACAGCAGATGACGTTCAATTCGACAACTTTGGATGTTCGTCTATCTTCGCCCAATTAAAATTGTTGTTGGTACCACTGCACATCTTGTGACATATGGCAAGGAATAGTTGGTACTACGTATTTTTTTTTATACAAACCCTGCCACCTATTGAGATAATTACAATACAAAACATGAATTGAATCATATTCTTGATGTATAATCACGATAACCAAACTAGTCAAAAGAAATTTATTTTCTCTGTTTAAACTATTATATTAACATAAAACTATTTTGTGTCAATAATCTGTATACAACATGAGCAAGTCAGTTATCAGGCATTTCAATGCACTAAAAATGGCGACAAGCTACACTACATTGTACAAATAAGTCTACTTGTGGTACAGGGTTTGGCCAATATGAGTCATCTTGATCTTGCGGAGTTTTCATAAACGTATAACCTCATACTTTGTTATCTAAGTGTCATCTGATAAAATTATACAAGTTAGGTGGCAGTAATAGGGACAGAGCATTTTTAGGTATTTTATCATTTGTGAAGGTGTGATCATAAGCAATTTGCAACAATGACGATAATGGAATTCTTTGGTTGTACATGTGTGACATTTGGGCTGCCGTTGGCAATGTTTATTATTACTATTGCAAAGGACCCGATAAGAATAATAATCTTAATTGCAAGTGCTTTCTTTTGGCTTCTGTCATTTTTAATATCATCATTACTATGGTTTGTTGTTACACCGTTACGTACGAAATTGGTATTCGGACTTGTGTTTTCAGTACTTTTCCAAGAAGTGTTCAGATTTCTTATTTACAAACTTCTCAGGAAAGCTGAAAGTGGGCTTAAGAAGGTTACAGATAATTCAGAACAAATTACAAGTAATAAGCATATCCTTGCATATGTAGCAGGATTAGGATTTGGAATCATCAGTGGAGCATTTTCCTTAGTGAATGTACTTGCTGATGCTTTAGGTAAGTGAAATAAAATATTGGGCCAATCTTCCTTATCTCCCCACACCACACACGGGACTGACTTCTGATTTGTGTTTCGTTACGGGTTAACTAAGGAGATGGTAATTAGCAAGGGACCGCCGGTCTCTTACATGGTATGTGACAAGGTTAGTTAGTGGGTTAGTTGAGGGGATATCTAAGTGACGTGAGGACCGAGGAATATATGAAAATATTTCAATGATCGTAATCATTGAAATCAGGTCACTTCGATATTCCCTCAGTGAACCCACTAACTTGTAAAAGACGGGCGATCCCTTGCTAATTACTAAAGGGATAGCTAAGTAATACTTAGTATTACTTTGTATTTTAATTGTTGTCAGTGAGGTATCAATCAATCTTCTTAATGTATCCAGCTGTTTGCCGACAACAAAGTCCACTATAGTCATTTCAGTTCTTGTTTTTCATGAGAAATGAGGGGTATTTTGATCGGTGTTCATTATAGATGCCTGTTGCTAGTAGCCAGAGTAGGATGTAGTCAATATATACCTACTGCAGAGCTATGTCGTTTGCAACTGGTACTGATGATTTTAATTTACTTATTTTGTGGTTTATGGATGGACAGTATAGAAGAATGTGTTCCAGATCTTCATCATGATTATTACACCACAGACAAGTAGGAATATCAAAAAGGTGAAATCGGTGTAGATACACTTGTGTGACAATGTGATCTTTTTGGTTCTTTTTAAAAATGTTTGAATATGTCTGGGCAAGTTTTTGTACATTTCCAGATCATTTGGTTTCTTTTGTATGGACTGTAAAACTTTTCGTTTGTGAGGTATCCGTATACTGAAATTTCCCCCAAAATGATAGTGGTATTCCAATTCTTGTCAGGTGTATTATCAATGAGTGTCACACTGTTCACTGCATCCAGTTATCTACAAATATGCACTATTTTTCGAGGTGGAGATGATGAATGGGAATAGTGGAGTGTGTTGGTGGAATGATGAAAAAAATTGGAGAACCCCGAAAAAAAAAACCCTCAGAATCCTGATTTTATCCACCACAAATACAGCTCTGCCATCAACAAGATTTGAACTTGAATCCATAGTTTTCATAAGTCAGTATGAGCTAACGAGGTGGCTATGTATCATAGCCTACTCTTTTCCAATAAATATCTCATTTCATGTTTACACTCTGTCTGAACATACTAGTATACTGACTCCACTTCAGAAAAAAAAAAGTATCTACAGTCTATACAAAACTAGAAAGGTATTGACAGTTCTCTCTCACACATGCAGGAAGGGACTAATGTTGCGAAGTTGTGTTATAGTGCAGTGCAGCTCTTTGCGCCATCTATCTGCCATGTCAGAACTAAGCAGCTGACACGAGCTCGTAAACTCATAAATACAGTAGTCTTTGACCGGACGAATATAATAAAAAATAATGATAAACAACGTATGAATGGATACAAATATGGTATATAGTGTGTAAGCAATAAGTTATCTTCATTAACATCTTACGACCATTGATTTTTTTTATACTAGGAACCTAAATTCTTTAAGACAGTGTGCAGAGAAGAATCACTGCCGTGGAGAAGAACAGTATCTTGAAGCGAAGTTTGCAGCTTTTTTAACGTAGGATGCTCCTTTCGTCAGTAATATAAATATACATGCCACCGGATTACATCTTGAAAGGCATCTAAATTGTGATCCACTTTTCTTTTCTTTCCCGAGGTTTCAAGTCTGGTAGGTCCATCCTCTTGCTCATTCAACTTAAATTTCTCCTTTCCTATTTTAACGATGGTGTTCTTTCCTATTTTGAGAGCCTTTGCAGCTCTATTTACCACCTATTGTACAGGAATAAGAGACCTGCCATTGTCTCTTTCTTTCTCGAAATAATTCTGCACATTACAAACCATTTTTCTCGCTTGACTTGTAAGAGGAGCACCTTTTCCATTACTTCTAGACCTCTTGCTTCCCTCTGAGCCCGTGGTTCGTTTTGGCTGCAAACTGCAAGAGTGATGTCTTGCGACATTGTATAAGTGAAACACATGGACAATATAAGTCGCGTTATAAATACACTGACATCTAAATTAAATTTAAAACTAAACTCAAACTAATTCTACCTTCATCAACAACAAAATATGTACGAAAACAATAGCCGCAACATAACACCAATACTTGCTGTAACACAGTAACGAAAATTCAACACTTCCGAACAAAGCAACTGGTTACCTCGTGCTTGCTGCGAAACAGTCGGCAATGTCGACCTATTGCCATGGACTCTGATTGGCTAGTTTTTGAGCAGTTGCCATGGTGATGCTTTGAAGCCACTGAACTGTCAATACCTTCCTAATTTTGTATAGACTGCAGTGCAAAATACTACAAAACATAGTTCGTCCAAGTTGTGAAAAACTGAAGTCATACTACAAAAAATGTAGTGTAACTGAGATGGGAGAACGATGTGTCTAATATTAAAAACAAACCAACCAGCCATGCTTGCTTTTCATGTCATGTTGTAATGCATTGCAGGTCCTGCAACAATGGGTCTTAAGGACGGCTCCGACCTGTTCTTCCTGACATCAGCAGCCACAGCACTCTGTTTCATCATGCTACATACTTTCTGGAGTGTGGTGTTCTTCTCTGCACTGGACACCAGGAATTATGTGCACCTGCTGTGGGTGTTGGTGTCCCACATGGTGGTATCGTGCCTCACACTCTTCAATCAACAGGAGCTCTACCTGGCTTCCTTACTGCCTGCATATTGCATCATGGTGGCCACTGGATGCATGGCATTCTATGTTGCTGGTGGCACATTCCGCAGCTTTGCGGCTACCCTCAAGTTCAAGTGAAAATGAACTCTAATTTATTAATATTAACATTCCACTTTGATGTAACATACTGACATATATTAATTTATTATTTTTTGCAACATGCTCCATTACAAAAATCAGGAAGAACCATAAATCACCCTCACACAGTTTGTTAAAAGTATCCCTGATTTTTTACATGCTCCAAACTGTGGCATTTAATAAAGTAAATTGATTAAGCTCTTTGTCATAAAATAGAGGTTCTTTGTTGAAGATGTGATCACAAACATTGTTGATTATATTTTTCATTGATTAATTTGGTTACAATGTTTTCCCCGCGATTCAGGTGAAGGTGGTAGTGTTTTAGGTGGAGAAATTCGTAAGTGTAACTTGACATTAGATGGGGAAGTAAAGCTTCTGACACCATGTAGTACATTTTTTGTATTAAAAATTATTTTATGCACGATTAAAACCAAACCATTACTCCCTTCTCAGCTCTTGGTAACAAAAGTCAGAATGATAATGATTGTGAAAACTTCTGGAAAAACAAGTGAGAACTTGCTGATCCAATATCTCACTGGTCCACAATATGTACATGTATAATGTGCAAAAAATTAAACTGAATGTTGGAAAAGCCAAGACGAGTCAGAAAGAACTATTGATGGCATTGTAAAGTTTTCAGCATTGGAAGCCAACCACCCATCTTCAGTGATCGAATGTTAGCAAGGTTTTTGGGTTCAAGCCAATCAAAGATAATAAATATTCATAGTGTTGGTTCTTCTGGAAGGAAAATGTAGCTTCTTGCCATATATTTTACGGCATAAAATAACTATCTCTGAGTGCTTTTAGCTAAAATAGATTACAAAGACAGGAGATAATTTTCTGTAATATTGTCAACAAACAACAATCACCACTACGTGTAATTGTTAGAAAATTAATGCTGTCTATCCTTATGTTTAATGACATTATAATATGTGAAGGTGCCATGTGGCATATGGAGGCATGAAGGTAGAGCTCATATGCTTTCTTGACCTCGGCACAAGGAGCAGGTGATGTGGTCAACATCATGTTCTAGCTGCCCTTTTACCCTCCGAAAGAACCAGTCTGATATAAGCTGTTCTATAAGTTATGGAGACTACAAAAATTCTGTTGTCACCTGCGTTCGAACTCAGGACTGCCTAATCTGCAGTCCATTGCTTTACCGAGTTACTCACAAGAAGAATTAAAATCTTGATCATATAAAAACAAGAGCACACCATGCAACTGAAGCATGTGTTTCTGTCGTCATTGTAGCAGGATAGACTATATTCCCCACCTTCTGAGAAAATATCAGAGCTGTTTATACCTCTGTATAGTGCAGCAGTTTTCCAGACTGGAGATGTAAATTTCAGTCCCAGCAGGCTTTAGTTGAATTTATAGACAAAGATAATGTTAGAATATTTTCCCTAGGTACTCTCATTTTTCTGTTCATAATGTCTTTACCAGTGACTCCTGTAATCATTGACAGGATAAAATAATTTCATATTTCAAAAGTACTTGCGGATATGATACAAGTAACGATCAGTATCCTGTTTCTGACTGAGAAGGTAACAGGACAAATTGTTGTATAATTTCTCGTCGATTTAAAATATATCCCTCCTGTTGTCATTCTCAGTGTTATAGTATCTTTGGTAGAGATAACTTCCATCTTACACATTAGAAACAGATCTTTGTACTACTGCTAGACAACTGAGGATTGGTTAAAATTCAATTAACATTAGAATGGTCCTTATGTAAACAAAAAGAAGGAAGTAATCATCTTTATCCCATATGTAGATTGAAGACAGACTGGTGTGCATCTATCCATTTGATATGCACTCATAAGAAATTATTCCATTCAAATCTTATTTCAATTTCCTGCTAATCAGAATGTTACCCAACTACTGTATTATACATTCGCTTTTAATTAATATTTAATCTTTGATGATATAAAACCTCTGATATAAATCATGCTTGATTAACTGGCAAGACACTCCGCAGTATTGCTGTGTTCATAATGAGCATTACAAAGTAGCCTTATTTTGTAACTATGAAACTAACATGAAATTGCCAACAGAAAGCATTTCTGCATATTATGACAGCAGTTGCACAATATATCTCGCTCTATTTTAATCAAACTAACACTTATTATTCACCAATGGAGAAATTTATACAAAAGTTGTGCAGATCTAACTTTTACATATCCCTTTTAACCAATCATGTAACCAAATGTCCTACTATTTATTTACATCAGGAACATTACTGTGTTGCATAGATGTGTCCCAATCCAGGCCAACAGACCAATTCTGTTAATATCACTGGATGAATATGATAAATGACTTTGTTCCTGTATATTAGACTAGACTTTTTCTATAGGAACTATTTGATATCAGAAATTTTACTTGGATTCAGTTGAGTAATAAAAATATGGCTTGTCTGCTACAAAGTTTGTAATTCTTGTACCTGATATGAGAATAAAAAAAGTACAATGGCATTTTCCGTAGATGTAAAGGAAACTACTCGAGAATTAGAACAATCTTGTTTGAATGATCGGAATGGGTTTTGTACTGAACAAAACTTGGAGTAGATTTTAAATATTTAGTACAGTAATTTTATTTTGTAGATCAGCAATCATGTGGCGGTCACATACAATGTATCCTAGAATTTGTAGAAGCGTTTAAAAACTTCAAGGAACAGACTACGGTATTTTGGACATCTGCTTTCAAATTTTTTAGCTCATGACCTCGAAACACAGTTATATTGAAATATGATACTAGTAGGAGGAAACTTCATTTACATGTGTTCATGCATTAAAAAAATTGTTTTTCTCATTACCAAAGCCATAATTCTGAAACTGAATGATATAAATTTAAATAAAAATTGACGAAAATATTTGCAACTATGGAAAAGAAAAATGAATGAAGACAGTGGCAATGGTTGTGTTCCGTCATAGCAGTTTATGATCTCAAACGAAGTTGATTTCTGTGGCAGCATAAAATTTGTTTTTGAAGAGCACTTAGTTTATCAACTGGTTTGAAAAATACTTTCAAAAAGATAAAACTGACAGGTTCACATGGATTTAAGACCATTCAGGGTCAAAATTCAGTTTGAATTGACTTCTATAGAAGAAGAAAATCTTATTGAGATGTCTTGCCACAGTACAGTGAAGACAAAATCTGACAGCATGGAACTGAGTTTAGGATATCAGTAAAAGATGAACATCCATTGCTAAGTGATAAAGCTTAGCAAATCTTAATCCCATCTGCCGTGTCATATTTGTGCAAAGTCTCTCTGATACAAGAAGTTTTATTTCCTATTTTTAGTGAAATAATTATATGCTGCAGTCGGGAATGAAAATGTATAAAAAGTAAGGATGAATTAATAACTTCAAACATGTTTAGGATTGATACATAAAAATGTAACCACAAACAGACCTTACTTTCCTGCAGGTAAAATCTTTGTTTCCTAATATTACTATATATATATATATATATATATATATATATATATTTTTTTTTTTTTGCCAGTTATTAGGTGTAATTTTTGTTTAGTCCCAATTTTCGACTGTAAAAGCATGATTGATCTATATTCCTGCCATAGAGGTTATGAGACTTTTTTGAGCAATTATGACTTCGCAAAAGGGATCTATAAGATTTTATGGTGATAATGTGTTATATCAGATTTTATACTATTTTCCAGGAAACTTACAATATTGCATGCATTGAAAAGGCATCTTTGCTATACTACACAATGTTATACATATTATTTGGGTGGACAGTTTATAGTCTCACTGAAACACTAGAATCAGGTTCTAATCTGATTTATATTAATAAGATCTGGAAGCTCAGCAGAGAGCAGGAATGAATAATCTTGAGTAAAGGTAGTATATGAAATGCCATTTTTTTTCTTACCTAAATACTGTACTTTTCAGTATTCATGTAGAGCTCACAGTGAGGACAAATTACTTTATTCTCATAACAAAACTCCATATTTAACTGAACTTTTTACGTGGAGTTGAACTCGCCATTCTGCTCATTACATAAAGTAATATTAATGAGAAAATGGCAACGAACTTCATGTAAGATACGCAAATTATAATTTTGTCAACTGGAAAAAATATCAGTGTTTCACTTGTATACGATTCAGGTAATCAAAATATTTATTTTATCATTATATTACACAACTTGCAATTTTTGTTTTATTCACATATTCTGCAGTTCTTGCATTTTTACAATTTAAAGGCATGAGAACATAATTTAAAATGCAGCATTTCATGATAATAATACACATGCAGCAAACATTCGTAAGCACATTTTTTTTATTAGTTATATCCTTCAATTTATTGTTATTTCGTGTACCAAATTCATTGATTCAGTCAAAGCCTCAGGGATTAATAAAGTTGGTGGAATATAAAAAAAAACAGTGATATTGCAAGGAAGATTTAAGCACTTACTTTCAACTTTTTATTTTTATGTGAAATACACTGTTCCAACATTAAGCTGTTCAAACGGACTTTTAGTGGCTGATATTCTTCAGAAACCATGCAACTTTCTCTACATTCATTGCACTTGATATGAAAGCTAGCTGGAAAGAATTATTTTTTATGATACTGAAATTTAACCGTATTTTTTTCAGTGTCAGCTTTGTAAAAATTATTCATTTTTGCAGAATGTTGTCTAAATGGTGGGAGAATTCAATCAATTCAACATATTCCTTCAAATTTAATACATTTGAGAACACGTTCTCTGCCTACAAGACATAAACATATACTCTATGCACACACAAATACATTGTGATCCACATCACAGTCTGGAAAATATATGTATTGCTCATGAAAATATATCTCTGGATTTTACAGACTTGTCAATGTATTACAATCACTCACTTCATCCTCACCTTGACAATCTCCGTTCTATAAGACAAGATGTGTGCTCTTGTTGAAGTTCCTTGAAGTCATTGATGAAAATGTATTGCTGTATAAAAAAAAAAGGTACAGTGGTTTGTAAATATGCTTGTAATGTATTAATATAGCCATGTTATTTAATATTTCTTTTTGTACTTGAATAATGCAATGTTATGCAGTTGTGTGATTGGTATGTGTAAGTTATTTTATGAATCCAATATTAAAACAAAAAAGAAAACCTTTTTAAACATGTTTTTTTCTTCACAAATGCAATAACTCCATTCATTATCCTCTCACTGGGTGGAAAGCAAGCATGTGCAACTGAAAGCTTACAGTGAGAAATGTTTACATCATATTCTTGATCTCAAAGTGAAGTGGGCACTATCTCTTAAAATTGGACTATTTATGTCTTTTCCGAGCCTTCATAGCTCTCAACTCCTCCTCTAATTCCAATATGCACCAACTCTTTGATACTCATTGTTCATTATGTGTGTTCTAATCAGGTCATCCTTTGGGACATTTACAGAGAAATATTTGCTTCAAAAGTAGAACAAACACTAATAGATATATTATTTAATGCATATACTGAGTGTATACAAAGTTACACTCAATTTCTATTCCTGCAAGCAGTAAGTACTCCAATGGCTTCCAATTTCAACATTACCAGTAAACATTCCTTGTGAAACTCATTGTGGCTTTCGAGAGACATTGTTCTACCACAGGGATGCAGAACTGGGAGAAAAAGGAGTAGAAGCAAGGGGAAAGCATTGGTTCCCCTTCCACAGTCTATCGGGGTTGAATGTTTTCTGTGTGATCCGTCCACATCCTTGTGGCAGATTACAGGATACTGGTGCTCATGAACAGAATGACAAAAGTATTTCTGATCGCAATAATTACAACACTTAAACTTAACCAACAAATTCGAATTACATGTCTAATGGTATATAAACAAATACAACACGTCTATATGTAAAAAAAAAAAAAAAAAAAAAAAAAAAAAAGACATTTGTAAGTACTTAAATGCACAATTTCTCTTTTAAATTCAATTGGTTAAAGTGAACTGATAACAATACTAAATGTTAAAAAAATATATATTCTTGTTGTAGTCTTAGCAGCTTAGGGAAACATCAGTCATGAATAAAATTACTTAAATAGGCTCTACTTCCTTTGAAAATATATTGCTATAAAAACAGATTAAATACCTTATCTTTGTATTGGTATTTATGCCTTTATATAAGATTGTATGTAAAAATTAAATCATAACATTTTGAAAAGTATAAAAGTACATATCTTCTATTTTAAATAAAATTGACTACTTTGATCTCATAATAAAACTAAAAAATCTAATTTCTCATGTGAATACAAATGAAAATCATTGTTGTAATCAACTTAGTTCCAACTACAACGTGCACCACATCTCTGCCTGCATTCTTGTTTTGTTCACCAGTTTCGTTATATTAGGTTGCACTGAAGATGTACAGGCCTATAGCCTGAGGAGGAAAATCAGATGTGCATATGCGACGATCACTCTAAATGAAGTTAATTTTCGAGAATGTTTGCTCACATACATAAGTAGAACCAAACATAGAACTCGTAAGCACTTTGTGATTGCTTTTAATACAGAAGTATTCATTTCCCACTGCTCTTTAAACTGGTATTTGCCAAATGACATTGCGCTGAGTATACCACAATTGATGCCCAGTTCTGCATCCCTGTTCTACCACTTGGTACTGTACCTCTGACTGAAATAAATATAAATAAATAATACCTGCATTTGAAATCAGGCATAACTTTTTACACTCCCAGTAGGTTGGTTACCAGGTATATTAACAGATTAGCCAAGAAAGGACAAAAACTATACAAAAACAAAACCACATGCAACAATAGACAGAAGATTAATAAATGCCAAGAAAGAAATTAACATACAAGGAGAAACAAGCAAAATCAAATGGCATTAATTGGAAAAGAATTTGCAAAAATAACGGTGCATATCTATAATGAAAAATTACTTTTATTATGATATTCATCAGGCTCAAATGTACTCTAAACAAACATTTCAAATAATTGATTAAATGGCGATCTTACTCGTGTTAATTATGTAAGCATGTGCGGCTTACAGCTGTTTCGGTGCTATTCACACCATCTTCAGAACCTACTAGATCTCGGCACTGTCTCAACTTCGCTGCCTATTGTGTGTGTGTGTTCGGTGTGATGAAGAGTTGGGTTAATTAACACGAGTAAGATCGCCATTTAATCAATTATTTATATTCAAGTGTTAAAAGTAGTGTACGAAAGATTTAACATGGACAAACATTTCAGTAGAAAATATGCGCAATCTATAAAGGTAATGAAGATATGATCACAGATGGTTTCCTTCAATGTAGAAAACTTTATTCAGCAAATCAAGGATGATTCAGAAGATCTATACTGGGAAGCAAGAAGATTAATAGCTTGAGCCAGTATCAAAGTCTGAAAAACATGTTCACTTATATGTCAAGTACTGTGTATATAATGTGTACATGCAGCTTTAAAATGACAATGCTGCCTAATTACCAAGCTACATGATCTGAACATCTTCCATGATCAGGTGCCGTCCTCCATAGGCTGCTATAGGCCTATTCCTTTGCTCCATGATTGTCTTGGCCAATGTTCCTTGCACTGCCCAGGTAACATCCAGTTGTATATCGCATTTGCTGATGCAAGGAGCATGGACAAATCATTATACAATAATTGTATATTCCATTCAGATTCAAATTTTCTCCACATCTACTCTTCTTATATCCCCATTCCACAATATATATTCCTGCTGTCTGCTATATGGGTTCTCACCTTGACTGTCTGCACTGGTCTTGGACCTCTTTTCTATCTGATTTTGTTGACTGAAACATCTGGTGTCAATTTGTCATCACAGTACATGGCCAAACAGCAACTACTTCCCAGTCCACTGACACAACTGTAAAGAATCAGCAAAGTAACTCTAATTTTATTTCAATGGCCCAATCATTATTCAGCTCTAAATACATTGCAGCGCATTGGTTTATTGTGCTTATAAGTATATCTTTTACTTTGTTTCTCGCTTTGTACATCAGAGACTTCTGTGGTTTCAAGACACATCATGCAGCATCTTTCGTTTGAACAAGAAGCTCTGAAAAGCATCCATTTACAAAATATGGTAGTGGTGATGCGAGAAACATGTGGCTGACAGATTTTCCCTAGAACCCACTCAACCAGGGACAGAGTTCCCTAAATATATGACGAAAGACACCAGCCTTTACTTTTCTTCTGGGAGAACTCATGCTATGAATTTTATAGCTTTTTAAAAATATACTGCCCCAGATTTGAATCCATTAATTTCTTATCTAATGACAAGCATTATTACCAGACCACTGAGGACAACAATTTAGTGATTTGAAATCTCTTTCATATGTCATATTGTTGCTTCTGTAAATTATCACTTACAACTGAACTTGATTCAATAAAAGCTGACAAAGTTTAACATCATTAAGTTAACATTTCTGTGCATTAGCATTGAAATTATAATGCCACCAATAACCCTTATAATTGGTCTATAATCGCATTCTGAAAGGGTCTGAGTAACTTCATTTTACTTTTGATAGTGTGAAGATATTCTGTGTTCGAATGTACAGAAATCATCATGCCTACAAACCTCAGACCAGTGGTGACCAACTCAGCTGCTCTTACGAAGCACTGTGTGCATTCACGTGCATTCTCATGAGTAAAAAAGAGCAATGTTGGCATTGAAAGCATTGGGACGGTATGCTCTCGCATATTGCTCGTTTGCAGCAAAGAGTGCTCTTGCACAAGGAGCACGAGTTGGTCATCATTGCCTTAGACCCTTCAATACGAGTAAATAGCTCCTACAAGTGACCTATCTTTGCAGTCCTCATATACTGATTTAGAAAAATATTTTAGTATGTTACTGTTTGTGTTACATTATCATAAGATTCTGCTACACAGACACCACTGTGAACATAGGCAAACTGTGTTCAGGAGCATTCAAAACTTTATTTACCAGAAATTAAACAAAAAATAGCAAAAAGTTTCGCATGACTTCCTTCAAAGAAAAGTAAAGATGGGAGGCTCGCATTGTACACAGCCACTTTCATTTCTTAGTTGTTGCTTTATTAACTTTTGCTAATTTAATTAATTAATTTGATACAGAGAATTCATTTTCTTTCTTATTAACCTTTGTGACACCATAATCTTTTTCATGTTTTCAGGATCCACCTTGTTTCTCCTGTCCATAAAAATAAACTTGTGCACATAAAAAGCTCCTTCAACATTAGTTACATGAAGCATGGGTACAAAACTTATTGTATAATCTGGTAAAACGATATGATTAATGCCTAAATCATCATTTTCTTGAAGCACATTATTAAATTCCCTCATTTTCTTCAGATTATTATCATCTTTCACTTTAGCTGACAATGCGTTTTGACAAGCTTTATTAAGAATTCCTTGATTTAACTTACAGAATAAGTACAAAATACTGAAATTGAGTGGAAAACATTGTTTTTTTAATTTGCACAGGGCAAAAATGGCAGACCAATTCGTTAATACATCACAACGCCCACTATACAAGAAACATAGAACAAACATAATAACTTCAGTTGCCCGTTGTCAGCTACACTGTACACTTAAATCTATCCAAAAATACACACCTTAAAATCGCAAGTACTAACTAACTAAATAAAACGGAAATCTTAAAAATATACATTTTGCATGAATTTATCCCTTAAAAGGCCAAAATAGCAAATGTCCATGGAAGAAGTATAGGTACTTATTTTGACTCATGGAACGAATATTTACAAAGTTTGAGAAGTATAGCAAGCTTATATAAAGCATGCATTTGCATAGAAATCCTGTCTTTACTAATCATTATCATAACATTTCGAATAATTGAGGCAGGTTCGTTTGTTTATAATTTTACTTAGGAGAGATGACATTGAATTTTATTTCAGTGATTAGCTAATAGTAAATTCTCAACGGGGAGCAGAAGAGCAGTTAATGGGGGCTGCGAACAAAATAATAATACAATAATAATAATAACAACAACAATTTGAAAAAGTTGTTCTATGAAAAACATCTGACTATTTTCAGTTGAATAAAAACAAGTATTTTCTTTTTAAGTCTATATTAACTACGAAGTTTCCCCTCCCCCTCGACTAATAAAGGCAACATGTTTTCGTTACAACAGAATGAAAGAGTGAAGAAGAAGAATTAATTTGTCAGCTTTTCACTCATTACAGGGATCAGAACAGGTGTCGCACTTCGTAGAGGTAGACACTGAGAGGCCTATATACCCAGTGGCAGTAGTAACTAATTACACTCAATAATGATAATTAATAATAATAACAGGGAGAATACTAAATTAAATGAAGCATGATCACTTAAAGTAACATTTAAAGTAACTCTAACCCTAATTTCGAACTAATACTCACGAGTATATGTTCATACCTGCACAAGTACTTTTCAGCACTACACTCATTTCGCTGACAACTCACTCACTGCACTGGAATTACGATACATTTCACTGATTCTATCCTGATTTCACTAACACTTCAAAAACATTTCAGTGTTCAAATACTTTGCACTGCCACTATAAACTATAAAGCTTCACTGACAAAACACACCTCACACTTCACTGACACAATACACTTCTTCACTGATACAACACTTCAATAACAAAATATCAATTACACCCTTTAAATAGTGTGTATAATATACTACCGTCTATTAGTAAAGTCCTTAAGCCTACTTTTAAATACATTTTTGGTTATTGGTTATCGAACCGGGTATTATAATAAGTAGGAACACTATTTGTTCCGACTCGTACAACAAAGCTTGAATTGAAAAAAGGACCTCAGGAGCATTCGTGCTAGCAAGCACATTTTTACTCACATTCCGAGAGCTCCAAATGTCATTAAAAGAGCACCAGGTTAAGAACGCCTATTGTAGAGCAAACTATGGTAATTAAAAACATTACATGAAACCGAACCAGAGTATTTTAAGGTTAAAACTTAGCAGAACAGTTTCATTCACAGTAGAATTTCGAGATTCTGTTCACAACTTCAAAACGCTGGTCTCTCTCCTTCTCACGTCTCTTACCTCGCGAAACATCAGGGCCTGAGACCGAATGGGTGAACACGAGGACCCGGCGCCTTAAAACGGGGTAAGTACACTCGACTAAAATGTGGTAACTCTGTAACAAGAATTCCTGGTCCTCCAGGTTGGGGACTAGATCACAGAATTGACAAACTGTGTTAGTCAACTGTCCAAAGACAGGTTTGTACAGCTCGATTCAACGTTATTGGTCCCTGTCCTTGGTTGTTTGGCTAGTGAGCGAACTATGTGTTGCGTCATAAGAAAGAAATTTAATCACAAATGTGCATAGAAGGGTAAGAGGGAAGAGAAAGAAGAAAGATAATGTCTATACTCTTATCTGAGAGACACTCATGTCAAGAAAGAGTGAAAGAGTCATCATGACATTGTTTAGTCAACAGACGTAGTGGTTAGTAATGAGCAGGCTTCGGTCCTGGGCACAGAAACGCATGAAGTTCAGCAACACACGGACGACAGTATTGTGTTGGTCGAGTGGACTGGGAGATGGAGCGCGCCGTTATTTCGTGTCTCAGCATGTAAATAGTCCGTCATAGTACGGCACAAAATATATTTCACCCTGTACAGATGCAGTATATACAGTACACTCATAGTGTAAACAATAAATGTCTACCATTAAAGTATTAACGTGAGTTGTAACCTTCAATCAGGTGTCCCTACACCGAAGCCTGTTACACGTACCGCAGCCAAGCAGCAATACACACAACGGTAATGCACATTACGGACCCACCTGTACTGTTGCAGTCACCCCACATGGGTCATGACGTCATTTATACTCCGTGTACTCTAAACCTCATAATGGTTACTCTGTGACTCTAGGCCGAAGCCTGGTAATGAGACATGTGGAAGAATACTGTGTTTTTAAGGCGGAATGTACCGCGACATGATAAGAAGTAGGTGTTTGGTGTTATGACTGCGCGGCCTGACCTGTGTGACCCAGCCCGCCAGTAGTGATTTCGTTCTCAGTCTATCAACTTACTTTTTGCAGGGGCCAATATCCCTGAATCGAGCTGCACCTCACAAATGACACCAATAAGGCATCACTCATGAGGCCACTAAGCCAGGAAATAATTGGTTACGAAGGTCAGTTCCTTTCCCCCTCTATTGCATACATCACTGATTAGTCCTAAAGGAAGGCTAAGCTACAAGGATTGTGAAGCCATAGAAGAAGAATATAATATGGCATTGCAACATATATCATATATCATTTTTAATAGGCCTACATTACATTATAGGCCTATTTCATTATAAACCTTTGAAGATAAGTCACTGGGCTAGGAAAGGAAGGCTAAGGCTAAAGCCTCGTTCACACTTTTCAAGTAACTTGAATTCAAGTCACTTGAAAAGACGAACTTGAAAAGTGTGAACTATGTTTAACGGCTTGAATTCAAGTTTCAAGTGAAGTTGGATCCCTTTCTACTTTTTATTTGACTTGAAAGGACACTTGAAAAGTGTGAATGTCACTTGATAACTTGAATTCAAGGAGAAAAGCGCGGGAATTTAAATTAACAGCTGTTTTAAGAGCGTTAAATTAACAGCTGATTGTTTTTCTGTTCTACTGTGAATGTAAAAATAATAGGAAACAGTAGTAAGTGAAATAATGACCAAATATTTGAGTTGCTGAAGTTGTATAAAATTCACGAAGGCCTGCGGATTATAGAAACTGCAAAGTTTCGTAACAGAAATGCAAAGGAAATTGCCAAGGAAGGAAGAATTCATTGAAGAATTGAACAGCAGAGATTTTAACATGGACACAGATGAGATAGCCTATGAAAGACAATAAGAAAAACAAACTGTAGATAGAGAAGAAGTGAGGAAGATGAGAGGGATTAAAAAGAGAAGAGCGTTGCTTGAAAGGATGACGTTTATCGCCGAAACTGGCATGGTTCAATGTGATTGATAGATTTTTTTTGGGAACTGTAACAGCTTCAAGATAATCATTTTCAATTATGGTAGATCAGACTTGCTTACATTTTATTATATTTACTTAAGAATTATTAAATCTGCTTTAAGATTTCACTTATTCTATTTATAATAGTAAGTGGTCGTGTATTTATCTTACTAATCCAATTCCTAACCCATACTGAACAACGCGTCTTTCATTTCTTCAATATATTTATCATTTCCCTGACGGAGGCTTGCTACTACAGAAATTCCTAATTGCACAACTTCCATCGACGCCATTTTATCCTACTTGAAACTAAAATAACTTGAATATGTCTGAACTGCGACTTGAATTTAGTTACTTGAAATCAAGTGACTTGAATTCAAGTTAATTGAAAAGTGTGAACGAGGCTTAAGGTACAAGGATTGTGAAGCCACAGAAGAAGAATATAATATGGCATTGCAACATATATCATATCATATTATATATCATTTTAATAGGCCTACATTACATTATAGGCCAATTGCATTATAAACCTTTGAAGATAAGTCGCTGGGCTAAGAAGTTAGTCCCGCACTTGGTTTGTGTGTGTGTGTGTGTGTTTTTTTTTTTTTTTTGCGTTAATCTTCAGCTGGGCACAATTCTACGAGTAAGTACAATATTTACATACCAAACGCGCGTGTGTACACTCTGTCCTAGTGTCACAACACGGCTCCTGTCGAGGGCACTTCAGATCCTGTCTGCACCTGCCTCTCTCTGTTGCCTCCCTCATTCCATATCCACTGGGAAAACTTAGTTCTGTATGCTTATAAAATGCTGGTAGAATCGTTAGTACCGAAGTGTAGGCTATAAACGTACTGGTCACGATACCAAGATTCAGTATGCTACAAATTGAATGTAATAAAAATATATATTTAGAGATAAAATCCGTATACAGTAGATTTGTTTGTTGTCTGTCCTGTTCAATTTCACAGCGACGAGATATTACTTTTCATTTGACCTACACTCTGGCTTGCTTTTCGAGGGATGGACGCGGGATGGAACCGCACAACCGCACACCTAGGTGCGGTTTGACCTATTGTGCGCCCTGATATGCGATGATTGTCCAAGTCCGACAGGTGGCCTGAGTGGCATTCGTGAATCCGACGCTGACAGGTGGGTCATCCTACCTCAGCTCTTGACAGTCAGGTCCCATCCGCAGACGAATAGCCTTATAACCCCCTGGGACCCACAGCCCCAAGCCATTCCTGAATCAGCATCGTGAAACCGACACTGATAGGTGGGCCATCCTCCCTCAGTCACTGATAAAGCCAGATTCCATTCGCAGGAGAGTACTTGATCAACCCCCAGCGTCCGGAGCCCCAAACCCTTCCTATATAAACATCGGAAACCCGTACTACCCCCAAGACTTCATCCCAACCGATTTTTAATTTTTACTATTGCAGATGATAGATGAAATGAGGAAATGAAGTGTTGGTGAAATTATACAGGGAAACTGGAATATCCCGACAAGACCGTTTGCAACGTCTATGTCCACTATAGGCCATTCGTTATCTCGAGGAACCTACTTGCGAGTGAGGGGAAGAAAATTGGACTGGAATGCTTCCCTCCCTCGCTACGTTTCCACTTGTACCTAGTTAGGTCACTTACCCACATCATAAGGTTCTTACTAAAAGCTGCGGCGCACGCATCCGTTTAGTTTCACGAGATAACGAATGACCTATACTATACAAATTCAATCACGACGTGGTCGGAGATCGAACCCGGGCCAGCTGGATAGAAAACTAGTGCGCTAACACTTTAGCCACAGACGCGGCGACTTACAGTCTATAGTCTATAGTACAGATACGCGTGATGGGACTCTTGTAAAGTCGCGTAACCACAAAGCTAACTGCCACGCACGGCCGCCTCTCGCTGCTGCCTCGCTTGTTGTTTACCTCGCGGTTCTGTTCTTTTGGTAGCGAAGCAAGAACGTAAAGCAGCGTGAGCTACCAGTTAGTGCGTGGCAATTGAAGCAGTTGACATCGGGTTGCGTAATGCCATCTTTACCAACGAACACTGCGAATTAATCACTGCAGAGCACCTTTGATCGCACCCAAAAACCGACTGAAATTGAGTCACGGGTGAGTTAGCCTCGCATCCTTGCGAGGCCGCCGCACACTACTGCGAACTAAAACACAGGATATCACATTGACAAAGAACAAGCTTCAAGAAGCTATGATCGTTGCGGCATTAAAACTGAAAATAATGTGGCTGACATTTGTATAAATTCTCATACGTATACAAAGAGATAGAATGGTTATTCTGAATATGAAACAAAAAAAAAAGTCTCATGCCTGGCAGAAAGAAGAATAAGTATCAGTAGAAGTAGCAGCGGTAACGACAGCCGTAATAAATTATTGTACTGTAGTCCGTGGTTCAAGTGCTAGTGCCTTATCTTCCATTCAGGAGGCCCGGGTTAAATCCCTAGTCAGATTGTGATGGATTTTGTGGTGGACAAAGCAGATCCAGTGTTTTTCTCGGGGTACTCCAGTTTCCCTCTATCATTCTACTAACACTCTCCACCTCCCCTTCAATTCATCTATTATCTACACTAGTAAAAATAGACTGAGGTGAAGTCATAAGGGTAGTATGGGTTTCTGATGCTGATATAGGAAATTCTTGGGACTTCGAGCTCAGGAGCTTATCAGACCGACGGGACCTGGCTCTAGCAGGGACTGAGGCAGTATGGCCCACTTGTCAGCGTCGGATTCACGAATGCCACCTGTAGAATTTAGACAATCATCGTATATATTAGGGCGCACAATGAGCCAAAGATGTCTAAGTGTATGAACCCGCCCCGATCCAGCACTCGTGAAGCCAGTCAGCCAGCTATTAGTACTGCAGCGGAGCATAGATCCGTAAGTCGCACATTACTAAAATGTTTAATAACAGTGAAAGGATACAATATAGTGGAATTATGAAAGTATGTTGAGGCAACTTACAACAAATTCAACTTCGACACGCCGCCTTTTGAACTAGAAACACCAGAATACAAAGTTGACGCTCTAGCTATTGTTCGTCCGAGTGGTTATGTCGCATCTCGTTTTCCCCCAACCCGTTTCTGCTGGCCCCTTTGTAAAGGCTAGTGGCTTAAATGACTCATGTGATTTCCTCCGTTTCGATGACCATGCGACATAACCACTCGGACGGACAGTAGCTGTTTGGTTAAATCGTTAAAAGTTCGTCTCGTGCACACGAGGAATTCAAAATAAATCGGCGTCATGGGATGATGGTAAAGGATAATGAAGTCTAACAGAAACTTCTTGTGACTTGTGTCTCTCTTTCTCGCTCTCTGTATCTGTTTTCCTACCTATCTCTTTATGTAAACTATCTACAATAGTCACTCACACACCCACCCAATCACCCATCACCTACCAATCTAACTGTACCTGAATCCATTCCATGCAATCCAATCTTACCTTATCTCATCCTATCCTATCCTATCCTATCCTATCCTATCCTATCCTATCCTATCCTATCCTATCCTATCCAAATCCCATCGATCAAAATCCATCTTCACCTAATTTTTCAATGGGCCATATGTAGTACGCCTGATTTGTTTCTTTACCGCTAACAATAAGCGGCACTTATTCCCTCAGCTATATGATGAGTTTCCCTTACGCGCCTCATGCTATGTACAACGGCTAAGATCAAGGCTTCACATAACAATAAGATAACACAGATCAAGCAAAAGCTAATTTGACTCATCTATTTCCAATATAAGGGAGGAGTTTAGTTTCGTGCTAGCCTAGCAGTTGGTACGGAAGAAAATTTCTTTTGTGGTGATATTGATGGTGTAAATTGGAATTTATGTTTCTCAGATTGATATACAACAGCGAGAGTTTGTTTCCCATATTCTCACTAACACTGAACGACAAATATAAAAAGATGTCTGCAAAGAATTTTCCACGCGTCAAAGTTCTTACAATTAGTTGTAGTACAGTGCTTGATCTTGTTAGAAAATTGAGAGACAAGACAAAACGTGTAAGAGGAGATGACATATTTTGGCAAAAAAAAAAGATAAACATTCGTGTGTAAAATTTTAAAATAGTAATGCTTCATATTTCATGTTTAGCTTCATAGGTGACACTGTAATAACAGATAGTGGTAATAACAGGCTGTCCAAGAGATTCATTTAAGACAATATTGCCTGGCACATGACGGAAACCGATAGCGCAGCTGCGTAAGTGTCGTTTACAAAGGAAGTAGGCTACTCGAGTTGTCAGAAATAAATAGTGGATATTTCTACACTATTAGCAACAGCTAATTACGTAGTTATCGAATCTAAAAAAAATCTGATCTTTTTACTGCCTTCATGCTGAAATCACACTTACACTTCGGCACATTTTGTATACAATTATGCTACAGACATGGCAAAATTTTCCTTTGTTAACCGCACAATAGTAGATTGGAACAGCTTACCTGCGGCAATCTTTCAGGGCAGTCCTCTCAAAATCAATAATTTAAGGAAAGGTTGAAAAGATTAGGCTGAGATTTTAATTGTAGGTTCAGTGTAATTATCTAAGTTGTGATATTTAATTAATTAAGTTGATATGTAATTAAGCTGACTTGTAATTACTTAAATTGACAATAGTTGGGTTTAATAGAAATACTGTAAGGTATACTTTTGTTTATAGTATGCGTTATTTATAGCATAGTCTTTATTTATAGTCCTAGGTTTATTGCATTTATTTATTTAAAGTTAGAATTAATTTTATGTTTATTTTATCTATGTTATTTATTGCTGTGATTATTAAAATTTTATTGCTGTAATTATTGTAATGTTATTGTATATTATTATATATATCACTGCCACCGAGTGTATACCCAATTGTAATGTTAATAAAATATACACACAATAGTGAGACGTTAGGCCAATTGAATATCATCTTCCAGGAAATGCTACAAGCAACCAGGAATTCGTGCCAGTAACTCGCAATAAACACATTGTCGCAAACCGAATCAAAAGCCGAACTTGTTTGGCGATTCGAACGCAATACAGTCATCTGACCTCATACCTGGTTTAAAGAATCCTCCGATTGGAAAGAAATTCGACGAAGGCAACGAGAAAACAACAGATCCAAGACCGTGTTCACAATCAGCCGAGTCTCTTGCTGAAGAATGCGAATCTTCAAACAGCCAAGTCTGTTGAAGATGAAGGCGAATCGTCTCAATCAGAATATGTGCTCTCGACGGAAAAGAAAACTCGATCAACTGTCGCCATTACGAAAGAAAGGTTGTTGCGTTTTTCATGAAACAATATGAAAGGCCTAAAAATATTCAAGCTCGATTCAAATACGTAGGCCTAAGTAGCTTGCGACAAATCAGTCGCTGGGAAAAGCAACTCGTTCGAGATGGCAATAGAGGAGATTTGTTGAACAGGTTGTGCTATTTGATATTCACGAGTCCGACATTCGAAGTTTGACCAGAGAGAGGGTGTAGCGTAGATCAGTTTCCTATGGCGCACCCTAGACAACTACTTTGTCGGTAAATTCGAGTGTTCATCTGGCTTCATTGGTGAATGAAGAACAGTTAAGTACCCGCCATTAGTAAAAAAAAAAAGTGTTTTATGTGAGTGTACTTTATGACAATGTTATGATGACCTTTGCAATGTCTGAAGTTCTATGTCTAACGCCTAAACGGAAACAAATGGGAACTCTTTATATAAGCTTATTGCGATATATTTCGTAAGTAATGTGACAAATGTGAAGGTCGCCTGTGTTTAAACTCATTGAAAAATCATGTGTTTATTTTTAGATTCGATAACTACGTCATTAGTTCTTGCTAATGATACAGAAATATTAAATATTTCTTTCTGGCAACTCGAGTAACTTACTTGCCCTGTTAGCGATAAAGAAATAAGAAAGACGCACTGCTGAAATGCATTTCACAAGAGTCGTTTTCAGTGGTTTAATGATTACTCTGCTTTCAATTGGATAGACAGGTAATGTTTGCGGTTGCAGACTCAGTCAAGGGCGATGGAAATGTTTTATTTAACGACGCTCGCAACTGCAGAGGTTATATCAGCGTCGCCGAATGTGTCGGAATTTTGTCCCGCAGGAGTTCTTTTACATGCCAGTAAATCTACTGACATGAGCCTGTCGCATTTAAGCACACTTAAATGCCATCGACCTGGCCCGGGATCGAACCCGCAACCTTTGGCATAGAAGGCCAGCAGGGCGATGGATATTTAAGAATGAGAGAAGTATTAGCATGACTTCCTTCAGAAGGAAAGTAAAGTTAGAAGACGCATACCATAAATTTATGTGGTGAAATACATTTAGCATGGTTTAATAATAAGATAATGCAGAGTTGTGGCAGTAGTATTTCAAAAAAATCTTCCTCAATGTCTGAATTCTAATCTTAATCTTGAATAAAGTATGACCTAGTTATTTGCATTATTCCAGGATTTTTTTAACGTTGAATGATGTTGAGAGTCACTAGGATAAATTGAACAGATTTTAACACTGACTCACTCCGTTCGATATGCTGTAGCCTAACTAGTATTTAAAGGAACATGTTACATGTAAATGAAAGAATAAAGACTGATCTATCAAAAATTATGTTTATTTTATTCACAAAATTGTACACTGTTTAAGAAATAAACGAAAAATATACAATACTTTTCTTAATTTTACATACTTTCAACCACTTGCCAAAGTTAAATCACAAAAAGGCGGAACAGGACATACTGCGAGTGAAATACGTTAATAAGTGCGATTAACAATTGCAAGCAGCGTATGTCACCACAGATAAACTTGTCTGCAGGACGCAGTCAACGTTAATCCTGGAACCAAGATTCCCAAATCACTTTTGATCGCATGGGTACTGAAGATTGCGTGGTGTGAATTCCGCACAAATATTGATTCTCTAGGGACTTACGTCACTCAGAATCATAAACTGGTGTACCCCAGGCTGTAAACTTCTGTTTTGTGCTCGTTTATAGTATCTGGGCCTATATTTCCTGGATGAAGGGTTTAGAGGAACTCGTAACCGTAAAAATCTTTACCATATCACAGTTCACAAGTTGTACAGCGCTTGTTACTAAGTGGCTTTTCTAAACTAGTTACGTAATTCATAATGGAGCACATGAAGAAACGAGGTTTTCATTTAATGGATGATGATGATGATGATGATGATGATGATGAAAACTTTGCCTCCAAAGAACCATTAGCCTTCTATGTTAGAAATTTCGTGTCAAATTCCGATCTTACATTCCTTAGTATTGGCTAAAGGCTAAAAATAAGAGTTACACATCCGTTGTGCAATGCCAGTTCTTTAAATGTAATTTATTCGTATTTACTTTTACTAGTTGCGCAGAATTATCCTCTTCATGCATTATATGTAAAAAGGATGTCAGATAATAGGCTATTATAAACAATGTAGTCAGGTTACAACGAGTTGTATACGTTGTTGAAAGTATAGTATCGATAAAATAATAATAATAATAATAATAATAATAATAATAATAATAATAATAATAATAATAATAATAATAATAATAATAAACAACCTATGATTTTAAATAGCGATGATCGAAAGGCATAGGCTTACATGGTAGTGACACTGCACCATTCCTCATCTGCTGTATTATAGGCCTAAAGCGCTCTTTTTTGTGGAGTAGGATGATTGATCAAATATGCCGATACAACCGTCGCGTCGCTATGAAAACGCGGATTACATGTGTAGTTGGAAAATGAATTTATTTTTTGTAAAGTCGAAAATAACGTGAAATGTTTCCATTTTTAAACACCATTAAATGTTTTATATTTATGTCAAATTTAAAATAGTCTACAGCAGCAACACTACAAAAGTAGAATATGCCGCAGATCACATAATTCATCCGCAATGTCAGTTTGATTTCCGTTGCTATTCTTAGTAATACTTACATTTATCTCGTAATTAATACCACTGTTGGACATTTTACATATTATGTATCAGTATTATAAGTCATTCGTTATCTCGTGAAACCAAATGCTTGCGTGCGCCGAAGTATGTAATAAGAACCTTATGGTAGGGGTAAGTGATCCCGCTAGCTACTGTAGAAGCGAGGGAGGGAAGCTTCTCTGTCCACTTTCTTCTTCCCCTGATGCCCAGGTAGGTTTCACGAGATAACGAATGGCCTATAGCATTGTGAATGATTCGTAAGAGCAATGGTGCACCGGCGAGAGTTAATTATTCTCGGAGGGGGGGGGAAGAGACATATTTCAACTCACAATTATAATATTGTATGCCGTGCAGCTTGAATTACTGAATGTAATCGGCGTTTGCTAATTTCTAATTTCACAGTAGACTAAGGATAATTTCCAGTCATATAATAGAAATTTTAAATAGTTTTCTTAGCTTCGTTTCATTCGATATCTGTATCCAACTGGTTTATATTCCTAATTTACCAGTAGGACTAAAAATTTCCGTTAAAATTTTAATGCCCTTATTTCAGTATTTTCAGTTTATAAAATTGGGATTGTGACGTTAACATAAGTTTTCGGAAGCAAACAATCGCTAATGATTAGAGACAATAAAATAAGGAAAAACAAGCATACCCGAGTTTATAAGTCGAATCAAATTTCTGTTGCAATAATAATTAATATTCTGACCACAATTACTTAAAAATACAGTTATTATCAAAACTATACGCATTGATACTCCAATCTAAGTTGTGTTTTGGGTGTTCACACTACAATTACGAATAGAATGAACTCTTTGAAGCTGTAAACTGTCACTATTTACTTCAGATTTTTATAATTCAGCAATTTATTATTAAAATTGTTAACATACAACATTCGCTTTTATTTTGCGTTCAAGGAAGTGTTTATTAAACCAGATCCGAGTTTCATTATAGGCCTACAAATATATTCTGTGTAATGAGAACTTAGTAATAATAATTGAGTTATTGGTTTGCATTTGTTTAGTACCGAAAAAATATCAGGATCCCATAACATTTGAACTCCAAGCTCTGCTAATTGAACCACTCTTAACAACTTGCTGTCGGTGTCATTTCTTTCTCCTGTCTGTAATTTTCCACTTTGTGTTGAAAACTTAATCTCCTGACCTGCTTTCTGCTTATATAATTTCTTAAATGCGTTCAGAAATATTTCATACGAATTTCATTTCCGTTCCTTTCGTTCCATTTGATTGATCTTTTACATAGCCCTACCCAATTGCAAGCTATTTGTTGCAAGCTTTCATCCTTTCCAAACTGTTTGCCATTCAGACAGAATTACATAGTGTAGACTTGGTTTGGGTTTTCGATGGCCGGACTCGGGACACAGGCTCACTGTGCACCTTATACATGTGATGATTGCCCTAGTCCGACAGGTGGCCTGGGTGGCATTCGTGAATACGATACTGAAAGGGGGCCATCCTGTCTAAATCTAAAAGATCAATACAATCATAAATTACGAAAACAACTTACATATAAAATAATTTAAAAGCAAATAAAAAAGCAAGAGTAAAAGTCAGATTATCAAGAAATAAGAAAACAGACGAACCAAAAAATTAAAACTAAATTAAAGTCAACAAATGAAAAAATAAAAGCCGAATTTCTCAAGGTTCCATCCTCAGTCGAGTACTTGATAATTCCAAGGCTCGGAGTCCTTGGCCCTTCCTATATCAGCAACAAAAACCCAACCTACCCACAATACTTCAATCCAGGCCATTTTTTACTATTGCGAATGGTACATGAAATGAGAGGAAGGTAGAGTGTGCAACTTCTGCCTTGTCCATCACAAATTCTATCACGACCTGACTGGGAATCGAACTCGAGCCGCCTAGATGGAAAAACAGCACGCCAGTGCTTGAGCCACGGATGCGGCCACATAGTACAGACAGTCTTTAAACAGTTTAGTGATTAAAATGTCACGTGTGTAAGAGAAATTCAGAAGGCTCAAGTCTGTCACTTTCATTGTTGAAATGGTCGACTGCTTTGTTCTAAACCTGACAGCTCGTATCTTGTTAGATTGTTCCATGATGTTCATTAAATCGCTAACGAAGACACCACAGAATGTGCCAAAAAAAAAAATCTGTTAAATTAAAAGTCTCTATTTCAGCCGAAACTCCAAACCGTACTCCGTTTTGATTGTACGTATAGGCCTATAGTGGAGAAGTTGATAAGTTTGACTTTAGTAGGCCTACATTGTGCTAGCAGTTGTGTATCACTAACCAATAAGTGGTGACTATTTGAGCAGCATTTTAGTTCATCTATCAATTAAAACGGTGAGTGCTACATCAGTTGTTAATATACCTAGATTTATAGGCTAAAAGTCATCTTGAACAAAGTGTTAAACTAAAGAGCTTATACAATTTCCATGTTAAATTTTTCTGGAAATTTTTCATCCTTAATTCTTATGGGATAACAAAATTAATGAGCAGAATCCTGCGAGTGCTTTGAACCCCTTTTAATTCTAATCTCAAGTCGGATGCTCTCAAATGAAGTGCTGCCTGCCATGAAGTTAACATGTCCCTCAAGTGTCTCTTCTTCTTTGGCTTGACGTTGTTTACCACAAAACGTCAGAAATTTGTCACTTGACGTCATTGTTCTTACCGGTACGTAATTGACTCGGGACGAACTATCACTGCCACCTGTTCCGTGCCACACAGAGATTGGACCTCGTAAGATGAAAATGATGAACAAAATAAGTGCATGGACGGACTCACAGACATACTTCGAGAATATTTTGATCTGTATTAGCCGTTTCCTCACACTATTCAGAGCGAAGTTGCTAAAGAAAGAACAATCAATATGAAAACAATATGATAGTTCACTGTTCAGTTGTCGCACGAAGAGTAACGACCTATAAAGACGAATGATATCCGACTGTGAAAATATAGGATGGTTTACTGACTTACTCCTCAGCCATTCTTGCGCCCTGTGGCAGCACTACCGCTTTTAAAGTATTATCTCTCGCTCATCCAATTAATTCCTACTACATGTTTTATAATTCGCTGCTTTAGAAGGATCCTAAATATTTGATGACGAAACACAATTTAAAGAATTGTGGGAAAGAACACAAGAAAAGCAAATCAATATACAGATAAAACCAAGGAAATGGGGATGGATTGACCATACTCTTCGGAAAGAAAATTCTATTGAGAAAGAAGCTTTAAGATGGAACCTCCAAGGCAGTAGATAGAGAAGAAGAGGAAATACGAAAGGCAAAATTAATCCAGTCTCCATCATATCCCACTTCCCTCAAATCAATTTTAATATTATCCTTCCATCTATGTCTCGGCCTCTCCAAAGATCGTTTTCCCTCCGGCCTCCCAACTAACACTCTATACCGTATGCATTTCTGGATTCGCTCATACGTGCTACATGCTCTGCCCATCTCAAACATCTGGATTTAATGTTCCTAATTATATCAGGTGAAGAATACAATGCGTGCAGTTCTGCGTTGTGTAACTTTCTCCATTCTCCTGTAACTTCATCCCTCTCAGCCTCAAATATTTTCCTAAGAACCTTATTCTCAAACACCTTTAATATCTGTTCTTCTCTCAAAGTGAAAGTCCAACTTTCACAACTTTACGGAACAACCGGTAATATAACTGTTTTTTTTTTTTAATTCTAACTTTCGGATTTTCTGACAGGAGACTAGACGACAAAAGCTTCTCAACCGAATAATAACAGGCATTTTCCATATTTATTCTGAGTTTAATTTTCTCCCGAGTGTCATTTATATTTGTTAGTGTTGCTCCAAGATATTTGAATTTTTCCACCTCTTCGAAGGATAAATTTTCAATTTTTATATTTTCATTTTGTAGCTACAATATTCTGGTTACGAGACATATGTACTTTTTCTTTTCGAGATTTACTTCCAAACCTACCGCTTTACTTGCTTCAAGTAAAATTTCCGTGTTTTCCGTAATCGTTTGTGGATTTTCTGCTAACATATTCAAGTCATCCATTATTATAGTAGTAGTAGCCCCAGCATTTACTGATATTGGTTGAGGGAAAACTCCGGAAAAAATCTGAACCAGGTAACTTGCCCCGACCGGGATTCGAACCCGGGCCACCTGGTTTCGCGCCAGACGCGCTAACCATTACTCCACAAGTATGACCCTATTATTATTATTATTATTATTATTATTATTATTATTATTATTATTATTACAGAATTCTGATGTATTTTTTCAGAGACGTTATTAATGTAACAACACAGTGGTTCAGAGCATGAAATCGACAATTTACAGAGTATTAATATTTACTCCAGTATTCTGTAAGACTCACCACAAGTGAGAGGTTTGGTGAGGGGAACGATTCAACATTCGGGCCTACGTGATGTTAATTTTGTGTGAAGGCGCCGATAGGTGGCAACCCTGGCCCCTGAATATCGTGTGTCGGAGCCTACGCTGGCTGGAGATGTTCCATAATGCAGGAGAGAGGCGGCGACTTCAAAGGGCTGAGCTGGAGTGAGAGAGGATCCTATAATAGAGCCGCGCGGGGAGCGGGCCGAGGGGGGACTGGCTCTCTTTCTCTCGTACGCACTCTGCCACTCGTAGTCGGAAGTGCGTGCTATACAGCAGACAAGTCTGGACGCAGTGCGTGTGTACGTTCTTGTGCGTGTGTCCGGCATGTCACGACTGCGTGCGGCAGTGCGTTAGTACGGCGCATCCGTCCGGACGCCGTTCAGCGCGCCACCATGACTCCCCTCGTACCCGCCCTCCTCGCCGCCGGGCTCTTGCTCGTGACGTCCTGCGGTCATGACGTCAACACTACCGTGACGTCATCCAGTCCCGTGGGACTCCGCGCTATCCACCAGGAACGGCTCCGCCAGGTAAGTGACAGTAAAGATACGCTAATAACATTTCGAAGAAACTGTGTAGATTTAATATCTGACAAAATTTCTAGCAAGTTTAATGCAAAATTTTATTTTGTTAGATAATTTTATTCATCTGTCTATGAAATACTACTACACACAACACTAATTTAAATGTCTCTTACAACATAAAACAACAATTCTTAATCACATAACCCCTGCATAATTTACTTATTCCTTATACCACATTCGTAACGAAGTCTGGGAACGTTGTGTTGTAAAATTCCGTTCGATTATTGAATACTTGAATTGTTCCCGACAGGGAATTGAAGATATATATTTTTCCATAGTGCCTTATTGTCTCGAATTCGCATTTCCGAACATCCAGTTTCCCGAAAAATCGTTTTCCTGAAATCAAATTTCCTGAATTCACATTTTCCCGATATCTTTTATTTATATTTTTCCGAAGGGTAATTTCCCTTATGGTACTAAAAGTGATATACAAATTAAGTATTGAGCAGAAATGTATTGCAAGATACGATATTTCAATCTGTGGAAGTGCTGAGTATGCTGTATTCAAAATTTATAAAGTGAAACTATAACCAAGTGTCCTCAGGCAGTCAAGACGTCTATTACTGGCATTGTAGGTTGGATAGTCCTGAACAATAAGTCCAATTCGTCTTGGAAGATGTGACTAATTTCTCTTCGGCTGTGCCTGCACGCGTGTACTCATTCCGGATTCTGCAATAATGGTCCGAGTGTCTTTTGAAGTTGAGTCAGTGCGGTGTAAAAGCTTGGGTGGTGTTTATCGAACACTACTTGCAGGCGAATGTGATGTCCTTTCGATAAATTATTTGTATCATGTTCGTTGTTTATACTAACATCATACTGATTTCACAATTTGCACCTCGTACTGTGGGAGAACAGCCTGCCTTTTGCCACGAGCTCGTATGCCAGAGATGTATGTAACATCGAAATAATCAAATATAGGGAATAAATGGACGCAAATGGTAGTGCCAGAAGCATATGAGTCTCAGTTTTAATATTGGGGTGTCACAAGCTCCGAACGGGCTTTATATACATTAGGCGCGTGTGAATAACGATATTTCAGCAAGCCCTTTCAACACTTCACATTATGAGAGGATCCAGACGTTATTGTTCGCGCAGACCATTGTTTGAAACGTACCTCATTAGATTAAAAACCCAGTGAATTTTATCTTCTGCACCACTCCTACTCTTCAAGTATACTTAACCACCAAATATACTTAACCAGTTTCTTTCCACCTCGATCTGACATAATAATAATAATAATAATAATAATAATAATAATAATAATAATAATAATAATAATAATAATAATGATGATAATAATAATATGTCTATCAGTCATGCTGAATTTAGAAAAATTCCATTGTCAACGAATGTCATTGCCTTTTTCGGGAATTTTAAGACATATTCGGGAAAGTGAATATGAAATGAAATTCGGGTACGTGGCTTCGGGAACATAGATTCGAGAAACAGACTTTCAGGAAAATGATTTTTTCGGGAAACTGGATATTTGGGAATGCGGATTCGGGAAAATGGGTGGGAACAGGCTTTTCGCTATGCTGACACCACCAGAAAGTACTGCCACAAGAGAATGAAGACGGAGTTAAAAGAGCCCGAACCTTAAATCAGACGATTACATTATTATTATTATTATTATTATTATTATTATTATTATTATTATTATTATTATTATTATTATTATTATTATTATTTACATTATACTGCTACTATTGCTAATAATAATAATTTAGAAAAATTAAATTGTCAACGAATGTCATTGCCTTTTTCGGGAATTTTGAGACATATTCGGGAAAGTGAATATGAAATGAAATTCGGGTACGTGGCTTCGGGAACACAGATTCGAGAAAGAGACTTTCAGGAAAATGACTTTTTGGGAACTGGATATTCGAGAATGCGGATTCGGGAAAATGGGTGGGAACTTCGCTATGCTGACATCGCCAGAAAGTACTGTCACATGAAATGTCTAATGTTGATTTAAATTATGAAGAGAAGACGGAGTTAAAAGAGTCCGAACCTTAAATCAAACGATTACATTAATAATAATAATAATAATAATAATAATAATAATAATAATAATAATGTATTCTCCATCAAGGCGTATGAGAGGCATGGAAACAGACCTCCATAATTTCATGACCTCAGCACTACAATGAGATAGTGTGATCGGCACTACATTCCCATCCCTGACAAAGATCAGATACTCATTTTGATAGGAGGCTGAGTGGACCCCGGTACCGTCCTGGAAGTTTTGGTATCGAGAAATATCTCGCCAACTCCTGGAATTGAACATGGGACATTCCAGTCCGTAGTCAGTTGTTCTACCAACGGAGTTACCTGGCCGATAATAATAATAATAATAATAATAATAATAATAATAATAATAATAATAATAATAATAATAATAATAATAATAATAACATAGCATGGTTTTTCTCGGAAGATATGAGTGGCTAATAAATCAGGAAGTTATAACACGTAAAAACCCTATCCCGGAATGAGAAAGTTTCCGACAAAATTTACCAGTCACCTGTTTGTCGCCCCTACCAGTTTCTTGCTTTGCTTCAACTGAGACTGCAGATGTAGGCTTATCTCCAGAACAATGTTCCGTGATACGATAGAGAATCCTGAAGGGCAAAGCAAGAAAAGAAATAGAGGTACCTGTACCCTATTAGGAAATAACACACAACATAATTTAGTAGTAGCTTCACGTAAAGAAGCAAAGCATATTCTCGTTAGCCTTCGGAGGTTTTTTTACTCATAAGCAAACTTCTCATGGGGGCAGAAAAAAAAGTTGCTTTTTTTTTCCTACCACCATGTTAATAATGTCAAAAGAAGTGCTTATACAAATTTTGGCCACTCGACCGCAATTACAAGGCAGTCCAGAAAGTGATTTTCTCTGGGGCAGTTTACAAAAAAAAAGCACAATTCCATAGAAAGATTTATTGGAACAGATACAGCAATTGTTGCGCTATTTGTCAACATATCCTCCATTGGAATTGAGACATTTGTCATACTATGGGATCATTTGTTTTTTACTTGTGTCGTAGAAGTCAGCCGCCTGAGATCGGAACCAGCGTTTGACAGCCGTCTGCACCTCTCTGTCGATCCCATATCACAAATGTCTCAATTCCGGTGGGAAATATGTTGAAAAATAGCTCAACAATTGCTGTGTCTATTCCAATAACTTTTCTTCCAATGCAATTGTGTTTTCTTTCTGTTACGGCTCCTGGTGAACTTATTTTTTTTACGGTCTTCGTAATTGCGGTCGAGTGGCCAAAATTTCTATAAGCACTTCTTTTGACATTATTTACATGGTGAAAGAAAAAGTATAACTCAGAATGTTTGCTTGTCAGATTTTGACAAATCTTCGTAATCTATTGCAGATACTTAATGTCAACATAAGATAACTACAATATAAAAGCATTCTGAAGAAAGTAAATGACGTCTTCTTTCTCTAGACCGTTGTGGTAATAATAATAATAATAATAATAATAATAATAATAATAATAATAATAATAATATTGTCAATGTGACAGCAAAACTTTCCCTTAAAGCAGTGGCAAAAGAAAACACAAAGGACATAGAAATAGAAAATAACAGAATCAGATATAGCCTATACCATTAATCAAGTGTGTGGTGTAATGGCTTTCCATGGTAGAGTTGGGGTTCAATTCCTGATAAGTTCAAGATGTAATTTGATTTAATTGATAGGTAAGTATTCCCTTTTTTCTTTGTCATGATTCCATTTCTCCATAACATCTTCGTAATTTATTGCAGACAATGTCAACAAATTCTCTTCTTGCTCCCATTTGTCCTGCTCCTAATCCTCCTCTTGTTCCAAATTCCCATTCTCCTGCTCCAAATCTCTTTCTTCTTGCTCCTTATCCTCTTTCAGCTCCCAATCCACCTCTTCCTACTCCTATTACTACTTTTGTTTTAATCTTCCTCTTGATTCTAACCCTCGTGTTCGTAATCCTTCCCCTACTCCTAATCTTATTGTTCCTAATCCTTCTTTTGCTCTTATGTAACTCTCCAGCTCATAATCTCCCTCTTCCTACTTCTATTTTCACCATATTTTTAATTCTCCCCCCCCCCTGTTCCCAATCCTCTTGCTCATGACATGCTCTTGCTTCTAATCTTTCTCCTGCTTCTCGTATCTTCTCCAATCGGGTGATATTTCATTACTTTTATAAAATCTTAAGTCACACATTGTATTACTCCTCCTATCACGTGATATTTCATTACTTTTAGAAGATCTTAAAGACACATATTGCATTACTGTGTTCAGTCCAGATCTTTCTATAACTTGCCTAACAGTTTTATAGTGCATTTATTAAATATTTGTACGCATATTCAGTTCATTTCTCTTTTAAACATTTCGTTTTTATTTAGTTCCGACTATAGCTATGTTATGTTTAGTCAGTAGTCTGAAGACGGAATCTCGTAAGAGAGACACATGAGGCAACTAAGCCAGGAGATAATACGGTAGGGTGGCCAATTCCTTTCCCCTTAATTGCATACATCGCTGACTAGTAACATATTTCACTAATCAGACTTGAGATGTATGCAACAACCGTTCTTTCTGTGACACATCGCATCCTCGTATGTCGAAAATCACGTATATTACTTTCGTAAATTTTTCCAACACTGTTTTACTGGTTGGAGGTATGAAATTGTAATAATAGAATAGTAAATTATCAAAGGTTTTGGTACCTATAATTATTAAAATATATTTACAGAAGTATTTTACTAGGAAATAACATATCTTTACGAACACAATTTTCGAGTTACGACACTATTTTACTGGAAGTGCGTCAAGTGAGATGTACTGCCTGACATTACAGTACCTACTCTCATTTTACGAGGAAACTTTGCAACATTCTGCCAACGGCCGACTTCCTGCTCTCCCGACCGCAGCGTGGGAAGCTAGTTCTACAAAACATCCCAGCAGTTAGTTTCTTCTGAGAATTGTACCGGAACGTGAGACTGTTACTTGTATTAAGTAATCGATTGAAAAATGAAGTATACGGCTGAACAGCGAATTTAGTTGATTGAATGTTACGTGAAAAAAGATAACAGAGATTGCGTTCGGAGATTTGCTCCTAAAAATCTTGCGTTTCGAAGTTGATGAAAAAGTGGCGTACAACAGGTTCAGTTTGTGATATACAGAGGAAGCGGAAAAGACATGTTTTAACTGGAGATAAACTTGGGGATATTCGGGAGAGTTAGATGTCCCAGAAAATCACTTAATCGTCTAGCGCAGGAAACGAACATAGGCCTATCCATGGGATCGACCCACAAAGCGACCAGACTACGGAAATTTCGACCATATAAACAAAGGTTTGTGTAGGAACTTCATCAAACAGATTTCGCGGAATTACAGAAAGTGGAAAATAATTTGTTTAAAGGATGTGAGGGATATCTTATTGCGGAAGATCATTTTCAATAGTATCTGAAATAAATGGTGAGTAATAAACTTGTTTACATATATTTTTAATAATGATTTAAATTCGTGGACTTATTTTATTCTGTAGTTGCTAAATGTCTTGATTTGCCAACACGCTCCTCCCAGGTGCAAGCATGATACGCAGGAAAGTGTATGCCGGGGTTCCGCTGTAAACTAGTTTCCTCGTAAAATGAGAGCACTGTAGCTATATCAGCCAGAATCTGAATCAGAGATAATTATTCCATTTTTTTTCTAATCGTAATTATATTTTTGATTACCACCACCAATGCTACTGCTACTATGATAGTAATTTTTATACTGTCGTTCCAATAACGCATAATTCCAGAGTTAAGAACCTCCACCGGTCCCGAATATCCGTCATCGCTGGTTTCTATAATAATGCATTTTTTTACGGGGAGGGGTTGTTAGCCCTTTACCTAACCCTCAACCTGGAGGATCAGGTCCCATATTTATGACCCCTGAGACAGGATGGTCCAGTTAAATAAATCTGGTTAATAACCTTATTTTTATATAGGCCTACACATAGCAGAAAAGGAACATGTATTATATTACAAAATTTTAAATCAGAGCTTCGTTATGTATTCTTTAGCAATCTTCCTTTCAAAAGTACCAATTTGAAAATATTATAAAATTCTCTGTTCTCTCATAATTACACGAAGAGACATCACAAACAGTATCCAATGTGGAATCACACTATCCATACAATTTAATGTAGGCCTATTCCATTTTAAGTATTCTGTGATATGAGTATAACTTAATGTGGCATTTTGTTTTAAAACATGTTTAGAACTATTACACATGCTTAAATAATCATACTCCCAGTTGTCTTGATATGATAATTTCCTCAAGAATATTCAAAACTGAAATTATATTCAATTCCCACCTGTAATTTACATGATATGAAGAGGAGGAGATTGTGGTTGTGGTCAACTCTCCTCAACTGTAATTATAATCAAGTGTTGGCAATAATAATTGCAAGAGTCCTAATTTCACACATAGAAACAGCAGGTCTGCGATGTTCTTCTGATGTAATACGGAGCAATAATTTGTTGTTGTTCATTAACATGGATGATGACTGGGAGGAGGAAAATGATTATGAAGATATAGGCCTAATTACAATAATACATTAAAGAACAAGAACAACAGCAAGTAAAATAATGATAATAGAATAACAATAATAATGGTAATTAAGATGATTATGTAGCTAGTCGGCGATGTATGCAATGGAGGGGGAAAGAAATTGGTCACCCTAATCCATTATCTCCTGGCTTAGTTGCCTCGTAAGTGGTACCTTCTTGATATCACTTGTGAGGTTCAGACCTGCCTTCGGACAGTTGACCAAACAACAACAAGATGATGATACATCATTATGAGAAAAACGACGATGATAATCAAAACTATATTAGTAATTATGTTAAAGAGACGACGACAAGGATGTTAAAAAACAACCACGATGACGACGACTATGATGACTGATGACAACGAAAATGAGATGAACACCAATGTGGTCTAGGGATTAGCGAGCGGGATTTTTGCTTCAACGAGGGTTCGAATCCTACTTGGGCTGGTTGAATCTTTCAGAGATCTTCCCAGCTATAAGCCGAATGTCAGATAATTCCATAGCGAATATTCGGGATCATCTCGTTAAAATAACAATGACTGCGATGATTATGCTTACAAACATGATACAAATTATAATATTATTTACAGCATGGTTATGAAAATGACAACAGCATGTATAATGAAAACGATGAAGATGACAATAATTTTTAGCTGGTTGCTTAACGACGCTGTATCAACTACGGGGTTATTTAACGTCGATGGAATTGGTGATAGCGAGTTTGGCGAGGATTCGCCATAGATTATTTGACATTTACCTTACTGTTGAGGAAAACCTCGGATAAAACCGAATCAGGTAATCAGTCCAAGCGGGAATCGAACCCGCGACCGAGCACATCTCCGGATCGGCAGATAAGCGCCTTTTCCGACTAGGCTACGTCGGTGGAGGTAACAATGATAAGAAAACCTTACCCTAATGAAGATAATTATGGTTATTATTATTATTATTATTATTATTATTATTATTATTATTATTGACAATAATTAATCAATCCAAAACTTTTGTCATTTCTTTCTCACGGAACACTACTTCCCTAAAATTTAATTATTCTCTTAATAATGCCATAATTACTAGGGAAGATTGTATTAGGGATCTTGGTGTCCTGCTTGATTCTAAATTGTATTTCCATGATCAAGTTCAATATATTTTATACCCATTCATTAAGAATGCTTGGTGTAATCAGTTCTATAACTTATTCTTTTTCTACTCCTCTGTGTCTATTAATTTTATACTATAGGCCTACGTTGGTTAGATCCAAGCTTGAATATCCATCTGTTGTATGGAATTCCATTACTTCCACTGACTCGGCTAAATTGGAGAATATTCAAAGAAAATTTATTTCCTTGTGTTTTATAGATTTTCACCTAATTCCGTTGACTGTATACATGAGATTAACTGCAAATATTTTAATTGCTGTAGTTTATTTGCCGGACAACAATATCTTGATTATTTATTTTTTGTAAAGACATTAAGGTGATATTGATTGTGAATCCTTCTTAAGCAACATCAGTCTTCGTATTCCTGCTAAGGGTTTAAGATTTCATAATTTTTTTTTACAATAGAAATTCTAAATCTCTCTCTCTCTCTCTCCAGTCTGCAGATGTATAAAATATGCTAATATGTATGAATTGAACTTGGATCCATTTAATGTGTAGTATATAACTTTTTGGAGTTTTATGTCGGTTATTATTAATTTATGTCTTCGGTTTAGATATATATTATAATATTATTCTCCTTATCATTTATATCATTTGTATTATATTCATTTATAAGCTTCCATTCTTTCATTTTAAATTATCAGTATTTGTAATTGTCTTTATTTTAATAATTACTCTTATGTACTTTTATTTATTGTAATTTCTATTATTATTAATGTTTTTGTAATGATACTGTCATTTGCTGAATTGTTATTGGCCCCTGGCTGTTGTACAGGACATTAAATATTAGTAAATAAATAAAATAAATAAATAAATTATTATTTCTCTATTAGTTATTGTATTAATGTATGTAAGTTTTACTGGAAATGCGGCTGTTTCTCAGCGCTCGCCGCGGCGTGTCGCTGGGGTAAAAGAGCAATACTGAATTGGAAAATTTCCACGGTGATTTGGAAAAGTCTTTTTTGTGGTCTGCTTTCTTAGTCCATAAAGTAATGGAATTCTGTTCAAACATTTGGCTTCCACGATTGAACCCCGATAGTACAATAATACAGTGAATTATCCCACCTGCTCACGTCTTCTAACTACAGGTTATTTCCAAGCTGCGAGATCTAATTGATCACAAATTCCTTCGTCGGTTCTTCTGTCTTCTAGAGGTTAAGGGTTATCGCTATAATAAACATGTCATCCCAACTTAAAAATAAGCAATTAATTTAATTAGACCAAGCAGTCGCTTTCAATTAAAATAAAGCTAACAGTCTGATGCGTGCCTATGCACAGCTCAAACAGCCTGTCAAGATCTCCTCCTCACACCATTACTGCTCCTCGCATTAATTAATCCACATTACAACATTTTGTCCTCCCTTATGTCTCAAGGACTGGCGTTTCCAGCTACAAGCATGGCGAAACCTGTTCGATTCCCGACAGGAAAATGGAAATTATTTCCCTTCGATAGACACGGCCTCTGTGTCCCTCTCTTGTGATCGTTCTGTGTTGTCTTAAACTGTGGTTTTGCCCCATGTCCATTACATGATCAGGGAGTCCGCTGGACTCACAGGCGGAGCTACGTGAGATAGGGACGTAAGTGGCAATGCCAGGTCAGAGTGATATAGGCTATTGTCTCTCTCTAGTATTAGGTATGAAGAAAGCATAATTCTGCAAAATAATAGGTCTATGTAGGCTAAATCAAAGTTTACGTAAACGTTTTGTTAAGTTTCTAAGTATAGACATTTATTATGAGATTTATCTTTTTATAGCATTCATAAGGAAGAATTGTGACAAGCCTGGAACATTTTCTACAGAGAGTTCATCCAGCTCACTTCATGCGATACGAGATACCCGTTTCTTTTTCAAAAGTATAGAACAAAGTGGAAGTAAACATATTAGTAATAATGAAAAACCTGTTAACACTACGGATGATAGTTCAACCTTTAGTCCCGTCGCTATAATTTCCGGCAGCCAATCACGTTGCAGGTCGGCTACATTTAAACGTGTGCGTCTTGTGATTCGCTGATGAAGATGTAAAGCATTTCCTAAGGCTGGATAAATACTTACTTTTGGGTCTTTCGTTGGCGTTCGCAGAAAGTACACGAGGACGTTATTATTTGTCGCTCAATTATTTGCTGAATTACAGTGCGTTTGATTTATTATCATAGAAGCTACATGATAATGTTTAACGGTGTGGCAAATAGATCTCTCGTCTGATAGTTCGGCAACGAAAGAACAAAAATGGCGAACGATGCTATCTACCTAGACTTTATAGAGTCTTGACTTCCTAAGACGTAAGCAAAGAGGAGGAGTCATGCCGGGAATAACAGCGTTGCGACTTATACATCTTCTAGTAGACATACAAGTGATACAAAGATGTCAATGTGAAAAATAACACAGTCACTATTATCTTGCTGGATATTAATGTTTAGGGGTCAATTTAACTCCACGTATATGTTAGAAGTTGACGATATGATATACCATTGGAAAATAATTAGTCACATATTTTATGCACACAATTTGAATTACTGTTGGGTATTTCATATTACTTACGCAACAATAGCAATAACGTTATATTGTTCTGTTAGCATTCAAATACCAACTCGCCCCCCAGAAGAAAAGTGTCGTAACTAAAACATGCTAACTTTTCAGGAGAGTGCTTTAAAGGTTTAAAAACTGCTTATCAAATCAGAGAATGCGATTTTGTAAGATATTATTTTTACTTGTGAAAGAATATGAATTTCTTTGTAGAAGATTTTCTCGATGCACTTCCATTTCCACTGTCCTAATTATACAACTCCTCAATAATCAACACTTATTCCTATCGTCGATGCAGAATGAAACGGTAAAATAGTACGCCGTTTCACCTTGCCTTACCAGGAGAATAATCCATAGAATATCTACACCGAATTTTTTTTTGAACAAGCACAGGAATCCTTAGAGTTAACGTTGATGTCAGGTTTTCAGTATATTTTTATTTTTATTTTATTGGGTTATTTTACGATGCTGTAGGCCTATCAACATCTAGGTTATTTAGCATCTGAATGAAATGAAGGTGATAATGCCGGTGAAATGAGTCCGGGGTCCAGCACCGAAAGTTACCCAGCATTTGCTCGTATTGGGTTGAGGGAAAACTCCGGAAAAAACCTCAACCGGGTAACTTGCCCCGACCGGGATTCAAACCCGGGCCACCTGGTTTCGCGGCCAGACGCGCTGACCGTTACTCCACAGGTATGGACGGTTTTCAGTATAACAACGATATTTCTGATAATAATGGATCGTTAATTACATTCTTTGTATATTATCTTATTGCATTTCAGATGCAGATCTGGACATCTTTTTACGAATGTAACATGTTCTGTTTGCTGATAACCTTTTAATGATAGCCTATATTTTCAATATAATAGATTAAAAGCACGCAATATAAAATTCCTAATAAAAAATAGTTTCGTATCATGTAAAAGGTAATTTTACATCAAGTAAGTCATAAAAGCTGATTTTGCAAACCTTTAAAAAGATGAACAGAAAATGGCAAGACAGAAAGAAAGGTAAAAAGAGTAACATGTGTTCACTATATTTGCAGATTTATGTATCTGACAGTATTTACAGCGCATCATTCACATTAACTTCCAACTTGCTGACATTCAATTTGTAGGCCTACTTCTTTGTATCGCAGGACTGCCTAACTTTCTATCGTGTTGCTTTTTGATTGGCATCATGGATAGTATTCTTGTTTGTCCAATTGCATTATTAATTTAGGCTATTTTTACACAGGTCTAACATTATTTTGCATACTAATCAATTTATTTTTGTAATAATTATTGAACACTATTATACTCGTATTATATGAAAACTATTAATAGATGCTGGAATTTCAATTGTGTATTGAGACATTAGAATGTATGTAAACTGTAGCCTAATGTTCACTTTTATACGGCGAACTGAAACACAAACATTATATTTCTGTCTCTACTATGTTCTTACTGCAAAATAATATATTCTCTTCTGTTCCTATAAGCCTCTCAAATTAATTCCTGTAACATAAATTTATTTTCCTACGTGTAGATTATATAATAAATGAATTTCTACGTTACATACTCTGCAGTAGAATATATATGTAAATTACGTATTTTAGACTGGCCCAACTCTAGGCACAGCTAACCAATGTTCAACTCTTCTTATAGGCCTGACATCGCTAATATGCGTTTTAAATACCAGACACTAAAGGCAACACGTCGTGGAAATTTGTAATAGATACCAGATTATGTCACAGCAGAGTCACGAGTTTTTAGATACATATTGTAACAAATAATGAGGGACTTGGATGGACACTTTTGGCCTATATCAAAACCTTCGCTTTTATGAAAGACGGATGGCCTTCTTAAAAACTCTCTACGCATGAACTAAAGGACCATCAGACTAGGTTATTGATCGATGGTTATCCCGTGTACTTTATCCCTCGTATAAATTAAAAGCTCTCGTTTTTTATTTGAAACAGTTCTATTACGCGTTTTTCCATAGTGTATTTCATTATGATATTCATTTGTGGCGTAACGGTGCTAATATTATCAGTGTCCTAATTTTGCAGAAAAAAAAGCATTACGTATTATTAGTCATTCATCCTTTAATGCTCATTGTTTGAGAATTTATTTTATTTATTTTATTTTATTTATTTTATTTATTTATTTCAAATATACAGAATAAAGAAATATAATTACAAAACAAACAAAGAGAAATACAAATAAAATAATACAAGCAATATAAAAAGAAGATACAATAGTATTAACAAAATTTGAGACCGAATGAGCAGCGCTCGTGCTCGGTCGCAGTTCAGATATAATATTAAAATAAAAAATAATAATATAAATAAATAAGTAAAATAAAATAGGAACTAAAATATAATTACAGCGGCAATGGAATTATATAATATAATATTAACACTATAGAAGAATAATATCGCACGTGAAAAATAGGAATATTTCAAAATTATAGAATACAAATATAATATAGGTTGATTAATTCATACACATAGGCTATAAATTTATTTAATCAAATTGAAGATATTAACACGTTTCTAATTTTCTTGTTATATGTTAGTGGGTTACATGTTAGAAGTTCTGGGTGTAATTTAGTTAAAGCATTGTACAACCGAGGGCCAAAATTTATGCTATGCTTTAGACCAGCAGATGTGAGACATTTAGGTTCTACTAATGTTGAATTAATATTTCGTCTTGTGTCATAATTGTGTGTCTGTAATACAAACTTATTACGATTTTTATGATAAAATTTTAACAGTATATACTTATAAATTTGTTCAATATTAAATACATTAAATTCAGAATAAATTAATTTAGTTGGATAATCGAAACGTTTCTTCAAACAAATTTTAATTATTCGTTTTTGTAGTAAATTTAACGGACTAAGATTAATTTTTGTACTTCCACCCCAAACAATTATACCATATTGAATGATAGACTGAATAATGGCCAAATAAACATTTCGTAGAACTCTAATAGGTAAGTAGCATCGAAGATTAACGAATTTATAAATTGTTTTACGAAGCCTCTTACAAAGATAAGTAATGTGATGAGGCCATTTTAAATTCTGATCAATAATGATACCCAGATATTTGACATACGTGGCTTCTTTCAAAGATGGACATTTACAACTTTTGGGATCTAAACAATTTTCACTGTGTATTATTAGTCTATATTTATCGCTAAATTTTAAATTTTGAACACTGGCAGCTGTTAACGAAAAAGGAACTAAAGTTGATTTAGATATATTTAAAGAAAGGAAGTTGGAATTAAGCCATTTTTTAACAATGTTAGCACCTATATTAGCATTTCTATATGCTTCCTGCCAAGAAAAACCACTGAAAATAACTACTGTATCATCCGCATATGAATATATAGATCCATTAAATTTTTCTAAATTTATATTTAGCAGATCATTAACATATATTAGAAATAAAATAGGTCTCAAAATTGTTCCTTGCGGTACACCTATATCAATATATTTGTATTCACTAAATTGATCTTCAATTTTGGTCATTTGCCTTCTGTTACTAAAATATGATTGGAATAATTTTAATACTATACCTCTAACTCCAATAGTATGTAGTTTGTCCAAAAGTAAATTATGATTGATAGTGTCAAAAGCTTTCCGTAGATCCAAGAAAATACCCAAACATTTGTTTCCGATATCTAGCTCATTGATAATTTTTCCAGTAACATTAATAAGAGCATCATCAGTAGAAATATTATTGCGGAAACCAAACTGATTTTTATCTTTGTAAGAGGCTTCGTAAAACAATTTATAAATTCGTTAATCTTCGATGCTACTTACCTATTAGAGTTCTACGAAATGTTTATTTGGCCATTATTCAGTCTATCATTCAATATGGTATAATTGTTTGGGGTGGAAGTACAAAAATTAATCTTAGTCCGTTAAATTTACTACAAAAACGAATAATTAAAATTTGTTTTTCTAAATAATTTATTAATCTATTCTTTAAACATTTTTCAAGCAATTTGGAAAGTGTTGGAAGTAAAGATATAGGTCTATAGTTATTTAAATTATTTTTATCTCCAGATTTGTATATTGGAATTACTATGGCACATTTCAAAACATCTGGGAATATACCTTGCACAAAACATAAGTTAAAAATATGAACCATGGGTTTTAATATATATTTGATAATAATTTTGAAAGTATTATTGTCGACCTCTATTTCTTAATCCTAACATTCTTACTGAAATTAATCAATATATTTGACTGTTTAGTCCATACTAAGATTAACTTAAATAGTTATCCTTCTCAATGCCAGCTTCACAAGTATTTTACTAGGAATATCATTATATTGTGTCCCGCGCCGTGGCGTCGCGGAGTCGCGGTCTAAGGCATCCTGCCTAGGACTCGCATTACGGAATGCGCGCTGGTTCGAGTCCTCATGGGGGAAGAAATTTTCTCATGAAATTTCGGCTAGTGTATGGGACCGGTGCCCACCCAGCATCGTGATGCACTTGGGGAGCTACGATAGATAGCGAAATCTGGTTGTGAATGCCAGCTATAACGGCTGGGGGGATCATCGTGCTAACCACACGATACCTCCATTTTGGTTGGATGATCGTCCACCTCTGCTTCGATATGTGGGCGTGAGGTCAGCAGCCGGCTGGTCGGTCTAGGCCCTTCACGGGCTGTAGCGCCACGGATTATATTATTATCATTATATTGTAACACCTACTGTTAGGTTGACAAGGACCAAGAAATGGTTCAATGCTATTTCTTTAGATATGTTTAACAGATTGCCTAAGAATTGCCACTCAGTTGGCTTATTTAGATTCAAAGTTGTCTTAAAAATGGCTTATGGATAATCCTTTTTATCATATTAATGAATTTTTTGACAGCCATATAAACTTTAAATTCTAATCTGATTGTGTTTCTTTTGACTACTGCCTAAAATTACGTAATTGTAATTCTGACAAATAAACTTGATTGATTGATTGATTGATTGATTGATTGATTGATTGATGTTGACTGATGAAAATGTTCTTATTTTAAGACTTTCGAACATTAATAGTTATCGATTTAACGTTCGTCTGAAAAAATTAATAAAACCGCTATATGTCGTGTGTGAATTGTTTTAATTAATTTTTATTGTTTCAATTAATTGTATTTATTTGTATTTTTCAAACGTATCTATTATATGTGACGAAGCCTATTACTTGTACTATGTCTACGAGTAATGGCCTAATAAACTGAATTAAATTGAACAGAAAATATTTTTTTACTTTGGACAACTTACAAATAATTATAAGTGGTAATAAAATATAAATATAATATTTCATGAAACACAATTGTATTAGTTATAAAAGATTTTTTACCATATTATTAGTTCTTACTTTAGTTTAATATGTTCCTGCAGACTTTTAAGCTTAATAGTAAAATTGTGATGTTTATAATGTAGATAACTATGCTAGTTCTATATTTAAAAATATCAACTACACGTTCAAGAATACTTCCAATATTTCTTGTATGTCGTGTAAATAAGTCGTCCTACATTAATGTTATGTAAACGGTTTTCACTGTGAGATACTCGGGCAGAAATACCGAAGATTCGGAAACGACCCAAATTCCGAGGGTCTTTGTCCAATGACGTGTATTCACCGGAGTAACTCGAGAAGAATGACTTCGAGAGGGACTGCAGAAAGACGTGACTCTGAGGGGAAAAACCAATTTCACTACCGCTCGAGTAGTTAACGTCAGTAGAGATTCGTAGAAAACACACACACAACTGAAAGGTAAATAACATAAAGAAAACTGGTTTGCTCCGGGAACAAAAACCGCCCACACAATTGTCACTTGACAATATCGTAATGACGGGCCGGCGCGCTTTGATCTCAATCAGAGTCCCGTCGGGTAACACGGGGAGCCGGCCAGGTGCGCCGCCAAAACAAAAACATGGGGCAGCGCACCGCATTTCGCAACCCGGCCCAGGGTTGCCACCTTGCCCCGCGGCAATTTTCGTCCAACTCACAGACCGACCCTTTCTTCCTTCTCGTTAAAGGAAATAATACCACGGAGAAAAAATCCACTTCGATATTATGAAGGATATAAAAGTAAATCATAGTCGAAATGAGATTTTTAACATTTGCACAAGGGCTTAAAAGAAATGACGATACGAAGATACATGAAGTAGGTTGAAAGTGGTCTTCACTTAAAAACAGAAAACAGACGTCTGCAGAAGACAATGGTTAGGTCATGTACAAAGAAATACATTAGACTCCCGCTTAATCTTGCCTTCAGTAATCCGGCATTTCCCTATTGTACTTCCGATCACTTCTACTGTAGTAGTTTTCTGGAAAACTGTACCGGTACCATGTGATATACTGTATTACTTATACACGTATACATGTGCCAGGAAAGTGTGGAACCAAGTGTGGAACGTTCTAGTTTCGATTTAGAATTATTGCAAGTGGAGTGGTTGGTGCAGCTTATAACATTAAATTTATTGACATTTCAGTAATCCGGCACGCCTCTGTGCGAGGAATTGTCGGATTAGCAAATGTCTACTGTAATTCTATGGGACCAAGGCAAAATGTAATAGCGTTTCTTGTTTTTTTTTTTTTTAAGAGCGAGCATTTAAATTTTGAGAGGTCCTATAAAACCACAGTAATCATGTTTCATAACAAGGGGTTAGAGAAAAAACTAATACAGATATAAACTTCATCTTTTGCCACAATAAAGATACCATGAAGATGCATAACATATTGCAAAGTCTCATTTCCGCCAAAATTTGATATCACCTTTTGCCTTGGAATCAGAGGATTTAAAGCAGTAGGCCTATCCTAAAGAACAGAAAAGAACCAAACGGAAAAGGACGAAGAAGATATGGTTTACACAAATGAAACCGCAACGGAATTCACAGTTAATTTTCTAAAGAAGAAGAACAAGATGCAGCAGAAAAGAAGATGGTGCTGATAGTAATGATGAACCAAAATATTGCGCGCTCAAATCCTCCCGAGAACGACGAATTTTTAGACAGAAAAGCCCAAAGCAGCCCTGGGCAAAAAGGGGAAGAAAAAAGGCAAGAAGATACCCCCGTCCATGTCCTTTCCGCTTCACAGCTTTAGAAACGAACACATAGTAAAACACTGTGCATCAGTGGTAGATTTTAAGTGACCAGCGAGAGTCGAAAGCTATGATACATGCCTTATACAATTAGTCACTCAGCAATGCTTGCCTTCAGGTCTCCTCGTTCGATCGGTTCGATACATAACTGTCTCTGCCGAGGAATGTGAAGTGGGAAGTTAAGGAGTAGTCTGCACAGTAGCCTACCTCAACTGAGCTATTAACGCCAGGACTGGTCCAAAGTGCGGTTTTCATAGGACATGAATGTTTACTTCTAAAAATAATTACTGTATATAGAAGTGCTTGTCGTAACTTACGGTTTGGAACAAAGAATCATCATCATCATCATCATCATCATCATCATCATCATCATCATCATCGTCATCTTACATGCCTTAGGCAGTTTATTCCTATAGCAATTTACGTATCTTGGTCTGTCCGACGTTTTCTCGGATATACGACGTTTCTTCTCCCTACAGGTAAGTAAGTTTTTATTTTACAAGGTAATTCTATAGACGCTCAATAACCTAGTAGTCGATACAGCGTCGTTAAATAACTGACTAAAACGCAAGATTTGCAAATTTTCTAGTAATATAATTTGTTGTTTAATGGCATTATGAAAAGGTCATTTTATAGCCAAACATGAATGATAATATAAATAAATAACATATTTTTAGAACTTTATGATTTATAACATTTTTTGAAAATAGGTCTCATATTTGGCATCTTGACTCTATCATATCATCAAGAACTGAATCTGAGCGGAAATGTCTTACTACTAATCAAGTTTAAAAATAAGATTTACTCTAAATGATAATGCTATTTTAATCGGTTGTTTAACATGTTGTAGTCTATGAACTACGCGGTTATCTAGCATTAATGGAATGGATGATAGCGAGACGATATCCTGGAAAGATTAGGACGAGTATTCACTAAGGGATTTATCTGATATTCATCTTACAGGTGGAGAAAACATAGGATAAACCCGACTAGATAATAATTGGTCCAAACAGAATTCGAACCCACGCCCGATCGCAGCTTCGGAGCACGAGTTCCTCTTCATATATTTGATCATGGCGGTATAATAATAATAATAATAATAATAATAATAATAATATTAATAATAATAATAATAATAATAACAACAATTAACATCCTCGTTAGTTTCAGTTTCGACGTAATTGTCAGTGATAAACACCGTAAAACAAGGAATTGTATCCATAATAATTATGGAATAATTATTGGAAATGATATTGCGTCGAGTAGAGCAAGAAGAGTATGTCACCAAGAACGAATTTACTAGTATCCCTGATTCAAACTATTTTAAATATCAATTAAAATAAAACTCACCTTGTTTGTATATCAAAGTGCATTAATATCAATACACTGAACTTATGTTTTCAGAAAAGTGTAAAACGAAACCTTTCTTCGGCCTCCGTAGTACGTGCGCCTACTTCATGGCAACTTCTCGCCGTGGGAGCGAGTTCTATACGTTGGCAAAGATCCGTCACATGTGCGGCGACTGTCTCAACGACCCCGTTAAAAGACGAAGATTATACGAGAGCTTTCACATGCACCGGTGCCGTCTATACAGAAACCGACCACCGTGCCTTCCCACTATCAAAAGCAAAAGTGTAGGTTCCTCGTAAAGCCAACCAAGTAAGCCTTCCCACTATAAACCCCGGCGACATCGCCGTCTTAACTGTACGTGGTAGTGGAGTGAAAAGTTGAATGAGGTTCCTACACGTGTCATGTGTAATGCCCGGTTCCTTAATTTATCTACCAATATTGCGAATTCAGTGAATGTTAATTTATGTATAATCTATCACTAAATATGACAAATGTTTTTAACTAATAGCATGTACTTGACTGTTCGTCGTCATTCATCCCATATGAAACCAGTTCTGTAGACCAATTTACCGACAGAGTCGTTGCCCAGGGTGCGTCATAGGAGGCTGACGTACACTACACCAGCGATGAGATGAGATGATGGAGATTTGCTGGGATGCCCTGAGTTACCTGAACCACGGACTTGCCTAACACAAGTTATAAATCGGGGATACAACGGGAATCGAACCCAGGCTCACATGATTATAAAAATTTTTGACATTGATGATCTTATTTCTTTAATTGAAGCGAGGCCAGTACTTTGGAATAAAACAAGTGTTGTGTACAAAGATAGAAACGAAAAATGCTTGTAAGTTTTCCTGGAATTGAAACATGATGTACTTACACGTTGGTGCAGTTCATCAGAAGTGGGTGGATATTGCCACACTAAAATAATTGAAAAACTTGTTTTCGTCGTCTCTAAACTTCGCAAAAAGTACATAAATGCCCGAAACTCTTTCATTTTCATATATAATGGTGGAATTCAGTGAGTTCTGTTTCTTCTCATCTTTCTAATGTGCCTGTACAGTTTCATCATTGCTATAACGCGTTTACGATCCATGATGAGAAGCAACAAAACACCAGAATAACCGGCTCCGGGTATGATCGATCCCTGATCAGTTCTGTGTGAAGTGTCCAAAAAGATTACCGTTCCGTGTAAACGGTGCCGTTTGAACAGTCGCAGTGTATATGTAAAACGACCCCAAGGCGGAACAAGATGGTACGAGCTTGGACAACCCTCCGAGTTGTATGAACCTCCCTACCTGCGCGGCGCCAGTATCCTCCGTGGACACGATTATAAACGAGCAGCCAGCAGGCATTATCAATTGCTCCGCCGTATGATGAATAGCCCGCGGCGTGCGCTTTGACTCGCCGTCGCATGTCTTTCTTGATTAATCTGACGCCAAGTTCATATTCAACGACGTTGTCACACGAGCAGTTCTTGCAGGCCTCAATAATGCTCGAAATTTAATATATGTTCTGTACTAGTACAGTATATCGTCCTCGATGGTCTGGTCTAGTGTCTAGTGTCTGTCTAGGAACTGAAGTTGGATTTTAACATGGTACATTTTACTAGAAATGAGAGATTCCGTGGTAAGAATAAACATGAGTATATAGTATATACTGTACTGGACTTTTTTAGTATATACTCTTGTTAGTAAGAATAAAAACATTTGAGTACCTACTCATTTTTGATTACATACTCATAACATGGAAGCATAGTAGAATATACTCAAGTGTCCATCTTGTACAGAATATATACTCATGCTTGATAAGAATAAAAGCTAGTATATTCTCATATTTATAAGTTCGTTCTTATGTTATTCTGAGTATGGTTTGTAGCAGGCTCAATTCTGAATATTTGTTGATTTGTGTTCAGTTTAAAGTTAAATAAAAAAAATGGCAGAATTTATGAACGTTGTAGTACCTCATGGAAAAATATAGAAAACGACGTGAACTTCAGAAGCCTTTAACGCTTCACAAAAGTGAATGTGAAAAAGGTTAAACACGTATTTGTTATTCATAAAAACCATAACCTATAAAAATATGAATGGTTATCAAATTATAAGGTTAGATTGTATTGTTAAATATAATTAACAATTACAGTTTATGTTATAACATTTGAATTGCAAAATGCAATTACTTGTACTTTAAATTGAGGAGTTGAATGCAATAAGGGCCCTGGGGAGGTTTGGCCCTTTTTGCGTTCAACGGGTTTTTAGAATCTTTAAACTTTGCTTAATATGCCTGCTAAGTTTGGTTATAATATTTTAACAACAGAGCTTAGGAGAGGCTGGAGAGAGAACGAGTGTTAAACTCTCACTTCCGGTATCTTCTTCAGCTGGTGTTGTGTTATGTGCAAAAACTCAAGTTTTTGGCTAAAAATAGTTTAGTAAAGAGCAAAAGGGTGATAATTATTTATTTAAGGAGATTTTTGATAAGTATTATTAAGATTAGCCTTGAATAATGAGTACAGAAGATATTGTATACTCTTCAAGTGATGGAGAAATTGACTCAGAAGATAGTCAGGAGCCTGGGCCTAGGAAACAGAATCAGTGAATCGAAAGGAAACGAAAACGAAATAGGGGCACATCATATTTGAATACAAGTGGCAATTTGTAAGAAGTAAACTCTAAGTAGGTTATTTTACGATCCTTTATCAACATCTTAGGTTATTTAGCGTCTGAATGAGAGGAAGGTAATAATGCCATTGAAATGAGTCCGGGTCCAGCACCGAAAGTTACCCAGCATTTGCTCATATTGGGTTGAGGGAAAATCCCGGAAAAACCTCAACCAAGTAACTTGCCCCGACCAGGAATCGAACTCGGGCCACCTGGTTTCGCGGCCAGACGCGCTAACCGCTATTCCACAGGTGAGGACTAAGAAGTAAATCTTTTCAACTTGTTAGTAAGTGTTGTCCTAAGAAATGTTTCGAAAGAGTTTATAACCAGATCGATCGTTTTAATTGTTTCTATGATTGTGATGAATCATCTCGAATGTGGTATGAAAAAGTCCTTACAAAGGCTTAACAAAATGATGATGAGGAGGAAGAAGAAGAAGAAGAAGAAGACAATGAAGATGATTAGGCAAGTGAAGAAAGAGAAATGAATGTTAGACTATTATTTTTATAAAGTTGTGAACATTAATAACATAATATGAGGAATAACATTTGTTTGCATTTTTATTAATATGTAGCTTAAGTTAACTTTTTAAAGTTCAATACACATTCTTTCAAGATGAACAGTTTGTAATTTTATTCTTGCTTATTATTTTTAAATGTTAAGACAGAATACAACCAAATATACGTATTTATCATTACCATAATATGTAATCAGTCTGTAGGACTGTTGAACGCAAAAAGGGCCCTTGAAGTGTTATTATTAAATTCATCTCTCACACACTTATAATGATGTTAACATCCAAATTAAAGTGCAATCCTGCCAAAAATGGCCAAAAGAACTAAAAAATATAGTAGTGTTACTATGGAGCGTGCCATAACATTTCTATGGTAACTTGACAACTTTGAAGATCATTATCTCAAAACTGCTTTTTGTGGGTTGGGCCCTTATTGTATTCAACTCCTCAATTATATATAGACTAACTCTCTATAATAAAAAATAGAATTAGCATAACTGGAATTCTAGAAATGGATTGTAATCTCTATTAAACATCCTGTAATGACGATTTCCCAGTTCTATTTTCTTGTTTCCTGTTTATTAACGACACTTATCTGATTCCCTCTCTCTTTCATGTTTATTTATTTATTCATTCATTTATTTATTTACTTATGTATTTGTTTGTTTATTTATTTAATTATTTACGTACTTATTTATTTACTATTTACTTATTTATTTCTTTATTTATTTATAAAAAGCAAACCACAAACCACTACAGCATGCGCATAGCATGTGAAAGTCTATTAAAAAAAACTGAGCATCACGGTGCAATGTGGTCAAAGAGGATAGATAACACGAGTACATACTAACTTTTAAACGATCAAGAAGGCTGTAGAGATAAGTATATATTCGCGTTAGGTAGAATGTCTTTATTCTTACGAATATGAGTATGTTCTAGTGGTTACAAGTATTTATAATCACAGGAAGTGCTCATACTTAAAATTATAAACCTTGAGAAAGTACTTAAGCTTTATTCTTACTACCCATTTTCTTTTGTGATAAAAGCCACATGCCCATGCTCGCTGCTGTGGCTGGGTGGTCAAATCTTCGGCCTATCAAGTAGGCGGTACGGGTTCGAGTCCCGGTCAGTGACGATCGATGTCGCAGGTGGGAATTTTTCCGGGGTTCTTTCCTTTCCCCACGTTAGGAATCAATATTATTCCGTCTGATCTCCATTCGTTTCATAGTATTCCCCGAACTTCGGCTGGCGACGCACAGAGGAGCTGTCTAGGGACAAGTGGTGTTGCCTGCTCGAAACCTAACTACGCAACGAATTTTAGTGTAGTCAGCTGGTGTGGGTTAAGAATGCACCTAGCTTGAGGGTTAGCGCAATAGATCTTCCAGGTCGCAGTGCCCCCTCCCGAAGTCAAATTCAATGGCTACATGTATTTTTTTTAATATGCCATTAGGAAAGTTCAGGATAACAGGCAGGGTTTGGAATTGAACGGGTTACATTAGCTTCTTGTCTATGCGGATGACGTGAATATGTTAGGAGAAAATACACAAACGATTAGGGAAAACACGGAAATTTTACTTGAAGCAAGTAAAGCGATCAGTTTGGAAGTAAATCCCGAAAAGACAAAGTATATGATTATGTCTCGTGACCAGAATATTGTACGAAATGGAAATATAAAAATTGGAGATTTATCCTTCGAAGGGATGGAAAAATTCAAATATCTTGGAGCAACAGTAACAAATATAAATGACACTCGGGAGGAAATTAAAAGCAGAATAAATATGGGAAATGCGTGTTATTATTCGGTTGAGAAGCTTTTATCATCTAGTCTGGTGTCAAAAAAACTGAAAGTTATAATTTATAAAACAGTTATATTACCGGTTGTTCTGTATGGTTGTAAAACTTGGACTCTCACTCTGACAGAGGAACATAGGTTAAGGGTGTTTGAGAATAAGGTGCTTAGGAAAATATTTGGGGCTAAGCGGGATGAAGTTACAGGAGAATGGAGAAAGTTACACAACGCAGAAATGCACGCATTGTATTCTTCACCTGACATAATTAGGAACATTAAATCTAGACGTTTGAGATGGGCAGGGCATGTAGCACGTATGGGCGAATCCAGAAATGCATATAGAGTGTTAGTTGGGAGACCGGATGGAAAAAGACCTTTGGGGAGGCCGAGACGTAGATGGGAGGATAATATTAAAATGGATTTGAGGGAGGTGGGATATGATGATAGAGACTGGATTAATCTTGCACAGGATAGGGACCGATGGCGGGCTTATGTGAGGGCGGCAATGAACCTTCGGGTTCCTTAAAAAACATTTGTAAGTAAGTAAGTAACATGTATTTTTTTATTATTATGCAGCTTCACGTGCCATTATATTTTTCGCGAATCTGATCTAATTCTGCGTTTTTTTTTTTATTTTTGCAGAGACACTGTACACTGATCTACACCGACATCTTTGGTCACAATAGTCTAATAACCAGGATTATTTACATAGATAACGTACTGTACTAAAGCAGGCCTAATTCCAGAAATTATGAGAAATTTCTCCGTTATCGGTGCAGATTAGATTTTTTACTGATATCAAAGAGAAGAGACCGAGCAATATCTCTCAGCCCAATGATGGGTAAAGTACGGCCCGTGGGCTAGACACGGCCCTTGGACAGGTTGAGTGTTGCCCGCGACACGATTCCAAATACGAGATTCTTTTAATGAGAAAAAATGAATTTAGTAGGCTACTCAAGTAATTTTCTATTTCATGGCTTAGTGAACCTGTGGCCAGAGATTAATTAATACGGAAGACTTCTATGAAATTTGAATTAGCATTTGGTTGAGAGTATCAAGGCATTTGATAGTAAGCATTAGTGTCCTGCTCCTGCAATGTTCGAACATGAGAGAGAGACAACCAAGATTACAAACTTCGTCTTATTTCATATGAGAAACTAACGGCAAGATGTGCTAAGCGGATTTTTAAAACAAGTTGGAACAAACACGACGGGCCTTCTTCTGCAGAGCGAACATCGGCGGATATCGAACTTCGTCATACTCGACGAACTTGAACCGAACATAGCGCCTGTAATGTACGCACTAGTAAGCACTGCCTGTCGACATTTATTCGTCTCGTCTAGTGACATCGTAAAACTGGAAACTGCTTTTCAAAGACTTCAAAAACATTAAACAAGACTAGGATATTTTCAGTATTCTGTTTACTGAGTCTGGGAAATAATGAAACCGGACAAGCAGCTTGAACTAATTGAATTGCAATGTAACACTTTTGAAGCAGTTGTTTGTCAACGTCCAAAAACTAGACTTTTACAAGCTCCTATCGAAATCAAGTTTCCCAAATTTTATATGCCTATCTCATGTCCAGAAGTTGTCATGTTTGCATCTTCATATGAAAAAGTGTTTTTTCTACGTTGAAACTTCGAAAAAAGTGGTGTTAGAAACAGAATGTTTCACAGTTACACTCAGATAACTCATCGCTATGTTAAAATCGGCAGCACTTTGAAGAGAACAACCGCCAGGATCGCCACCCGTCCGCCGTAAATGAACACGAGATGGCAGTACAGTCGCTAATGCAATTCAAATGGGAATTATGACGTGACTCCTTATGTAACAACTAGATGGCAGCGTAGTAAACCTGACAAAAGTTGTTAGCCTATAAGGCCGACCTATCTGGGTAAGTTATATTATATTATCTAGGGTTACACTCATCATACGCTACTTCATATCCATTGAATAAGTAGTAATAGGCAAATGGGCCTTAATATTACAATAATTTTGTAAAATGTACAGCCTTAGAAAAAAGTTTCGTCGCACACATACAGTACTTTGTAAGTCCCAGAAAGGAGGGAATGCGCATTATCTCAACTAGTCCTTCTCTTGTGATGATGGACGAGTGGAACAGAGAAAAATTCTCTCCGGCACCGGGACTTGAACCCGGGTTTTCAGCTCTACGTGCTGACGCTCTATCCACTAAGCCACACCGGATTCCCACCCCGATGTCGGATCGAATCCACTCAGTTTAAGTTTCACCTCTTGGGTTCCCACTAGTGGCCTACCCTCATGCACTGCGTCATAGATGTATGACAGTGGCACAATGTCCACACATGTGCAGAGATGCACTCGTTATGAGTGACTAAGTGGCCGGGATCCGCCGTCTTAAATCACAAAGTGATTATTTTTCGCATATCATATATTATTACGATGTACTTCGGTACATCGTAATAATATACTTCTCTTGTGAACCAGGTCGTTCGTCCTCTGATCATGCGCACTGCTTCCTTTCTGGGACTTACGAAGTATCTGCGCGACAAAACTTTTTTCTAAGACTGTACCAATGCAGCTTTTAAATCAACTGTGTTGGCCCGCGTCATGTAAATTATTTATTCTTTCTTTTGCCCATCACCGTCTTAGAGACAGACTATTCTTTACAGATTGGGTAAATTTTATTGATACCGATGTGAGAATTCGCTCTAGATTTGAGAGCAAAAAGAATTAATACAGCTCAATATGTACATAGTGTACGTAATGCAATGGTTTGCGTAAGGCTCTGAGCACTATGAAATTGAAAAGCGATTCTTATTTTTTTCTCCTCACATATGAAGAGGACATACACACTCCAGGTCTGGGATGGACGAACATGATTTGTTTACACGAGGAACAAACTAATGTGACATGACGTCCACGTCCAAGCACTGTTATTCAACACACTGTACGCAGGTAACTTCGAGCACGTGCGTGTTGTTTGTGTGTAAGGCTCTGCTTGTTCGTTGCCCGCACAGGTACGTCTGGACCGTTAAGTGGCGGCACTGCCACTAATTACAAAGCGGCTTCGCACTGTTTACATACAGTGGCCCGACCCGGCGTCGCAACAAGGACACTTGAGTCTGTCTCGAACTCTCACATCTGCCAAGTAGCAGCGCATGCCGGAGTTCTGTTCTCTAGTAATACTAAAGGTTTGCTGTGTATGTCACAGAGTAAAGCTGGGTTTTAACGGGAGAGTAAAATATCTGACACTAGATCCCAGACACCTAGTTTCCGTGTTAAGAGCAAGTACGACACTGCTTACTGGCCGTCTTAATCAGGGCTGCCAGATAAAGAAAAAACAACCGTCGTACCAACTTATGAAAAATGTCGTACTTCAGCATAAAATTGTCGTACATTTCTTATCTAACTATTTTTATAGAGTGTACAAACATATTTCACAATACACTAAAAAAAAGTGATTGATAGACTTCTTTATAATTATAATTACACAAAAACCAGAACAATTTCAAAGATTTTCTTCATTAATCTAAATTCTCCCGGCCGCATTAAGTTTCTGGGGTTTAACCAACTTTTAACCTCTGATTCAGATTCTGGCTGATATGTACATCTCACTTGGTGATATGTGTCAGGGGAAGAAACAATAAAATTGTTTATATACATCTGAAGTCTGATTAGTGTAATTTGTAGCTAGTCGGCGATGTACGCTATGGAGGGGGACAGGAACTGGCCACCCTACCCCCATTATCTCCTGGCCTAGTTGCCTCATAAGTGGTGCCTTGTTGGTATCACTTGTGAGATTCAGACCTGTCTTCGAACAGTTGACTAAACAACAATAACAACCAGCTTTTAACACAAATGAGTACCAGATATATAGGCCATTCAGTATCTCGTGAAACGTAACCTGCGCGTCGGAGGGGGGGGGGGAAGTGGACTGAAAGGTTCCCTCCCTCGTACGCTTCTACTCGTAGCAAGCGAGCTCACTTACCCTCGGTTCTTTCTATGCTACGGCGCACGCAAGCATTTAGTTTCACAAGAGAACGAATGATCTATATTTCCTTGGTAAAGGTGTCAAGTATGTAGAACTAACATTCATACTGCTACTAATACCGATTGTTTAGAACAGTGATTCTCAACCCGGGGACCGCGCCCTCTTGAGTTCCGCAGAACAAGTTAATGGGGTTCGCGAAGAAAATAATAATAATAATAATAATAATAATAAACTTATATAAAAGTTTAAAAATGATAATATTTTGCATTAAAGTGAAAACATAATTAAATTATATTATTTTTAAATTTATACAAGTCCCCAGGTTTCGGATCCCAAGCCTCTGGAATCAGTATCATCATAGGAAATTCGTATTACTCCCAAGACTTCACCCAAGCCTATTTTTAATTACTATAAATTGTAGATGAAATGACGGGAAAACGGAAATGTAGGAAAAACCATCGAAGTATACCACGAGAAAATCTCTGCAACATCTGTGTGTTCTATCACAGATTCGATCACACCAGGCAGGGGATGGATCCCAGCTACTTGGATGGAAGACCAGAGCGCCAGCGCTGAGCCTCAGATGAGGCCTATGATGTAGAACTCATGATTTTACTTTTTTCTGAAGAAATACGCTAATAAGACTATCCGAAAAGTGTCACATTTTATATCAGTGAATCTCCAAGTAGCCTATAGGAAGCATAAACGACCTTTCTTGGCAAGAAATACGGAAGCCAATTTCATTAGAGTCATTGAGGAGATGATGGTAATGATGAAACAATGGCGGAATCAAAATAATTAGGAAGCCGCGTATTTTGAGGAAACCTACAACAGATTTCTCATTTCCTATAAATCCTACCGGATATCTTTGAGTTGGAAACCTAGTTACTTCGGTGAGAAGTCGTCATGAAACTAGCTTGCTGGACACCCTTGCCCTGCGCGCTGTTTCATTAGAATCTGTGACGTTATAATGAGGGCTGTGTATTCAAGTGTCACACCCGTTCGGCCGGACGGCCGGCTCTGTTCTAAGAAGCACGAGGGATGCGGGCAAGAAGACTAGTGAATGTCTTACAATTTTCTTCCAAATCTTTGTTAGCTAGTAGATCGTCCTAAGTTTTCGTTAAAATTTTTATTTTAGGCGTATCGTAACAGAAAAACAAAATGGTCTGAAGTAAGTACTCTTCATGGAAGAGTAACATCCCGCTTCTGTTTGTGTTATCCGAACACATAGGCCTACACAAACGGTCTAGATTTGGACTAGAAAGCTGGTTACCGAATTACGATGGATTACACTGGTCTGCATGAGTTTCGTTGTTTTGAAACAATATAGTGTTTCTGAATCAGAATTTCATGCTGATTGCAAAAATGAAATCCGTTTTCGTATACCACGTCAGAAGTTTTCACAATTCAAAATGTAGGCCTATATAATATTTTTCATAATAAGTTATAGCAAACCATTATTATTTTTCTGCATTGACATTTCTTAAAAACAATTATTTCAAAGATACGATAGTTTACAATTTCAACTTTATTACTTAAAATGTGAAAGAATATTCTTCCTTCTACATTGAGTAAAGTCTAGTCTTAGTATGTCCGTCCTTTTAGTAGCTTAAAATGAACTGCTGGTAAGTATTAAGTTATTTATTCTTGAGGATTCTTATTTTTCTCCATCCAACTTAATCTACAAACAGAAAGTTGAAATCCAAAAAAAAAAAAAATAAATAAATAAATAAAAATTTATTGAAGGAAATATTTACTCTTTTAAGTGCTTGTTATAGAAACAAACCATGAGGGAGTTAACTGACAGAGGATCAAGTATACAGATTTACGGGTGTGCGATCCAGCCTGTGAGACTTAAAACCTTTCAGAGATAACCTACCTATCTTTAAAAGTTTTTGTTTTAAAGTACAGTGTTGTTTCATAGAATGTCGACAAGTGTGAAATTAGATTTAATGAAACAATTTGTGAAAGCTCTAAGATAAATATAGTGATTGCTTTAAATATATTTGTGTTAAATTTCTTTCGTTAACCTATAAAAAATTAAAGTCGGCATGTATATATTCATTGCCCCACAAATCCGAAAATTGATGGACAGGCAGTTTGAGAACAGTATGAGTGGAAATATGAATGATGCCTAAAATGCGTTCAGAAACGTTATTTTTAATTTCCTTGAAAATAAAAAAAACACCCAAATTATGTTAACATAGTGAAAATGATGTTACAAAATTTCAAACAGATTGGTTGCAACATGAGTGTCAAAGTACGTTTCCTTCATCCCAATCTAAATTATTTTCCTGATAATTTAGGAGATTTTAGTGAGGAACAAAGTGAAAGAATTCACCAAGATACAAAAAATTTGAAATGAGGTATCAAGGGAAGTGGAGTGGTAACATGATGGCTGATTGCTGGACTGCTCTGAACAACATTCGAGGAAGTCAAGAAGGAAGAAATTTGAAGTGCAATATTAAGATAATGCTATGAATGCGATTGTTAATGGTTAATAGCAAATTTTGGTCCAGTTTTTTCTCACAAAATGCTTGTTGAAAATAATTTTCATGACGTTTCACAAAGCTACAACTTCATTTCTAAGTAATAATTAATTTATTGGCATTTATTTACATTTTTATGATTTGTATGAAAACCAGATGTGTTGGAAGAAATTGGAGATTATTTTCGAAATCAGTACAAAAAATCCGTTAAGAATCGCATATCAGATGCGAAACAAAAGAAAAAAGTTTCAAAAGCAGACCAGTGTTATGATAATTACATTTACATTTATTTTTACCTTCAACTCAGCGAATCAAACCTAGTTACCGGCATTCTTACCGAGCTATGAAGTTGATTTCTGGCGGGTAGGGCGTTGTTGTTTCCTGTCATCCGGCAAAGAACACATGAGTAAGATTTATTTCTAATTATTTGCGCTAAGCCGGCAACATAATTCTGCTGACACTTTGCTTTGCCAATCTCCGTTAGTGAGTTGCCTGAACAATATTGAGAAAGACATCTTACAATATTTTCAACCATAGCTACATAATACAACAATGCACTTTCTTCGTTGAAAGTATCTACTGAAGAAGAGGTCATACGAGTGTTTACGCAAGTTTCGGCTTCGTTTTCCAAAGGCTACACAACACTGAAACAGTATATTATTATTATTATTATTATTATTAGTATTATTATTATTATTATTATTATTATTATTATTATTATTATTATTATTATTATTAAAACAAAATGTGGCGAAAAATAAGTTGTCCGAAGTACAAACGCAACTCTTACGATTTCTTCAGTAGATAAGTTTCAACGAATAAAATGCGTTGTTGTACTATGTATATATGGTTCAAAATACGTCTTTCTCAATACAACTCACTTTCTCAGACAACTCACTAACACTGTTATCATTTCTGTCTTTTTCATGACTCAGTGTTTCGAGATGAAGATAGATTTTTGCATGGCTTTGTCAATTTCATAATAAAGAGCAGACACTTTTTATGTGTCTTGTGATAAGGTGTAGTGCCCAATGTTCGTCCCCTTGCCTAAATTCGTCCCCCACGGTTTTTTCCCCTATAACGTGTCCCACTCTGGTGGCGGTGAGTAAAAACCATCCCTCTTTATACAGCAGCAAGTATGCGTTGAGTTGGAGCGAGTTATTATTGTATGTTTCGCTGTTATTTAAGTTTTGAATATCTGTGAAGTTGGAAAACTATTCTTCCATACGTTTGTGGTGCACATTTCTATATTTCGTCCCCAAACGCTATTTCCATCTCGAGGAATTTTAAGAAGGTTGTTGTCATTTACATTTCAGGCCGGACTGAAACGCACTGAACTATTTAATCTCGGTTTAAACTGTTAACATTTTTTCAAATTGTGTAAAAATATCATAAGAGTTTTTGTTTTGTTTTTGTTTTTTTTTTTTTTTTGCGAAATGTCATTAAAATAATTTTTAGAATGCTGTGTTACATACTTTCAATAATCGTTTGTCCTGTTTCTTTTAATTTCACTGTACTATTGAAATAATTTCCACTGGATGAGTTAAAAAGCATAGGGGAGGAATTTTAGACCGCTTCATTGAAATGTAAAAAAAATGCATACATTAATCCTTCATGTTTTATATTCCATTTGTTTCCGCATTTATAAATTTCGAATTCTGTACATCGTAGCTAAATGTTGAAGAGTCTTAACTACATACTTTTCAAGTCTTCAACTTAAATGACCTATGAATAGTAAGCAAAAACCAAACGCGGGACAATAAATGGGCACCTTACCTTACTGTTCTATTCTAACATGTACTACTGTATATACTACCAGAGTAATCGTCATAAATATGTCCAACTTTGGGCTTATATCCACTCGTAAACCAGCTAAAATGTTATAAAGGTATATTATCTTAAATGATATAGAATTGAACAAGGAATATGTCCTTAAAATGTTGTACATTAAGTTACGAACACTCTATACATTTCACATCTTGACCTCAATTCACAAGAAATAAAACGTATGCATTATTAAAATTTGATATTATTGCTATTTTGGATTTGAATACTGGGTCTTTCCTTACTGAGGCGGATGGGTAACGCTGCTAACGAAAGCACCTTAATTCTAGTGTATCTCCATAGTGTATATCAGGTATGTCAAAGCGCCTGCACTGCGTGCTCTCAAGAACCTGCAAAACATTTCCTTAAGAGCGATGATTGCACTTTTATCTTGCTGAAAAGTGAACCTTGTTGGATTTGTAATGCTTGTAGTATGAGCACGTAATACAGGCGATTTAACATCCCTGGTGTATATACACGTAGGCTACACGTTTACGTTTTTACTACCTTTAATTACTTCGATCATAAAACTCCATTACACATTCACACATAGTTATGAAAATACTCGAAACATGTTAAGAGAATCGCCAAAAAATAATCGGATCTATAAAGCTCAACGAAAACCTTAGGTACAAATCCTCATACAGCATTGTGAAAATAGTCAAAATGTGTAGGGAGGGCCTCATAGCGTGTAAAATCGTCAAAATCCGAAAAAGCTATTCTATCGTGCTCCACACACCGGAGCAGCGTAGTAATGACCAGTCGTTCCAGATCGCGCTGGACGTGATGAAGGTGACTTCTTCACAGTGGCCTGCGTTCCGCCGGGCGGCCGGTCGGCGGCTCAAAGGATCAGGGCGGGGGACGGGACGGGCGGCTCTGTCATAACTCATAAGTAACGAGCGAGGGGCCGGAGATTGACGCGCCGACAACACAACACGTGTTCACCTGGCGTACTCACAATCCAGACGCGTTCAGCTGCACACCTGTTGGCAAGCCCACCGGCCTTTGATCCCCGACTCTTCCTGTCACATTCCAGGTACTTCTTATAGCTTTTCTACGAGAATGTGCTAGAGTATTTTCTAGTAGTGCTACAAATGTTCTATTATCATTGTTTCTGCCCACAAGTAGTTATATCGTACTACAACACTGGGTGAACTGCAAAAAATAGTTATTCCTGCACTCTTTATCCTTTCCTTACGAATCACCAATGATGTCCATCGCAATAATTTACTTCACAGCGAGCTGCTCCTATTGAGACGGGAGCGTGCCCCGCAGCCCACACAGATACTGAAATTTTGGCACAAAGTCGTGTTTTACAGGGCCTCTAGAGAGGCGCAAATGTGTGAAGAGTAGTTTCGATTGGCTTCTGATTTGTTGGAGGAAGACGATATCTGCAGTGCTCGGGAAAAGTGACACAAGTCAGTTTCCACAAACCTTTTTTGATAATTTATTGACAACTTACGGAACATCTGCTCGCTTGGAAAAAAAATACATAGGCCTAAGTATTTCTCCCATTACAATAATTTATACAGAAAAAAATCAAATCGACATAAACCAGTGTAAGTTGTCAATAAATTATCAAAAAAGGTTTGTGGAAACTGACTTATGTCACTTTTTCCAAGCACTGCAGATATGGACAGAAAAAATGTCGAGGGAGTGTCCCTCTGTTCATCCTCAGCTTCCAGTTAGCCCTATTATTGCTGGTCTCCAACAGCGACGAAGTTCAATACAGCGAACAGCTGAAGTGAAGTCGACCAGAGTTAATAATTGCTGACGAAAGAAGTCAACGTTGCAAAATCTTGCAGATAGAGCACGTTATGGTCTGTTTATGAAACGAATTATAAATTGTCTTATTCAAGTGAGGTCCGGTAGAGAGGATTGAAAACTAGTTACAGCAGTTTTACTTGTGTAATGGTTACTCTTTTCCTTCACCACCTTCTTATATTACCTTGCTCTCCACATAGAGGTCACCAATTGTCCACACCGTCTATCCTCCACTAAAACTTTGCTATCACTTTTGACCAGGTAATTGGTTCATTAACCTCGTATTTCTTTCGTTCTGGCTTTTGTATTAAAAATCGAGTCACTAATTCTTTTCGCCGTTCCGCAGTCTATATTGGGACATTTTTATTTTGTTGATATTATGTTGTTATTGAAGTCTTTGTTTATTCAACATTGTCATTACTGTTTTATTTTCATTGAACAGTGCTATATTAACACATTGTCTTCTATTGCTTATTATTATTATTATTATTATTATTATTATTATTATTATTATTATTATTATTATTATTAATGTACTCCCCTTGCTGGAAGTGATATCCAATTAATCCATTGTATGCACAACTATTTTCTATACATTTTTCTTGTAATTTAACAAAGAATATAATTCCTAAATATGTAGAGATACAGAAGGAACTAGTCCGCATCACCACATTCTGCCTCTACGAGAACCGTACAGTGGACATTAAATAAAACAACAGAGCCTTGAGATCAGAGGCACTCAATATAATGGTCGCGACTTGAGGGAAGAAATGTTGAAATAATTTTGTATCTCGCGATATATTGTGCCGATTACAGTAGGCCTACGCGCCGTTGTTTTTTAATTGGTTTATTTTACGACACTTTATCAAAAGCGGTGATCATCTAGCGGCCGAGTAAAATGAAGGGTATAATGACAGCGAAATGAGTCCAGAATCCAGCGCCGAAAGTTACCCAACATTTTCTCTTAAAGGGTTAAAGGAAAACCCCGGAAAAACCTCAACTAAGCAACTTGTCCGAACCAGAATTTGAATCCGGTCCCGCTCGTATCACGGTCAGACATGCTAACCATTATTGCACAGCGGTGGACCACGCTGTTGTTCCTTAATGCAACATTCCAAATGCGCTTCTTTTTACATTTCTGTGAAGATCTGTGTGCGCGGTTTCAGGGGTACTTTCGCCATGAGCTCATTGACAATACCCTTATTAAACAACCGAATTAATATAATTAATTAAAATACTCCCCTCAGCTACGTCTCTGGTGGCAGCGTTTCGAGATCAAAAAAACACAGCGATTGTAGTTCGATATCGGGAAAAGAAGTTGCACTTACAATTTTTTGTCTACAGATCCATCATGCGCGGCCCGCGGCCGAGAAATGCTCGAAATATGTAATACTGTATATTCTGCATAATTTTATTCTCGCTTGGTCGTCTATCCATCCAGGAAAGACGAAGCACCCTGCTTCATAATCAAAGCTACAAGATTCCAGGAACACAGTCCGGTTACTTTTATCAGTAGAGGGTTTCTGTAGGCCTACGAGAGAGTTTGTTCTTCGCGCTAACCTCCAGTCTCCGTTGCGTGGAGGCGGGTCCGTCATTCGGTCATTACCGCCTTTCGGTAATTTTCTAACATTTGTAAGTCTGCAACGCTGCATGACACAATAGCGGTCTTTTTAAAAGAAAAAGAAATAATTTTGAGCAACACAAGGTTCGACGACCTGCGACTTAGTAAACCTCATTCACTACAACACACTGGTAAGGTCGCCATCATTATCCGATCATAACAGTCAGCTTGTGTTGTTCTGGGATTCCCGCCTCCTGCAATAAATCTGTCAAAACTTGCTTCATCATAACAGTAATGTATAAAGACTGACGCTACGTGAATTCTACTAATAATCAATAACGTACTTAACTCTTAACATTTCTGTAAAACTTCAATAAATGATTTGTGCAGTAACATTATTTCTTTTTCTGGGGCGAGAAAGATATTTCTAAAACAGGCACATTGACAGAACACAAAATCCAGGACTGAATCCACTTTTCAAAAATAATTTATTTCGGATCATTAGATACACACTCGCAGATATATATAGGCTATTGTCTTCAGTTCATGTGTATGGTTAAGTATGAAGAGCCTACTACTGTACTAGTCGTTAAAATTTAACTGAAGAATATTGCTGGAGAATCTTTAATGTACCGGTAGGCCTATTGTAAATATTCATAATTTAAGTATGTGTGTCACTATTCTATTGATTAAGACTGGTTTAGTGAAAGAGAAAGCCTTATAACCTTAACTCTGCCGGCGAAAATAAAACATTCTATTCTATTGTCAAATTAGATTTTTATAGGCTATAAAAATAGCGGTAAGGTGAATGCTAGGTAATCCTATGGAAAATCCTAGGACTCATTCCAATTTTCTTAAATTCTTTCTGAAATGCCTTCTTGATATTCTCATATTACCGTTCTGGTATATGATTGGTATCACTGACTGCATATCATGTGGTGCCCAACTGTGAAAAATGCAGTAGGCCTCTTAAACATTTTCAGAAATCACAGTTAAATATATATATATATAGTGAAAATAGATGGCGTAGCTAGCGATAAAGACCGATACATGTTTCTATGTCGTCTAGTATGAACATCTCATGACTTGTGACCACCACTATACTTCTTGCCGATGAGCTCCATTAGACAGGAGCGACATGTAGTTACAATTTCAATGTTTAATAACACTATGAAAGATATGAACTAGCGTAGTAAAATCTGTATGTAAATTGTTTAGAAAACAAAAGTTAAGTATATATGAATTGATTTATTTATCATTTATTAGCTATAGTTTTAAGAAACTGGTATGTAAAATTTACTCATAACAAACATGTCTAGATATCTGCCTTTCCAAAATTAAAGGAGAAGGATCTACACCTATTTCATATGAAATACGTACAGAATCACAAGATTTCAGAATCTGCAATTCTATTCTATATAATAAATCATAAATGATATATGCGTAGGCTGTCCATCAATCGAGAGAGTGTACACTGAGTCACTGCATTATCCGCATGTTAAAATGTCTGACAAAATAATGCAAAGACAAAACAAGTAGCGTAAATACGTGACTAGGCCTACAGAAAACTCGGAAGAAAATTGTTTTTTTAAGTAGGTTATTTTACGACGCTTTATCAACATCTTCGGTTATTTAGCGTCTGAATGAGATGAAGGTGATAATGCCGGTGAAATAAATCCGGGGTCCAGCACAGAAACTTACCCAGCATTTGCTCAATTGGGTTGAGGGAAAACCCCGGAAAAAACCTCAACCAGGTAACTTGCCCCGACCGAGAATCGAACCCGGGCCACCTGGTTTCGCAGCCAAACACGCTGACCGCTACTCCACAGGTGTGGACAAGAAAATTGTTGGGTGATACAACCGTAAACAAAAATGTTCACGGCTAACTGTGCAATACTTCATTAATTTCCCGGTAAGCATTCCAGCTAGGGATCCACAATATCGCCTTCGAACATGACCACAATTTATTGTCAACCATAAAACGAAAATATCCTCATTGACATTTTTTTATGATCTGATATTCATCAAGAGGCCTTGATTAGGATTGTTTAAATCGGGTGTGTATTTTATCACGAATGCAATACCATGTAGCCTATCGTTTTTATAAATTAACTACAAATTAAATTTGAACTCATTTACTCATTTATTTTAAGGGCTACATACACTTAATAAAACAATAATTCATCGTTTTACAGTACGTATAAATCTTTGGCTCTACTCAGCACGTTGTGTTTTGGCCACGCTTAAAGAAAAATGAACCTTACAATCTTCTAAGAACAGCTGGGCGAAACTCTGCGGTAATAGTAGCCAATAGTGATATAGAGGAAAGTGAGGCAGGAATTCTTAAGAGCTGAAGTCAAAATAATGTAGCCATTATTTATGCTGGGCATACAAAAGGTGCAGAAAACAACATTTTATCATTGTCACAAAGGCTGCTATTACACCCCTATCAAAATTCTTTAACAAAGAATATGATAAATTATTTTATCAAAGATCTTTGATAAAAGATAGGATTTGGAGTATATTACACTACATAAAATCTTTTATAAAATATTTTATCAAAGATAACCTAAAATTAGAAACAAAAACTCTCCTAACACTTGTTCCACAACAGCGAACACGTGTTCCGAGAATTTGCTCATACTAATATTTACGCGTTAACTTTATGATTGGTTTATTCTAATATTTACATGTTAAGTTTATTACATCATGAAGTAGCTATTATGTTTGCTTAGATGAAATTAGTTCAATTACTACAATATGCATGTTACTGATTAAAGAAACAGAATGGATTGCAAGACGTATCCATCAGAACTTATTGAAAGATCTACAATGCGAGAGCTTGAAAATTATTATTATTATTATTATTATTATTATTATTATTATTATTATTATTATTATCATTATTATTATTATTATTATTATTATATATTATTTTATACACATTATTTATTTTCAACATTTCATTTCCTTCCGATATCAGAATTTTTGTGGTAGCAACAGTCCAGTTATATTTGTGTTTTTTATTTTATTTATTTATGCACGTTATTTTACAATGCTTTATCTACATTTTAGGTTATTTAGCATCTGAATGAGATGAAGGTGATAATGCCAGTGAAATGAGTCCGGGGTCCAGCACCGAAAGTTACTCAGCATTTGCTCATATTGAGTTGAGGGAAAACCCCAGAAAAAACCTCAACCAGGTAACTTGCCCCGACAGGGAATCGAACCCGGGCCATCTGGTTTCGCGGCCAGACGCGCTGACCGTTACTCCACAGGCGTGGACTATATTTGCGTTCCGCCATGTTTGTTTCAAGGTATAGAAATCTGTTATCAAAGATAACAAGATGCACTTTGTCTACATTTTATAAAAGATCTTTTACCAAAGAAACTTTTGTAAAAGAAAATCCATTACACTGTCGTAGGCCTATATTTTATAAAAGATCTTCGTCAAAGAACTTTGATAGTGTAATAGCAGCCTTAAACTTTACCGTATATTGTGTTAAGTAATTTATGTAATCTTTTTATTTCCTCAAATTCACTCTCTGATTTCTTTTTCCCCAAATAAGCCTATAAGCGTTCACTTCTTTCGGTTATCGGCTCTTGGCCTTTGTGCAAGAATTATGATTTCACAAAAAGTGTGTTTCGAATCTCGATTCAAAAAGGACAAAATGAGTTCCAATATGAGACAATGCTCTTCACAGACGGACGACCCGGAGGGTTCGGATCTGCGACTGAAGCAGCTGTACTTCGCTTAGGAACAGGCCTTCCCTCCTGATGTGAGTTACGTCGTCTTTTCAGATTTTATAGTTTTTTTTTATTTCAAAAATCGATTCAGTTCCTTCAGAGAGACGGCGAACCTCTTTAGTAATTCAAGTTCCTTATGCCTATAGATTACATAGATCAGCGCTTTTCAACCTTTTTCAACATGTGGCACACTAAAGATGCAACTTAAATTCTAAAGCTGTGGTTCCCAACCAGAGAGTAATTTTGAGGGATTTAAAAGAGAATGAGGACTATAAAATACAAATAAATGAGATATCTCTATGTGCATATGCATTAATATATCAAACAAAATATTTTCAAGTTCAAGTTATTTTTGAGTCAAGATAAGGGGGATTGTTAGTGCTGTACGATGATCGGTGAAAGAGCGCCTGGGGCCAAAAGTTTGAGAAGAGAAACAAAATACACATTATTCACGAATAGAACTAACATACTTCTCGTACTTTTATTTGAAGTTTATGATATAAATGCAAAATTTAATGACAGAAAATTATTGCAATGCAATAATAGTGTGATAATTATGGTAGGCCTATATTACATGTTTTTCCGAGGTATTTAATATACGGTATTTTTTTCATAAACAAGTAAAATACGGCATTTTTCTTAAGATTGGTACGATATTCTAACTTTACTGATCTGACAACCTTAGCTCCGCGTCAGTCATTCTCGTCTGTGCCGCTCGCACACCTACACTGTTTTTATTAAATGTTGACTTCTGCTGCGTTCGCTGAAAGTTGACTCTCATGGACTCACTTTTTTATTGCTCTTTTAACTTTTATTTTTCCAATTTTTTCCTTTGACAACCTTTACGATTTTCATATTCTCGCGGCACACCCGTTGAAAATAGTTGATCTAGTGCTGTGGATTGGATTCGGCGTGGCTCAGTGGTCAGAGCGCTTGTTACGTAGAACCAAGGACCTGGGTTCGAACCCCCGGCGCCGGGGCGAATTTTTCTCCTCAAATATTAATTGTCAATATTACAGATGTTACTCTGTAGGACAAATTGATAACATCTTTAATAATAAATTCAAAATAACTGTACCCTTGAAAATCAACTTTCGTTTACCAAATCCTAAACAAGTGTTGTAAATTATTTCACTCTTGTAAGTAGAATATAAAGAACTGTGCATTGAGAGTACATAAGTGATGCCAGGCGAGAAATTTGCCGGAATCAGTTCCCTGTCTACTTCAGGAAAAAATTTCCTTTTGTTTAAATCGTCATTTCACATTGGGTTATTTGCTAGTTTTGTTCTCAGTTATGGACAAACAAAATAAGAAATGAAGCTATGCTAAAAAGAGTGGGTGAAAAAAAAAATAGTCTAATAATGCTGAAACTGATCAGAAAGAGAAAAAGAAATTGGCTGGGTCACCGGCTGAGAAGGAACTGGCTACTGAAGGATGCGCTGGAAGGAATGGAGAACGAGAAAAAAGGTTAGGGACAGAAGAAAACATCGGATGATGGACAACGATAATACTGTGCGTGTGTATTATATGGATGCGGAAACGAAGAGGATATCGGTAGCGGAAAAGAGGGAAGATTGGAGAATGTTGGGTTTGCTGTGAAAGATCTGCCCTTGGGCAGAAAACTTTAACTAAATAAACGAATGTTCTCAATTACAGTCATTCACCGCCACGGAAAAACACAATAACCTGAATTTTTCAGAACAAAATATTTGTATCTATAATCATTTCAGTTATGCCGAGGAACTTTAGATCACTTAGTAAAGCAGTACTTGCACTTTACCCATCTTCTCCAAAAAAATTAACAAGGTGTAAACAGACAAAAAAAAAATAGTCTTACTACCGAGTTAAAATAATTGAAGTTAATAAAATTGTTTATTAGGCTACTATTACCGATACAATTTCATTGAAACCAGTTTAAATTTAGAATATGTTAGTGGGGATACGTCCTTTTCTTTTACATATGGTGGTGTGTCACTTGTAGTGCTTTACGTCATGCTAACCACGTGATCAGAGAGTCACGCTATATGTGAATGAATAACGTTGCTTCAAAATCTTCATTAGAGTGAGGACAGACAGCCTAAGGTTTAATCCTGGAAACAGATATCGATGGCTAAGAAGTGATACCGCGTATCTGTAAATTTGCAGGTGAATAAAAAATGTTCTAAAAATTAATTTTTCTCAAAATAGAACGAACTTTTTATTATGTTCCTGATTTGCAAGATCTTCTACGCGAGAACAAAATGTTAATTAACTGTCCAATTTTGTGAACATAATAATAATGGAGACAATCTAAATAATAATGCAGTCAAACAAAATGACCATTTTTTATACGAAATAGGTCTATCACTTTTAGCCATCGATATAATCTCATGGATCCCATTAAGGACTTACACTCAAACTTTCAGATATGACTGCAAGAGTAATCAGAAGATGTTTGTAAAACCTTAAATCTAGAAATAAGCTTTTATCATGATCACTAGGCTATCTCCGTATGACGATACAACTTTGTAATAATAACCTCAATTACAGTACAGCATAATTTGTACAACGTTTTGCATGAACTTGTAAACTAGAAGTCTGTTATGAGGTTTTCCGACAAGAAAGTCACGACATTAGAACACGACCGCGCGGTCGCCGTGTGACCAGCAGGCGCCCCGCCGCGTGGCGTTGCCTGCCTTTCAAGTCGCCGACAGCCGACAATCGCTGCCCGCACAAAATCCACCTCCATCACCATCATCATCACCGTCCCTCCGGCCCTGCCTCTATCTTATTTCTTATCTCTTCATATACAAGCTACTTTATTCGCTGTCATTTTTTCTAATGCCCGCTCTTTTGTTCCCGAATTTCGAGCTCCTCGGGTCGTAGATCAACCAGAAAGGACCCGGCGCTCCGTCTTGCTTGTACCTGGCCGTATGCCTTCACCTCCGGCGGTCGTTTTTCTTTCTAATTTGCCCGCCACCGCCATTACTCCATGGTCTAATTATCTGGCTGCGCGGCTCTGCCGTGTGTTTGTTCAACGACATTACATCAACTGACTTGAGAAACGCGTGCCACATACTTCAATAGTAAATTTACAATTTAGAGAAGTAATTGACCTCGTTACCATTACCAAAAATGCAAATTCAGTACCCTGCAGTTTTCCCTTAGGCCTACGCTATGAGTGAAGCTGAAAAAATGATTTCATGAGCTTCTTCATTTCACGTTTTATGTGTTCAACAATAATTCAGTTCTTTATCACATTAACTATGATAGTCTACTCCTTTTTGTAGTTTATTTCCTTAAATGGTCATTTACAAGACGTGGAATTACTGTGCATCCAAATAAGGAAATTGTCACTGTATTCATTGTAGCCTACACACAAAGAAATACAGTATTTGTAATTCCCCATCCTTCAGCCCTCCCAGAAGAACTGACATAAATATTACAAATTGTGTGGTTTAAGTACAGTACATGGATGAATATATAATAGGATGCGAAACTTACTGAGTTTCCCGTAACACATACTAGAGGCGCTGTTGTAGAAATTGATCTTGCTGCCACCTGTTGGGGGGAGGGGCGTTATTAGATCTAGCAGTGCACTAAGTAGCGAAAAGAGTAATTACTCCATGCATTTAGCAGCGCACCTGGTGACGAAAATGTTAAACTGTGCAGAAAGTATTCCCTCCCACCCTCATCGATATTCAAAACTAACCCAATTTAAAATAAAACATTTACAGTTTTATTCCTCACAGCATCTTCTACTGAAAATTTTTACCGGAGTCAACAGGAAAATAAAAGAGACGATCTATTTTACACTACCCGATTAAAATATAACCAGACAGAGACAAAAAATAAAGCAAAAGGTTAGATAATTGGGATTGTATTCTTTGGGTATTTATTGTACAGCTCAATGGAAAAGTCTGCAAGAACTACTCAGTTCAATTTATTATATTACTATTACTTTACAATACATTCAACAACACTATGTTTACAACGTCTATAAACATCACTGTTTAACATACACTGCTTATACACACACGTATCACTTTATGTTCACTTATTAGCAAGTTTCTGTCTGCCATCTCGTCTCCTCGACTCTCGAGCAATATCTCGAACGGATAAATAGAGAACTCTGGGTAATGTACTCAACACGTAGTTCTAATGTTCACCACCTACCACGTTGGGCGCTGATCATCTTATTTCAGCCCCCCACCGACAGATGGTGCTGACCGCAGTTTCGCATCCTATTATATATTTATCCATGTACAGTAGATGTATTAATTTTCAGTAGTTGCGTTGTATAAGGTGTCATGTCTTGGATTAGGGATACAGAATGCGCGTTGGTTCGAGTCCTCGAGGGGCAAGAATTTTTTTTGTGAAATTTCGGCCAGTGTTTGGAATCGGTGCCCACCCGGCATCGTGATGAATTTGGATAACTAGAATGAGTAGCGAAATTCGGTTCCGAAAGCCAGCTGTTACGGTGGTGGGATCATGTTGACCATGTGTTACCCTCGTAATGCTTGAATGATCGTCATCTCTGCTGAAATATGTGGAATGGAAACTAGGGTGACCAGATTTTCAGACACAGAAAGCAGGACCCATTTCTAAAAGTGGTTCAGTAAAGCGCTACCTTAGGTTTTTTCCTGTTCGCCTTACACATCATCTAGGCCAGTGGTTCCCAAACTTATCGAAGGCGCGATTCATGTTTGGGAGAGATTTTCGTTGGCGACTCCTCTTTCCATACCGGTTCTTGACTCCATTTCAAAAATTCAAATTCTTGTAAAATCGCAAACAACTGCAGTATAATCACAGTCTAGTATATACAGTCACGAAGCTCAATAGGTAGTAAATATGCATCCATAGATAGTTGCTAACCACTAGGATCGCTACTATTGCCTTATTACAGACAATGTGAAATAGTACCGGCACAGTCTACTGTTCCTAGCACCCTCACAACTCAAGTTTCGTGACTGTATATACTAGACTGTAGTATAATTTTACTCAAAACCAGTGACATTTTACTCAAAACCATTGGATACCACCCGAAGTACGATTTATTTTCCGGGAGAAACTTAAAATAATTACGACAATCACAGATTGATACTGAAATCGTTGTGTTCAACTGGCTGAAATTTCAAAATATATTAAGGAAAAAGTCATTGAAATATGTACCTACTGATTGAATGTTGAAACTAGATTTTTTTTTCCTGAGAGCATAGACCAATTTTGTATCAAGAGAATATCTCGAGTTTGAAAAAGAAGTCTTAAATTTTGTATAACATTTGGAAACTCATATTTACGCAAAATAAATTTCTCGTCTATACACAAAAGCGAGAAATCTCCTTGAACTTGAAAAATATATTACTGTGTGTGTGTCGAATACTAGTCCATATTTGAGAGACTGCTTTCCGAAAGAAAAAAAACAGGCATGTTTATCACATTAATTACTTTTCATTTTACAACCATTGAAATTTTTTTTTAATTTTTTGTTCAGTTTATGTTTCTAAATGCAAAATAAATATATTTTAATAAGGCGTCTTTGTTTTATTTTGTAAATCATCTAGCGATCCCCCTCAGCTCTTTACACGACCCCCACTTTGGAAACCACTGATCTAGGCGATCTAAACTTCATACCAAAGTAGTAACCAGTTTTAATACAATACAAATTTTCAAATAGGCCTATATAGAATAATAGCTACCGGACACAACTGCAACAGAGAAAATGCTGGTAATGTATCAATAACAAAAAATATAATATCTTGCACAGAGGGATGCCGGAATTGCGAGAGTGCCGGATTACTGAGAGTGCTTAAAATGTTATTAAATGTAACGTTACAGTAGAGGAGGCAAGACCTGTCCTGTATCCTTATCATGTCCCGTGGCTGTATCACCAATGGATATGGAGGAGGAAGATAGGTTTTAGTCTGAGATGGACTTTCGTGTCTACATATTCGTATAATATTAACCATCATAAAATAAACTCTCTGATAGTTTATTCTTTCCCTTTTCGCACAGTTCACATGTCAGGTCTCGCCTCCTCATCTGTATAAGCTGCGTTATCCACTCCGTTTGTACTTTTAAATTGAAACTAGAACGTTCCACATGTGTCTGGTGCCTGTACACGTATATAAATACCTATATGCATGTATAATAGTATAACATAAGTTATGCCACCGGTACAAATTTCCCGAAAATCATTACAGTAGGAGTGACAGGAACTACATTAGAATGAGACAGTATAATTGAGGGGCCGGATTAGCGACAGTATAATATGCTTATTACTAAGGGGCGGATGTTGATAACCTAAAAATCTACTTAAAATGATCATTAAAATGCCCTTAAACTAATGGAAAAATGACATAAAATTAAAAGAAAATGACATTTAAATATCATTCACCGTACTCGCACCACAACTTCTTAAAAATTAGTCACCTTGTTTCAATGACTGCCCTGCAAATCTCGGAGAGAAAAGGTAACTTCCTGCAATTTGGCTAAGATAAAGGAAAAGAACATGCAACAAAATTAAGGTTTTAAGGGAAAACTATAGATTTTAATTAGGGTTGACAATGTGTTTCAATCAGAGGTGGTCCATGTCAATGCCTTCATTCTCCGTCTCATTTTTGTTACCAGATCTTCCAAATGAGGGAGTGTGAATGACAAAACAAATTGTGGGCGTAGCGTGCATTCTTGTAATCTTTGCGTCAAAAATACTGTCTACTATAGTAGATATCCCTTCCGAACCATGTTGAGAACACAACGTCCAGTCCAGGACATGGTGAAAGTTTCCCCTCTTCCAAATACAAATTCTAAAGACACCCTCGTACCGACAAAAAAAAAAAACAGTAACGGTCAAAGTCCTCACTTAAACTGAGCTGCTATCAAGCATTTGATATTATTTCCATTGTGTGAAGTGAAGCCTTCAGTGCAATGAGGAATGGACTTTAGAGTCTGTTCCAAATTATAAAAATCAAACTTCACTGTTATTCACTTATTCAGTAGGTAATTACTACTGACCTATTTGATTGGAAAATGATTTAACAGACCTATCGGTAAAAAAGAAAGTAAAATGCATCTCAAATGATCTAAAAGTTCTTCAAAATATTAAAAATGACCAAAAAATGCCGAAAATAAAATGATCTATTAGTTCAAAAACGTCAAAAATGCAATATAAGAAATTACTTTTTTACGTTGATATTGACATACAGAAAGGATGTCTATATTAATAGACATCGTTCTAATATGAAAAACAAGAAGATGACTTTTCATCAACATTCGCTCCCTATTTATTACTCATGCTCACTGTTAACTGTTTTCTAACTTGACTTAGAAAATACACACTGTAGCTGCTGTAGCATAATTATTATTCAGCAATCACTGAACAACTACATATATCTGATTTCAATGTATTACTTCCAAAAACTGCCAAGAAGGAAGTTCTACCCATAGAATTTGAACACAGCTATAATTCTGATTACACTTTGTGATTAACATTTGTTTTAAATTTTACAGTAATTTATATTCCCTCAGCGAGAATCGTCTACCTACTTCTTACTGAGTGCATATGTATGTTGCAGGAGGGCGTGGCCTTAGCCTCGTCGACCCGACAACGAAGTACGCCGGGGGTACGCAAAGCTTCCCACAGCAACAAGAAGAGAGGGGGGGTGTTGGAGGCGGGCGCCACAACTAACGCGACGCAGAGCATCCGCCATGGCAAGCAGCGTCGTCGCGGCAAGGGTCGCGGAAAAGGTCGGGGCAAAAGCAAGCACAGACACGGCAAGTCCAGAGCCCAACACACCCACATTCGCCGCAATCTGGAGAAGCAGGCACTGGTCCGGAACCGAACCTTGGAGCTGCTGGGAGGAGGCGCCCGCATCTTGTGGGCCGGTTCAGCGGGCAACAGATCTTCAGAATCTGACTCCACGAGGGGACCGCTGAACACCACAAGGAGCTCTAACACCACCAAACATTCCTTGGCAGAACTACTGAATGCGACCAGAAACTCATACTTAAGACCGTTGAATGTCACCAGAAACTCCTTGACATCAAACGTCACCAAGAATTCCATGGTGGTACCAAATGCCATCAACAATTCGACGGGACTATTGAATGTAACTGGGTCGTACGTCACCAACTTGGCAGGATCACCAAATATCACCAAAAACCCTTTAGCGGTGTCCTTAAACGTCAAGAATTTATTCACAGGACCATTAAATCCAACGAATAGCTCTTTGATTAGACGTTCTAACTTAAGAAAGAATTTCATGGTAGAACCAAACGTTACCAAGAACTTAATGGTACCTTCAAACATCACGGACTCATTCATAGGATCATCAAATGCCCCAAGAAACTCATCATCGGGTGGTGTAGAGGCGAACGAAATGACGCTCAAATTCCACAGAACGTTACTCTCTGCATCTGTGACCTCTGGTAGTGGGCTTTTAACAAATTTTAGCAAATCCGTAGACAATGTTACATTGGGAGGGTCGAGTAGTGGGAGTGAAGGAGGCTTCCTAGTGCCCACGGTGGCGGATTATCAGTATGACTATGAGACAATCGAGTGGTTCAGGGCAGAAGAAGGAGCGGTGTCCCCCGCTGGCGGGGGGAACATGGACCCGGGGCCCATGCAAGCCGCCCTCACCACTACGCTGGCCAGAGTGTTGAGTGTTTTGACAGATGAGGAAGGCAGAGGACATGATCAGGAAGATGATGAGGATCCTTGCGAACGGTGGATGCATTGCAAGGATAAGCTGCAAAGAGCGTTTCTCGGCCCCCTTGGTTCTTTGCCTTCCTGTCCCTGTCGCTATCCCAGCGCCATCTTCTATGACGACAAGATATGGGACAAGGAGCAGGGCAAGTACTTCAGGTATGGTGTGTGCAGTTCATAATGACATGCAAGCGAGAGCGAGGTGTTAACAGCGCACGTGCATATCTATTTCAATAAATGTTACAGTTTTCTCACAAAGCATTAGGGAAATTTCACATGGTCCCCAAAGACGCAAGAGTTTTTTCCATCGCGCTCAGATCGACTTCGCCTTTAAAAGTAGTCGTAATAGTTGAACTCTTATTCAGTTTCGTACAGTACACAGGTTGTAATTTTAATAATGGCAACTATTTATTTATTACGAATATACATGTGATACATCTGTGAAACTTCTACAGTCCTTCAATGTAGTAACCAGCATTGTCCACAATTCGTTGCCAGCGATGTGGAAGCCGTAGTATCCCTGTAGCAGCTCTTGTTCTGTTGATGTTTCTGATGGACCGCCCTACTGCCTGCAGAATATCGGGAACAGTCCGGAATCAAACGTCACGAAGTGGCTCCTTCATCTTTGGGATTAAATCCAGTGAATGTGATGGATGAAAAAGCACTTTCCACCCCCAGAGGCGGTACACATCAACCACAGGGTGTGTCATGTCTGCTCTTACATTATCCTGCAAAATGATTAGAGTGTTCTGCAAAACATGTGGGTGCTTTCTTCGCAATGCTGGTCTCACATTATGCTCCAAAAATGACGGAAATACTATGCTGTACGACCACGGGCATATTGAATTTTCCTGCTTTGTAAACATGGCGAAACACAACCGCTTAGAGCTGTAACTAACAGGAGACTAACTTCAACTCTCCGCAGCGCATACGCTGTGAGTCGGAAGAAAGAGTCCTTTTAGGGGGAAGGAAGGCAGACGTAGACTAATATGGGGTAGAAGTGACAACAATGAACTCCGTCTCGTTTCGCTTTTACAGCAGTGTTGCCACTATTAAAGTTACACCCCACGTACAATATACATAAGTAACCACTCCGTATGTACGTACTACAGTGCTTCTCAAAATTTTAATGCACTCCTTAACAAAATAGTTTTTGTGAATCTTAGGTTCATTTTTTATTAGCGTCGTGCATTACTTGGAGCTATGTTCAGTTCAAGTTTGCCGAGTCTCTGTAGAACCGAAGCTCGCATTGCGGAAGCATGTTCTTTGACCTCCCCTCTCTTGCTTTTCCTTCATGCTTTAGCTATGTAAGGATTTAAAACAAATCTTGTGAAGTTTTATACAGTTGTAAGTACATATAATTTTTATTACAAAAGTATGATTAAATGTCACCAGAAATTATAAGTAGGTAAATCATAATTTTTTTCATCAGCAATAGACGTGTGACTGAACGGATGATGAAAGTAGACTAACATGACAGCATAATGTAAAACAAATTCCATAATTTCATAATAATAATCATTTCATTTTCATATTACACATCATCATAATTTATAATATCCTACCTCTTTATTAAATTAATATTCATTTTTTACTACACATTATTTTAGCTTATAATATTCAACTACTGTACATTATTGTCGTGCTTGACAGACGCTACATTCGGTTCATTTTGTTGAGTATCGCGAAGTTCGATATTCGCCGATGTTCACGCTGCAGGAGGAGACCTATCATATTTGTTCGACCATGTTACGAAAATATTTTCTGTCCTCCTCTCTCATCTCTTCATGTTTTCGATTTGAGCACATTATTTTCAGATTAGTTTTTATACGAAATAAGACGAACTGTGATGTCTTAGTTTCCTCTCATATTTGAACATAACACTATAGTAGTCAGTACTATGGACATATACGCTTTTTAAAATATATAGAGTATTTTGAATTAGCCTACATATACGTATAAATCTTTTAAATGATTAGTCATATTAATAACAACAAAAATTACCTACTCTCATTACTATGCGTAACTTCGCAAGATATGTGCCCGACATCCTTATGCAGCTAAAACAAAAAGGCGCAGGAGAGGAGGAACTAAGGAGAAAGTCATCGAAGATAAGGAAGGAGAAATATTGATCAAACGTATTCGGTTCTACAGAGACTCGGCAAAAATGAACCGAACGTAAGGCCTCTTACCGGTTTTCAACGGATTCGGTTGTTTTAGTTTACATGCTTCACTTCTACGTATTGGTGAATGCCTAAGAAAAATTTAATGTATGTTTTATTTAACGACGCTCTCAACTGCCGATGTTATATCAACGTCGCCAGTGTGCCGGAATTTAATCCCGAGGTATGCTACAAAAACAAAGTTCTATGACAGAAACATGTGATATTATGTCTAGTTGCATTTCTGAATTGGAAATGTACAGCTGTCAAAAAAAAAAAAAAAGTGGCCGCACTCGTGAACAGCGAATATTTTCAAAGTCTACTTCGAGTCGCGGCGATGTTACACGATGCATGTGCTTGTACAAGAAGTTCCGTAAATATGAAAGTGTTCCATATCTGCGCCTCGTAGACCAGCGGTAGAGTACTTGTTTAATGATTCAAAGGTTGTGGGTTCGGGCCTTCTTCAAGTTTTCATTTTATTTTTTAATCGTTCTTTAGCGATGTAAATGATATTCAAATTATCATTTATATCCAGTTATCGTTCTTGATGGATATCACGTTATTTATATTTTGTTATCGTTCTTTAGAGATATGAATAAAATTCAAGTCATCATTTGTATTCTGTTATCGTTTTATAACGATATGAATAATAATTATTATTATTGTATCTCCAATGGAGGTTAGCCCTATTTTACTTATGAATGTTAGGGCTATAGTTTCATACACAAAAAAGATAAGCATAAAGAGAAATGGAAAATAAAATTAAATTAGCTTACGCGATGTAAACAAAACATAAACAATCCGTAAATTAGGCATTGCGATTGCAAAACAAATATCAGGTATCAATTTGAAACATACAAAAACATTAACAACACACATACGTAACACTTCTATAACACAAATATGCAGCTTACCGTACCATACATCATAAATTAATACACAATAGTCACACAAACACAATCAAACTATAATTACGACATTGCGACATCAAGCATCTCATAACTGACTCATATACATAACAAATCAAGCATCCGTTACAACACATACACTTCAACATAGTAACCACACTTTTAAAAGTTACAAATTTGGCTCCAAGAAGAATAAATAAGACACTGTTACTAATTACTATTCTTCTACAATTTCTTAAATACATCTGTAATGAATCTGTGAAATTCCGATATGAATAATATTCACGTTTTTTATATTCTGTTATCGTTCTTTAGCGATATAAATAATATTCAAGTTAGCATTTATATTCTGTTTTCCTCCACTAGCATTATAAAATAATATTCAAGTTATTTATATTGTTATTGTTCTTTCGCAATATAAATAATCTGTATTTTATGTAAGTAATTATTATAACACAAATAACCATCTTTCTTTGTAAAATAGGTTATTTTATTTAGATAATTAAATACGTATTATATAATATCTTATATTAATGAAACAAACCGATATTTATCATTTATATTGTGTTATCGTTCCTTAGTGATACTGTATAAATAATATTCAAGTTATTTATATTGTAATCGTTCTTTAGCGATATAAATAACATAAATTTAATATTAGGTTTGGAAAAATCCAGTTGCATAATACTGGTATTAGTTTTTCTTTTTGTATTATTACATTACACTATCTTGAATCACAATAAAATGAAAAGAAATAACGAGGAATTGAACCTGAGACGTTGACATCTAAATTTCGACGTTCGTCCTCTGAGCTACGAGGGCAAAAGCGTGGAAATATTTTCGGAAAAATTCGCCCAGTCACACTCTAAGAATTTCTGATGATTCGTAGAAGCTAGTCCAGGATGCGGGGGGCAAAGGCTAGTCTAATTGAGATTTCCCGGTCTCTGATCGGGTCAAACATCCTGATAGAATTAATATTTAACCCTTGCCGTGACTTTCGGTGAAGTCCGGAGGGCCCAATTAGTCAAATCCACTCTCCTCATCTCTACGCTTGGGCCCCCTGGAATTTAATAAGATGCGAAAGAGATAGTAGTGTGCGGAAAGCAACGGGATGTTACCGCATTTAGACCTATCCTTCCCAAGAAAAACTGCAAACATGAACAAAGGAAGCTTTTAATAGAAGAAGGATCTTCTGCGGAACTCTGGAAAAAGAACTAAGGAAGAGACTAGTGAAGTGCTTTGTGTGGAGTGTGGCATTATATGGGGAAGGAACATGGACATTACGACGAAATGAAGAGAAACGAATTGAAGCATTTGAAATGTGGATGTGGAGAAGAACGGTGCGTGTGAAGTGGACAGACAGAATAAGAAATAAAATTTTGTTTGAAAAAGTGAGTGAAGAAAGAATGATGCTGAAATTGATTAGAAAGAGAAAAAGAAATTGGTTGGGTCTCTGGTTGAAAAGAATAATAGACGACATTAGGATAAGTGGATCATATGCGGAGACTAAGAGGAAGGCAGAAAATAGGAAAGATTGGAGATTGCTGGGTTTGCAATGAAAGACCTGTCCATGGACAGAACACTTATGTATGTATGTTCAGAATGCCTGGAATATCGTGTCTAAGAACAGTCGCTATTTGCAAAGCCTAGTCAATTCCATGCCCACTCGACTGCAAGATGATCGAGATAAGAGGAAGATAGACTAAATATTGAATTGTGGCTTTTTGTTTTGTTTTTGAACGCTTAATTGTTTGAATGTTTTAAGGCCGACGCCAGTAAATTTGTTTTGTTTATGCCACGAAAGATATTTTTATTGAAAATAAATTTTTTTTCTTTCCATTTGCAGCCACAATATCATAATGATAAAGTCATGGCATAATATATTAATGAACCTGATGTTAATTACTAAAATAATCGTAAAAGAGAAAGGAGCCATTATGTATAGTTTGTCTCTCTCAAAAACAGAACAAAAAAGAACATAAAAAGCACGAGGTTGTAGTCGAACGCAGGACCTCATGAATAAGAGGCCTGAACGCTACCATTACGCTATCGAATAACACACAGAGGACTTCAATTATAACTGTAGATATCAGGCAACGTGGTCCAACAACATGTAACATTGCCTGTCTCCGAATTGTAGCGAAGATACCCGAAGGGAACTTTGTTTCAGGAGAGCGGCCACTTTTTCTTTTGACAGCTGTACGTTGTCAACCATTGTTTCGACGCTTTAATCGGTCATGTTTCTTTCACGTGGTGTTCCTAATTACGCTCCCTAGCAGTGTTCCCACACTGGTGGACTGGTATTGAATTCCCGGCACGAGCATTGTGATTTTTCCTAACTGATACGTCTATAGAATGCCTCTGACCATTTTAGCCTTCTGTTCAATGAGTAATATGATATTTTTTCGATGATGAACTAGCCAGGCGAGATTCTGACCACATCACCCGCCATAAAGTCCCTGGCAAACCTCATGAACTTAATCACTAAAGGCGACAATGTTATCAATCTTGTGTACCCTATGTTTTTGTTGTGTCTGTTTCCAAAAGTATTGTGTGGCATAATGATTGTACTTCAATAAAGTTGTGTCAGGGTGCGATATTAGGAACACTGTTTTGTGACATCGCCAAATGCTACTTATTTTTTTTCCTCCATGAACTACAGTCAAAGTAATCATTAAACAAATTCATGCTATTGAGATCACATGGTAACAATCCCAGGAAAACGTGATGCAGTGTAATTATATTTTATATGCTTATTTATCATAAATTTCGATTTTATAAAATGCAGTGCGATATTATAAATAGTTCCCTTACTTTAGTTAACAACGACTTCAATTGCAGATATTATTCACCATCAAAATTCAACTTCCCAAGAAATGACAGACAAAATCAGCCTGGAACTCTCTATCTGGAACAGAGTTATTTTACATACCATAAATTTACAACCCAGGGCCCATAGCTTTACTTCCCCCCTAGAGGAATTATGCTAAAGATTTTACCTCCGTTAAAATCCAACATCGTAGGCCGGGTTTGAACACGCGAACCTCGGATGCAACGACCAGCATCGTAACCACTACACGCACGAGGATGACCTAACACAGGAGACAGTTTAAATGCAACCAACCAAGGAAAGTAGAATATTCTATTTTCTTGCAACCAATGGCATAGCTGACGAGGGAGTTGTATTATTCCTAGTTTATGATGTCCAAGTAAAGGCTGGTTCACAATAAACCGGGAAACGGAAATAACGAGAACGAGAACGGAAATGTTAAAATAAATGTATTTAAATGTGAGTATTCACAATAATTAATTGTAAATTATCACATTTAAATACATGTATTTTAACAATATTTCCATTCTCGTTCTCGTCGTTTCCGTTTCCGATTTATTGCGAACCAGCCTTAAATCTTCAAAGGACGCGCGATAGAGTCGCGGTTAAGGCGTAACGCTGCAAAGCCGGAAGGTTGTCGTTTCGATTCCCGATGGCGTCATGGATTTTCTCCATTGATCTAATCCTTTCGGCCACACTATGGCTCTGGGGTTTACTCAACCTCTAACAGAAATGAGTACCAGAGTATCCCTCTGAGGGTAAAGGTGGCGGGCAAGTAGGAATGACATCCTTACTGCCATTAAAGCCGATTTGGCCTTAAGGGGGTTGGCTTTCCCTAAGTAAATCTTTGAACGAATCTTCATGACTGCAAACCGGTAGACAGTTGTTTACAACCTTGTTAAGCTAAAGATAACATTTTGAGTAGGTGAGATATGTCGATAGAACAGCGGCAGAATAAAAAGGCTGAATTATCGAAGTACCACCAACTTTTCTCTGTCCACTATAGATCATGCTAAAATTATCAGGAAATGAAACTCTGCTTTCTTTAGAGCGAGCAGTTAGCTTTCAGAGCTAATATATTTTCTGCAGATGATGTCTAGCTAGCTTGGGCTAATGTATATTCTACCACTGTTTTCTCCTTCAATTGACCAAATTTTCTTATCCGCGGTACAAGAATAATTCGTGCTTTCCCCAAACATACTCATTTCTGATAAGACTGCCAAGTGAGTGAGACCCAGAAAAATTACTTGTCGTTGCTCCAAATCGAATCCGCACCCTTCCAGACCGCAGACTCGCAGAGAGTCATTCTACCAACTCAGAACTGACAGGACAGCAACAATAACAGTCTTCCTTATTATAAAACAGGTGGCGAGACGTGAGTGGCGAGGCGGAGCGGCTTGACGTGTATAAGCCAGGGGCAGCATACTGCATCCGCTCGCTGCTGGCACAGGGTAGCACGTCGCTAGCGGCCCAGCACTGTTGTTACGACAGGTGAGTCTGACACGGTATCTCCAACCTGCTGTCATGGTCCAGTGTTCGACCTCCGAGGTCGACTATGTGGTGTTTTCAATAGTTCTCATTAGTCCAAAAAATTGACGAAATTGTACAGACCCAGAAACAAAATTTGGGCCATCTTAATTCTCAAAGTTACAGTTATAACATACTGTGCATGCTCAGTAAGCACTGAACATGTGTAGTATTGTTATAACTGGAACTTGGAAAAATTCAGGTGACCCAAATTTTGTGTGTACGTCTGAAAGTATCATCATTCGAGTACTGCTAAACCCCCACTGCCACTTCAAGTAGAAATACTACAGTGCGTCCGCAAACTCTCTCCGCAGCTAGGAGACGGCAATATATACGCTAGGGGCTGCAGTTATGTTGGTAGGTGGGATTCACCGCTAGCGGCTGCAGTTATGTTGGGAGGTGGGATTCACTCCACTCGAAGATCAACACTGAACACGTGTGAATGATTTTGCTGCCAACTTAAAACTTCCCGTTAGGAGATCGCTGCGGAGTGACTTTGGGGACATATTGTATTTCGTATAATAAAATGTCTGGGGCACAAGAAGATATCAGATGATAGACGACATTAAGGTATAATGGATTAAATGAGACAAAGAGGAAGACAAAAATAGTAAAAATTGCAGAACGCTGGGTTTGCAGTGAAAGACCTGCCCTTGGGCAGAACACAATGAATGAATGAATGAATGAATAAATATTGGTTTTAATAATTTTGCTGGCATCATCTCGATGACTGTCCTCATTGACAATTTTATTTTTCTTTGAAACTGCTGTGGAATGATTTCTCTATGATTTTGTGTCGATTGGTGCATTCCGTTCTGGCTAAACTATAACGAACGACTTCCAGTAATGTGTTCTATCGTTTATTAAATAATAATAATAATAATAATAATAATAATAATAATAATAATAATAATAATAATAATAATAGCCTAATAAGATAGCACTACTCAATTTCAGACAAAATTGTGTCAGATATTTGTCGTAATAAGCCTCGTTCTCTCGGTTGCAGGTACAGAAGATTAATAACCCGAGGTTCTGGGGCAGGAACCCCGGACTTGGTGAGCCCGGAAGTATCAGTCACCCTGCACGAAAAGGTGGACGTGGTGCCCTGGCGCCTCTGCAAGGGTGACTTCACCAGGTCAGACATAAACACCAAGTCAAGCTCAATCCTAGTGGCCACTATCGCTTAACTTTTGACAATAATGCACTGTAATAGTTGAATCCTGGGAGCAAACAACAAACAAATTTGGAGATTGTCGCGTAAATAAAAGCCCTTAGCGCTCTGATATCTATATATTTTTATATGCCGTTTTCTCTTTACCCGTCCGTATCTCTGTCTGTGCGCTATCTTCTCCAATGAACCACTGGACGGATTTGGTTCATTTTTTTTAAGTTTATGTGTCAATTGTTCTGGAAATAATTCAGAATTTGCGATATTTTGTAGAAAGAGAGAAATGGTGGGATAGAGAGGAGGGAAAGAAAATAAAAGAAAAAAAAAAGAGCAGGTAAGTCTATTTTGCAGTTGACATTTGTTTTCTACTTGCTGTATCCCAGACGTTTCAGTCTAACCAGTCTTCTTTTTGAAGATCCTCGTGTCTCCATTGCCGCTTCTCGACTCATTGTTTTTCAAATTAATGAACCAATACACAATTATTTTAAGCCATAATATATTCTCTTCTGTTCTCTGCAAACTATCGCACCGTATCTTATTTTTGGCCAAGAAAATCTGGGTAGGCTGTATCGGAAATTTTGTACATGATGCAATGGGATGTTGAATGTAATTGTCTCCGTTGCTTTAACACCCGATCCCATTTGCGCTCCCTATGTCTTGACATTGTGAATAGTCTCTTTTCACTTAACTTCATTCGCGAGTTTTTTCAATTTAACTTGTCGATTGCAGATAGTTGCTCAACTGAGATTGTAGCCTGTTTTGTTAGAATAGTGTGACACTACTGCGAACATTATATCGCTTCGCATTCTCGAGTTATACTGCGTGGGCTGAAGCGCGACCCGTCAATTCGTGCAAATTGCCCCTCTCTCGCGTATTGCTCAAGATCACGTTGGATACATTGATCATTTGTCTGTCGATCGTCATTTACTTCACTGGAATATGTTGCGTAGTTTAAAAATTATAGGCGCGACAAAACTGGCCTGAAAATGTGTCGGTCGACTTTTGAGATGGCACCCTAATACTGAACCGAACTTATAGAAGTATTCACGTCAAAATAATTTTTCAGACTCCATTAGATGTGATAACAATTTGAATGTTGCTTTCTTTAAAGCTGTGATGGTTATTCAGTATTATTATAGACAATAAAATTGTTTTTAACATGCTTTGCCACTGAATTAGATGTTCGCAGGGCAAAACGACCAAGAGCGACAGGTTCTTATGGAATGATAAAAAAAACCCTCCTTTTTAAGAGATACTGTATAAAACTGACGATCTTGCCTCGTAGACTTAATACCAAATAAGATATCTGAGCAAGCAAAATTGCTTATTCCATTCGTATAAAAGTCCTTGCGAATTATCTTATTAGAATAGTTATTAGTATTACGATGAATGTCTACTATTGACACAATGTGAACAGAGTGACAGAAAAAGAATCAGTAGCACTCTAATTCTATAGACTCATTAAAACTTGATTACACGTTTAAGTTTTGGTTGTTATGGTAACTAAAAGAAACGAAACTGAACGGTAGTGAAAAGAAAGGAAAGAGATCAATTTTCGTTCGTACCTTCATAGGATGAACATAATTTAATCCTTGTTTAAATTACGCTCTGACCACGCTGTATCTAGTAAATATACAGAGATGTAGGGACATTTATTACAGTAATGCAAATATTTTAACAGGTGATAGATAAAAACAATATGAACTGAAAATTCATCTGCGACTTTCTCTTTACCCTTAACGGTTTGTCCAGCAGTTAGCAATATATCGAGCCGCTTGCTACAGTTCATTAATCTTCCAAAGAACACACTAAGCGTCTGTAAATTTAAGCTGCTCATAGAAAGTGTTGAATACCTTCAACGAATCAGTTTCTCTTCAGTTCTAACACATAAAGCTGTTCGTACCTGCATTCTGTTTTGTTAAATTGTATACACGAAGTTATACTATTTATTTTTAATGATTATTTCCAATATTGTTGTCTTTAAATGTACATTTAAGGCGAAGTTGAAACAAAGAAAAACTGTTGACACATTTCGGTTTAATAAGAAATACATAGGCCTAGTTATCTATTAATGTCTAACCAGAGCATGAAGAGATTTAATTATTTCTTACAATTATATTTGTATTGACTTATTGTTTTTTATCGTAAAACAAGCTAGACTTTCGGCCTCTCACGTAATAGTAACAGTAATAATAATAATAATAATAATAATAATAATAATAATAATAATAATAATAAATTTAGCCCGTACACATCCGTAAGGGCAAGGGCCTCCTGTTGTCACAGGGAATTGCTCATAAATAGGCTCCTAAAGTGAGCGAGTCCTTGGGAGCTTGGTCATATTACTGATATTTCGTTTCACTGTTCCTGACTTCCCTCTTCGATCATTTCTACTATACTCATCTCCCACACTTCATGTGTAAGCAGTCCCAATTCGAGGTCCGGTCAGGCCCTGTGGTTTTTCATTTAAAAATCCATAGTGACACTTGTGGCGGAAAGGTCGCAATTGGGATTTTCTGGGGGTTCTCTCATTTCCTCACGTTAGACATCAACTCCATTACCTTGTATTCCCCTATTGCCGAATGGCGACGCACGAATTGAACTGGTCTAGAGACGAGTGAGATTGTCTCCTTCGAAAATAGGGTACTCAGCGAACTTCAATGTAGTTAGCTGGTGTGGGTTAGGAATGCTCTACTTGGGGGATAAGAGCAATAGATTTATACGGTCTCAGTGTTGGATCGTAGTGACCTCTCCCTTCCATAGTAAAGTAAAATAAAGTAGTCTTGCCCCAATGAGAGGCCATTAACCATTGATACGTTCAGGCTGTTCAGCAAAGTAAATACACACATACATACATACATACATACATACATACATACATACATACATACATACATACATACATACATACATACATACATACATACATACATACATACATACATACATACATACAATTGTTCTGTCCATGGGCAGGTCTCTCACTGCAAACCCAGCATTCTCCAATCTTTCCTATTTTCTGTCTTCCTCTTAGTCTCCGCATATGATCCACATATCTTAATGTCATCTATCATCTGATATCTTCCTCTGCCCCGAACTCTCTCCCGTTCACCATTCCTTCCAGTGCATCCTTCAGTAGGCAGTTTCTTCTCAGCCAGTGACCCAACCATTCCTTTTTCTCTTTCTGATCAGTTTCAGCATCATTCTTTCTTCACCCTCTTTCCAACACAGCTTCATTTCTTATTCTGTCTGTCCGCTTCACACGCTCCATTCTTCTCCATATCCACATTTCAAATGTTTCTATTCGTTTCTCTTCATTTCGTCGCAATGTCCATGTTTCTGCCCCGTACAATGCCACACTCCACACAAGCACTTCACTAGTCTCTTCCTTAGTTCTTTTTCCAGGGGTCCACAGAAGATGTTCCTTTTTCTATTTAAAGCTTCCTCTGCCATAAAGTAAATACAATAGATACTATTCAAGCTACAATAATAGTATCTTATAATGCAAAAATACTTTACGTATCATCGAGATACTATGCCAAAATGAATACGAGATTTTTTACGTGACGCTTTTATTGGAGCTACAAATAGGAAGTCACATTATTCTTATGTAAAACAGGAATCGGTGATCTTATGTAAGTATAGGACGAGTCCATATCATATGAGAGGAGTAGACCTATAGTCAAAAGCAAATGAAAGCGTATACAAGTTCACCCCATACGATAGGAGGAGGCTCTTGGATGCACAATAAGTAAAATGTAAATTAATAATACATATACACAGTTAATGCACATATCTTGTACAATTATAAATTTATAAATTATAACATAGTATCACTAATCTACAACAGGATATCATTATGTATTAGTACCATAAAATTCTCACGTAGGGGAAACTCGGCAAATTTGGCAATATTCTTGTATTTCTTTCATTGCCAAATTTCCTCCAGAGTTTTAAGAAGTTCAATGACACCTTCATAGAGTGCAACATGTGACTGTACTTTAAGTTTTCGTTTCATCCGAATCCGCGCATTATAGTGGCAGATATTGTTACTCATAGAAGTGTTGAATACTTCCTGTTGACGTGGTGGTTGTGTGGACGTGTGTATACAATGATGGAAAGAAAGTGTTGTTCATTACCCACGTTTGTTTGTGCATTATATATCAAAAGTTGAGATTCCATATTATAAGGTAGGCCATTTATATAATTAATATTTTTTGTTAATAACTCATCAGGCCTTAGCTCGTTTTATGTTCTTCTTAGCAAAAAAGTCTTCTCCAGGGTAGTGTGAATTAGCCATTTTCTTTTATAGTGCTGCTCTTTTTGAATAAGAATGTGTACTCGATGGTAAAATTTAAGAGTAGGGACGTATGAGGGAATTTTACAGTCAATGCAGCACTGTGTGGTGTGTTGCAGATATCCCAAAGTTTATTTGCGGGCTGCGGTTGGGAGTGTTTTGAAAGATAGATGGTCGACTTATAAGGCTTCTAAGAAGTACAATGTGCCTCTTTAAGTTGTTAAAAACTTAAAGAGATTTCAGTATGCATCCTCAGGACCCGATGACGTTGTCATTCCCAAGAAAGGACGACCCCTAGCTCTAACCGTTGAGGAAGAGCAAAAACTGGTGACATACATAATCAAAATGCAAGAACTTGGGTTTGGGCTATCGGCAACAGAAATTAGAAGACAACCCTTCAATATAATTAATAAGAGTGGTCGGAAAAAGCCATTCATTTTTTTTTTTTTGTTTTTTTGTTTTTGTTTTGTGTTTATGATGTTTGGTGACTTCTTGTCCCAGTAAATTAAGTCTTATAAACCTTGTACTACTGTTTTATTTTGAAAAATTTACTTTTTAATCCTATTGCCTAATTACCCCTGTACTATTGCCAATTTATCCTGATGAAGTACCAAATCTGGAAACATGTCATTTTTTATTTATTAGTGTGTTATGTGTAAAGTAATTTAGATTTGTAGAATTTTCTTTCAGAGGTTTATTGGGATTTAATGTTTAAACACATTCCAAAATAGAGGAATATTTAATTTCAGAATATATAACTACAAACTGTGTCAAAATATAAATATTGCCAAATTAGACGAGTCTCCTATATCTCTCACTGAAATTAAATGCAATATAAAATTAATAAAATAACCAATAAATAAAGACGTGGTCACACAATCAATGGAATTTAAAAATCCCGTCACCTATTAATTCTTTTCATTGTCCTCTAATATTATTTAAAATAACATTTGTATTGATTTCCCTAACTTCCTACGTAACGGACGCATCTTAATAATCTCAATACAAATATGCAGCGTAGAGCGAAATGACGTAATTATCGTGCAAATTACTGCGATTGGGGTTTTTCTTAGAACAAGACATCACAAACATAACGTGTATGTTTACCTTAAATAACTCGTTTCTCCGTTGTTCAACAACTATAGGCACTACTTAACTGACTTTGTTCACATTGTCTTGCAGGTACAATAAGGTGCGGCCTCCAAACAACCAGAACAACTGCACAGCGAACCCCGACGACAGAGAGTTCCAACGCCAGGTGCAGCTTGCACAGTACTTCTGATGACCGGAAGTACCTGGATCGAATCTCGTCTCATGATTCATCTTGCTTCAGACTTCATGAGAAGATTGAACTGAGTGGGACGTGCACGGAGGACATGATGCTTCTCTGTCCTTTTAATTTGTATTTATCCTGTTGGTCTTTTCTAATCCGAGTATGATCTAGTTTACGATTCAATCACATCAAAATTAAATTATGCGTACAGTGATCCCTATTGATAGAGATGGTGATTTTTCGCAGTAGGGATTTTTTTTTTACTATTATCCAATGTAATAGAGGGATTTGAAAATGTCTCTAAAATATTTGTACTTAAGTACTTTCATTTTATGTACGATAATCGTTTTGTTGTGCTCTCGCGATCTTGAATATACTACAAAACGCTAAATCAACCATAAATGTGAAATTTGTACATTTTGTGATATAAATGCGATATTTTTTTCAACTTAAACGCTAAATTACAATCTCACTTGAAATAATTGAATAGGTAGGCTATGTCCGTCAAATTGCTTATCAAAATCACAATGCTATAATTAGCAAAATATTAAACTATTATAAAGACTTACGTGATATGAACGTTAAGAGGAGCCCTGTGTTGATTGTGCGCTACGACGAAACCGACAGTTGCTCTGTGTTTACAGTTTATCCGCTATCTAGACATAGGCCTACATAATTTGTTTTGTGGAGGGGGTAAGGTGTAATGTTAGTAGGGAGAATTGAAACTTTTGATGTGGTAATTTGTTTATATAAATTATATAGTGGGTTTGTTATATTAGTAATTTGTTCGTTTAAAAATTGGGTTTAAGCAATTACTATCAAATCATTTATGTTAAAAAAAATTCTTTCTAATACAATATTAAATTCATTAGCCCATTTCTTATACAAATATATTATTTTCAGTTTTAACGATCTGACTGACGATCGCACCGTGTGCTAACTTCTGCAGGAAGATAACATATATGTACTTTTTATTTTATCATTCAGCATTCATTTTATAATATGTCCATGTCATATACAATTTAGTTTTAAATATTTTAGCCATAATGTTTCGACACGAAGTATTAAGATTTTTGTATTGTTACGTGTTCTGAAGATGGCAGTTTATGCCGAAAACGTTCAACACTGTAAATGTTGTAATATTTTGCTAATTATAGTATTGTGATTTTGATAAGCAATTTGACGGACATACCTATTCAATTATAGTAAAAGAACTTATCGGACTCACAAATCATGTTCATCAAATCTCACTTGGTTTTTAGAAAGATTTAATATTTCTGTCGTGTAATGCTGGATAGGCCTAATTTTGTTGAGAGATCTAAGGTTTTTCATAATTACAGCCCTAACATTCAGATAAATACAGAAGACGCAGGTTGTCTACGAATTTGTCAACATTGCAACTGCAATTTCTAGAATTGTCCAACCATTTCTGCCACACGTTAATGAGTTCATATCGGTGGCCTAAACCATTCTCCACTTGTAATGCTTATCCTACCACCTATTGGGGCATATAATAAAATTATTACATTAAAATATGCCCCAATAATCTGAATTTATCCAAAATCACGTTTCCCTTAACAATTCTTCAAAATTCTAAATGTGAAATTCGTAAGTGCTGCAAAATTCTAATTAAAAAAATTACAAAATTCCGAATTTCAATTTTTAAGTGCTAAAAATAAACACCACCTCTCTATAATTATACCACATTAGACCTATGGTCAGAAGCGTCATAAAATGGCCAGCTTTCTTCAAATCTTTGTACAAGGGTGCTTCAAAAAGTAAGATAAGAGCTCTCCTGGACAAATCTTACTTCACAGGTAGATATAAGCCTATTGATACATAGTAGTAGGACACTGGCACGCATTACTGTTCAACAAAGTCACCATGCTTGTCCAAACACTTGTACCAACGGTAGACCAAGGCAGCGATGTCGGCATAGAACAAATCTCAAGTCCCTGAAGCCACGTCATGACAACTTGCAGAACGGCCGTATCGGTATTGAATGGCTTACCACCCAAGTGCTTCTTAACGGTCCGAAGAGATGGAAATCACTGGGTTCCAGGTCGGGACTGTAGATAGAATGATTCAATACCTCCCACCGGAAGCGCCGTTTCGCACCGTATACCTCAACATGTTGACAAGGAATTTTTGCTGCCCTTCAAACACCGGATTACATTAAGCACTTCCACGTTTGACCATGTTTCCGAGCTCGCAGTCATCTTACAACTGATATTGCGAGGATCTGATGCAACATATGCGTAATAAAGCTGTGGTCTGCTGTGGAGAAAAATTCGAACAAGAGTGGGAATATATCAACCGTGAGAGCTCTTGTTACCTTATTTTTTTAATCACCCTTGTACTTAACGCTCATAAAAATGTAGTGCAAGACAAGCGTATATAGGCCATTCGGTATTTCGTGAAACTTACCTCCGAGTCAGGGGAAGAAGAAAGTGGACTGAGAAGCTTCCCCCCTCGCTACGCTTCTATTCGTAGCCGCGAACTGACTTGCCCTCACCATAAGGTTCTTACTATATGCTACGGCGCACACAAGCATCTGGTTTCACGAGATAACGAATGACCTATACGTATATTACAAGAGGGGCTTAAGTGCCACAGGAAGGTTTTTAGTCCTGACTCTGGAACACACTCTTCATTTCCTCCCGTCACTCCCAATAAAAATTGTTTGTGTTAAATAGGCTACAAAGACGTATATAAGAATACGGAGGCAGTGTTGAAACTATTCTTGGACTCCAAAACACACGGAAGTGAGTGCAACCGCCTGGAGAAGGTCTCTGGATGAGAAACAAATTGCTGACCTGCCGATGGACTCAGCACGAAGATCATGTTGCACAGATAAGAAGTTTCCGAAGATACGGGTATAGAAGACAGGACTTCAAACGTAATAAGCTTACACTTCATAGTTCCTCAACTTACAACGACGTAGTATAAGTTTCTTTATTATTCTTCCTTTCTAAAACAGTCAGTAGTTTTCGTTCACAATGTTTTATGCTGCACGATTTTTAAATTCTGTAGGCTAGTTTGTAAAAATATAGACCTATCCATACTTCTTCACTGCTGTCCTTACACTATTTTATAGTATTCACAATTCAGAACTTTCATGAAGTATAAAAAAATGTATCATCTTCAGTTTATTTTATGGTTCAGGCAAATATTTAACTCACATAAGTTACTCTTTTTTGTTTACCTTTCCCCCATTTCACATTATGATAGGCTTAAATATAAAGTGACATCAAACATTTTTCCTTGCATTTTTAACTATGTCCTGATTGTACCTATGCAGTGTAAAATATCACCATGGCAACTAAACTTACCATTAAGCAAAGCTTGCATGGTATAGTCAAAAAAAGGTACAATAAAAATGTAAGGAAAAAGTTTCTGGTGTCACTGTACATAGAGATAATACTGAAATCGTATAAACATAAAACATTGTGATTGAACTAATTACATTACAAAGAATGGCTCTATAGTACAGTATGTGAATAGTAACATCCATTCCGAACTCAATGCAGTATCAAATGTACCTGAAGAACTGTGAACATATAAATAGATTGTTTTATAACTCTGAAAGTAGAATCGCTACTCCAAAATACAACCAAACGAACTGGGAAAAGGACGCGATTGCGAGATGTGGCCATTGACAGCCACGGGTCACTGAAATATTCTGCACTACTAGAGCTACTTTTCGAAATCTTCAGAAACAGGTCATAATGAGAACCGAAACAAAATAATATAACCAGGCTCAATCTTTATGTTGGTCCATGTATTCATGGTCTCATAAAATTGATTTCGCACTGCTAGTTATGGAAGGCCAGCACTTACTGGATCCAGAATGTAGGAAAGTTGATAAGTTATTAGAAATGGGTCCATTTATAATGTAGGTATTCGGGAGAAGTATCGCATTGGTAAGGGGTAAATTCCTCTTCAATTCTGTCACGTCCACTTAACTAAATTTTCGAATTCATTCATTCATGGTGTCCTGCCCAAGGGCAGGTCTTTCACTGCAAACCCAGCATTCTCCAGTCTTTTCTATTTTCTGCCTTCCTCTTTGTCTCCTCATATATATATATATATATATATATCTTAATGTCGTCTATCATCTGATATCTTCTTCTGCGCCGAATTCTTCTCCCGTTTACCATTCCTTCCAGTGCATCCTTCAGAAGGTAGTCTCTTCTCAACCAGTGGCCCAGCCAATTTCTTTTCCTCTTTCTGATCAGTTTCAGCATCATTCTTTCTTCATACACTCTTTCCAACACAGAATTTGGAATTATTTTGGAATATTTGAATAACATTTCTGTATGCTTAAGAAATCCATCCTCAACTGAAAATCTCTTTACACATTATTTATCCTCTTTTCGGAAAAAATATATATGCCTATATTGGATTTTTGTCGTGAAAATATTGCTTTTCCGTAATTTTCCCTTTAGCTGTAATGCCGTAACAGTGGGGGAAATCCGTAACAGTTGATACCTCTATAATTCAAAAATTATTTCGACCTCAAATTCAAAACCAAAATTTTCTCTTAAAATAAACAATTTATAATAACATTGTGTAAATCTACGGTATTGTTATATATAAAGGGTTTAAACGTGATTTTTTTTAACATTAAGGACACGAAGCTACAACGTATTAATTCAATTGTATTATCAATATTTTAAAATACGATTCTTGTAAACGAGTAGCGGAATTTGGTAGCATTATTTTTCTTACAACGTTTATGCAATTTTGAGAATAAAATGTTTCTAACATACACTGTAGTGACCACGGCCGCTCTGTACCACAAACGTGATATCTGCAGTCTGCCTTAATCTCTATAAAACTACGTAGTGCTATCGATGTATTGTAAGTTAGCACTTCAGCTATTGTTTGTTTTCTTTCACGTGCGTCAGAATCTATCCATCATTTCAGTTCAGTGTCAAAATGTGAGTGAATTTATAAGACTGTAGATCGCAATACAGCAGTTGCGTCCTTTTCTGTTCTTTCAACCTGCGTTCTGCGTAAGACAAATATAACATTACAAAAGTAGAATATGTTGTAGCAATTTGTGAATATGTACCTACTGGATATAAATGTAAATATTTCATGAATTTGAATAAAATAATGTCATGGTATTTAATACTCATTCCGCTCATTGCTGTTCCTTATGTATGCATCTTTAAATTCAGCTATAAGCCTTCAAACTGTGGTTAACTATTTTTATCTATGGCCAGTTGAGTAGCCTATGTGCCTAAGAAATGGCAGATATTTCAAAGCGAATAATAATAATAATAATAATAATAATAATAATAATAATAATAATAATAATAATAATAATAATAATAATAATATTATTATTATTATTATTATTATTATTATTATTATTATTATTATTATGTCAACGTATCTGAAAAGAATAGACTGAAACGAAATTGAGATAAAATTGTGTCTGACTGTCAAGAGGAAAGGTAGGTAGCTACCCACTCTACACCGACACTGTACAATTGCTACAAGAGCCAAACCGACAAAATGGAGAAGAAAATTGAAGAGCTCGCTGCAAAAAGAAAACATTCTAAAAATTCAAATTTTAACTGAGCTTCTTTCCTTTTTCAGAGTATGTCCTAGGTACCTAGGAGCTTCATTTTATCATTTATTACAATCAGCAATTTTGGGATGTAAAATATAAACAAATAATGAAGCACTGTACATTGTAAAATTCAATTGCAGAACGAAAAATTACATTTGTTTGGCTCAAATTTTTGCACATTTAAAGGACAAAACTAAAACTATTTCAGCCATTTATTATCATAACTAGCCGTACCCGCGAGCTCCGCTGCACCCGTTAGAAATAAATATAAAGTAATTACATAATTAAAATAGGACATTTGATCCAGGGAACATTCGTGTTTGATAGAAGGATAAATCGTTTAATATGTTACTTGATTTAAATTGCATACAAATAATTAAAATGCGATCATTTTGGTCCAGAGACCACTCATTGGTGCAATGACAATTCCTTTAACATGTTTCTAATTTTTATTACATGCATCCATAGTTTAATGAAGATTGACATCATTTAGATTTAATGTGTATACTTTATTTTACATGTTATAGGTTTCCATTGAATTATGGTAATAACTTAATTTTAACCCTTGTTTTCTACGTATTCAGTAAATGGCGTTTGGCCCACTATGGTTCTGAACCCTTCAAATAACTTAAATTATATAATATAATATAATATAATATAATATAATATAATATTATATTATATTATATTTTGAGATTAACTCCGTACGTAGATGAAATTATTGGGGATCATCAGTGCGGTTTTCGGCGTAATAGATCGACTATTGATCAGATTTTTTTGTATTCGACAGATAATGGAGAAAAATTGGGAGTATAAGGGTACAATACATCAGTTATTCATAGATTTCAAAAAGGCATATGACTCGGTTAAGAGGGAAGTATTATATGATATTCTTATTGAATTTGGTATTCCCAAGAAACTAGTTCGATTAATTAAAATGTGTCTCAGTGAAACATACAGCAGAGTCCGTATAGGTCAGTTTCTATCCGACGCTTTTCCAATTCACTGCGGGCTAAAGCAGGGAGATGCACTATCACCTTTACTTTTTAACTTCGCTTTAGAATATGCCATAAGGAAAGTTCAGGATAACAGGCAGGGTTTGGAATTGAACGGGTTACGTCAGCTTCTTGTCTATGCGGATGACGTGAATATGTTAGGAGAAAATACACAAACGATTAGGGAAAACACGGAAATTTTACTTGAAGCAAGTAAAGCGATCGGTTTGGAAGTAAATCCCGAAAAGACAAAGTATATGATTATGTCTCGTGACCAGAATATTGTACGAAATGGAAATATAAAAATTGGAGATTCATCCTTCGAAGAGGTGGAAAAATTCAAATATCTTGGAGCAACAGTAACAAATATAAATGACACTCGGGAGGAAATTAAACGCAGAATAAATATGGGAAATGCGTGTTATTATTCAGTTGAGAAGCTCTTATCATCCAGTCTGCTGTCCAAAAATCTGAAAGTTATAATTTATAAAACAGTTATATTACCGGTTGTTCTGTATGGTTGTGAAACTTGGACTCTCACTCTGAGAGAGGAACATAGGTTAAGGGTGTCTGAGAATAAGGTGCTTAGGAAAATATCTGGGGCTAAGCGGGATAAAGTTACAGGAGAATGGAGAAAGTTCCACAACGCAGAACTGCACACATTGTATTCTTCACCTGACATAATTAGGAACATTAAATCCAGACGTTTGAGATGGGCAGGGATGTAGCACGTATGGGCGAAATGCATATAGAGTGTTAGTTGGGAGACCGGAGGGAAAAAGACCTTTAGGGAGGCCGAGACGTAGATGGGAGGATAATATTAAAATGGATTTGAGGGAGGTGGGATATGATGATAGAGACTGGATTAATCTTGCACAGGATAGGGACCGATGGCGGGCTTATGTGAGGGCGGCAATGAACCTTCGGGTTCCTTAAAAGCCATTTGTAAGTAAGTAAGTAAGTATATTATATTATATTATATTATATTATATTATATTTTATGCTCGACCATGCCGAAATGTAGTAATTATACACCTGGTAGCAGTCCTTTAATGCATGTCATTAAAGTACACCTATTCATTAAAGTACAGGTGTTCAGCCAATGACAAGTCAGCTTTGTATCGTTATAAAACCTCAGCCAATGACAAGTCAACTTTGTACCGTTATAAAACCGCAAGTATCGATTATTCTCGGATATGCAATCGAAAGAGAATTAGCGAAAAGTCACGGAGGCTGGAAATCCAATACTTTCGCAGAAGGTTATGTTCTGTTACTATAATAATTAGCGTTAATTGTAAATAATATTCAAATAAATTCAATTTGTCATCTCATTTTTCAATGTCTAATTTAATTTCAATGTGATATCAAAGTTAATATTTAGTTTACTCTGTAGGTTCTTATAGGCTATCAAGGTCAATGTGGACATCTGTTCCTCTGAAAAAATCAATACTTTCGCGTCTGCGCACATCTCACAATTTACGAGGTATTGCTCAAGGTCAGTTAGATACAAATAAAATGAATAATTTCAAGTTAGAAATATGGTTGAGCATAAAAAGTCGTATGAAACTCGCCTATAATGGTAATTAAGAAGCTCGTATGAAAATTATGAAACTCGCTTGCGCTCGTTTCATAAACATCCATACTCGCTTCTTAATTACTGTCATTATAGGCTCGTTGCATAATGTACTAATATTATATTATATTATATTACATTACAATATATTATATCAGAAGTTACTGTAATAATATTATAGCATTATGTCCATCTAGGGAAACTACACTTTCCAATGGCGAAATAATAATTAATTATACAAATCGGTTAATTTAGCTTCCGATATTACTTCATACAAACATAGAAACATTCTCTGTAGGCTATCTTTCATAGCTTTCGATTGTTGCTGTCCAAGGCCCCTTATAGACGAAGTCATTTGTTTTTTATTTCATTATACGGCCTTAGATGACAGTTATTTTAATTTTAAAACTCATTTATCTCATTAAATATCAGTCCTATCAAAATTTTTCAAGGAATAAAACTTACCGCAAATTATTTTTAAAGAAACTTTTGTTATGCAACATTTTTCACAAAAATCAATAATAAGCGAGGTATTTCGATTTATTTAATTCAGGCCCCCTTATAACCCCCCTTTTAAATGATGTATTTTGAATGCCATATAGCCTAAAATCTAAATTACAACGAACATAATTTATATTCCAATTTTCATCGAAATCCGTTCAGCCATTATCGCGTGAAAAGGTAACAAACAGACAGACAGACAAACAAAAATTTCAAAATAGCGATTTTCGGTTTCAGGGTGGTTAATTATATATGTTAGGACCAATTATTTTTGGAAAATCTAAAATTACCAGAAAAATTTCGGCTACAGATTTATTATTAGTATAGATACACTGCTCTCTTAAATTGAACGAACAGTTTGGGAATTAAACCAATGGATTCCATAGAACATGCTATGAAATTTTTCATATAAAATAATTTTTATTTCGAAAAGAAGTAAAAACGAGCAACATTTTAGTGAACTTTTTTGTTTGAAATATTTCGAAATATACTCACTTACAAATGGCTTTTAAGGAACCCGCAGGTTCATTGTTGCCCTTACATAAGCCCGCCATCACCCCCCTGAAATTAATAACACTAATTACTGTTCATTCTGTATAGGCTACAGCTTCTGGAGTTACCTCTTTTTTTTTTTCAACGAAACGACTGAGAGCTCAGCTCAAATTCCACTGTAATTGATCACCAAATGCTCGGAATCACACTGTTCTTGCACTAAAAAAATCGGGCATATTTTTTAACATCTGAAAGAAGCAAAATATTAATTTGACCAAAAAGTGGAGCCACACCATTTTAGCAGGGAAACCTTCAATTCTTCCTTACAGCTTTTCAGAAATCAGGCAAAACTGAATAAACGGATTCATAAACGACCGTTTTTTCTAAATTCATTTGTAAAGTTGCAATCCCATGCAATTAATGACTGTAAATATAATATAAACTTTCTTTTAGTCAATAGTATGAGCACGAAACTAACTTCAGATAAGGAACTTAATTTATTAGCTACGTAAATTACTATTTGACAACTTGTCTAACCTACGTATATATTACAAATATGTAGATCTGCTGTTTATTTGTTGCCCCTTATATCTAAATACATATAATAAACATAAACCCATAACAGTACTGCATAATAAGTATCTGGTATTGCAGCATAGCTTCAGCTGTTCTCGGGCATGAGTTCGAATCCCGCTTGGACTTATTATCTCGTTACGTATTTTCCGAGGTTTTTCCAATTTCTAAGGCGAATGTCAGATAATCCCATGGTAAAACCTCAGACTCATCTCGACAAATAACATCTCGCATCACCAATTTCAGCGATGCTAGATAACTGCGCAGTTGATACAGTGTCATTAAATAAAAAATCATATGGCAGTTTCGCCTTGCATTCTTTATTTTACATTTTAGCTTAGATAATACGCCAACAAATGTCACTGTTAATATTAACAGCTAAAATTTCGGGAGTTTGGACATTGTGTTGATAACAATTAGCCAGTCTAGGTACGGTTCATGCTTCCGTATTCATACCCATGTATTCGTAACATTTACATGGCACGTAGTTAGAAGAAATAGGTAGATGGCGTAGCATCACAGGTAAAAAGTTACCAGGTTTCAAACCTTACTATCTTGCTTTATTTCGAATAACTGAATTTATCTTGGAGCGAGTCTTGATGGGATTCACCTGTAAATAGGCAACAATTTCACACGACTGTCCACAAGTAGCATATATGCAGGGGCTCTTGTTTACTGCGCATGCGCAGGTGTTGTAAGCGAAACAGTAAGGAAGCTCCAAATCTTATTTCCGTATTGTATTGTATTGTATTTATTAACATTCCATGGTATTCATACATGCTTACAGCTAGAATATGGAACAAGTCAAAGAACTTAATACTATTATAAAATCTTAATTTATAGTCACAGTCTAGATGAAATATATACAGACGAGATTTACAATATAGTCTACTAGTACAACACGTAGTTTTAGTATCAATTTCATGAAGTGTTATTGAATGTCATGAATTCACCTACAGAATAGAAGGAGTGAGAAATTAGGTACTTCTTTAATTTGGCCCTAAATAATTTTATGTTTTGAATTTCATTTTTATATCGATAGGGAGGCTATTAAAAAATTTTACTGCCATATAACGCACTCCTTTTTGATAGCACGATAGACTTGCCGATGGAGTATGAAAGTCATTTTTGACGTGTATTTATGCTATGAACTGTTGAATTAGTTACAAAGTTTTCACGATTACATACGAGGAAGATTATTAATGAAAAGATATACTGACAAACCATGGGCATTATTTGTAGTTTTTTGAAAATAGTCCTACACGACTCCATAGATTTCGCACCTACTATTATTCTAATTACTCTTTTTTGTAATAGAAATATATTGTTACTATCTGTGGAATTTCCCCAGAATATTATTCCAAAACTCATTACCGAGTGGAAGTATGCAAAGTATATTGTTTTTAAGGTATTGATATTTACTATCTTTTGCATAGATCTAATAGCAAAACAAGCTGAATTTAGTTTGGGGGTAATTTCTTTAATATGATTTTTCCAATTTAACACATTATCGATTTTTAAGCCAAGAAATTTGGTTGTTGTTGTTTCTAATAGGGATCTATTGTTAATTATTGCGCTAGAAATTTGCGACGTTGAATTTGGACAGGATTTAAATTGAATTATGTTAGTTTTGTTACAATTTAATACTAATTTATTGACTGAGAACCAGTCACATATTTTGAAGAGAATTTCCTCTGTTGAAGATTGGAATGTGTTGGAGTTATTGGCTGTAATTACTATACTTGTGTCATCTGCAAATGATATGGGATGACCTACATCTTTTATAAGGGGGGAAAGATCATTTATAAACACTAGAAAAAGTAGGGGACCTAATATAGATCCTTGAGGAATTCCATTATTCCGTATCTATACATTGAACCAATTACACTGTAAGAAACTATTTTCCCGTGGTTTCAGTCTAAAGTTTTCGTTTTCTCATTTCAATGAAATTTGAATTTTTAACAACATAAGAAGATTATTTTTATAACGTTCCTGCTACAGCCGCTAAACCCACGGAAGTTATGCACCACATTCTCATGAAACAAACTATATTCAAAGAAACGTACTGCATTATCGACCGATCATTAGATTCTAATAAGTGTTTCCAACATTCCTCACTAGATGACAGTAAATCTTGTCCAGAAGGTGCACCAATTTACATAAACATCATAATTCGTTATAATATGATCAAAAGTACCAAGTACGTATAAAGTTTGATTTAACTCTCATTGAATTATAAAATATACAAAAAGATGAGATGAAAATATCCATGACAATTAACTACTCAGAAGATATTAAATTTATTTTAAGTTTGCAACCCTGTTCTGCATTTGTTGATAGGTTGTCATGGTTACATAGAACGCGTGTTTTACAGAACAAATCTATAAGTGTAGACAATTTATTGTGTTATGATGGAATGGGGTCTGGATTTTTCTCCAGGCCGAAAGGTATTAGAAACAAGGGTAATACATTTCATGCATGCATGTTGAACTAGTAGTTTAACGATTATAGTTGAGAGTTCAATGACCGCTATTATTCAGCTGCTTAAAGTAGGTTGTATTGTGCCAATGAATTAAAAAACCCAGTAAATCCCATTTGAGTAAATAGCGCACGGGAAGATCAGGTGATTTTCGAAGTGAAAATCGTAGAATTTTTTAGACGAAGTTTTAATATTTAGGGCGCTATACTTCAGTGAACCACGGTAGTATTTTCGTAAAAGGCGAATATTTCCTCTGGACCAAAAATACGATTATTCTGGAAGAAAAGGACAGAAGAGAAAATCATTATATACAACAAAACAATAGGCATTATTTATTGAGTTATGACATTATCCCTTGTTCAAAATTACATTAGAATACCCATCCACAACACCTTAGAACGGCCCGTATTAAAATTATGGCAGCGAAGCATTGACGTTAAGGAAAATTAATGGCAGCAAAATAACATCTCTGATATCGCGATTCATGCATACAACAGCAGGCTATACGCAGTGGAATGTGAAAAGGAATATTGATATTTTAAATGAACTCAAAACAGTTCTAGAATACATTCACCAGTACCAGCAAAATTGGAAATTTCATCTTCAAAGAATGAGTTCACATAGAATCCTCAAAGCTCTTTATACCTATTTATCGAGAGGAAGAAAATCTATAGGCAGACCTGCAAGTGTAGGGTCGTAATAGACTTTATGACCTAAAACTTGTCAAGATGATGATTAAATACAATGTGTAACTTTCAGAACGGCCCCGAGGTTCACTCAGCCTCCTATAAAATTGAGTACCGGGTCTTTCCCGGGGGTAAAAGGCGGCCAGAGCGTGGTACCGACTACACCACCTCATTCTAGTGCCGAGGTCATGGAAAGCATGGGGCTCTACCTCCATGCCCCCCAAGTGCCTTCATGGCATGTTACGGGGATACCGTTACCGTTACCTACAACTTTCAGCCATTTTTATTTGTTCGAGAGGTCTGGTTCAGGACCTCGCAGAGTAAGAATGGTTATGGAGTATTGGTGAAATGATGATAATGGCGAGGATAAACTAGAGAACCACGAGAAAAACTCCTCAAACCCGCGTTGTCCATCACAAATTCCTTCAGAACTCAGGCGGGAATCGAACCCGGCTTGTCACTATCCAAAAAGTTAAGTCGTTTTGATGCAAATGCGAAAAAGACTTAAATGTGTTAACATTTCAACTATGTAAGTCATCATTATTGTTAACAAAGAATCTTATACGGTAATTAGTATTGAAAACGTTGTTAGTTTATTTTGTAGAAAAAGTCATTATTATTTAATGCATTAAGAAATTTGAGAAACAATATAGGCCCTATACTAATTTTAATTCTTAAATATATTTTGTATTAAGTCACAGGAGCCACCAGTTACGCCTAAGAATTTAAGCTATCCATATGAACTCTTGCTTTCATGTGAATATTACTACAGAGTTCGTTTTGTTCGTATTGTTATTCTCTACTTTACGGCATAGGCGCTGACTTCTTTGAAATATTGGAGGGCAGAACTTTGCACAAACGTTCGAGGAAACTTTAATTGCCGTTTCTAAAAAAATGTCCTTACATATTTTACAGAAAATAACATTTATTTTTCATGTAATTCCCATGGAAAGTGCTTAAACCCAAAATGATTGAAAACTACGGCCCTTATGCACTACCCTTTCTCACCTTCACTGCCACTACTAACTAAATTTATCATTCTATTCCCGTTCATTGCAGCTTTATTTTACGCAGCTCTCTTTATTAAAAATTTATCCATTATCAATAGTTCCATCACAATCATTTATCACTTAACAAGCAAATACTCGGGACGACGATAATCATAAAAAAATACTAGCCCAATTTATCATTCTATTCCCGTGCATTGCAGTTCTATTTTACGCAGCTTTCTTTATTAAAAATGTATCCATTATCAATAGTTTCAACACACTCACTGATCACTTAACAAGCACATATCCGGGATGACGATAATCATAAAAAAGACTAGCCCAATTTATCATTCTATTCCCATTCATTGCAGTTCTATTTTAGGCAGTTTTCTTTATTAAACATTTATCCATTATCAATAGTTTCTACACAATCACTGATCACTTAACAAGTAGGCTACAGTAGTGGAAAAAAAAAACCGGACCGATCCTTGTAGCTGATACAAAAGAATCCTGTGCTGTGTATTGTGTCGAACTGTGGTGATTTCAATACGGATAGTGAAGCCAGAGGTATGTACTGCTATTTAATGTAAAAATACGCAGTCATCTTTGCCGAATAGAGTTAGAAATGTAATATTGATGACAGATGAAAATAAAACACTCAAAGTTTTTTTCGTCTGTAAGTTTGAGGCACTGAAGGAAACAAAAGACGGTAAGAACCGAACAAATGCAATAAATTTCATTGTTACAATTAATTATACAAGATGTGTTTTGTGACTAGCAAAATTTGAATCTGTGACTCTGAATCAGCTACAAGGGTCGGTCCGGTTTTTTGCCACTACTGTACATATCCGGGACGACGATAATCACAAAAAAGACTAGCCCAACTTATCATTCTATTCCCGTTCATAGCAGTTCTATTTTAGGCAGCTTTCTTTATTAAAAATTTATCCATTCTCAATAGTTTCAACACAATCACTGATCACTTAACAAGCACATACTCGGGACGATGATAATTACAAAAAAAGACTAGCCCAATTTTTCATTCTATTCCCATTCATTGCAATTCTATTTTAGGCAGCTTTCTTTAATAAAAATGTATCCATTATCAATAGTTTCATGACAATTACTGATCACTTAACAAGCACATATCCGGGACGACGATAATCACAAAAAAAAAAAAAAGACCATTGAAACTGAATGTTAAAAAATTAGTCAAATGCACTTAATTTAACGTTAATTCTATATCATTATTTCCGCTTGATAATACTTATGACCGTTGCTGTTAGCTTGCAGTAGTTCATACATTTTAACTGAACTGAAAAAAAAAATGGATCATAGACAATAGACAAAGAAGTGGATCATAGACAATAGACAAAGAAGTGGAGTCACCGTTGTATCATGACGTGTGGGGAAGTGGGAATTCACTGATCTAAATGCAGGAGAACAGGAGTTGCGTCACTTAGACCTACATGTTCATTGTGGCAGCTGGTCATCTCTATTGATTTGAAATAATTTTGGCTTATGTCCTAGTTCATCTTTCGAACAAATTACTTATTTTTTTTTACCATGAACATTCTCTCTTCGAATTATTTGGTGGGCAGGGGTAACGCCCTAGCTGTATAAGTTGAGGGGGCATAAAGTGCCTTGCCCCCCAAAGTCGGCATCTATGCAGTCTACGGCACATCTTACTGTATATTAGATTTACTTTTGCAACGTATGATTTTTGTATCTTACCTATAGGCTACAAAAAAGTAGGGTCATAGGCCTATAATAAAAACAGAAAATATTTTCAGTATGAAGATTATTGTTGGCAGTTTTGAATGAAGTAAACTTGATAAAAGTGGGCTTCTTAAAATTCTTATTAAAGAAAATAACAGAACAGGGCTCGAAGTGGACGTTTTTACGAACCGGACCGCTCTGTTACTTTCGTGGACACGGTGGTGTCGACAACGACAGAATTAATGACCAGTGAGACGATGTCGAGTATTATAAGCACATAGGTTCGAATTCCACGTTAACCACTGACAAGTCACTGATTTAGCGACGATGGAAATTTAGTCCGCCGGCTTCCTTTGTGTTCTGAGTCAGCTACCGCGGCGCGACAAAGACATAGACATAGACGTAGTTGTCACGTCTATCCTCTTTTCATCGCATTCTTAGATATTTTAGGCGTTGACATTTAAAAGGAGGTAAGTGACAAAAAATCGAAAAAATCACTTTTGTATCGAAATGAATCCATGAGAAGAGGCTAACAGCATTGAAAAAGAGTGAAGTGCATATTCGTTTAGTTTCGGTTTCGGCGTTCCTCCAAAGATGCAGCTGGTAGCAATTCACAAGCTTGTGGCATTGAAAGGGACGAAGTGTTTCAGATATCCCAGTTTGTATCACTTAACCCCTTTTCAATGTCAACGCCTCATTTATACATACCTTACATACATTCTGGCAACATCTATTCCGTGTGTTCTATTAGAATAACTAAAGCAATACGCGCTTCCATTGTTGGGTTCAATGAAATCGGAGCTGTTCTTTCCATCTTACCGCTTTATATACATAGGCCTATCAGTTTACTTTGACGCGTATATTATTACTAGCGAAAGGAAATGATTTCCGGCTCTATACTTATATGACTGAAACCTTTGTTTCGCAGTCTTTGAAATGGATGCATTGCTCAGGTCGCAGTTTAAACAATAAGGAATTCCACTCGCTGCCTAGCAATGGTCTGTGATATGATCATTAACTCGATATAGAGTGACAAAGTGTTGCTGAGTTCCGGTGCTTTTAATTTCCTTAACACCGCACTATTAACGATACTCAAATCAAACACATCAAAAGCATACCGTACCGCAAGAACCAAGAGTATTATAAATTAACGAGAGCTTATACGAATGTCGTTATAATATGATAAAGCAACACCAACAGTGCCGACAGTGTCGTTGCTAGCATTTTTTTACAATTTCATTCACATCTGATTGAAAAATGTGTTCAAATATCATATAGATAAAATTAAAACGATCCCGAACGGGCAAATAGCCATTTCTTACGAGAAGGGACGGAAAGATTTCTAAAATTCACGAACCAGAATGACGTTCCGTTCAGCTCCGGTCCATTTCGAACCCTAATTAAAAGTCAACAAAGTGTGCCTTCATGTACCATCCTATGAACAGGCCCCACCAAGAAAAGGGCGACGAGCTGGCACCTCCAACACCAGCATCGGTGCCTTCCCACCTAGTCCTGAGCGGGATGATATCGGATCGACAGATGACATCATGGACAGTCCTGTGTCCAACTCGGCGCATTCTGGCACTCTCAACAGCCCCTCAAAGGTACAGTCGTCTTAAATGTGAATTCAGTTATTTATATGCGAGAAGAAAATCTGTCAGATAAGCATGGAAAGAACTACGAACATCAACATTATAGAAACTCCAAAATTACAGGTAGGCCAATATATCGATAAAATGAAGTTCCAGTTTCGGACATCTCCAAAAAGAGTGGAGGGGAACAGTTTTTTTTAAGCAAGAGAAGAAACAAATTTCATAATATGCAGGTCATTGTCTGGAAATACAATTTTACAAATACCTGACAGAAAAAAAAAATAGCATGCTGTTCCATCTGCTGTATGTTGACCTAAACTCCCAGACTGTCAGCCGGAAAATTTGTGTAGGCCTATATTTAGTATATTTAAAACTTTAGTTATGCAGATGGTATGAATGTCAAATTTTAAAATTCCTGTATTAAAATTATTAACAGGACTTTTAGGTATCAGTTGTAACGATTTGTTGTTATTATTATTATTATTATTATTATTATTATTATTATTATTATTATTATTATTATTATTACTATTACGATTACTAGCCATACTCGTCCGCTTTGCTGCACTATTAAAAATAAATATGATTAACTTAAATATAATATTTTCGAATACAGCTTTATTATTGCTCAGTGAATAATTAGCTTGTAAGTCATTTGCTCCTGAATTATTTTCAAAATTATGTTTAAAACTATGAATGTAATTGTTATTATCATGCAATACTCTCTGAAGGCTGTTCTTGAACTTCAAATATTGGCATACAATAATTATTGTCTTCGTGTATTTCTTTTGCAACAAATGATGCCATTTGGAATAAGGTGTTTTACTATCTTATATTACTTAAAAAGTGTGTTGATAACGGAAGTAATATAAGTTGTTTATTGGTTGTGGGAGCTCTTGCATACCTGAAAGAATTCCAGCAGCGCAACATAATACGTTTGGCTCATTAGTCCATTTCTTTTTGCATTGCCTTTATTCCATATTTTATTTATTTTACGTATTTGAATACCATTCAAAAGAACATAGTCAATATTTGAATCGTAATGAAATGCTAACGTACTATTACTATGTACCAATTGTCGACTACGCTCTCTAGTTCTAGTAATACGCTCTCGTAATTCGTTAATTCTCAGAGAACGTTCAGACCTCTTTTCCTTCAGCCTCATAAATTCGAACTCTGTTAACGGCAATTCGCTCAAAGCATTCTATGCTACTGTATAATAGCTTCTCTTGGTCGAACTGCTGATATGTTTGCATTGTTATTTCGTAAACGATACTCCGTTATTCCTCACTCTCCTAATTTTGTTTTGCCTTGAGGCAGAAGTGCTTCGGGATAGCCTGAGACTGGCATTTTGAAGTATATCTACTTAACGTAAACATTCATTCATAGTCTTCTGCCCAAGGGCAGGTGTTTCATTGCAATTCTTTATTTGTAGGGGTTGGAGTCTGCTGGTCCTATTCCACCTCCTCGATCACGCAGGACTGGAGGGTGGGCAGATGAAGCTATCAAGTCAGGGAAGTGAGTACCAGTAAACTACTATGCAATAAATGAGCGCTATTTAGAAACAGCCTCTGTAACTGTTAAAAATTAACAACAGGTTAACCCAGGTATTCTATGCAGATATTAAAATAGACTATTTTGTACTACAAACAGCTTCCGCAACATGAAACTGCTGATTATGATGATAGTGAAATAATAATTAAAATTGAATGGGTTAATGACTTCGTATTTAATATTATTCAATGTTCAAAAGAAGTACAGTACAGTCTTTCTTAATAATTGTAAATTAGAGTTTATTGCAATGCATATACAGGTACATAATAATAAATTACATAATTTAAAGAAAGTAACACAATTGAAGAAACTGAAATGATTTTATAGCATTTTTTTAATTCGTTGACACAGCAATTCTATGAAGGAAGAAGAAGTTAAGAAGAATTTGGTCTATGTTACAATTGCATGAATAACTGTTGATTATGTGTTTAGGGTTCAAATAGTGGACAGTCACGATGTAATAACCCTAAAGTTAAAAATTTTTAAGGTTCTACACATAAACATACAAATCAGTAATCATAAGTTACAAAAAAAAAAAAAAACTTGTTAAAAAATTAGAGATTTATTTTTCTGTGTTCCAGAAGACGTAGTGCCAGCAACTTGATTGAACAGTAAGTACATAAATTTCAGTCTATTTTAATTGGAACAATAATGTGGCACATTGTGCACGATTTTGATTAACAATATAGACTGTTTATAATGCCAGTAACTATGGAAACTTTTTCAGTATTAGGCTATTCAAAGAATATTATCATTCCATTAATAACACGAACTAAAGCAATATAGTTGTCTTGTAAAATCCTACATACTGAGTTTTACTGATTTTCTTCTTAGTCTTAAAAAAAAAAGTGCATACCGTCTTGAATTGAACGACTTAAGAAAGTCTGCTCATATTTTTTCAGGGAGAGATTCCGAGGACCAGATCATAGTAAGGGTGATTCTGATGATGGTAAGTCTTCTTATTATAAAGCGGTGTTTCCACCATAGTTTAGGAAAATCGACAGTTATGTTTCTGCTTTTTAAAATAAAACTGCCAGTTTAAAAGTCACAATTTATTATTTTTTAACTTAACTTGTTCTATTAGGTCTAAGTTTATGTGTACACATATAACGTATAATAAATTACACAATCTACAACATACATCTGAATTTTAATTAAAAATCAAATCCTAAAAGCAATGGAGAGTGATACCAACTAGCAATGTAATTACTGTATGTAAGCATTTTTATGTTACTGACGTGATTCAAAATTTGTCAAATAATACTGTGATAATTATAATTCGAATTTATACACAACATGTATGTTGTATATAATGTTGGAGGACATACGGAAAATTGATATTTGAAAATTATTACTTTTTCTTTGATTTTACATTATAGTTTATAGTATGTACCTATTACATTTTCCATGAATATTTTTTTCACTTCTAAAGAAAAAATATCGTACTTTTTCAACATCTTCCTAATTTTAAGTTCAACTCTATTAATAAATCTGTATTTTATTTTCAGAATATAGCTCTATCTACTGCAAAGAAAATTGTAATAAATTTAGTAATTCATTCATTCATAGTGTTCTGCCCAAGGGCAGGTATTTCACTGCAAACTCAGTATTTTCCAATCTTTCCTATTTGCTGCCTTCTTCTTAATCTCCGCATATGATCCATATATCTTAAATGTAGTACTTGATGATGTATGAATTTGGTAGCCCTCTTCTTTTCCTCTTCTGTGAATGTACTGTGATGTAATCTAGGCATTTCACTATACAAAGCATTGTTCAGAGACGGATTTAAGTTCCAGCAAGGAAAATCTCGTAATGTTTTATATTGCATACAGCAACAGCAGAGAATAAACTGAATTGCTTGAAATAATTCTTCTTCTTCTGCATATCAATTAATGGATGTTTCCCATTTCATGTACGTAGATTTCTGGCTATTAGATTTTCCACAGTGTGCAATTCAGTTTGCTTCTAATATTACGGAGCCATGACATTATTTTTCGTCCTAATCCCTCTTCTGCCTTCGATGTTTTCCTAAATTATTAGAGTTGAAGTAGTTAATACCTCCTTTTTGATCATTGTGTCCTAAGTATGAGTTGTTGTTTTTATCATTGTCAGTATTCCCCAGTCTTTATTAATTTTCTTCAAAACCTCTTTGTGGTCACTCCAACCTAAGTACAGAAAATTATAATCTCTATTCACAGGTCAATCTAGCTGTCCATGGTTTTTTGAGAATTAATTCTGAGGTAAATTCACATCTCAAAAGTTTCTATCCCATTTATTGTGGACATTTTCAATGTCCAGCCTTCATGCCATATGAAAACACTGACCAGCCAAACAGTTGATAAGTTTTAACCTAAGATTTAGGTCAAAATGTGTATTGGTAAGACTTTTTTAAAATGCATGTATGTCTTCCCAGCATTTTCCATTCAGCATTTTATTTCCGTGTCTGATGAGCAGTACTCACAAAGCCACATTCCAAGACATCATTCGAATGGTAAACTCTCTCATTTATTTATTTATTTCATCAATCTTTGTTCACGACATGGCAGATTAGATATGTTCCAGTTCTTAATCTGCAATCACTCTCTATATAAATAGTCAACTCCTGATATAGTAAACCTCTGCAGACTTGCATATTTCGTTCACTATACCCTGAGTGTCTCTCCCCTAACCTTAAATGACAGAAATGAATGAAATTGTGAACAAGAAAATAAAATATTTCATTTTTGTGGAATGAATTACACTGTATACTGTTACTCATAGTTGGTTTACTTAAACTATGCTGTCGACCCACGTCTGCTTGTGAAAGACCATGTTCAATGTCACTTATAATATTCGCCTATCTTCCAAAGAAAACACTTTAAGCTTCGACATTTTTATACAGTACATTCACTGTTGAAACACTAGTTTAGGTAGAAATGACAAATTTTGTTATGGTGTCACTGCGTACTCAGCCTTGGAATTTCCCGGGTCACTTAATGGAAACTGGGAGAGGGTTGATGGAGTTTGAAAGCCATCGAAATCTTACCTTCTTTTATGCTCTGGACATAATGTCCGTCCCCTTTTAATAAAAGAAGGCAATTTCATTTTCCATTGTTTCAATGCTATCCGTCATAATGGAAATGTTTCTTCGAACAAAAGGCAACCCTATGACAGTGGAGGATTACAAATAACAGTAAAGTAGAGTGCCTGAGAACAGAATGCCTACCCTTCGACGGTGGAGTGAGGCAAGGTCGTCACGTGTTGCCTGGATTTACAGTAGGCTACAGCTAATTGTCTAGGAATCACTAATCCTACCTTTGTTCTTTGACTAAAGGAGTAAGAAACTTAGAATGTTATTCTCAACACATTCTTTCAATTTTATACAAGTAGGTCTAACTTCAAATAAGAATTTGTCAGGATACAAGGTTCACTATAACCGAAGTGAGGGTTCACTATAAACGAAAATATTAATGTAGTTTTTAATGTATGCAGGTCGGGACCAACGATTTAGGTTCACTATAGCTGAATGTTCACTATAACCGAGTTCACTATATCCAGAGTTGACTATTACAAAAACTAATACATATTGAATCTTTAAGTATCATCCTCTATTCACAACAATAATAATAATAATAATAATAATAATAATAATAATAATAATAATAATAATAATAATAATAATAAACTAATAATAATAAGTATAGCTCTTGTATTTGAAACTCTTACTTTAACTTTTTCATTTCTATACTCAATCTCTTCAAAATTATTCTGTTAACTTCACTGATTACTCTTCGTAGTTTCCTATCGTGTCCGACTACTCAACATTTATAATTCCATCCGTTAGAGCTTTGACTTTCTCTTCCCATATAGTTTTAACTCTAAAAAGAAATTTTCCTAATTTATGCAGATTGCTGGTGTTTAGGGGACCATTCATTTTTTTATAAGCTACTATAGCGTTTATTTGTAGAAATTTTTTATCCACCCAACTGTTTCTCAAATCATTCGTTGCCTGACACTTTTAACGCAATATGCTTGGCGGTTTCCGCTATTCCTAAACTCTCTAATGTTAAGCTCACATTTCTAATAAATTGTGTCTGGTTCCTTAGCAATAATTAATTACAAATTTAGTTTTCTTGGTGTCAACTTTCAGTCTAATATACGGTCTAAATGTTTGTTAACATTTTGAAGAGTTTATATTTGAAGGGTACAGGGAAATAACGAGCTTTGTCCACTTTTCTTGAAAAATGAGTTATGCATGTTGTGTGGAGTAAAATTTTATTCCATCTAGTTTAATTTTATGAATGAAATACTGTGATAATGTGAACAGTCTAAGTGTTATGACAGATTTTAAATTTGGCATACAAGGAAAGAATTTGCTAAAGTCAGACCTTATTATTGCTCTTCTGAACAATTTGCTAATGTAGACAAAGCTAATTTTCTCTCTGTGCTCTTCATTTGGGATTTTGATGACAAATTCTTGTCTAGGCGTACTATAACGATTTAAATTTTACTAATACCCCTGATCACATATAGGCCTATAACAGATTGGTCATTCCCATGTTAAAAACGGTAATATGTGGAAGGGAACGGCCACAAGAATCACCACTGTCAAAAGGTAACGACTGCTATATGAAAGTACAGTTGCTCCATGCAATTCAAATGAGAGTTTTAACGTGACTTCTTCTGCAATCGGTAGATTGCAGCATAGTGAACTCGATAAAAGTTGTCTCTTTCAAAGTCCATAAGGCTGATCAATCTGTTATAATCTGGCCTAATACATTACACTGATGTTACAACAGTATTCTGTTCTTAAGATACTTGGAAATAGTTCCAAAATTACACAGTAGCATACATAAGCAGCTGTTGCACATTCACAAGAGAAATAATATGGTAAATAATTATATTTTATAGAAAATGTTTTATAGCATTTTTGTGAATATTTGAATGCATATTTCAGTATGTTTTTGCATACATAGCTTGGCTTTTGTGATAAGGGATCAATCGTGATCAATGACTGACAGGAACCACAATATGTGAACAACATCTACCCAAAGCTGCTCTTGCCATAAGAAATCTAACGAGATCTGAGCTATGATTGATACCTAGTCCATCTGCTGAGAAACTTTCAAAAGATGAAGCTACAGCTGGGCTTTGATGTGGCCCATATTATTTCAATTTGGATTACACTCGTAAATCTATTGCCGTTTTGTTCCAGATATTCCAGTTATACCAGATTTAGATGACATGCAGGATGAAGAGCTGGCCTCACAGATAGCACACGCACCTTCGTAAGTCAGAACTATGTACAATCATTCACTTGTGTTGTCCACACCTGTGGAGTAACGGTCAGCGCATCTGGCCGCAAAACCAGGTGGCCTGGGTTCGATTCCCAGTCGGGGCAAGTTACCTGGTTGAGGTTTTTTCCGGAGTTTTCCCTCAACCCAATTGAGCAAATGCTGGGTAACTTTCGGTGCTGGACCCCGGATTCATTTCACTGGCATTATCACCTTCATCTCATTCAGATGCTAAATAACCGAAGATGTTGATAAAGCGTCATAAAATAGCCTACTAAAAAAAATTCACTTGTGTTATTTTCGAATCTTGAGAAAATGCTGTGGTATGATAACCATTTTCAAAACTAACTACCCCATGTCCACTATTTTAACTAGGCCTAGAATGCAAATTTTAAGATCAAAAGTTACACCTGATAGACTGTTCTTAGTTGAATTACAAGAGTGTCAGTTACATTGGAAGCACCTTGTTAAAAAACCAGGTACCGGTACTTCAGCTGAAATTTGTAATTACGAAAAGATGATATTGCGATAGATTTCCTGGGATACCGCTCGTTCACCCTATCATTTTACTTTTTCAGTTTTTTCCACAATTATCATCCTCATCATAGGTGTACTAACAATAGAACCAAACACTGCTAAGAGACCAAATTCAGGGTCATGGAACAAGTAACCGCAGGAATTCCTGCAGGTGGCTCTGATGAGTATTCGATGTATTTCTTTACTGTTGCGTTACCACGTTAAGGTACAAATGTATTCACGTTGTATTTGGCTTGTAATCGAGTCATATGTACCGTAAACAAAAGAAAAATTGAGTGCCGACACCAATTTCGCACTGAAATAAGAGTGGAAAGTTTCTGTGAAAGTGGCGGCCAGTGAAGAGGTGCGGGCAGGCGGCATCACTCAGTCGACATGGAAGGGGTAGACGGCAGGGAGGGGCAACACATACATCTCATTTCCGTGCGTTTCCACAGAGAAAAGGCAAGTTTTCGAATCGGCGACAGATTAGGTTACTTAGGTTTGGTATGCCTTACTCATAATTGTCTAATAAAGTCATTAACTCACCCCAACCGCTTTCTCCTATGGGGTAGGGGTTTTGCTATCCGCCTTCCTTTGGTACCGCTATTGTAAAGATTTATACCTAATTTTGTTTTTAATTGCAAACATTTTATACACCATCAAAAACAAGTCTTGAAAGTGTCGTTGGGAGGTTTCAGGACGAACATAACGGAATCTAACTTCTGGAGAGTGAGGGGTAGTCCAAAGTATAGCTGGATTGAAATCATACAGGAGGAAGTAGGGAAATAGTGAATAAGAACAGGGGTAGGCCTATATATAATACACATCAAAAGCTTGAATAGAACAAACCAAATTAACCTGTCACTGATCCTTGACCTTGCGAAAATTCGCTGATTGCCCTTAGTTTCCTTACACCATAACTTAGAAAGTCGGCAATCCATTGAATCTTCGATCTCCCTACACATTACACACGAGACTGACGTCTGTTGTGTTATTTCATGATGAAATGAAAGTGAGAGATAACGTATGCGTTATTCTTCGCTTTCTTACACCATATGACCATGAAAGCTGCGACGCACGAAAAAGTTGTCTGTTAGTGTATGCAATGAGAAAAGAAACTGCAGTATTTAGAGCGGGTAAATGTTCCACACGCGTTCCTAGAGGAAGGATCTCTCAAGACAATCCAAGTATCAATACGGTAACCTCTTATATACCGTACTTTCTAGGCTTAGATATTGGCCCATCAAATTTTTGATGATAATAATAATAATAATAATAATAATAACTCACCGATTTAATTCCAAGGACTCATTCAATGTATGGGGTAGAATGTGCAGACTTCCAAAACGAAACAGGCTACTCTCCGTCACGTATATACAAAACATATGCTTCCACATAAAATAATAGACTTACGGCAGAATCTTCCTGTAAATCAACATATACGAAGAACACGGAAAGGGATTTCGACAACAAAAATTAATATAGTAATAACTAAAGATGTCAAGAGCTACATCCATGGCGCGGGCCGAATGCAACCTCAGGTTGGGTAGCTTGTTATTTTAAAAGTTAGTAAAAACTTGTTTTTGTTTTTCGGACACTGATTTTCATGTTTTCGCGTCACGTGATTCTCTACAGAACACAGCCATACCACAGTCTATTATAATTATAGTAGACTGTGGCCATACCATATAAATTATTGCGCACTCTACTTTGTATATTAATTTATGATAATAGAAAACTATTCACATGCTTACAGATATACATAAATTCACGTATCGTATTCCTCCATATATTATTTTCATTTTATAACACGGATATAATCTTAACAAAGACACCCTCTCGAGTGTTTGTATGTATCCTACGTTGTACGTACCACTTCTACCTACAGGTGTATTATAATTACATGGTCGCTGTATATTGTGTTTCACGCAATTTTAAATACCACCCATAATGTACCTTCAAGGATTGAATCCATAGGCTTCTTGCGTCTCCAATAATTTGCGAATTTTATTACGAATAGCAATTTAAATAGTAGCCTATACAATACTTAATTTAAATCTGTGCTTCAGTGGCTGGTCATGATAATATCTTTGAAAAATATTGGAGTGCAAGAGGTCAAATGACTTTATTGTCAAACGCCTGGCATTAGAAAACAACAATACTTAATTTGTGCTGCGTGTAAATTTGTAGTTATTCCACCGCTCAGTTTCATTTGATTGTGAAATAACGGAAATCAGACGTCAGTGTCGTGTGCGGCCGGATAACTGCCGAATTTGCAATAGTTTTTATAAAAACAACTAACTCTATTTCATAAATTTCTTTTTGGTGACTAAATACAGACGAGGCCTAAAAAGTTATATATTGACAAACTTCAAGCACATGCCAGCCAGAAAATATTTTATTTGAAGATAAAATAAATTTTAATTAATAATTTCTTACCAAAAAAAAAAAAATAGTCCTCCCATGTGAGTCAAATGTTAGCATTTTTAGCTACAAATTCAGTGGTTAGGGTTCAATTCTTGGTAGGACAGCTACCTTTAATATACAGGGTGTTTAAAAAATACGGGGCATAATTTCAGGTATGTATTTCCCACATGTAGACAATCAAAATAGTTCATTACAACATATGTCCGGAAATGCTTTATTTCCGAGTTATGGGCTTCACAACATTGAAATTCACCGGAACGTTTTTCTTTCCGCAGGTCGTTGCCGTCAAAGGAGACATTAAGAGGGCACTCTGACAGTTCATTCCGAGGCGAAGGTTACATTCAATGTTGTGTAGGCGTTAGATGTGCGACATGTATTCAAATCAAACAGACTTACGGGGCAGGCGTACACAAACTTCCTGGAAAACACCATACCTCATGTTTTAGAAGACACTCCACTGATCAATCGTCAACACATTCACTTCTTGCATGATGGCGCTCCTGCACACTTGAGTCGTACGGCTCGCCGGTACTTGGATCGAAGGTTTCCTGATCGATGGATAGGTAGAGGTGGCCCAGTTGCTTGGCCTCCACGCTCACCTGATCTGAACCCTCTCGATTTCTACTTGTGGGGCCATTTAAAATCATTGGTTTATTCGTCTCTGGTGCCTGATTTGGAATCCCTTTGGAATCGAATTGTGGCATGTTCTGAGGACTTATGCAATACTCCTGGAGTTTGGGATCGTGTTCGCAGGTCAATGAGACATCGATGTGAGGTCTGTATTCAAGCAGGAGGTGGACATTTTGAACATCTTCTGGAATGACAACGACCTGCGGAAAGAAAAACGTTCCGGTGAATTTAAATGTTGTGAAGGCCATAACTCGGAAACGAAGCATTTCCGGACACATGTTGTAATGAACTATTTTGATTGTCGACATGTGGGAAATACATACCTGAAATTATGCCCCGTATTTTTTAAACACCCTGTATATATATATATATATATATATATATATATATATATATATATATATATATATATATATATATATAGGTATCCTACAAACAAAACAAAGCTTGGATTCCTTGCGCCGCTTATGCTCTACCCCTCTTACTCTCCTGCAGTAGGCTTGAGAGCATGCTGGAAACGGGAGCATACGTCATCTGCGCGAGGCTGTCACGCCCACTGGTTTCTGCGCACCGAGTTTTCCTTGTTGGATGCCCTATAGGTGCGGTACCTATATATTCTTTGTCTTCTGTTTTCCCTTTGTTGTCTTGAGCTGTGACCTTGCGTCATGGTGACCACATGCTGCTGGTAACTGACAATAAGTTATATTAGCTCATTCTAATAAGAGGAAGAATGGAATGAGCCAAAGGGCCCAATCCTTGAAGTAGATTATGATTTATGATACTTAATGATGAAATATATTACAGGCCGCTCACTGTCTATGCAAATACTAAGGAGTGCTACTTTAATAAATGCACAAACACTACAGTTATTGATACGAATCCCGTTCAGGGCATAGGTGTTTTTGTACGTACATGTCTTTATTATATTTGTGTTGTCATTGGATGATATCAGGCTTCTTGCTGACCCCAGTCACATTTGGTATATAGGCTATATGTAGGCCTACATCACGATCGAATAAATGTACCTAATTAATTTCCTGAAAAGTGTCATGAACTGTATCTCTTGTTCCAGAGTTTCTGTGAACCGAGCGGACACATACAAGGAACTGGATTCCGATCTTTTCAAGCATTCCGCATTTGCTACACTAGACGACGTCAACCTGCGACTTCTTACGAAGTGCCTCAATCTGGAGACAGATATCAAAGAGGTTAGAAATAGAATAGAATGAGTGGCAGATCAGAATGGACCTAAGCACTACAGCCAAGTGCTTTCTTAAATATCATATGGACAGTGTTAAACAATCCTGAAATCTTAATTTGTTTCATAGGCTTACAAAAAGCACTTTTGGTGGTATTCTCTAGCCCATATATTTTATATCAAAGGAACAGGTTAGGTATATGTCCTGATACTATATGAAACACATTCATAGATTAAACATCAGGCAATCTCTTCTATTTCATAAACCTTACATTTTTATTGGGGTTCCTGTTCTGTGTTTATGTTTTCTAGGTTGTAATGCCCTGTCATTAATCCTAAAACATTCCCTTCTGGTGGTATAGTCGGCCCGAATTTCTCATATATCAAACAACTGATATCTTTAATGATTATTCAGAAATTAAATACCAGGCTCTCTTCTTCTATTACACAAAGTCTTCGCTGAGAATTTTATTTGGGCACAGTGTTTCTTCAGTAAATCCACCACAGTCCGTTTTGACCTACATTTTCTACTCCGGATTATGCTTACAAACAATTTATACCTACTTAGGTTTAATGAGTCATAAGTTATTCGTAGATTTTCTACCATATGGTTTATTCTAGTGACCATAAGCAAAGTGTTTCAATCCTATGCATAGTCTATACGTAGGTATTTCAGAGAATACAATTTCTCACCAAATACATAAGCTCACAAGGAAGCTAGTTATTACAATTCATCAAAAGCCAGCTGTGGATCAATTATCTGAGGGTCCCATATCAAATGAAGTTCAATCCTGGTAATAATTATGATCATTTCTTTTTTAACTTTCATTTTCAATTGCAGATGCTACTCAAAGACAGCATGTTGAAGATATGGTGATAATGGAAGACTGAGAATGTCAGGGGAGATAAAAAATAGTAGGAGAAACTTGCTCCATAGCTATTTTACCCATCGAAAATATCATCGTCTCCTTTTATTGACATTTCTTCAGCTAGATTAAGTTTGTAACAAATCCTGTGAAAATTATAGGAAAGCTTAGCTTGATTGATTACCTGCTTGGATTTTTTTCCGAGTGTTTCCACAACTGTAACTAAGGAATGATTAATGTGAATGGTAGACAATGGGCGGAAATAAAAACAAGGTGAAAATGGATGAAAAATTCTTGTGAGAGATGTTATAAATGTATCTATGCAAAATATTTTCACTAGAAAAGTAATACTAAAGCTTCCCTACTTATGTTGTTGTTATCCAATGCTGGGCTTTCGCAACGAAGCCATTAGCGCTCTTGCTCTCCAAAATGTCTCTACTTCCCTACTTATTGAGTTACATATTCAAATAGGCTACTGAGGAAGCAAAAAATATAAAGAAACAATGATTATAAATATTATTATTCTATATACATGTTAGGCTTCATTATATATTCTGGAGAGTCACAAAATATCTATGGAGAGTTGTGGTTGAAGACCACTGGACTAGAGCACCAGTCTTCCATGCTTATGAAACAGACAAGTACAAGTGGAATTTATGATGATCGAAGACAATGTTGTGACAGACTTTTTTTTGGAACACTCATTTATTTCTTTCTATTTTGCTATCAATTTTCAATAAACAGGACAATCGAAACTACAGAACTGTAGGCCTATCATTTTTCATATTTAAATTTCCTCCTACTATTCACTATTAATTCCATGTCGTCTTCGTTGGTATAGTGGTTATTGTGCCACCAGAAATGCATAGCCATCCAAGGAGGATGGTTTTCCCGAAAGAATATTTCTTAAGTGCGGCTTCAATTCATTAAGGAAATACAGCCATTGTCCACATCAGGGGTATACGCAAGGGGGAGGGGGTACTGGGTTTGAACCCCCGCCCCTTTTCTCTTCTCTAATTTTTCACTGTCAGAGTAACAAAATCTACATGGACATAAGGCATAGTCCTTCTATCCCTCTTTCAATATAATAACTTGTGAAACATATTGAAAAGATTGTTTTGACAGTTCTGCAGTGCAGATGTTAAATAATGTGTATTGTCGATTTTAAACTAATTTTAATAGCAGTATTCACCCGTTCGTTAGTATGAGTTCTGACTTAATGTAAAATGTTCGTTTAACGTTTTGTGCATTTGACAATTCATATTTTTAATATAAATATATAATAATGTTAATAAATATACCGTAACATAATAATAATAATAATAATAATAATAATAATATATTATACAACATTTAAAATACCGATAATGTAAATTGTAAACAATTTTAATATTGACCCCCCTCCCTCCGCCTTGACAAAATTATGCGTATACCACTGGTCCACATGTAGATTTACTGAATGTGATAAGAGTTGTTAGTTTAAGAACAAAGGCAAAATCATATATAGAAGTCCACCATTATTCCATTCTCAGGTCTTGGTAATACGTGTCATCATAAATTGATCTTTTGAGGTGTCTCTCATAAAGACTTGGAGCATGGCATTTAAAAATGCAATTGCGCCACTGTGTGTAACGAAACTAACCAGTCTACTTACACATAAGAGGTGCAAAAATTCTGTGGTGTTTGGTCAGAACAGGGTAACTCCAAAAATGGCCTTTTTTAGCTGAAAGCACAGCTCTATATTAAAAAAAAAATTCTCTTTCGTTTCGTATAGCCGTGATATCGCCATCTAATCTTATGTTATTTTCATTCACAATTGTATGTAAACTAGAATTATGATTTGTATAGGAAAAGTGAAAATAAAAATGCTTGTATCTCAAAACAGGTTTTTTTGGAGTTATCATGTTTTGACCAAACACCACAGAATTGAGAATGAGTATCAGTTAAGCCTGGACCAATGACTTAATTGCCAAGTGTTCAGCATAGGAACTGAACACGCCAAATGTAAATATTTATGAACTACAACAGAAAGAATTAAATAAAATTCGTGTAAATTTTTATTTTTATTGGTTATTTAACTACTCTCTATAAACTGCACAGCCATTTCATGTCGGTGAAATTGATGATAGTGAGATGATATTTGGCGAGATCGAGTCCGAGGATTTGCCACTGGATTACCCGACATTTTCCTTATACATAATTACATTTGTGGAAACCCTCAGAAAAAAATCCAACCAGGTAATCAGCATAAGCAGGATTTGAACTCACGTCCAAACGGAGATTTGGATTCATGAATTCGGCTTGCTGTCCTTGAAGTACCTGTATGCCAGTGGCATCACTCTATAAATGTATGTTTTATTGCCTGCAATCTATAATACTCTTCTCATCTTTTCAGCCAGACACTGCTTGGACATGGGACCTGCTGTTCACTGACGTTGCATCCGAATTGCACTATGAATGGGAGAATCAGACAAGAGCCAATTCGGAGAAAGACATGGCAGTAGTATCCACTTGACTCAATTGTATTAATAAATTAATGAGTTACATGCTTCTTGTACTTCTCTTGCAAATCTGACAAGGAAATTAAATCTTTATTCCTATTCTACAGAATGATCCAATTCCTGACTAATCTTGACATCCTTTTAAAACTACAAGAAATTATTCAGGTACGATGAAAATATAATATGACTATAACGAAAAAATATAGGAATAATAACAATAAGAAAAATGTTAGTACTTAGAGAAAATTTTCCCCACATCCACTCATACCAAAATATCAAAATATGTGCTAAGGATTGAACTGCTCCACTTTTACCGAGAAGTTTTCCTTAATTATTCTAGAATTGGGCTTTAAGTACTGTAACCAGTGTTACGCAACAGAGTCCTGTGCTAAATGATAGCTTTACAAAATGTAGATAACATGACCAAGTTTTTAATTAGTTATTTAGCAAAGCTGTATGAACTGAGAAGTTACCTAACGTCAGTCCAATTGGTAATACTAAGGTGAGACTAAAGATTCCCCATGATTATCGGACATTCTTACAATTGGGAAAAACTCAATTAGGTATCCAAGTGGGATTCGAACCCACGCCCAAGCACAGTCTTGGATCAGGAGACAGCCTCTTACCTCTGAGCTATTCCAATCACTGCCAAGAAGTTTCTCTGTTTATGACTATCTACTGCTAGGTTATAATCCATAAAAGTGAATGACGAAATGGGCAAAAGAACCCAAACTTGAAGACAGGGAAAGAGATGATAACGATTATAATAGTGACTTTTGCTTCTTCTTTAATATATAGCTATTTTTCTAGCTCAGTGTGCATATCATCTTCGGAAGTAAAGAGGGAACCTAGAAGCAAGTATAAATTTCTGTAAGTTGATTGGTTTAATTCTTTTCAAAGCTTAGGGGCCTAAGAGCAGTTCCTAATATTTGTACCTGCTTCATATTAGGATATTGGAGTAGGATAAGAGAGAAAATTTTTTATCCTTCTCTCCTTCCACATCACTTACACATGAAAACATCAATGATGTGAGGTCATAAGAGTAATAATAATAGTAATGGAACACGCACAATATGCATTATTAACTTAATGGTCTAAATATAATCTAGTTGATAATGCAGTCCTTTTTTCGCAGAATATAACATCATATCTCCCACAAAATCTCTACACAGTTCACACTTTAGTAGATCCGACTTTGCTGTATGCTATGCTTCGAATATAAGATCTAAAATAATTTTAAATCTTATATTCGAAGCACCTGAATGCAAGAACTAGGTAACTTGATTTTTCCTATTTTGAGATATTGCCTATTTACTTATTTATTGCACTAAGGAATATGTCTCGTTTTCTTTTACCTATTTGTTACATTGGAAAACAGATGTTGCTGGTATCGTTTGATAGGTTACCTAGTTCTTGCATTTAGGTGACATAATAAGATTAAACAATGCAGAAAAGAAACAGTTTCCTTAGATATACTTCTTAGATCTTAAAGGAAGGAATAAATTCAACAGGAATCAGAAATTACACACACACATATATATATATATATATATATATATATATATATATATATACATAAACAAAATTGGATATAACATATAGGCTACTAAGAATGGGGGAAAAAAAAATCCCTTTACAACTTTTGAGTTAATGATCTGGAGAAAGAAAGAAAGAAGATTAGGAAGAACATTCAAACTTCTAATTGACGATTTCATTTTGTGTGCAGAAACGGATTATGATGATAATATAAATTATTAGTACACTTAAAATGTGAACTACTGATAATTTTAATATTATGGTAAGTATTCTGACAGTTTTTCAACTGGACAGCTATAGAGTGCACATTAACATAGTTGACTGCAAACACAGCATTATTATGCAGTGACTTCGGACTGAAATGCCATACTGATTTTGGGCCCCACCTCATTTTCTCCCTCAGCAGTTTATAATGCCAGGAAGAGAGCAAACTACTGGTCCTCTAGTGTTTGTATTCTAAATTCTGTTAATTTTTCAGGCCTACTGTACATCCATACTGCAGACATTTTCTTTAAAGTTTTTCCATTCTCTAAAAAATACGGTAATATTAATATTACTTTAAAATGTTAATATAGAATACAATTTATCTGTGGTGGAAAGTGTAGTGTCCTAGGCGAAGCTATATAATATTTTATCCATTACTGATATCTAAATTTAATATAAAATTGTAGGCCTATTCTTTGTAATATGTTGTTTGTGAAAAAGTTAAAAATGAATGAATGTATGAATTTTATTGTTACTGATGTGTTGGTTGTCATGGAGAGAGTGATTTAAAACACTGTAATTCACTGCTGTAAATAAAGCTAATTAGGTTGCTAAAGACTGATTAATAAAGTCATTTGTAAATCAAAGTTTGGGGTCATCACATCTTACTTTATGAAGGAATCGCAACTTGATCGAATACTAAGACCAAGAGGGAGGGGAGTAAAAATCTTGAAAACTATCCAATTCGGAAATGTTGGAGTAGAGTGTGCCTGTAAGTAATAAACATAAATAAAACTACTAATAAACGACAAAAAAAAATGGCATACTACACACTGCAGTGCCTGTATATGGAAGCGACTAAATTACCTCGTCTGACCTAGTCGAAATCCCCCCAATTTGGAAATCGCGGTAGTTCGAGGAGTCCTGAAGTACTCAACCGTGCGACAGGGCAACGGGAGTATCCACAGACTTCTGGAATCGACCACGTGACAACACGTACTGAGCAGATCTGCCTATCTCTGAGCGATCAATGTTCAGCTGTGCCATCACTTGACACACACTTCCATTAAACTATACGCTCTGGGTTGTATATATACTTACTGTTAAGATGCAAGGTCCATCTGTGAGTTATACTACTTTAAGCAGTAACTTATTTTAATATGTCTTGAGTATAACGTTTATAGAACATTTTTATTGCTGGGCAAAATTACGTAAATTTATATTCTTTATCTTTGTTGGAACACAAATGCTTATAAAATGTATTATATTTATTAAAAATATCATACGGCTCATTTCGTGATTTACTCCGTAGTGACGTCTAACCAGGTTATTGAGAATTAATAGAAACCAGTAACGATGGATCAAATGAAGAAAAATGGCGTCGAAGTACAACAAATGAAACACGCTGTGCGTATATATAATGGATCCCAAGTTCGCTGAATCAATGTTTTTTTCAAATTGTATTGTAATTAAGCTTAACTTTATCACTTCCCTGATTTTTATCACTTTGATGGAATTTTGTTTGTTTACCTCAAATTTCTGAGACACAGAGCAATAAATTCGCATGAGGGACTTCTCTTGGCATGCAAGATTAGCGTAGCCTACATAACTATTGGATTTTCTTCAGGATCCAATTTGTTCACCATTCATAATAAGACTGAAACAACGATAAAGAAATTAAATTTGTGGTCTCGCTGAGTTATATTTGTTAAATGATTAGAGCATTGATTTTCCATGCTGGAGAGCCCACATCGAATCCAAAAATGATAATTTGCTAGGAGACGTCGTTGCATATAGACCACTTTTACACTAAACCTAAAATTTGTTTTTGCAAGATATACTAAAACCTTAAACTAACCTAACCTTTTCCTTAATCTGTGACAGGTTAGGTTTAGTGTAAAAGTGGTCTATATGCATCGACGTCTCCTAGCAAATTACCCAAAAATGTAATAGGCTATGTGGTGGACATAGCGGATGTTAAGTAGATTTTCTCAATGTAGGCCTATTACTCTTCCTATCATTCAATCATTTATATAAAATCTTCTTCCCTTCAAGTTTTAGGCTCTATGGTGTATACAAAATTGTATGGCTTAGTAGTTTTTCATTTTTCACATGAATATATAAGTTCGGTCCAGTAGCCTACTAGACTGTCATCCCACAAAGTCTACGAACATATTTTCAGCCAGTTTTGTCGCGCCTATAATTTTTAAACTACATGACATGTTCCAATAAGCAAACGGCAGTCGACAGACAAAGGATCAATATATCCAACGTGACTTGAGTCGGAGCAGCTGACATTATCTAGCGATATTCAGAAGGATGGAAGTTGAAGCATGAATTGGTGGGTTGCACGGCAGCCGAAGCAGTATAACTCGAGAATGCAAAGCATTAAAACATTCGCAGTGGTGTCCAATGATATTATGGCAATCGACATATTTAATCTCAAATGCATACAAGATGGCTAATCCCAGGAGTCCCAGCTCAGCGAAGATATAGGCCTGCTGGGTTTTTGGGGTATCTGGAAAGAAGAAATGTTGATTGTCACTGTTGACATTTATCTTAACAGCATTTCTATCAGAGACGTATTCACGTATAACTTAAATCTTGCAGCTGTCTCCAAAACAGCTTACCACACTTTTTTTGTTTTTATACAGCTTAAGATTAAAAAGCACAATACAAATCGAGATAGTACGTATGTCTGTGCTCTAAGGAAAGGAGTTAAGTTTCCACTTTTCTATGACCTACTGATTTTATAGCTAGAAATGCTACTGTGCGAATCTGGCTTCCTGTAAAGCTGATTTGAATAATATTCAAGGGAAAAATTGTTCCGGGACCGGGTATCGAACCCGGGACCTTCGGCTAAGCACACCAATGCTCTACCACTGAGCCATCAGGAATAATACACAATCACGGTCCAATATTCTTCCCTTTATGTCCACATACCTCAAGTAGGTTGACGTCAATAACCCAGCATGAGAGCACACTACAGGCCTACCACGTGACTTTAAATTGTGGTTTCACGTTAACGAACAGTGGCATATATTATGCGAATCTGGCTTCCAGGTTTGGCTTCCTGTAAAGCTTATAAGCCCCTGTTCGTTAATATGAAACCACAATTTAAAGTCACACAGTATAGTGTGCTCTCATGCTGGGTTATTGACGTTGTCAACCCACTTGGGGTATGTGGACATAAAGGGAAGAACTGGACCGTGATTGTGTATCATTCCTGGATAGCTCAGTGGTAGAACGTTGGCGCGCTAGCCAAAGGTCCCGGGTTCGATACCTGGTCCTGGAACAATTTTTCCCTTGAATATTATAGAAATGCTACTGTTTGCACCATGGCAGAAATCTTACACAGTTCATGTGAAGCAAATTTCCGTAATATGTTGTTTAGTCAACTGTCCGAAGACAGATCTGAACCTCACAACTGATACCAACAAGGCACCACTTATGAAGCAACTAGGCCAGGAGATAACGGGGTAGGTGGCCAATTCCTTTCCCCCTCCATTGCATACATTGCCAATTAGCTACATATTACACTAATCAGACTTCAGATGTACACAAACAATTGCTCTTCCTCTGACACATATCATTCCGTAATATATGATCAATAATAATAATAATAATAATAATAATAATATTTAGTGACACAGTAGGCCTACGTGGGCTGATTTGCATTCCGTTTTTTCATATATACCAAGATGTTTGGAAATTTACATTACTTTCTTTTCGGAATAATATAGGAAAGGAAAGATCTGTGTGAGAAAGACAACTTCCTCCCAAATGTATAGAAATTTTAAAGGCATGAAGGGTTTTCTCGAAATTGATAGGTTATTAATAGAGTTCAGGTTTGTATCCAAAAACCAATACTGAAATGTGAATACAAATATGCAATTATAAAATTAATACAGGGCTTTCATTTCAAAACTCTCCAGTCTAAATAACTATATAATTTAATTTAATTTAATTGAACAAAAAACAGGAGGAAATTTCAAACCAGTCTTAATTGCATTATTAAGTTTCACCCCCCTCACTCCATTTTGAAATTTCAAATGGTAGGCTACTCCTATTTGTGTTACTTAAATCTGAAAGAGTATTCAATTGTTTATACATCTCATTCATTAGTTTTCGCATCTTTTGTTTTCTATCGTCGCCAGGCAACCTGGATTGTTGTCATTGTTGATTAGAACTGAAGAGAATAAAGCTACAAAAATAATATTATTGAGCATTTCATGCAATAATTGTGTTTATGTAGTAAGTTATTTTACCATATATCCTTCAAGAGAGAACAGAAATCATATTTATTTATGGAGCTGAATACTGTTGTGCTCGCAGAACTACTAGAGCTTTCAAAGAAAGGCATCCTGAGAAAGATGTTAGTCACTGATATGTAATAGATCTAGTACGGAAACTTTAAGAAACTGATTCTGTGTGCAACAAAACAACTTAAAAAACTTGATGAAACTTTGCAGATTGAAATACTAGGCCATTTCATTAATGAACCCACCACCTCCATTCCAAAAGTAGCTGCTGTAACAAACATTTCAGTTGATTCCATACATAAAGTGCTAAAAATGAACAAATTTTTCTCATATAAAATACAAACTCATCAACAACTAAGTGAAGACGATTTTGATAGAAGAGTAAACTTTTGTGAACTGATGTCTCAGATAATTGAAGATAACCCAAATTTGACACAAAATATTTGCTTCAGTGATGAAGCGACTTTTTTATTGAATGGGTTTATCAACAAACACAATTGTAGGTACTGGGACAATGAAAATCCGTGGGTATGTGTTTCGTGATGATCATGCTCAGTTTCCTCAGAAGATCAATGTGTGAGCTGAAATTTTTGGGGATGACATGATCGATTTTTATTGAAGAAAACCTAAGTGGAAAATTGTATCTGAACTTATTAGACAATGTAATTGATCTACTTATCACACTATTGCTAGAAAACAAAGTCAATGAAGGAACAAAATTTGCATTTTCAACAGGATAGAGCTCCCCCACACTATGCAATACCTGTGCGGCAATTTCCTGGAAAATGGATTGGTAGGAGATATGCTGTAGAATGGCTTGTGAGATCTCCAGACTTGATGCAGCTTCAGTTCTTCCTCTGGGGTCATTTGAAATCAGTTGTTTATACTCCTCCGCCTGAGAATATTCAACAACTGAAAAATAGAGTAACCCAAGAATGTAATCGGATTAGTTATGAAACACATCAAAAAGTTCGCGAGTAATTCCAAAATAGGCTATATTACTGTCTAGCTAAGAATGAAGCACATTTTGAACATTTATTGTGTTATGGCATAAGCTGATATGTACATTTTCCTTATTTCACAGGAGAGCAGTTGTAAAATGTAGTCTTTCAGGAAAAATCAGGAATACATTAGAAGAAAAATTTTTTTATTAGTACTAGTATTAGCTGCTATTATTATTTGGTTTAGAAGCATTTATCATCCAGTCTGCTCTCAAAAAGCTGAAAGTTAGAATTTATAAAACAATTATATTACCGGTTCTTCTGTATGGTTGTGAAACTTGGACTCTCTCTAAGGGTGTTCGAGGTTGAGGTGCTTAGGAAAATATTTGGGGCTAAGAGGGATGAAGTTACGGGAGAATGGAGAAAGTTACGTAAGACAGAACTGCATGCATTTTATTCTTCACCTGACATAATTAGTAACATTAAATCCAGACGTTTAAGAAGGGCAGGGCATGTAGCATGTACATTAAATCCAGACATTTGAGATGGGCAGGGCATGTAGCACATATGGGTGAATCCAGAAATGCATATAGAGTGTTAGTTGGGAGGCCGAGAGAATAAGATCTTTGGGGAGGCCGAGGCATAGATGGGAGGATAATACCGGTACTAAAATGGATTTGAGGGAGGTGGATTAATCTTGCACTGGATAGGGACCGATGGGGGCTTATGTGAGGGCAGCAATGAGCCTCCATAATTAATTAATTATTATTATTAGCTGCTAATGGCAGTTGACATACTATTTTTTCTCATAATGTTAAAACAAACATTTTTAACTAGACAATAAAATAATTTTGCCACAATTGTACATATTAGCTTCTGCCATAACACGAAAGTTAATTTAGCAATTTAATGGATAAATTAAATTTAGGAAATTACCCAAAATAAACTGTATTTTCATTCTACAACCGACTTATTCTGTATTTGTTAAAATTTAAATAGTTTCAGGTTGCCAGGCGATGAAAACAAGATGTACCAACAATTGAATTCTCTTTCAAATTTAAGTATCACGAGACAAAATAATTTTGCCACAATTGTACATATTAGCTTCTGCCATAACACGAAAGTTAATTTAGCAATTTAATAGATAAATTAAATTTAGGAAATTACCCAAAATAAACTGTATTTTCATTCTACAACCAACTGACTTATTCTGTATTTGTTAAAATTTAAATAGTTTCAGGTTGCCAGGCGATGAAAACAAGATGTACCAACAATTGAATTCTCTTTCAAATTTAAATATCACAAGATAGGGGTTTCATTTGCCATTTAAAGTGGAGATGACTTTGAGTTGAAACCTAATACGATGTTTACAGGTGAAAGATTACATTACAGGATGGTTACATGTACCCACTTCTTCATCTCTGGTTGTGGGATCGAATATGAGATAGCATCTTCTATCTGTTACGATCCCTCCCAGCTATTTTCTTCCATTACTTCTCTTCCATTTCCTCTTTTTCTCAACAGTCCTTTTTATTTGATCTTTCCGTCTTGTTCTAGGTCTTCCAAGTTTTTTTTTTTTTTTTTTCCTTTTTACTTTCAGTTTCAGTGCCTTCTTTGGTATCACCCATCCTCACAACATGCCCAAACCATCTAATTCTGTTTTCCTCCAATATATTTTGCAATTCCCAAAATATTCCTCAAACCTTCATTTTTAACTCTATCACTTCATGTTTTCTGTACTAGTCTCCTAAGAATTTCATCTCTGTCGCCTGAATTTTGCTCTGATCTTTTTTTTGTCATAGTCCAAGTTTCCGCTGCATATGTCAAGACTAGTTTAAAATATGAATTATACATGATTTTCTTGCATTTTTCAGGTATATCTCCGTTCAATAGTCAACCTTTCATCTAGTAACATCTACCACTATATTATATATTTTTTTATAATTTCATGCTACAACTTACCATCATTATTCACTTCACTTCCTAAATACTCGAAATGTTGCACTTCCTCTAATTATTTTTCATGTAATTTAATTCTAAGTTTTTATTTTGGTATTCTTGATATTTTCATTGCTACATTTTTTTCCGTTTATTTTTAATCCAGATTACGTAATTCCAATTTATCAATCTCAATTCTAATCTTGTTAATTTTCTCCCCAAATCATCATATCAGCATAAATCAAGTGTTTTTGTATCTGCTATATAAGTTTCTCCTAATACTTTATTTCGTGTCTCATTCATAATGATATTAAAAATGATAGATGATAAAACACGTCCTTGCAGTACCCCATTCTTTCATTCGAATCAATCTGTTTGACCATTTAGTGTTCTAACACAACATTTCCAATTGTAATAGCCACCCTTCAATTTGTTGATTATGTAGTCTGGTACTCCTAAATTTGTAAATGCTTCCCAAATTTTTTTTCTCTTGACTCCATCACATATAGCACAAATGGAAATGATCGAGGTTGCCAAATTCACAAATCATCATGTACTAAAATTAGGGCTCCCGTATTTCCTGGGATCTCTTGTATTTAGTCCTAATTTAACAATCTCCCGACTCCCTATTTTCTTCTCTTCGAGTATTTCTCTTCCTTATTTTCGCATAATGTAAAAATCTATTTTAAACATTTAATTTTTCCGTGATTGAAGGTGATTTATATGATCGACTCTGTTGTTCTGAAATGTGCAATCTCTGTAGAAGATAATACTTGCCAGAAATAGTTTCAGAGGTCACTAGTTTAAAATCAAACAATGTTAGAGTTACAAATTTAGAAAATAAAAATTAGAGTTGTGTTGTAAGCATACCAGGCAGCGAAGCTCACACAAAGTGTTTTTTCTCTTATGAATAGTAAGTGAACTGATGTTCGAAACAGGAGCATGATACATCTAATCAAATCAATCAATTTCAACTACTCATGTAGGGAACTTTTACAATTTGTTTGAAACTATTACGCAAGGCAAAATGTCTCAAAATACTCTTAATTTAAGCGTAGAATAAAGTTTTCTAATACCTTTAACTGAATTGGATAATTTGTCAATTTTCTATGTGAAATATAAATCGCTTAGTCTCCCATATTTTCTTCAAAAACAGTTGGCAACACTAACTGAAATGAATATGATTTTTATTCCACTAGCAATTACCGTGGAGAAAAATGCCTCTTCTACGTCTGAGTGTGAACTTCAGGAATGGGGATTACCAACAAAAGTACGCTATTTCTTGTAGAAATCTCAATACTGGTATATGTAAGGAAAATATTTATTTTCGACTGATATATATATTTATATTCATAATGTAAAAATAGGGGAAAAGGAACTGGCCACCTACCCCATTATCTCCTCCTAGCTTAGTTGCCTTATGAGTGATGTTTTACAGATTCCAACCTGTTTTCGGGAGAGTTGTTTAAACAACAATGTAAAATCGGGTATATTCGAGAATGTTATATGCAACACAGATTTTACATACAATGACCCTGTTTATTTACAAATTTATTATACAGACTTCACAACATAACAATAGTAATTAATTTTCTTTTACCATTAACACGAAAAAAAAAAAATACAATATATTACATTTTCTTGAAAAGTGCGATCCAGTCTTCACAGATAATATTTGAAAAGTGTCCTCTTACGTATATTAAAGAATGTTTCACTGGAATAAATACAAACTTCATGTACTTTCACATTCTAAATGGTTACGTACAACTCTACAGAGTTAGCTAAAAACTTTATTTTGCTAAAGTTTTAAAAAGAAACAATATATAAAAGTATGAAGATAACAGCATCCACACCTGTAGAGTAATGGTTAGTGCGTCTGGCTGCGAAACCAGGTGACCCAGATTCAATTCCCGTTTGGAACAAGTTACCTGGTTGAGGTGTTTTTTCCGGGGTTTTCCCTCAACCCAATATGAACAAATTCTGGGTAACTTTCAGTGCTGAACCCTGGATTCATTTCACAGGCATTATCACCTTCATCTCATTCAGATACTAAATAACCTAAGATGTTGATAAAGTGTCGTAAAATAACCTATTAAAAAAAGATAGCAGCACCTCACACTCAGTCTTGAAAATAAATTTAACCTTATACAAACCCCTCTAACAACTGGGTATTTCAGTTCAAGCAGAGTTCCTCAAACTTTTCGAAAATTAAGGATCACTTTAAATAATAATTTTAAAAAATCCTGCAACACACTGTAAATTGGCAAGCTTTTCTAACAGCTGGTAAATACTGTAATTTCTTTTAAACCCTCACATAACACTTCGAGTTATTCGATATAAAAATATACCATGATAGTGAATTAAAGAGTTCAATGTATTATTATTCAAATCAGTAATAAATATTTTACTATATGACCCACTACACTACACCTTGACAATTAATAGTCCATCGTGGATGAAAATTTGAGAGTACTAAATCTGAGTCAACTAACCTACAGTTGAAATAAGAAACACTGACTTATTTATAATGTTCATAAACGAAGTTAGGATTGTACCTTTTATTTTGATATTTTACAGACAATGCTTTATTTTGATATTTTACAGACAATGCTAAGTTATTAATAAATTCTAATGGTGGTATTTTTTTTGCCATCTTGGACTTATATTTCAAAACAATTGCATGTGCTTGCAGGTACAACTGTCGCAATAACATAGTGTTACTGTCTCTGTTCATTCCTTATCTTGCATATTTTCATAAGTTATAAACTAATTTAATAAGATGTCCACATGTTATTCTAGACTTCAATTTCTGTACAATAAGATATTCTTGTTTTCAAAACTATCCAAATTAGAACTGCCGAAAGTAGAGTAATTTAATTGAAATATTATTCTTCCAATAAATCTGTTAATCTGGACAGATATTAAATTAGCATTTTCCATGAAATGTTATTGAAGGAAATAGAAAATACTGATACTCCATAAATACAAAATTTGAGAAACACTGCATTACACAACTTCATATTTCAGTTATGTAACAGAAAATTAATACCACTGCCCCCAATAATTGGAAACATATATACATCCTTTTATGAACACAAGCTTAACTGAATCACAAGAGAACTGAGGCAGGCTAACGTCCCCCTTTCTTGGCTAAGACTCACTGTCCCTTCCTCATTAACCAAGAACTTATCACAAGAGTCGAGCAAGAAAACAATGTTACCAAGCTATTCTGGCAGAAGAAGAGAAGACTGATGTTCTCGTGTTCTAACAGAAGAATCACAGTACTTTTCTAGCAGTATACGGACAACAAAGGGAGATTTCATTACTGGTGGGAATGCAAATATAATGTGATAACTCTTCTTTTGGAAAGTGACTGCAATATGTTGAAAGGACGCATGGAACAAGTGGTCCCCCACTACAGATCTTATTTCTTACAATGGATGACATCTATGTTGGATGACATCCCCCAGTCTTGAAGAGAAAACTATAATGTGTTAGGGAACATAGGAGAAATGAAACCACAATGAAAAAGGAATGAATAACCTGGAAGATTTTGAATATACTGCTGCATCTCCAAAATCCCCGATGTGTTTTTAAAAAGATTTTGCATGAGAAAGAAAAAAGCACTGTCACTTTGAATTTCCTTGATTTTCAAAACTATTTTCAATACAATTTAATCATTTTTCTTGTAATGATTGAAATTATACCGAAGTAGGTTTTAAAATCAAGGAAATTAAAAATAACAATGCTTTTTTTTTTCTACTACAAACTCTCTTTAAAATCACATGACGGACTTTGGAGGCACAGCAACGATATATTAAGTAGTGCCTTTTATATTTGAGAAGCCGTGGGGGGGTTAAACAAAATAAACCTCTGAAACTGAAGAATGACTTTATTAATATGGTGTTGAGCAACCATTTGCTTTCAAAACAGCTTCAATCCTTCTTGTAATTGATCCATACAAAGTATGAATTTTTTCTAGAGGTATTTTATACCACTCTTCATGAAGAACCGTTTCAAGCTCCTTAAGGGATGATGGAGGGGAAATCTTGCCCTCACTCTCCTTTCCAATTCATCTCATAATGGCTCAATAATGTTTAGGTCTGGAGATTGAGCTGGCCATGGAGGATGTTTAACTTCTCCTTCATGCTCTTCAAACCACTCTTTAACACATGTAGCAGTATGAACAGGGGCAGTGCCATCTTGAAAGACTGCACTGCCTGAAGGAAACAATGTTTGTACCATAGAGTGCACATGCTCTCCAAGAATGCCTTTGTAAACATCAGCAGTCACTTTGCCAGTCAGTGTGATGACAGGACCTACGGAATACCATGATAATGCAGCCCAAAGCATGACTGACTCCATCATGCTTAATAGTAGGAATTAAACAGTCAGGAACCTAAGCTTCTTTAGATGTTCTCCACATGTATACTCCGCCAGTGGTAGGGAAAAGTGTGAAATATGACTCATCAGACCATATCACATTTTTCTAGTCACAAGGTGTCCAGGTCTTATGTTCATGACACCTTGTTTTGCTTTGTTGCATTAGTCATTTCTAATTTGTGAAGCTTTTTCCTCACAGTTCTGGTAGAAACAGGTTGGCTGATATGTGTGTTCAGCTCTGCAGTCACTTCAGTTGCAGTAGTTCTATGGTTTCTTGTTACAATCCTCTTTAAGGCTCTCCTGTCTCTTTCGTTTAGCTTCTGTTTGCAGTCGGTTTCTTTTTGCAGAAGATGTTTTAACCTTAGAGAGTGTGCTTCTTGAAATCTTGAATAAATTAACAGTTTCAGTCACTGTAGCTCTTGCTAGCCGGGAACCAACAATTTGACCTCTTTGAAAGTCAGAAAGATCTTTCACTGTCTGCTTTTTCACACTTTCACTCCTGCAAAAATAAAAAAATAAAAAAATTAAAAAAAATAATGCTGGGAAGTAATTCCATTATGTACATACTTCGAAAGAAAAAACAAAAGAATGCATTCCTATAGTTTTAGATCAGCAGAGTTTCAATGTAAAACTCTTTGCAATTTGACTGCTGAAACTGCAAGCGAAAGATTAGAAATTCATTCGTATTACAAGCAAGCAGATTTCTTACCTTTCATGTCCACCATTTCCTCATTAATTGTCCATCTCAATGACTGAAACAAAATGTTCTGAACAAAGTTCAGCAAGCCCGTCCTTGCAGCAATGATAAGGAATCAAATCACAACAGAATTTCACGCATTTTTAAAAAACATTTACTCAGTCCAACTGATAGTGATAACTGTGGCATTCCACAAAAGTTTTGTAGTCTCTGAATCCTTACAGAGTCATAACAATTCTAACCCTACTCGTCGCCATTTGCAATTGTGTTATCGAAGTCATCTGCAATATCTTGGCTCGGATCTTCTTCGTCCTCAGCAGACACAGTCACATCATCTCCAAGGTCGTCCAACTCTGGCATCTTGACAAGCCCGTTCTCGTCAGCTTGTGACAAGATTCTACAGATTAAGGGGGATTCTACACCCAAGATATATTCACAGGTTTTCGGTTCTAGAAGATAGAGTGCAACTGCCCCTGGACTAGAGCTGCTCTCGAGGCATTTCAACTTCACCTGCAAACACAGAAGTTAGAAGTTTAACCCTTTGCTATTCATAGCATGCATTCAAGGGAATGCATCCGAAATAATTTTCACTTATACTGTTCGAATACATTCAGCATACTCAACCAAAAGGACAATTCTAACTGCAAAGAATGTTATTAAATGACTGATAGTGGGACACAGTGAAATAAGAACTAATAATTTGTGGTGATATTCATGGTACTTTGCTGGAAATAATATAATATGTTAAAATGTACTATGTATTGAGGCTGCCTTGGCTGCTTACTTAGCAGAGCACTGGCTTAATATGACTGTGGTTACAGGTTCGAATTCTTTGATGATGAGCCATATTTGTGATGGACAAAGCAAAGGTTCCTACGAGTGTTCTCCCATTTCCCTTGATAATTGCAATGTCACTCCCCACTTCAATATTCATTATCATAATTACAATAGCATTAATCAAAATGGTGTCAGTGTGACATAGTATTGTGACTATTACACAGATGACACCCATCAGTCGAGAAGACAATGTGCTTTTGGGGGTGGCGGCAAGGTGGAAGGGCTGTCTACTGATACTCCATTGGATTCTTAAGCTTACTTGGCTGAACTGACAGATGGCATCACATAGCTGAGTCACGATATCTACAAGAATGTGACCGTTTGAACTTCAACAAACATTCTTAAGCGAAGAAAAGATAAGACAATAGGCTCATTCAAGGCTGTAGTGCCCTCTTCTGTGTAAAAGAAGTGTGATCTGCCAGTATTCCTTTCCTGGATATTAACATCTGACGTAGTACAAACAATACAATTTATGAGGCAGAATTACAAATTAATCCTATCAATTTAGTTGCTGTTAACAGGAGTGTCACGATTTTATAAGATGCAATAACTATTAAAATAACAGTTCGTCATAAGTGGCGATTCCCTCTACCTCTAGTGTCCATGTCTCCTTTCTTCTCAGCTCTACATTTAAGAAAAAGGCTTTACTTTTATTTCCTCAGCAGGGCAATAGGTATCAGCTGTTCAGGTGTTGTCATATAAGCATGAACTGCGAGGCTTATTAATGGGTTGCTGTATCCAGAAAGAACACATGATTAGAATAAAATCCTGAAGCACAGACTTCATAAACTAGAAGAGATCACGAGATCATCTAGCATATAATCTATGAATAAGATTTATTAAGTGTCATAAGATATCAGTCGCTTATTAACATAAATCCGAGGTAGAAAATATACGAAAAAGAATTGTGAGTAGCTTCTGAAACTGATTAAGATTTCATAACTCCATCTTTTATACGAGGGTCATTTCATAAGTGATGGCAACTATATTATATCAAATTTACTAAAGATGTTATTAATTGGTCCAACAGAATAATATCTGTTATAGCGACAATATTTCTCCTCAAATATTAATTATATTATATCAGCCAATAAAGCTGCAGAAATAGAAATGCACTATATGCGATTGAAGATCACTGGAATGTGCTTCGCAATTTGAGTACCAAATTGAGTACTGGTACAGGAAGCAATGGGTAGGGGAAATTGAAAGATGCGTAAATAGAAATCATTGTTTTATTATGTACAAATGGAAACAAAGTACATTTCTCACAGCTAACACCCTTCAAAATAATTCCCCAAGGCTTCCACACATCTTTGCCAATGATGATGCAGCTGTTGAATACTATTGGCTGTGTGCAATTCGTCTATGTGTACCACCTCTCGTCAAAACGCTGTTAAGATGTCTTCCTGTTTTCAAATTGCTTCCCACGCAATGGCTTCTTCAATTGCGGAATGAGATCAGGCGAGTAGGAAGAATGTTCCAATGCACGATAACCCAATGCTTCTCGTAGCTCAGAATGACACTGACGAGCATTTCTGCCATGAAGAACTGCAATTTTCACATATGACCACTGTTCAACTTTACTTACATCCATCTTGGAGCACAGCCTCTAGCATACTAACTTTTGCGTGTGTTGTCAACTAGCCACCAATGCACACACATGCAATCTGGCAGTGGCATCCCCTACAGTATGCAACAAGTTTTCAAACATATATACTGAATTAGCCACTTTCGATTATTCGGATGATATAACATAGTTGCCATAACTTATGAAATGACCCTCATACGTAACAACTAGACAAAATGGGCTCAACATGACCAACTAATTTCAAATTTATATTCTATTCTATTCCTACAGTACATTAGAACAGTACATGTGCAATATACCGAACCTCTGTCTGTCTTGGACGACCTGTTTTGTCACATGGTGTGCCTCCAGAATAGAGATGAGTGATCTGCTTACGGCTGGCTAATGGTTTGGGTCGCTTGTGTGGGTTCTTTGCCAGCCATTCTAAGTGCTTCATCTTGTCAAACTTGCCTAGGTTGATTACCGATTTTGTGCCATCTTTCTCCACATGGTATTGATCCACACTGATCCCATAGCAGAACTGGTACTTCCACCAACCTGAGCCCTGGAATGGTGAGAAATAATGCAATCAAACTTTTAACAATGTAGCTACAATCTCTCTCTCTTTTTTGTTTTTGTTTTTTCATGTTCGTATTATCCGGAATTTCGGATTAGCAGGGTTCAGAATAGCGAGGTGCTACTGTACACCTGAATAATGGCTAAAACGTAGCAGAAATCAATTCAAGACAATAGTAGGCCTTCAAACAAACCATACGTATATAAAAAAGTATCTAGACAATATGGCAGTGTATAATGGCAACCTATGTATATACACTGCAGATTATGCAGCCAGGAGGAGGAAGCAACTCAACCATATTACTCAACTGTTTACCTTTAGCTTACAGGTAGCACAATTTATTCAGAAACACAACAGCAAAATCGAAACATTTTAGTTAATAGCTAGCCACAGACCTTGTTTTGTTCAGGATACTGAAATGGTGTGCTGCGTATACTTAAGAGTAAGCACAAAAAAGACTAAAATGCTGCACTACATCTGGAGATGGAAAGAAGACTAGCTGAGGGGGAGCTGGGAAATAAGAAGGAAATAAAAAATAAGCTACATGGCTATTTGAAAGTAATAAGATTATAATATCAGTAACAACAAACAGTTAAATGCTTTCAAAAAATGTGACTATGGTTTTTTTATGTACCATAAATCTCCAGTTTCAGTTATCAGACTGAATGAGCCATGATTGGAATCTATCTAGATATCGTCAATAACCAAAGAAACTGACCCCATTCAAGCAATTCTTTCCAGACAGGAAACTGATAACTGGTGATATATCTGAAATTGGCAAGTTCTCCGAATCAGCTGGAGATGTGAGGCTCATCTCATCGTGTTCTACAGAGGTTACTTCCACTGGATGAATCTCCACGCGAACCCGGTGATCTCCATCCTGAAAAACACAGGAAATATTTAATATTTTTTTGTCATATTTTGTAACATTTCAGAAAACAACTCAGCCCCTACTAGAAAATTTATTCACAAACTATAACAAAAATCCATGTTAGATTAAAATATGTATGTAAAATATCTCACATATCTCATAGGAACTTAATTACACATTATTTATTCACATGACAAACAAAGAGATAGGGATCGTAAAACAAAGAGAGAAAGTAGATGGGAGTTATGGTAGGATTAGTTCTGGAATTATATCATGCATTATTTATCCACTATCGTTCATTTAAATTCCAATCTTCACACATTTTACAAACAAACAAAAGTGATATTGTTAAAAAAAGAAGTGAATATTTTTAAGAATCTAAAAGTAACAAAATTAGTCAGGAGCAGCACCTTTTTTTGAAAGAATGCACCAATATAGAGTACGGACTTGTTTTAGATTGAAATAAACATTTCAATTACAATATAAACAAACTGATGAATTGAAACACACTCTAGATAAATTGAAGAACCACAAAACTCCAAGAGAAGATCCAATAAATTTAGAATTATTCAAGTATGCTAGTCAGAATTTTTTAACAACATTTTTCATATTCTTAAATTTATTTCAGAATGGAAAAGACATCCCAAAAAAACTGGATCAAATCAGTGATAATCCCCATTCACAAAACAGGTTTCCCCTTCTCCCTTCCTCACCTTCATCATCATCCTCATCCACCCCCTACACTACACTTACACGAACACTTACACATACACATACACTCATCCTAGTACACGACATAACTCTTCACAGACACACATCATGCATAACGTGGCCCGCTGAAGTGGTGTGCAACTTGAAAATGGGTCACAGTCCTGCCATCTATCCACAGTATGCGGAACCCAAATCAAGCAAGTGCAAAAAAAAAAAAAAAACATTTTATCGCCATACTTCAATTACAATACCACTTAAGGAGTTTTCAGACACACATGAGCACAAAACAAAAGTGTGATTACATTTTTATCGTGATATATCCTCAATTACAAACCACTTAAAGAGCTTTCAGGCACACATGAGTATAACACATTTACATTAACTTTAAGTTTCGTTTTAGGATCTAACACAATAAAATGGATCAACTGAAGTTTGGCCATCACACAAAGAGGGTTTCACGAAGTGATACCATCACTTACAGAGCTTATTTCTAGTCTTTATGAAATATTTCATGTGAATGTGGATCTGATATTTATAATGATGCTACAACTTGAATCTTAAGAAAATAGTAATTTTTCTTAACTCTGAGGAAGACGAGTGAATAGCAAAAGAAATACATGCAGAGGTACTATTTTATTAAATCATAAATACAGGTTTACAGTAAAGAACGCTTATTTTGATTAATTTCAAAATTACATGAGACTTGTCGAGTCCTCTTTCCATCCAGCCTCCAAATGTAAGCTGACATTATCTGTTGGCTTTCATGGCTCAGCTTAAGAGCAACAATTGTTCTTCATACATACTTATCATTTGGGTCACTGCACGAAATACATCTCCTAGTTCAGTAGATGAAAATTCTAATGGAAGTGACGAGAAATATAACTGTGTTCTGATGGCAGTTGGAAATTAGCTATAATTTCTTTGCGTTTGTATTTAATTTTAGTTCATTCATCTGTGTTTCTCAGTAAGTGACAAGATTTTTAACAAATTCAGGGAATATTAACTCGGGAATAGCTTGCTTTTATTTTGTTTCATGGATGACTCCTAATTTTTCGCGAAGTTTGTATTGATCAGTCTTAGTGTCTTTATTACTACTATTCGTTTTTTTTTCTTTAATTTCTTCCTTGAAACTTCTTTCGGTTTTGAGTGCATATTCATTAAGAAGAAGTTCACCGATATATAAGTTGAATTTCTTTGCAATAAATTTAATCATTACTATGGAGTAGTAACATTTTGGCTAACACAAAGAAAATAATAGTGAAGAGTGTAATGCCTTATGAAGCAGAAACTTTGACTAGCAATAGGGTACAAGAAGGAAAATTAAGAGCCACTAAAATGAACTTCTAGGGGAGATCAAGAAAGGAAAAGATAAGGAATATAATAATAAGACAGATAATGAATGTAGAGAAATACATACTGTAGTAGAAGTTGTAAATGAAAAAAGATTAGAATGGTATGAGCATGTTAAAATATGAGCATGTTAAAATAATGGAAGATAGAAAATAATGTGATGGGAGCCAGATGGAAGGAATAGAAAAAGACCTAATGAAAATTGGATGGACAGAGTAAGAAGAAATATGGAACTGAAACAACTACAAGATCCAGGTACCTTAGATAGGGAACAATGGAGGTGTATGTATCTAATGCTTACTCACTTCACTTTACGTGACTCTAGCAGCAGCAGCAGCAGCAGCAGCATCAGCATCAGCATCAGCATCAGCATCAGCATCAGCATCAGCATCAGCAGCAGCAGCAGCAGCAGCAGCAGCAGCAGCAGCAGCAGCAGCAGCAGCAGCAGCAGCAGCAATAATAATAATAATATCACTGATATTAAAAAAGAACTGACATTTATTTCTATTGGCTTTGTTCTTAAATCTGTTGCTGAAGCTATATTTTGCTTCCCTTCTGAAGAGTAGCCTGCAGTAGGTATGACATTGGGAAAGCTTTTATTTATTTCACATTGATTTCCTGAACATATGATGGCTCTAGCTATCTAAAATAGTTTGTTTTTATGATCTCAAGTTGTGTATTAAGAAAAAGTGTGTAGCCCCATGTACAGCAGAAATGGAACTTCTTAAACTGTAAATATTTTGTTATCTCTTTAAATGCTCGTGCAGTGAGAGGCGATAAATTAGGGTTAAACTTATTACTTCTACACGCAATATTTTTCAGAATTTAAAAAGAAAACAATTTGTTTATGGTAGCTAAAACCAGTTGGATCAGACACTGCACTCATTGATTGTTGGCAGTGTAGGAACATTCACTAATTCGTTGACATTTTGTAACTTAAATGCAGAAGAGAGATTAGAAAAAGCATTCCAGTCTACTCTTTTTCGTTTTTGACTCAACTTTTGGTGGTTCATTTACATGCTTTCTTTCACACCATGCTCTCGTTTGTTCAGCTCTTGATTTCGGCATATTTTCGAGCAAAAAACTTCTTAACAATAACATTTTAGTCGCTGGTTTAGATTGTATCACGTCACAACACTACATACAATTACACAATAATTTATGTAAATTGATGGAAAACTGGAAACATCAACAACTTCATTTACGTGATAACATAGCAATGTAGCAACAACATGCAAAGCCCTCTTGGAACGACCATCATAGAATTTTGTTTCACAGCATTTAACTTGTACCCTGCCTAAATAAGTTTCACTTCGAAAGGACTTACTAGTATCCTTTAAAATTTTTTCTGGATGTTTTGTTACTAGCACTTTTTATTGGTACACGGATAAAATATCTCATTCCATTTTTCCATTTTTTTATAACATTTGTTTTCATTAATGATTGAAACAGTACAACCACATCTTCTCTGGCTATGTTTTGTAAGACTGCATAAGTGCAGACTATCTTAATGTGTGGTTCATTATTTGAAATATTAGCCCTATGTAGATAGGAACTTATAAATTTAAAATTATTTCAGGAATAAAATCCATAAGTGCTGGTATAACTTCGTGAATCACCCTACATACAAATGCTCATTAAATCCTGATTCTCTAGTCCACAGTCTAGCACCTGGTAAAATCCTCATTAGTTGATGTGCATGGAGTATATACAGGCAGAACTTACTATAAGATTGGAGATGAGAAAGGAGACCAAGAGTCAGCCTAGAAAGTTGCCCAAGGTTTGTCATGCATTTTATTACTCAGAGAACAAATTTGATCAGATGGATGGAAACAATAGAAATAACTGTGATCTGGAAAGAAAGGCACAAGCTCTATCAAGAATAAATATATTTAACAACAGCGATTCATGGTGCACGTTTTCTTTCTTGATGTATGAAGTTCTCGTAAGTTTATTCTCTGTTAGCACAACAAGTTAATGTGAAACACCTGAACCACAGCCACAGCCAAGCAAAGATTCTGTCAGACCAAACAAGAAGAGATGTTAGTGGGAACTGCAGTTAGTAGAAACAACAAGTAATTCCCTCTAAAACTGTGGATAACAAACCTGGCCCTCTCCATTCTTGTCTATGGAGAAAACTGCATAAACCTTCTGCAGCTTTTCATCCTGTATAAAAACAGCATTAATTAATAGCAAATAAAATAACGGACACTGTGTCCAAGCTAGTCTAACATTAATACCATACATAATACAGAACAAACGTGAAGGTTATATTAGTCAAAGTAAAATTAATTGGGCCTTGTAGATATTTAGAAGCATTCCATTTCATTTCTACCAGGTTCTATTTTTTTCTATATGTCTTAATCTTAATCTCTTTTGTTTGAAACCTGCTTATATAATTTTTCATTTAAATTTTATTGTGAGCTATTCTGTGTCGCAAGGCAAACCCAAAATATTGGGTCAGACTAATAAATTAAATTATAGTAAATTCTACAAATTAAAACTTATAATACACTTCGTAACACACAATAGATAAGATAGTACGTTCTTTAAAACATGGCATCTTTCATGCTGCAACTGTCACAAGTTTACCACTAAGACATAAACCTGAAGCTATAAATGAGAATAAAATATAGAATTTGAAGTGCTCGAAATCCAGATTCAAATGTTTGAGAATCTAGGTAGAATTTATTATAGACATTGGGCATTATAGATATAGATATATTGGATATATATTAGATATATTATAGATACAAAGATATTGGACCAGGTTTTCTTGGGTTACTCTCATTTCCCGACATTATTCCATATTTTTCGATAATTCCGAGAGTGAAGTACAGGGCAAGTAATCAATGAATCTCCTTGAAATTGATGCCAATACATTCAGAGAAAGAGAAGAAAAAAATATGGAGATGAGAAAAAGAAGAAGAAAATGAAAGAAGGATTAAAGGGGAGAAATGAAAGGATAATGGAAGAGAAGCGAGAGAGAGAGAAAGAGGGAGGAGAATTTTAATGTATGATTTTTTCTTAAAAGCAGTAAATGCAATACAGATATAGTTTTTGAAAACACAATTTTGTACGAAATTAAACGACTCCTGAATGAATAACTGCTAAAGTGATTATTGTACACTGAATCAACAACCTGCTTCGCTCTATGATATGATTTTACATTACAAATCACCAGAGCAATGTGAGAAATCTAATTTGTGACATTCCTTAACATTTGGTATAACATCCATATAATAAAATAAATTATTATATAGGAGAGCTTAGAGTGAAGTGATTCAGTGACTGAGCTAATTTATACAGAATGGATGGTAACCTCTGCACCAAAATGAAACTGGTAATAGATCATGAGAAGAGATTTGAAAAATCTAAATAAGTTATTCTCTAACATTTACTATTTTAGAGTAAATCATTATATTTCGATAAAGCATTTGGCAACATCACGGCTGCTGCAATAACTCTAAGCAAGCATGGCCTGTACTCCTTACCTTCCCCTCTCTTCTGCTGTACTCAATAACATGTGACGTGCAGTGCATTGCAAGATTTATTTCAACGATTTTCACTATTATTCAATTTAAATTCATGGCTAAACAATTTAATTTGCAAAAAAAGATTCAAGACATTAACTGTTCAGATTATTTTTACCTATCTGCTTGTATAGCACTCAGCCACTTCTCTCGGGACATTACCACAATAGAATGCTGCAAACATTAGACAAAGACTGTTTTTCCTGCTTAATGGTGCTTCATCGAAGAAGAAGAGTAATAAAAGTTTTGTTATATTTAACATGTAGAATCACCTCTTAATTTTGGTGCAGGGGTTACCATCCACCTTGTATAAGCAATTTTAATTAAAATGTCATTTGCATTGGAATATAAAACTTGCATATTTTTCATACAATGTGTGGTAACTCAAAAATATCTTCTTCCAATGATCTTTCATTTGGAAACCTTTAGCCCATTTAGAAAGATATCATGTTCCTCTGTTGTTTTATTGGCTCCACTTTTTGCAGAAAATAAATGTTCTTTGATTTTTGGTATATTGGGCCATGACTTCTTGTTATGAGATTCCTATTGTTAAATATTAATGCTTTCTTTTGAGAAGATTATGATGGATTTTCTGTTTATTCACCATATTGTACAGGCAGTTTTTCCTGAAAACATCAGGAGTGTTTTTCATTAAGTTTCAGTTTTTTAAATATTAAAAAGTAACATTGTTACAATCTGTTTACATTTATAATCAAGGACAACACTTCATTAATTCACATATTTTCTTACTTATCTACTTCTCAAGAATGAAGTTATTATTTATAAAACAGTTCTCAATGAGCAAGCAACCGAGTAAGACGTGATTGACCGCGAGCCTGCTAACTTAGCAAAGTGCAGTAGTATACGGAAGCCGTTTCATAGTGATTAATAAGCGAGGTGAAAGCAGTGGCGTATACTGGTTAAAGGGTTTGGGCTACTGCTGACCCTATTATTACACAAAATATATCTAACAATTACTTTAATTTTAATTACTATGGTAAAACTAATAATACAAAATTATTACATTATGTTATATTATAAACTTTTTCTTTTGTAATTTCCTTGGGCTACTGCCGGTAGCCCCGGTAGCCCGCAAAATACGCCCCTGGGTGAAAGATCTGTGGAGAATGGATACCACGAGTCTAAAGGCGACCATCGATGGTATTAACAAAAAATTGGAAGATCTACAAAAGGAAAACAATATATTAAAAAAGAAGGTGAAATACTTAGAAGAAGAGAAAAGGAGGAACAACTTAATTTTCTTTGGTATTGAAGAACAGGTGAAAGAACATTCTATGGACACGTATGAAGTGATAGTAAATGTGTGCTGGGAATGGTTAGGCATTGACATTGGGAATGGTCAAGTGAAAGAGGTGTACAGAATGGAACATGGGGAAAATAGGCCCATATTGGTCCGACTAGCAAACCGGGTGATTAAAGAGAAAATCATGGATTGTAAGAAAGCATTGAAAGACTCGAGCATTAGTATAGATGAAGATTTTGAATACGAGGTGAGGTGTAGAAGGAAGGTGTTAGTGCCGTTTATGAAATCAGCTAGGAATAATGGACATTATGCAAAATTAATTAAGGACAAATTGAAAATTAACGGGGAGTTATTTGATGTTGAATTTTGTTTGGAAAACTTGAATGTGTCGGAAAATGGAGAGAATATTGACGAAAGTAAAAGATTAGAGATAAAGGAGAGAGTTAGAAAGATTGTTAATAATAGTGGAATAAATAGAAAAGGTAAAGTTGCGGAAGACATGTGGGCAGTGACTCAGGTGATTGTGAGGGAAGAATGTCGAAAGAATCCATCGTCACCAAATTCCACTCAGGCGGTGAACCCTAAGGCAACAGCTGCACCATCTAGTAGACGACCAGTAATGACGTCACCCCAAGGCCAAGCCAGCGGAACAAGCATAGTATCAGATGGCAACAGAGTTGGAGAAAGGCAGAAGGAGAGAGAGAGAGAGAGGAATGCTGAACCAACGAAGGAAGAGACTGGTCAACAAGGAAGTGAAATAAGTGCGGGGAATAGAAGGGGAAGTAATGAGTGTGTAAAGCATGCCAGGAGCGCGAAAAGAGGGGGCAATAGAGGAGAAAAACCTGTCTATAATCTGAAGAAATGGTGCATCAGTGGGTTGAAATAATAGTAGATTCAGCTAGATAATGGATAAATAGAAGTGAACTGTTGTACGTGTACAGTGTTAAATAGTGTTATAAATAAAGTGAAAGCAATGTTGCTAGGATACGAGCGATAATGTGTTGTGTGAGAAGAGTTTAGACAGTGAATATGGTAATAGTTCAAGTTTTTAGTGAAATAGTCAACAAGGGTTATGTCTTATATATTAAATAAGTTATATGTATTGCTATTTAAAGTATTTAGTTAGTATGAAGGTAGGAATGATTTTTAAGGGAACTGAGAATAAGAGAAGGGAAGTAGAATAGTAGTGGATAAAGTAAAAGGATGGTCAAGTGAAAGTGCAAAGACATAGCAAGAACAGGCTTCAAGTGTTAAAATACGTCTTGTTTGAAGTTGTAAATAGTGCAAGTAAGGGAATGCTGGCCTGAATACAGAAATGTGAAGGGCCAGCAGGACCGAGGATTTTGAGAAATATATATCATATCATATTTATAAAACAGTTCGACTGAGTTATAACTGACCTTTCTTATGGATTTTCCAAGTATTGATATATTATTCATGATACTGAACTTGAACTGCTGCTTTTAGCGATGTTTTATCATTCTTATACTTTTATCTATTATCTAATTGAGAAGATTTCTAATTTTCTATTACAGGTACTTAAAATTGTATTAGATTTCTGATTTGGTTACTGGAAGCTAGTGAAATTTGAACATAATAATTAGTATCAGTATTAATATTAATATATAATAGTTATTTTATGTGTTGTGGTTATTATTCAAGACTATAGTCGAGTAAGTGTAAACAAATATAACATACTTGGGTGTGATAATGCAGGTGGGTAATAGATAGAAATACCATTTGACATTTTAATGAATTTCTTTCGTGTTTAGATTTTTATTACAATAATGTAAAAAAAGAGAAAAAGCATGGCAGCGACTCCACTCAGAAAGTGTAAAGCATGCTGCGAGAGTGGGCATAACTTCCCCTACTGGTGTTCTGTTCTTTCAGATTTAACCAAAAGAAGATAATGAAGAAAGAATTATGCTCATGGAGACAGCAATTATAGGTTAACTAGAATAGTGAAATTATTAGGAGTAAGTATTCTTAAGCATACATTTGATGGTGATATTCGGTTTTCGGAGTTAGTACTAATACTTTCATGTGGTCAAACAAAATACATTTTTAGGTTAGGTCTCGTGAATCAATTGTTTAGTCAAACCAATGAATTTCATGTTGTCAGACAAAATACCTAACATGTTGATCCCTTTCTCGTATAGTTTGCCTACGAAAATATGTTACAAATTATTGAATTATTTAGAATAACCTTCCAACATAAAGGTAAAGTACGGTAAGTAAATAAGTCATTAGTACATAGGATCATGTGATATCTGGTAACAGTTGGCAACTCTAACAAAATGGCAATATTTGCTGTTCAGGAACTGTTCTTACATGACCCTCACTATACCTGTGGACAATCTTACTTGTTACCTACATACAGGAGGACTGCCAATAAGACTCGGCCCATTATTTCTTTCTGGTACTATACATTCAGTGCATGTATAAGATCTCTTTGTTCATAAATAGAGACAAATTTTTATATATATCTTGCAATCTTGTAATATTAGAATACTTGTATCAGATCCCTGACTACATTTATAAAATCAAACATCTAATTTAAGGAAATTAATGATCACTGGGTTGTCATATACAATTATAAAGTTGTATTTGATTCGCAATAATAATAACAATAATGATGCTAATAATAATTGTTTTATTGAGATTCATGAAATGATCAAAGGACATTGTTTTATGGTACTTGCAGAATCCAGAGCATTTTCAAGACAAAATTCTATTGTCCAGGCTGTGTTCTTGGCAAGAGAAGTCACCATCGTGGAGGCCCCTAACAGGAAAAGTGGGAACATGGCAATTCAAAATCTACACCCAAGGCTCAACATTCCAGTTTATCATCATGGTACCTGATGTCACTGTCCCATAGTCTTCTGTACATAATGGTCATTTTTAATGCATATTTAAGATTTTGATATGCTGAAAATTTGATGTAAATTAAGACAGCCAAGAGAGCCAATATACCACAATAAATCATCCGAAGTAGTTTCAATTACTGTGGGTCATCTTCCACAAATCTCTCGAAAATTCATTTACAAGGGCGAACCCAGAAGTAATGCACAATTCGCGTGCACTCCCATACCCATGGATTTGCGTGGTTGTTATTTATTGCGTGAATAGTGTTATTCTGAACGATTCTGTGCAAATTCAATTAAATTGCTTAAAAACTTTTTGTGTGTAAGTGATTGAAATGGATGACGAAAACCAGTCAGGTCAAAGATCATTAACTGAAATGGAAAATTTACGTGTATGTATGAATTGCTTCTAGAGAAGTGTGTAGTGACTCTACAGCAGATCGTAGCACCATTTTCTGATGTCTCGACGTGTCTGTGAAGGTCATATTGATACAGAAGACAACCAGAAGACTGAAATTAACACTGGACTTCAGTATAGAGGTAATTGTTGTCAATGTTTTGGAAGAAGACAGACGGATGACATGTACAGACATAGCCTGTAGGAAACTGCGCCCAAAAATTCGCCAGAACCAATTATAGGCCTTGGAGTCTGATGTATTGCTTCTCTGAGATAATGTGAGACTGCAAATCGCTGAGCCAGTGAATGCCATATGACTGATTACAAGTGGGAAGCACTCCCTCAGCTGCCTACAGTCCGTGATCTTTTCCCGAAAATGGAAAAATTCACTTTGAGGTCAACTTTTTGCAATGCTAAAGGTCCTGGATACAGCTGTGACCCAATACATTCAAGATCTAAACTTCAAAGGAGAATTAAGAGGCATCCAAAAGCTAGCACAACATTGGAAAGCAGTCATAACACTCCAAGGGGACTATTATGAATGATCTTGAGGTGAGTGGATTGAAAAAATAAAATGTGTGCCAATGACGTAAGTCTGTGCATTACTTCTGGGACCATCCTTGTATCTTCTAACATTCTATCTTTATCAATTACTTCTCAATTTCTTCTTTTACTTCCTCTTGTCTAATTTTTTTATATGCAAAAAGTTATGTTTCATTTAGCATATTCAAGTCAAACTGAAAACTGCTGAAATTTGCACAAATCCTTGGAATAGAAAAGTGATTTTGAAGAATGAAAATGAACTTTAACAAAAGCCAATATGGTCTCATTTTGCTTTTGACTTAGCTCATTCTCACCAAACCACTCACTTGAAGCAAAATGCATTCATGCCAGGGCAGAGTAAAACTGAACAAATAGATTATACAACAACAGTAACAAAAACATATATTACAAGAGTTGTGTAGGAACAAGCATAAGATACTTGGTCACATTGGCTGTGATTCTTACTGTGATTTTTTGATGCCGCAGTTTCAGGCTTTCTGCTTCCATTGCGATCAGATTTTTTGGTTTTTTTGGTGACCCTTCCACAGGATGACAGTTGATTATGTTTTCCCCTGATTCTTGAGGTCTGTGAAAAGAGAGCACAAAGTGACGACACAAGAAAGAATGACTGAGACTCAAATTAAACAACTTTGCACCTGTAATCATTAAATGAAGCTCTTTATAGTCCACCAGTAAAATCTTCATTATGTACTCATAATATCAGAATTTGTCACTTATTGAATTTGTGCCAAAATCGTCCATACATTAACATTTTATTTTACATAATAATGTTTAGTGGCTTCCATCAGGATGAAAAAACATGACAATGATAATGATGATGATGATGATGATGATGATGATGATGATGATACTCTGTGGATATCACGGACTCATATCAGTTAATTACTGGACAGCCACATGATGTAATAGGATGTGGAAGAATAAAAAAGAAAGAAACAATACTCGTCCATGTTTCTAACACAGGAGGTACCAAATTCGGCTTTATAGGTGTCCCCAACCGAAACATGAAATTTTCACAATGACAGACTAGTAGGTTACAGGAAAACATAACAACCACGTCAAGTGAACATTAGGAATCGATAGTGCCTGTTATCTGAACTGTACTTGTATCTGGGGTGCTTGCAGAGCAGGGGTGACAGCACGATGACCTCATATTCGCAGGTTGACGTTTCCTTGAGTGAGAAGATATCATGCTTGCCATGACTGTAGCAAACATACAGCACTTTGGTGAGCCGTGGCTTGCCATTCAGGTCACATAGTGTGCCATCACTCATGTTCACCTGTAGATAAGGCATATTCAACCCATCGATTTTCTTCATTGGCACATCATCAGATGCCTTTAAGTCCTTGTCGTGCTCTTGACGACTCAGTTCGTCATCTGTCAACAAGTACGCAAGATTTCAGACAAAATTCTCCCACCCAAAAAATTTGTTCATAATTCAAGCAAGAAATGCTTGTTAAGATCTACTTTCTTTGTCAATGATGTAGTAGTAGTAGTATTTATTTATTTAACCTGGTAGAGATAAGGCCGTCAGGCCTTCTCTGCCCCTCTACCAGGGGATTACAACTATAATATGAACAATAAAATTACAATTACAATTACAATAAAAATTAAAGTACGACAATGTAGTAAATATAAATATGAAAACCTGCAGAGACATCTGTCCACAAAGTATTAAATTTGTGATAATGGAGACAACTAACCAGCAATTTTGTCTGGATCAAGATTCTTCCATATATCATAAATCTACAGTACAGAACTTCTAATTTTATTTCCCTTCCCATACTGTCCTTAAAAATCCATTACTCTCAGCTGGGTTTGGAACTGAACACTTCGAATCCAAAGACAACATTGTAAAACTAAACACTGAGAATAACAACCTTCACATGAAATTGAAGGTGTCAGGAACTGAGGCATTCCCTGGAATAACATATGTTACATCATTTTTCTGTTTTCAACATATCTATATTGAATCCTTAATAACACATCTCCCTCCTAACAATATTATTATTTTTCTCCAACAAATACAGCACCCTCTAGAAATATCTCAATGTCCTCTGCACAATGCTATCGTTCCAGATCTAAAATGTTTGATGCTCTGTACCTCAAATTCAAAATTTTGTAGTTATGTTATTGTTCTAAAGAATGCCTCCACTTAGATCCCTGCTGAATATCACTCCAATCTTATATTTGAAAATCTACTTTTAAACTGCTTGTTTTGTGTTCCATGTTTTTTTTTTAAATAATAATCTTTCTGTGTATTTTTGATTCCCTTTAATTCCGCTCACAACTATTTCTACTTTCTTAGAATTCGAACAGCTGTAGCTCCTTAAATACTAATCACCAGACCTATGTTCATATATAACTCTCTTTGCTCAAAATAACCTATAGAACTGATTCCCAAAGCACAGATCAGAGTTATCACCCTGCATATAAACAGTTTTTATTAAGATGAGGTGTAGACTGACTTTTTTCATTACTGGTGATGAAAAAAAAAAAATCACGTTTCGAAGAGTAGCTCTATCTTCGTCTTCAGGTGATCAAAAAATAGAGTAAGAAGAGGTTCACGAAAAATGGAAAGCAATATTGCCATAAATGAATATCTTTTTTGAACGTCACGTGAAAATAATTAACACTTAGTTGACACACATGATACTTGACTTACTGAGTTTGGCGAACTGTGTTTTGTTCCACTTGCCCAGATAGTACTCTTGCAGCTTCATCTTCTTGCCCTCACGCTCCTCATGGTACTGCCGCACATATCGTCCATGACACAGCTCATATGTCCAATATGATTCTAACTGGTGAAGGAACAATCAAGTTGTAGTTTTTAGCCTAATAATAACCAGACTATTAATGAGATTCATTAATATGTCACATCAACAGACGTGTATACGTCACCAAACATCGTAATGATGAAGATAACCAGACTATTGTAATTTGAGAAACAACAAAGTTGTTTTTACTCATAATTCCATTTCAAACATGGAAAAAACAATTTCATGGTGTTTCCTGTATATTTTGCTGCTACTGCCCATTTTTGCTGGTTAATTTTTACTTACGAGATTTTATAATATAGTATGTGATTGAGAGTTTCATTTTCAGTTTAACAAATACTGCATAGTAAACTGTTATTATGTTTTAATGAAATTGTGTTTTTTTATGTAAGTAAAGCCTAGGAGTGCAATAAGAGTTTAGTGAATTCATCACTTTGCTTTTCTTCCTTTGAGAACTAACCTACTGTAGCATTCCAATTACAGATTTTTGATTGATTGATTTCACGAGGGCTGGATCTAGGATTGATCCTTGCACTTAAGACGTTAGGTCTATATGCGATGACTGTCTAAGTTCGATGGATGGTCTGGAGAGCTTGGAGTTCCAAGCCTTTAGAACCTAGGTCAAAATTGGAAACCGTACAACCCCAGACATCATCCCAACCTATTTTCACTATTACAGTTGATTGATGAAATGAGGGGTAAGTGAAGAGTGTTGGTGGAAAGAGGGAAATGGGAGTACCCCGAGAAAAACTTCGTCTGTTGAATTCTAGAAATAGTACAACATATTACAAATTCCATCCAGACCTGATTGGGAATTGAACCCGGGCCATCTGGACGAAAGGCCAGCATGCTAGCACAATAGTCACAGATGCGGTGAATAAGGACTTTGTATTAGCAGAAAATACTGATACTTAGAAAGGGTTTTTTGTCATGTGGTCAGCATGGCGAAAAACAAAACAAAGGATTACAAGCAGTCTCCATGGAAGACGTCACATAATGGAAATTAAATTTGGGTTAACTAGGTCTCAACAATTTGGCTGAGCCCAGTGGTAGACTATTTACTTTTCCATTTTACTACTTGCGTGTATGTTACTCACTCTGTACGAACAAGAAGACTGGGTGAACAATGGTGCCAAGAGCTCTAATGGATTTGGTCCATTGTAGGTGTCAATAGAATCCTGGAAATAGTACAATGTATTACAAATAATACCAGTATCGTTAAAATTTTCTTTTACTTATTACTTACTCACTGTATCAACTATAAAGAGAAAAGTAATGTAAGAGTACAAAAATCTAAACAAGTTCCTTGCATCTATCATATTTAGATGAAGTTTGGCATGAAGTAATTATGTACAGCAATTTTTCCTATATTTAGGTAGATTCAACCAGGAATATTACACATGAAATATAATTGATTTTACTAGAAAAACAGTAAATTGACTAATGAAATACATATTCAAAAGAGATAGCAGTGATGTTAGCATGAGGTCAATATATTTGCTAAAAGCCATTTTCTTAAATGAAATCTACCTGCTCTTGGGTCGACCTTACAGATGTGGGGCTATGACTGCAATGTCAGTGAGCAATAAACGAGTTTCCTCTTCCGTTTTTAAAGAAGGAATTAACTAGTGGCGAAGCTAAGCTATAAATGCTCGTAGGCTGAAAAAATCTGCTTACCTATAATTTTTTTATAGAGCAGATGTTTCTCAGCTTTTCTATCGAAGCTGTTAACTTGAATTTATTGGAAGCAAAGTCGTTACTGGATTACTGGATTATGCAACAAAGTAGGCGACGCGACGTTTGGATCCTGTGCACAGTATAGAGAACATACTGTGTCCTGTGTCTCAACTCTTACATTCATTATCGAGGAACTCTAGCGTGTGCTCGATTACACTAATCTCTAACGCTTGAAATTTGAACTAAACCCTGACGGAGCATATGCACACAGAAAAACAAAACAGCAAAATTCGCTCAGTATCCAGTCTACGTAATCCCTATTCGCTAGTTCCACTGTCACTGGTTTCATATTCCCTACGTATTGAGCTTCGTGACTGAATGTACTAGACTGTGCCAATATCTTATGTAACAGCATTACTACTACTACTAATTCTGACGATGCCATTGAATTCATTATAATTCTTAAGGCTTAATAAATATCGGTAACTGTGTAGAAAACGTTGGTCGATAATGGCGAACTTCATTGAGAATTAGTGAGAGGTTAGATTTGGTCTGTTCAGGTTTTTGGTATAACTGTCGAAAACGTACAGTATACAAGGTAAACCAAAACTAACCCGTTGCTAATCCTGATCACAAAATTAAATATGAAACTCTCACCTTTTCTTTCTCTTGAAAATGTGGTAATAAACATTTGTATCGTTCATTATTTTCAGTTGTAACTACTAAAGGTTCAGCATCTGATGTGTCCTGCAACAATGAAACCAATCAACTTATCTATATTATCATAAAATTAAAGCTTGACTTTCAAGAGGCCCCAGTTTTTTGAGCCTTGAGGACGGAACGGTCTAAGATAAGTAGAATACTAATCCCTGATGACTTTCAACCGGCAGCAAGAAAATACGTGTGTGAACTGTAAGATGACAGCTATTTACTCTGTAGTTTCGATTTATTTTTGATAATCGTACGATACAACGTTGATTAAAATCACTGGAGCTACTATTAATATATTTGACAAAACTTAAAAAAAATTCCAAAAAGCTAAAAGTGGTTACTTACGAGTAATTCATTTCCACTTCTTCCAGGCCAATTAATTTTGAAGAGAACTGTGTCATCAAATCCTTTAACATCAGTTCCTTGTATAAGTATACCAATATTAAAAATACAATTCCAAATTAACAGAAGTAAATAATAATCTCCTTTGGGTACCATTTTAAGCCTTACATTACTATTCCACAGAAACCTGCTAAAAATATGGTATGTAAAACAAAGAACAATATTATAGACCTAATACTTTTTCTTCTTTCTTTCTGGCTGTATTGGACTCAATTTTCGCTTCTGCTACAAGCAACAAAATCCAACCAATCACAAACAGCCACTCGGGTCTCTCCTGACAACTACACGTCAGTCTGCGCTATCTACATAATCCCTGATCAGGGATATTATCAAAGTTGTCCATGGGCGGAAATTAGCGGCCGAGCTCCGCGGCTCAGGTGAGGACGTTAGCCACGGGGGGGAGGGGGATGTATGACATAAATACAGGGACACCAACATTTAGGAAACAATGTATGTAATATTTGAAGTTTCATCCTAGATCATATATAATATATGATCTAGGGTTTCATGAATTTGTCATCATGAAGCTATTTGATTGTCGTATATTTTGTAGCAAGGAGGCCGTGGCATAATTTCTTCTTCATGTATGGTTTCTAATTAACACAGAAAGTCAGTAGAATCACTTGCAATATATGTTAGGTGTATATGTGACCCAGATTACTACCTGAATTCTTAAATATTGTATCATAAATTTTGAAGTTGATTAATCATTGTATATGTTGGCCGGCTTGTACTCGTGAGAGAACGTCATTGGTCGATTAAAAAAAAAACCATCAGAATGCGTAATATCGACTTTAATAATATTGAAAATCGCTCCGAACGGACATTTTTAGAACTATAGCGCAGTTCGACTATGGACCTATCGATATGCATAGTCGATTGTCTGAACCTTACTATGCTTACAAGTGATACAAATCAGGCACCACTTATGAGGCTACTAGGCCAGGAGATAATGGGGTAGGATGGCCAGTTCCTTTCCCCTTCCATTGCATACATCGCCAATTAGCTACATATTACACTAATCAGACTTCAGATGCATACAAATAATTGTTGGATAAATTTCAGAACACGGATTCCTTCCTTTCCCTCTTAGGCCCACCTCAAAATTCCAACCTTGTGCACACAAAATAAATTCTTGGTACTAGAAAGTGCCTTTTCGTAAGTATGATGATGCGTATTCGACAAACGCATACAAATCTGCTCTTTTTAATATTTTAAGATATAATTGTCAGTGAGGAATCCTTATAATTTACTGAAATTTTCCCCAGTGTTCTTCCTCTGGTACATATCAAGTGAGATGTACCGTCTGATAATACGTAGATGTACATATCAGCCAGAACTTCAATCAGTGGAAACTGGTTTACTGTGAATAAAAAATCTTCACGTCCACGTCCTCTGGTTCCCAGTTTATTATGAACCAGCCTAGGAACAGAAATAATGTTAAAATAAATGTATGTAAATGTGAGCAGTCACAATAGTTAATAGGCTCACAATGCCTATTCTGTTGGGGTGATTATCTCTGGCTACTCCAGGCAACTGATGTCACAGTATAATTGAATCAGTCATTTCAAAAAGGTCATGAGTCAAGAAACTGAAATTTTACAGGAGAAAGAAAAAACTACCTACAGCATAAACTACTCAATTTTTAATTCTCATACGACTGTCAATGATTAAAGCGTTATCGTGGAAAATATTGCATTATATATTTTTCATTTAAAATTTTTTGTTTGGCATAAGACAAATTTTCAAAATCAATTACTCATGACCTTTTTGCAATGAACAAACACATTTTACCAATTAATAAAATATATTTTTAGCAAATAATGTTCTAATTACATAAACTGTCTAATGCACCAATACACAATGAATGAGAACACTTATGCGTACTATTTTCATATTATACAGGGTGATTCACAAGGATTTACCGTCCTTTACGGAGGTTATTTCTGAAGACATTTTGAACAAATAAATATCATATAATCATAGTTCCTATTCTCAATATTTTCAGAGTTACACTATTTAAAATTGTTTGTAAAATACGTTTTTTCTTTAGTCTGAAGGTAAAAGAATAATACACATAGAGACTGAACCATTCAGAAGTAGCAGTTCTTTAATCGACAAGTTTTATGAAGCTAAAAATGTGCTGTGAAGTCCTTAGTTGCTTCGTACAGACATCTTTTTCTATTTTTAACTAACAAATTACATAATTCTAACGCACTTATCACAACAGTTATTACATATCACACCATTTCCACCGACTTAATTATTTGCAGTTGAATTCTGCATCCTAATTTACAGTCTTTGAGGGTTTGCAACACATTTTAAAAAATGTCGCCGCACGCTTATGGACGGCACTCGTCATGCTACGTAACTGCATATGGCTATCTTTGATTTCCGTAGCACTCATGCTGACTGCTGACTGCACGCTGACCAAGATCACGCCTTTACAGCAATGAGTTTCAATAACAAAACGTAACTCTGTAAATATTGAGAGTAGGACCCATGTTTATATGATATTTTTTGCTCAGAATATCTTCGGAAATAAGCTACATAAAGGACGGTAAATCCTTGTGAATCACCCTATATAGCTGTATTTTATTTAGAACAAGAATGAACTCTAATGAAAATCTACACACTTTGGATAGAAAATAGATTGAGAAAGTAGTTTTTTGTTTGTTTGTTTTTAGTCTTCCTGATCATTTTCAACTTCTTTTCTCCTTGTCCTGGCCTTTCCTGAAGTTGATCGTAAAACTCTGTAAACTCGGCTGGAATATATGTACTTCTTCACCTTAAGAAGGTTTCCATTTTTTTTTTTTTTTCATTGATAGGCATCTGTTTTGAGGGATAAGCCAACTCTGTAGGAAGAACAGGATTCTTGTTGTAACTGTGAAGGAGATTGAATTTCTCTTTGCCGGTACCATCGATGACCAGGGAAGCTTGAGTTGCATTCAAACGCCATCCACTTAGAAGGAGAAAAAGACATTTTATTTACCTTGGGAATTTTTCCCATACTTGATTCAGAGAGAAAAGTCTTCTTGTAATAAACAGACCAACATCGTTTAAAGTCCAGTACAGGCACAGCATCAATAGTTTCTACTAAGAACTTACATGACACCTTTTTAATCATAATATATTCCTTAGGTAGATAGACCCTATCATAACTTTTTATCAGTTTCTTTACAGTCCCAGAATCCCTGTCGTTTGGTAGGAAGCTGTGACCTCTTATTGGAAAGAGTAACGTTATATAATTTGGAATCACTTTGTTGTTACAATGGGTAAACAAAAGGGGATCATTGTGTTGTTTTTATTTTGATCGGCGCACCTGTCAGACTATAGATGCAGCTCAGTTACATTCTGTGGAATATACTTTTGGATGTAATGAAACAGAAATGAACATACGTCATTTTCATCTTTGTGTGCTTCGTCTTCATGATATATATAAAAATGTGAGACATTAGTTTTTTGATTACGTATGCCAAACACGTCCCGCGTCGCGGAGTCGGGGTCTAAGGCATCCCGCCTAGGACTCGCGTTACGGAATGCGTGCTGGTTCGAGTCCTCATGGGGGAAGAAATTTTCTCATGAAATTTCGGCCAGTGTATGGGACTGGTGCCCACCCAGCATCGTGATGCACTTGGGGAGCTATGATAGGTAGCGAAATCCGGTTGTGAAAACCAGCTATAACGGCTGGGAGGAGGATCATCGTGCTAACCACACGATATCTCCATTCTGGTTGGATGATCGTCCACCTCTGCTTCGGCATGTGGGCGTGAAGCCAGCAGCCGGCTGGTCGGTCTAGGCCCTTCACGGGCTGTAGCGCCACGGATTATTATTATGCCAAACACATTGACCCATAACTATCTCAAATAAAAAAAAAATTCTGTATAGGAATATTTGGCAGCGGCAAATTTTGCATAAAATCAAAGATCAATCCACAAACATTATTTCCTTTTAGACTAAGTTCAGAAATTTTCTTAATATTGGCAAACAATTTTTTGGACCTTCTACAGTGAACCATCAATTCTGCTATTGCAGCTCGCTTGACAGACTGCAAGATGTGAACTGCGTATTTTAGCTGGTAAAACTTGAAGAATCGGATTTTGACTTCTTTCCACAACAAAATCTTACCTTCAAATATGAGTATTAAAGTTGAAATGAAAAGGATACACTATTAATTTCCGCGAATGAACATTTTGAATATAGACTACAGATTTAAAGTCAGTCATTGCAAAAAGATCACGAGTTAAAGACTCATGACCTTTCTGCAAGAAGTGGAAATTTCAAGCTTCGATTTCAGCACTGTTTGAAAGTATATTCATGATCTTCTTACATAGACTGGTCGGGCTACCCCTACAGCACAATGTTCAATGCATAACTCATTTTCATAAAAATATTGACTCATGACCTTTTTGCAATGACCGATTCAATTATACTTCCAAAATACTGGAAATGCTAAGTTCCAGAACACTAAAAACTACCTAAAAGTGAATTTCTAATTGCTTTTATAAGATTAGAAACACTTTTATGCGTATACTCATAGGGAGGCCTCGGAAGACCATATCTCAAAATGTTCTAATATACCCCAAAATTTCCAAGATGTTTGTCGGCAGAGTTTGGAAACATTCTGTATATACAGTGAGTCTAAGCCATCTGGACTGGGAAATTGGTCAGTCGCTTATCCCATAGAAAGTTAGATCTCTACTGCTAAACAAGGATATGTGCTTTCGGGAGTTAACGTGATTGAAACTTATATACAGGGTGATTCAGGAGAAATAGTAAATATTTTAGGGGGTGATAGTATGGACTATTTTGAGTAAAAATGTTCACATAAACATGTCATCCATTGTAGATGTCTGCATGGGCCGAAATTCTTAGGCCCAGCCCAATTTGAACCAGACCTGAACCCAACCCAAAACCCAATATTAGCTTATGAAACATTAATGAAATGTGTTGCCATTTCAAAATGTTTTTCTCAGAGCACATTTGGAACATTTCTCAAAAGAAAGCTGGAGAAAAACTTATAAAATATAAGCCATGAGTGATTTCTATAATAGGCTTTGGTTACATAATGCAGGTCCTGCATTTGCTCTTAATGGGTTGAGAAAAATCCCCGGAAAAACCTCAATCAGGTAACTTGTTTCAATCGAGATTTGAACCCAGGCCTGCTCATTTCATGGTTAGGCATGCTGTTACCCCACAGCGGTGGACTTGATCTTGCTGCTGTTGAAGATTTTTACAAGACACATTAATATGTATCCAAAGAGGTTGTAACTTCAAGATTATACTAAAGCTAAGGTAAATAGCGTAGGATGTTTCGAAAAGTAAAAAGCAATTTATTGGGCAACACTGCAACATTTTATGCTATTGAAGCTGCTCTGCTACTGTGTAAAAGAACGCCGTAATAGGGACATCAAATATACAAACTTAATACTTATTTTAATTCAAAATATCATTTCAAGAAGTATAATCAGAAATATTGTATGAAACAAGAATATCTCTGAGAAAACAAATGCAGTCAGTGGGAGTCTTGAAAAAATGGAAGGAAATCCTCATAGATTACTACACCACCATACGTTCGAGGCTATGTGTTTATTGCTTAGCTTCTAATTGGTACAGTAACATATATAAGAGAACAGCTTCTGCATGAACTCTGATACAATAACAGGTAGATAATATAACAATATCAGATCACGTGGCTCAGGAATGTTTGCCCTAAGAAAGAAAAAAAAAAACATTGTTCCTAGACAGACACTTAGATTCAATCCTAAAAACAAACATTCTGCCCAAGAGCAATATAAAAGTAGAGGGACTCAATTTTAAAATATATAAGATTCTAAAAACTTACATATTTAAAGGACTGGAAAAAATGTACATATAAACCCAATTAACATTTAGATTTTTTCCATTTTTTATTTTATTTTAATCTTTAGATCCACTAAACCAACTTTTTTTCTGAGTTATTGTCACAAACTCCTCGAGACTACACAAGTTTGCTCTATCAACAAGCAACACGACGAGTAACATGCATTGTATGCGACAAGTCTCTTGCATGACCCGCGCTACAGTCAAGGATTACAAAGAACAACACAGTACTGTACATCATCGATAACATTGATATAAAAATCTAAACTATACACATATCAATCGTAATACATAACATTTATCACGTTTATAAACTCTTCTTCAGAATCCTCAGGTTTTTATTCCAAAAATAACTCATTTTTTTATCATCTGTTCTTCTTGATTGAATTAGATAAAGATACAGTATTTTGCAGTTTCAAAATAAATTAATAATCTCTCTCTAAAAGCAAACACATTGAAAATTATTAACCCTACAGAAATTTACCCAAAAAGTAGTAAATATGAAGGTGGAAAATATTGGAATCTTGGGTGCAGTGCTCATAGGGCAAATGCCTGAAATTATTTATATATAAAAATTAATATGTAAATATACAATACTTGAAATCTTGTACTGTTTGCCTATGGAAGAAATCAGTTACATCCTTTACAAGCAATTGATCTACATGTCGTGTTCATTGTGTGTGTCTAAAAAAAATAACTTTATTGTTTCCATCATTTGCTTCGATATCCAATTAAGAATTGTGTGCCACATTTTATCAGTATAAATAATGAAGAGAGTATAGTTGATTTGGAAGCCTTAATGCTACAATTATATAGTCATCTTTTATTTAAAACAATAATAAAGGGACGTATGTTGTAAGGACCCTTTTATATTCTGGATGATATAAAAATATATCTTCAATTCATTTTAATAGAAAGTTAATTTTCTTTATAGAGAAATGGAAGAATTGTTATAATGAAAAGTACTTTAAAATTGAATACAAACTATTTGGACAGCTGCAAACGTCACAGCAATAGGAAGTGGGTAGGAAGAAGTTTCAAACATCAGGAATTGCGTATTTTCTAAATATTCTGTATTTTAAACAACTTACTCTACTAGATCTCCTTCTCGGAGATTTCAGGAATATTGTCATAAAACAATCACAGACAGTACTCTTCAGAACACTATAAATATAATAATAATAATAATAATAATAATAATAATAATAATAATGCTGACAATAACGATAAATTTAATCAATGCTGATGTTTCTTTCTATTCAATAATTTATCACTATATGGTACCAGTAGTAATAGTTTTATTAGTAAGTGGTGATATAATCTCCCACGTGATAAAATGGCACGAAGGAAGAATTCCGTGTTTTATGATCCTTCATCAGGAATTGCACTCAAAATCAGTCACCTACCAAGAAAAAATTCTTTCTTAGTTTCAGGTGTGTACTAGAACAAACATGAAAGTGACTGAAAGAGTATAAACTCTTTGTCTTTTTTTTTTTTTTTTTTTTACTGGTAGCCAATAAAATTGTTTTAATGTAGTACTATGATCTTGATTTGCAATATCAGACACTGTGCAGAAATTTACAGTAATAATTCTAGAATATGTGAATAGTAGCAAAGAACTGCGACCATTGCTGATCTAGTATGCATAAATACAACAGGTTAATAGAATTTAATTTTTGTTTTACACTGTCCATTAGAAATATACTAGACTTGAAAAACTGTATAATTCAAAAGTGGCTGATACTTTCTTGCAGGCTGTTACGACTATTGAAGTTCTTTCATTAACCATGATCTAATGCTAGCTTGGCAGTGCGAAGAACTTAATTTGTAAGATTAGAGAGTGAAATTTAAGTAATATAATCAAATTTGTATTTACTAAACGAAAGTATTCCAATCTAAACATGTGTCTATGATGATGATGACGATGATTATAATATGTATTTCATGCGAGTTATATTGTTACTATATAAAAAGAATAAAATTCTGCAAACAAGTTAAAAACAAGGATAATTTTCTTCTGTTTTTAGCATATTACACTGTTGTTAGGTTGCTCATATTTGTTACGGATAGATGGAGAGAAATCAAAACAAAACCTTGAAGAGGGTGGTTTATTATTACTATTAAATACAGAAAAATGGACTCAATCATGCAGTTATTCATTTATAATTTTTTATGTCAGTGAACAACATAAAATAGCTCTCATTACAGAATTACTATTTCGTAGTACCATGAAATGTCTACAGAAATTATTATAAATTATTCTTGCAAAATATATTTAATTTACTCTTGATTTTAGGTAAACCACATACTGCTACTACTTCTTTCTCTCTCTCTCTCTTTTTTTTTTAACAAAAATTCCAATCAAGTTTCTTCCATAAAATAAGAGGAGCAAGAGAAAGTGTCAGGATGTTTTGTATTTAAATTTATCTACAAAACCTTTCGTATCAATGTCTATTTTTTAACAATAATTAAAAAAATTAAAATGAGCATAACATATCCAAAACTTATTATATATATGCATCAGTCTAACTCATACAAACCATTCAGAATTTTGTCTTAAAATAATTCAATTTTTGCAAGGCTGTGAACAGTATTAACAATTCTCTTTACTAGGTTTCGGGAACAAATGTTGCAATTTATGTCACGAGAAAATTGGAAACATAATTTCAAATGTTGTATTATTATTTATATTTAAAAAATTTCAATCATACTTATGTTTATGTGATCTAATACCACCATACACTTACTTTTAAAATACGCTTAATATTCAAATTATGGCAATTTATTTCATGTTACACAATTTCAATTCTAGCTGAAAAGAGTACAAGAATGTCAAGGCTTCATAAAACAATCTAATATTTCCCATGATAACTTCTACGCACATCCACGCCAACAATACAAGCATTTTATTTACAAAAAAATATTTTCATTCTAATCTACAGTATTACACTCAAAACTGAAAATCTTACTAAATGATATGTCTATAATTGAATCTCAGCATAATTATCTTTAAGATCACTAATCTAATTCAATCTACAAATCACTCGGATGTTACATGAGGATTCCATCTTAATATGTTGAAGTATCTCGTACATCTTCAGACTTGAAGAGTATTTGGAAGGAAATTAAGATCTCTCTGAAGCACATCACTTCAACATTCTAAAATTATTTAACGTGTATCTTAAGTCTTTAATCTTCGATAAGAAGCTGGCATTTCAGAGGTTCCTGATTTGATTCTTAGCAAGAATCCAAGACCACTTGGAAGTGAATGTTGGGATAAACCATTCACAAACCATTTCTATACAAAAGAAATTATTAAAAATCTAAGAATAATTTACACAATTCATACATTTCATACATTTGCTATAAGGCACCAACACTCAAGATTCCAGAGAAGACGGAAACTGTTCAAAGGCCTTCCATACCATTCTATACAAGGTACACGAGGAAGGGAGGAGGGAAGAGAGGGAGGGAGGGAAGGAGGAAGCAAGAAGGAAAAGGCACAAGTGAACTGATGTCAAGTAGCAAGTCACAAAGATAAGAAGCTACGCAGGTACAGCAGTCAACATCCCTCTATCAGACATTCCTGTCAATCCAGACATTTTAGCTTCTAATAATATAAAATACTGACTCCAGTTTAAGTTACGTCCTCTTTTTAGCTTTTCTCCCCTTCGGAATTCTCTAAGTTCCTTCAGTGAAACGGCAGTGAAGTGAGTCAAGTGACTCATTACAGGCATTTCAACCAATCCCAAGAGCCCATTGCAGGTATGCAAGGTCTTTCGTACCTTAATATATTTACCTCGTCTTGTCACTATGATCTATTTACCTATAATTGAAGAGTACAGAGGTATAACAATCAAAGTTACAATGCTCATAAGGATGATGTCATCATCTAAGTCAGCGTATTACTGCAAACTTCAATGTTTTCTTATCAAAACTGGTAAAGAAGAATTATCATCACGAATACAGTCATCCTTTCCTACTTTTTCATTACCAACGGCAATAAGTTTTGCAGTAATATATAGAATTAGAAGATGACATCACCCTTAAGAGAATTGTGAGTGATTGTTTTTTCACTGTACTCTTCATTTGTTAAATTCATAACTAATGTGACGGACAAAAGAAATATCTAGAATTAAGTGGATTTATCTATTGTGTTACTGAAATGACACATGTCATTTATATTCATTAATTGCCTAGCAACAAGAAAAAACAAATAGGCCTATAATTAAATGAACTGGCCAATTCCAGTTTCTGTTCTCTGTGAATTATTTGAACAGAAATGAACAAATGAATCTGAAAACTGAGATGTTAAACATTTTTATACTATTTCGTAAACAAATTTTACTTTTCTAGAGAAAGACGTTACAACTAGAATTTTACTGTTCATCTTTAAAACACATGCATAATTTACTTTTCTGGCTCCAAATAATCATAATCATAATCATAATCATCTTCCTCTTCCTCCTCCTCAACATCATCACATTATATTAAAGAATCAGACACTTAGGCCTGTCTAATTCTCACTAAAGTTAGATATTTCCAAAGAGTGTGATGTGCTGGTCATTTATTCAACATGTTGCAAGGTCAGCTGGATATACAAAGGTAAGGAGACATATGTCTAATCTCATTAGAAGGGAGATAAATACGCGAACAATATCACTATACAGATGAAAATTAAATCAACTAATGAGAACTAACAAAAATCAGATGACGTGAAGATCTGGAAAATACGTATATCCACAATAAATTTGTGTACCACTACAGAATTGATTAAACTTGCTCAGGACAGGGACCGATGACAGGCTTATGTGAGAGCAGCAATGAACCTCCGAGTTCTTTAAAAACCATTTGTAAGTAGATTACTACAGAATATTACCCTCACTACTTATACAAGGCGAAATAGATCTCTTAATTTTAAATGTAATACCGGTATTTTAGGCTGAACCAAAGGATACTTTATAACAAGATGAAAGTGCTATTTTACAGGAAGTAATATCAACCAGCAAATCTTTTTCTATTCGAAATTGACAATCCCAGTACAGTCAATGCTCTATGTACTTTGCCAATGACTCATTCCGAATGTTTATATTTAAAATTTTTCTACGAAGGAAATATTTTCCAGCACAGAGATCCATATGGTCACCATTCCTTTGGTAAGAAAATAACACAACAAAAAAATTAATTAAAGATGATTTAAAGCAAATTGTCAGTTTGCATTATTGTCTATGTACTTCAAATTAACTATTATCATTAATCAAGTAGAAATAAATCCTTAAATGCCATGTACACATTTCGCAGGTCCACTGATTTGTAAAAATACAAGTAGGTGACAGATGAATAGACAGAAAATCACTTTTTCTGTAACAGTGATGTTGAAAATGTACATTTCCGTCAAGATATGGACATTAACTTTTCGCAGCATGGAAATATTACTACTATTACTAAAATGATGATAAAAACAGTCTCAATCTGTTACTGAAATTTAAAAAATTCAGATGTGAAATATTTAAGAGAAAATTACTTGTATATTCTAATTCACAATTTGAGGATTTTGCTAAACTTGACTGTAATAACTTCTTCCCTTTGTACGGAGGAGGGGCCCATAAGCTAGCACTGTAGCCTTGAATACACTTATTGTGACTTACCGCTTCTTTACTTAGGAATGTTTGTTGAGGTCCAAATGACCACTTTCTTTGTAGATATATCACAGTCATGTGGTGCTTCTATCGATCCAGATGTGTAGGGTTAGAGTGAAATACCACTGCAGTGCCCTTTCACTAGCCACTGGAAAGGTACTACACCTCCTCAGACAGATGCCAGTAATAATATCACATCACACCAACACCATTGTGGTTAATCTATCGTAATGATAATGGATACTGAACTGGAGAGTGACAGTTTCACCACAAGTAAGACTCATCTTGACTGGAATTCCAACCTGAGTCTGAGTCATTGTAAGCCAGTAGTCTGCCAACTGAGCTATTAAGGCAGCTAATGTACCAACTTTATAGCTTTAATTATCTGCGTAATTCTCAGTTGTACTCTACATTGGATCAATTTTTAGTGATGGCAGCGGCAGTTTGTGTCTGAAATGAATGCTTCTGATGCATATCTACAAATGGGGAATAAGTAGCGCATTTTAGTTTCCAGGATATTCCTCACATTTTACTCATATTTGTATGACGAGGTGGAAGAGGGGAAGCTTGCCATATCAGCAGGTCAGCTAGTTAGTTCCTACAACAATGAGCCACTCAAATGCACTACAATAAGCCATTAAGATATAACATGAAGTAGTAGCCTACCAATTATCGAAAACCAGAGCAACTCATGAGAATAGACAATCTTAAAATTAATAGCGCACTTTTCGTTCTCTTGCTCTCTAATTTTGGCCTTGAGGCCTGTTCGTTGCCAACTTATCACAGTAAGTGCTAAATGAATGAGCCTTCAAACTTAGGGCCGGGCAATCAACGGAAGAGCTTCTACATGCATTACAAATTAGAAAATTAATTTAGCTGCCATAATTTTGTAATTAGTCAGGCTTACATATTAAATATCTACTGGAATTCAATGAAGTTACAAGAATGTCTGCAATGACAGGAAAATCTCATCCAGAGATTTTTCAATAAAATAAGCAGTCATTGACTCTTAATAACATGAAAGCATGATTTAGCTCTTGTATCCACGAACACAGAAATGTCGACCATTACGACAGGTTACAATGAGTGGAATCACACTGAATGTACAACTAAAACAGATGAACAGAATAAAATACTTTCACAATTACAGCAAAATCTTTGCTCTTAAGAAGGTAATTGCTGGTGCAATATATTTGAGACATTTTACTCTTTGTTAAATTGGTTTAGTGTAAGTATCACCCTTCTTCAATAGTTGCGTTTCTTTATCTTCACCATAAGAATAGACTCTCTTCTGCCTAACACGATTTTTATCATTACGAAAATTTAAATACTGTGCTGCACACAATTTAAGGTAACTATGAACAATGAGTATAAATCCTATCCACGGGATCTTATACTGACTGAGAGACAGACAGGCAGGCAGGCAAACAGAATGATGCCAACTGTGAGAAAGTTAAAACATTTTTACTAATTTATTTACAAAATAAATTCCCTTGGCATTAAGTTACAATTATTTTCTCTTATCTTAACGTCATAAAATGAGTTATAAAATGCCATACTTTCTATTTTTTATAGTACTCCATAGGATTACTAGTACATACAACCTAAGAAATCCAGGATAAATTTTTTATTTTATCCTCACTAAGTAAGTCAGGAATCTGCAATTTAATAGAGCAGAAGAAATTTTATATGTCAAAATATGTGGAATATAGACAAATTTCGACAGCACTGTACTTTTGTTGTTGGTCAACTGTCCGAAGACAGGTCTGAACCTCACAAGTGATACCAAGAAGGCACCACTTATGAGGCAACTAGGCTAGAATATAATGGGTAGGGTGGCCAGTTCCACCCTCCATTGAATACATCACCGACTAGCTACATATTACACTAGTCAGACTTCAGATGCATACAAACAATTGTTCTTCCTCTGACACATATCGCCAAGTGAGATGTACCGGTACTGCCTGATAATAGATTTACATATCAGCCATAACCTCAATCAGAGGATAGCACTGTACTGCATATCCAGAAATAATATATAGCTAAAACAAAATTTTAAGATTGAAAAGTTGTGAAAACATATATTTCTATATAATCACTAAATAATTTTGTAAAATCATGATAGCTACATACCAGTACTTGAATGTGCAATAGGAAGCTATGTGGACGTAGATGTCTACTCATTGAATCTTTTTTTATATATATAGTAACTCCAATTGTAGTATTTAAATTACTACCATCAATTAAATGTTACGTTAAGGCATTTCCTTTTTTTCATGAAGAAAACAGAGGCAAAAAAGTAATTCATATGGTGAAGTTAAGAGATCTATATGCTTTCTGTTACATAAAAATAATAATGAAATACGTTTGATATATATAAAAACAAGTATTAAAATCCAACATTACATAACATTCCTTTTAAGAAATGATATGTCTATTAATTACACTGTAACTTTTATAATTTATGAACATCTCTGAAATAGTTTTAATGATTTTCAAAACAGTTTTAGTGAAATGTACATGTAAAACATGTAGAATATATATAGGCAGTTACCATAGATTTCCCAGTGATGAATACAACATTACATCATATTATTAACATTTGTTGGTGAAACAATTAAATATCAATAAATATAAACGTACATTATTGAATTTTACTTGTTAATAATGCACTTATTAAAAAAAATTTTACTTCCCATATTAAAAGAGGAACTCTATTAAAAATTTTAATATCCAACTTACTTCTGAAAGATATTTTTCAATCTTATGTACTTAGAGTATATTAAATTTAACTAGATCTACAAAGTGTCTTTATTGATAAATTTCAGTATTCCTTGTAACTAATTTTCAACCATCAAAATTTGTCCTTGAAGCTATCTCCTTACATATGAATGTTACACATTTTTGTAGATGTGAACTAAATTGTTTCAGTCCTCCACAACAGTCTAAATCTTTCTTGTTGTTGCTCTTATTAATATTATTATGTCAAGTCTAATGGTAGTGGTGGTGGTAGTGTGTGTGCATGCGTGCATACTGGTCTCAGGTTGTCATGTTCTGTTGGCTTATATCACAGTAGTTGGGAGTGCCTGTCTTGAGAAAACTAAAGTGGCATTTGCTGACAGTATTGATCCTCAGTATAGGAAAACAAAAATTATGGTTTATTTAACGACACTGGCAACTTCCGAGGTTATATCAGCATCTCAGGTGAACTAAATGAGCTAAAATACAAGTAATCACGCCAAAATACTTTCTAGGAAAGAAAGAACCTACAATTTCAATTTCTACCATACAGTTTAAATGCAGGTAAGATGTCCGATGTTATTCTGAATGTTATGAGACATCCCTCATTTAATTGGGAACTAAAATATTTTGTTGTTAGTACCTCTACTTGCCTGGACAGAGTTTATTAGTATTATATTATTCATAGACTTCAGCGCCTGAAGAAAGCTGACATGAGAAAAAAATTTCATAAAACTGTAATACTGACTTTTAACCATCTTTGCTAGTAAGTGAAACTCTGAACATAATATTTAACAAATATAGTTATATGCTATATGTTCTCTGCATCCTTCAATGTGAGTCCACTAGACGACAATTATTTTAAAATTGTGCTCCGTTTTGTTCATTAAGTAGTTTCGTGGACAATTTTGATTCCTGTACATTTCATAATTTTAAAACTTAATTCTATATTCTTGTTCGTGTTAAACTTTGTGACTGTTTTGAGCAAAATTAAGCATTATGGTTTCATCTACAACAATGAAGCAACGCTAGGAATAGAAGAAACATGACATGAGAAAAATAAAATGCCTTTCACATTGATTCTACATGAAAACAATAAAGCGATGACACAAGAGCAAATGTTGTGCTTCCGAAACATATTTAAAAACATATGTACAAATATATTATAAAAGAAATATAAGTATTGAACATAAAAATGCTTAGTTTTTATTTAAAAGTTGCAAAAAATTAGAGGTTAATATTTTAATATTGAATCAAAGTTCATTTAAACAACATTACCTCAAATTTACAGCTTCAGTAACCTCCGACTTTTTGCACATACATATTTTTTTTGAGTATTGGGGGAAAAATACATAATATTAGCAGAAAATTAAATAATTTCATCAGATTGCACAATGCCGTTCATATATATTAATGAGAGCATAAGAAGGTTACGAAATACGAGGAGCCCATGCTCCAGAACATACCAATTCCACAATTATAAAAAATGTCCACCACCGGGATCTCAGTGACAGAAATTCTAAAGGTGATGGGCAAATCTAAAATATAGATACAATATACATATATAATCAGGCAACAATGTTATTTTGATTCATTTCCAGCCTAAAAAGGCTTTCGAGAGTTGTTGCTAGAACTGAAAACGCGAGAAGACGCAACAAATTTCAGCCAGCTCGCATATGGCAGCCCTTACGATCAGTTCTAAACGCGCAAAGAATTGGTAGGTTGTGAAAATGAACACCTCAAATAGGCCGATATCTTTCAAGACACAGACGCGTCCCTCGTAACATTTGGGTAGGAAAAAAACCCAAAATTAGAGGGACGTTTCGGAAAGTCACACTTCCTGGTATTCTAAAAATCATTGTGGGGACGAGCCCTCCACAATATAATACCATCATTACTACTGCAAATAGTCTATGCTAAAATGTAACAACAATAATATTACCAACAAGAAACAACAATGAATTAACGAGAATGTGCCCGTCACAATCTCTCTCTCACTCTCATTCTCTCTCTCAACATTTAGTCCACACACAAGCTGAGTACTATCAAGGTATCATCTGTTGCATCTGCAGCTGTAAACAAGTCATCTAATTCCTGACAAAACATTAAACTTGAGTTATGATGTCCTGTAAGGAAATGGTGGAAGATCTCTATATGCAAAACAGAACGACAATAAAGTAAGTCAGACTCTCAAAGAAGCACAAAGTGACCACAAAAAAATGTATCGAGTCAAATAAATTCACCGAATAGTTCATAATCGTCTTTGAAAACCAAATATTTTTATTTTAATGAGAGGTACAGGAATGAGTTCCACATACAGTATCATCGGCCCAGCTCAAAAGGGAAACAACTCAAAATTTAAAGTTTTGAGAAACCTGTATTTTAAAGCTTTATATTGCTGTGAAAAATTAAAAGATCGTTGAAATGACTCGAAATTCTGTTATTTATTCATTCAATCATAGTGTTCTGCCCAAGAGCATGCCTTTCACTCCAAACCCAGAATTCTCCAGTCTTTTCTATTTTCTGCCTTCCTCTTTGTTTCCTCATATGACCCATAAAATTCTGTTAATGATTTTTTATATACTGTATACTGTAAGTTTCAAATTAGAGAGTGTTAACTGAATTTTTCACAGCAACATGAAGGTTTCAAATTCAGGCTTCACAATAAATTTTGAGTTGTTTCCCTTTTGAAATGAGCTGTCGATATAAGATCAGTAGGAGGGGGGAGGGCATAACAGTGATTATAAGAAAGTACATTAATGTATATAACCTACATTTTATTCTGTTTGAGTCGTCTTTCAGAGAAGGGAAGGGGAAAAGAAAGAAACGCAATATTTATTCTTCGATAACTTAATGGTTTCTCTGATTGTTATGATCAATCGTTTCTTACTGCTGTGATAATGCTGCAATTTCCTTCCAAATCGTTGTATATACCTACAGCATATAAATTTCATGCCAAATATTCTGGTTTAAGGTGTCTCTTCTTTATGTTCAGTACCAAGATAATGAACTAGGAAAAAAAAGAAAAAAAAAAAAAAAGCAGTATTCATTTGTTAGGTGGCTTATTGGGATCAGAGCTATTTCGAAAGTAATGAAAAAGAGAAGTCACTTTCCTTCGTCATGAATTGAACTCATAGCTAATTATTTTTATCAACTAGTCTAATTAGATCATTTGTGAAAGTATCTTGATGATCTTATTTCACATTTCGTAATTACGTCTCTTTTCTAAAGATTTATAGCATCTCACAAACATGGCAGTCTCAATTAATCGACCTCAGTAGATGTGAGAGTGGATTAGACAATGGAAATTACTGGACAATCGAAACCATTTATTTTTCTGTTCCAAATGCATCACAGAATGAAGACTTATTGTGATTGCTTGTGGAAATGGTAACAGTGAGATGGTATTTGCGGAGATGAGTCCGAGGATTTATTATAGAAACACCAGCATTTGTCTTAGAGTTGGGGAAAAATTTCATAAAAAAAAAAACCCAACCACGTAATCAGTCTAAAGGGAATTCGAACCCACACCTGAGTGCAGCCTCCAGATGGAGCTATGCCAGTGGCTGAAACTATATTTAACCTTAACTAATTCAAATATCAATAGGATTATACTATCATATACTAAAATTTCTTGTTATATGCATTTGCTTCTCATAACGAGTACTTTTCAAGGAATGTTCTTCCACTTTCTAAGCAGTATAATTTCGCTCTACTGTATGATACATGCAAGTCATTATTCAACAGCCATACTCAGTGTGCTTAACTGCAATTCAGTGAAATCTAATGCAAATTGAAATATAAACTCAACTGAAAGTACATAAAATGCGTCCCAACAAAGGAAAATATTGTAACGTACATTTCAGGCCATGCCATATCAAGTTCATTTCTGTCACCCAATAGAATATTCAATGACGAATTAAGAGATGAGCTAGAGAAGAAATTTCCTCCCATTCCCCTCGGGATTTCAGATGCGTCTTAATTCTGAGCTATTTATGATCAATTTAACTTGGAGGAGGAAGGGAAAATTATTAAGAAATAAACAAATTGCTTATCAGTTACATATACAATGTGATTCATATTCCTCACAACCAGCTGCACTGGACTATAAAACAGGGTTATGGAGAATGTTAAACCCATTGTTGATCATCTAAACAACAGTATTGGACATCTCCTACAGAAAAGAAACTCTCTACTTTCTCGCCAATACTTTTTGGGTCTTCCAATATCTCTCGCTCCCATTGGTTTGTATTCACAGGCTAATTTAGGGAGTATTGTATCTAACATTCTATTTATATGTTGTAACCACTTGTCACGGTAATCTTTTATTTTATCTTTTTATGACATAGATGTTTAGTTCGGAACCGTAGAGAAAAGTGGGTACATCCACTGTTTTATAAAACTTGGTTGTCAGCTAAATCCATCCAGCTGTCCTCTTAAGTATGTGGAAGGGTTACCAACCTTTCGCAGAGGTTGACGTGACGAGGCTGCTGTCTTATGGCTTTTGTCTAGCCATCACGTGTATTATCCCTACCCTTTGTGACCATTAGATTCGTCACCTAGTTACCCTAAGCAAGGGCCCTCCCTATTTATATCTCAGACTGAGAGGGTGTTCCAGGTTTTAACCATTATTATTATTATTATTAACTTTAAAATAATAATGAAAATTGTCTGCCTTGGGCGAAGCATAGTGTATACATAAAGAAGGGTGGATTAGTCTGAAATCATAATCTGAAAGAATCATTATTTTTCTTTTTAAAGTCGATAAATTAAGGCATAAAATAATAATAATAATAATAATAATAATAATAATAATAATAATAATAATAATAATAATAATAATAATAATAATAATAATAATAATAATAATAATAATAATAATAATATAAATGTACTGTAAAACGTATCAATTATTAGAGGTATATATAGAATATCATCTTAGGTCTTTTGGTGAAACACTCAATTTGTTTGTCCTACAACTGTAATACCATAATTATAGCGATTTGACCAATACATTTTGTTCTCAAACAAGTATTATGCTATGTTTAAATGCATAACGTGAAATTCTGAGAGGTATTAAGATTTTCTGAAGTGTGAGTGACCTGTGCACAACTGCAGATGCCCTGTCATCTGAACCACCTGAATGTCGACCAGGATCTCTGGTGAAATGGAAATGTCGTGCTAGCTGCGTCATGAGACAAGAAAAATATATATGTACATACGTCTGTCACAAACAACACATAGAGGACACCCAAACAACACTTCAGACACATAGACACAGAATCACTACTAATGTCTCCGTTTTTCAAAGATCCAATTAAGCATGACACAGTAATACTGAATCTAACTCCTATACAGCTCAATGGCTTAGGCGAGACTTCCTACAAAATGCATAATAAAACGAAATATTATTTTTTATTTTTGACTTCCCATGAATGCACTGTGTTTGTAACATACATAACTTGGTACCTTGGTCTTTTTTTGTTCGTTTTCTTAAAAGAAGGGAAAATGACAGTTTCATACAGAAGATACACAGCTCGTATACAACAGACAGGACCTAGAAGCGCGAGAGACATCACACACTTTGTGTCATTTTTTGTAAAAGGTCAGTCATCAGTTTTGCACTACATTTTCTATCTGCATAGAGAATCATTAAAGGACTTATGGGAATGAGACAACGCCCATACTCGACACAGCTCCGAACGCAACAAATGAGGTAACAAATTGTATTATCACAGATTTCAAGAAACTAACTCGCAACACTTTGTGGTATGTTTGTGTGTCAGTATGGCGCATTGGACTGCATCGACATGAAATGTGTACAGTGACGGACAAACAACACAACACAAACATCTTTAAAGTTCTTCTGCTACAATGCAATTACAGTAAAATTTCCACTATCATCATTTACTTGTTCCCGAAAACTGTAATGTTTATTGAAATAATGATAATAGAATAATTTAAATCAGTGATCCAGCAACTGTTTTTTTCCAAGAGTTCAACCAGTCATTTATTTGTGAAAGCATATTCTTACAGGTTATAAAATCGCACATTAAAATATGCTTACCTGCTTCGAAATAACTAATAGTGCTAATAATTTAATTTCCAAGCTGATACAACACAGCTTGCAAATTATTACCTGGAAAGCATGAAACAAAATGGATTAACTCCAATTCCACGAGTATTAGAAACTGACTAATTTAACTTCCAAACAAGTAACATTTCTAGACATCTTTACTATTAAAATTCATAGCATTTTTCTTTGGAGTCATTTTAAAGAGAAAAGCACAATAATACTACTTGTATAAAGACAACAATCTTTCATTGATAACTGCTGTTCAACTGTCTTAACTGTGATTCCTTGGAGTCTGCACCTGGCCACATGATTCACAGCATTACAGAACAACTGGGTGAGTGACTAGTGATGCTCAACATCATACCATTACGCAAATCTAGTCTTTCAGGTAAAGCTCCCTGTAAAGCAGATTTGAATAATTTCAAGGGAAAAATTGTTCCGGGGCCGGGTATTGATCCTGGGACCTCTGGTTGAACGTTGAACGTACGTTCAACCAGAGGTCCCAGGATCGATACCCGGCCCCGGAACATTTTTTCCCTTGAAATTATTCAAATTAATCATACCATTGTTAGACATCCAGCAGAAATGTACCAGTATACAATCCGACAAAAATGACGATAATGGAAATTCTTACTGTCGCCTTTGTTCCAATGTCAACTGTGACAAGATTGATTTCTCCTAATAAAAACTACACGACTGATATCGATTTTAAATTCTAATTTAAACCATATTTTTCCTATAATGGATACTGTTTTGTTTCAAATGGCTAATTAGTTACTGTCCGTCACTGTATGATACATAAATTGTAACCTCGAGAAACTAAAATTCATGTGATGCTTGGAGGAAGGAAAGTAAGTATAACAAAGCAAAAACAGACTTTCATAACAATGAACAATAACACGTTTATCACTCAACAGACAACAACTGATTCTGAACCTTAATGATTCACTCAGAATCCTTAAAAAATGTATGCAAGATGACAACAGCCGTCAAAGGGCGGGTGTAATCACATGTGGAGTAGGACTGCTCAGAATGGACAAATACGAATGCAATGGACAGACAATATCACGAAGTAAGGAGCTGGGTCAAGAAGGGACCGTGTTGGGAGGTTAGAACCAGTATGTGAGATAAACCAGAGGAGGGTGAGATGAAAAATATATACACGTTATACATAATATATCTGAACACGAATGCAAAATACTAATTACTGTTATTAATTACAAGTTTCGAAGAGGCTAGGACGTGGAAATGTCTGGCTCCTAACCCCAACGTTAAGTACCTTCCCTTTCTCTCCATATGCATTCATACTATGCCCTTATAAATATAGGCACACAACGACTAATCTACAATAATAATTGATTGTCTTCTTCATTAAAAATTAAAAACAACAAGAAACTTAGAATGAACCATCAAAATATTCCAACCCTGAAAAAGTTCATTTGTTCCAGCATGGCTGGATGAATCCACTCATTCATACCAATACTTCAATACAATATTGCGATAAACAATCTAATACCTGGATATTGTTTCTTTTTCTTTCTTTCTCTCTCACTCTCTTAACATTGACAATAATAAAATAACAAGGGCAGACGGGAATGGTACAAATTTTTATATCGCAATACTGGTATCAATTATTTTGAAATCTTTGGTATGATATGACAATTAAAAGTTACAGAATATTGTTTTGGCATCCCTGACATTGATACTAAGAATGGTATGTGAAATATTACAATATTTTTTTTTATATATATACAGAAAGTAACAAAGGAACATTTCACATTGAAGTGTAAGCAAAATTAATTGGTGTTGAACAATAACACAGGCTATCCTGGTTGAAGGTGCAGAAGCATCCAGTTTTACAATTTATTGTGATCCATAACTAAGCCAAGACTCTATAAAAAGTGGAAATGTTAAATGTTTTAATTGGATTTTTCAGATACTTCTGTGAATCAAGCGCCGATGATGATGATGATGATGACTATGATGATAACATTAACAGCACTCAATTATGGTATTCTGGTGGGATACATGGCCTTTTTTAAATGTCTCTGTTCTATGATAATATAATGTACTTTTGAACAGGATGTTCCTCGAAATGTATATGAAGGTGCTTTACAACAACTCTTGCAGCAGAAATTACTATTAGATTTGAAATTCTGTTTATTCCACATTTCAAGTTTTGGTAATTTTTCGGTTCCTCACATTCTGTTCTTTAAAAGTTGTCATAGTAAGTTCACATCACCATCACTGTTGGTATTAGATGTCTGTGATAAATGTTTTGTAAGTGATGATCTGTTCCAATATAATTATTGCTTAATTTTCCAAAATGAGAAGTGAATCGAATTTAGGCCTATACAATGGAGTAAATGAATGAAAAAACTTCTATTCGTTCATAGATTGTTGATGAATTATTTTAGAAACTTGATTGCGCATCTCTATATTGTCTATAGAAGCAACATTATAATCACATTAAAATATTCTTTCATGTGGATTTATAACCATTGGAATGGTAGAGCAAGAGTTTCAATCTTCAGTTTAGAACAAGAAAATTAAGAAAATTTCTAATTATGTTGTAGGTGTTGGTGATAACATTTCTTTTTCTTTTTATATCAGTGATTGTGGTGTCAGTCGACATAGAAACATTCATTCATGACTGAAGACACTTCTTATCAACCCATTCAAAAAAATAACTACATTTACACTATTTTGAAGTGATCCAAATCTTTAATAACGTGAAAGCTCTCAATATGTCCTTTCCTTTTCTGAATGTTATGTTTTTCTTACAAGTTTTGAGGAATATATCACATTAGTGCTTGTCTTTTGAATGTTTATGATTAATATATACAATTTATTATGTACGACAGTGTTGTGATAGCTCCATTCCAACATACATGGTATTTTATGTCTCTATTTTGTAATAGTTTCACAATATGACATTTAAAATATAAAACGAAGTTTAATACTAAGGGCTTGATGAATAATTTGTGCAACTTCTTTTATGCCGGTTCAGATATGAAAACAGTGGTGGTGATGGTGATAATGATGATGATTTAGCACTCAAATACAAGCCTAGGAAGCTCTTTTGTGCTGACTGAACAGTGTAACTCGAATATTCTCTACCTAAATGTGCATTCTGTAATAATGCACTCTCAAAAGTATCCAAATGGTAGAAAACTTAAGTTTAGTCTACTCATGATTTTCTAATTTAAATTTTCATTTTAGCATCAATTAAAACAAGACATAAAACAGTCGTCTTAGACAAAATGCGACACAAATCTTTTGATATTTTACAGTGATCATTTCTTAAAATAATAAAAGGTTAATACAGTTGCCTTTGCTGTTTTACGTAAAGAAGGTAATTAATAAGATACGAGCTGAAGAACAATGATCTCTTCGCAAGAGTATTTACTTTTAAGTAGCAATAATAGAATAACATCATTTTACTCACAATTTTAATCTCGAAACTTTAAGGTTATCACTCCAAAGTGGTAAGTTGTATATTATTAGATATATTTTGCCATTATTTTTACATTGCAAAGTTATCTGTAACAGTACAAACTGCTGCAACTATTTCACACGATCTAATTAATCATTTAATTCTGCGAATTCCATTAAGAACTTTTCTACCACAAATTAATCACTGTCATAAAACTGACAGAAAAATAATTCTAATAAATAATCTGTGGCACAAACAACCCACGAAGGGCCAAGGCTGACCAGCTGGCTGCTAGCTTCACATCCACATGCCTCACCGGAGGTCCAACCAGAACAAAGGTATCGTGTGGTCAGCATGATGAACCCTCTAGGCATTATAGCTGACTTTTGAAACTGGATTTCGCTACCTATCATAGTTCCCCAAATTTATCATGATGTTGGATGGGCACTGGTCCCACACACTGACCACCTTCGTGAGAAAATTCCTTCTTCATGATGACTCAACCAGCATGTATTCCATAATGTGAATTGTAGGCATGATGCCTTAGACCACAATGCTACAATGTGGGACAAATAATTCTAATATTTCACTTAAATTTACAGGGATTTAGCTGCTCTCTTAGCAGGTTTTGTGCGAAATGTATGTATGTATCCAATGCCTACCCACTTTCACTTGCGTGATTCAGGTTCTGCATATAAAATTTGTGCCAAATGTTCCATACAGCATTTGTAATATTCATGAAATATGTATGTATGTATGTATGTATGTAATGCACTAATGCTCTAGATTTAACAACAAAGTTATTCTCTTTCTTGCTTCCCATAATATTTTGATATCAAATCATGATGTGTCTTAAGAATGTCACACATTTCTTTGTGATACATCCATCTATACTTCCTGATGGTATAGGAGACAGTTTGTTGTTGTTGTTATTTCCATCCTGTAGAGATGTTTGCTTAAAAAGTCATGTCCAGTGATCAACATAAACATGGCTACAGCTGATGTGCGAGGTACTTCAGGTATCAATCCAGGAAGTATTTTCCTCCAATTAGAATTATTATTTTCTCGGATAAATTTACAATTATAATTCCAGGTGATTTTCTTTCTTACGATTTGTTTTATAGACTCTCATGAAAACTTATGGGTTATTTAATGACGAATTTTTTTATCCTTTTTGCTAACATGTCACGTCTCTCATTTCCATTTATGCCACAATGTGCTGGAATTCATTGTAAAGTTATGTTTTTACCTAAATTTTAAATCTCTTGTATCATGTTAAGATTATTCTTAATTTTTTTCAATTTTTGGACATGGGACAGATGCTATTGCTTGACTCAGATATTATTACAATTTTCTTGCAGTGTTGCAACTGCATAAATATGTTTTGTGGAGATGTAAAAATTGCTTCAATTTCACCATCAAAATTTGTGACGTATTCGCCTACTGTCTTGAAAAAGAGAAGAAATGGCATCAGCTCCTTCAATCTCATCTGAGAGAGAACAGACAGTATGAGTCCATTCAATTGATGGATAATAATGTATTGACTGTTTCTGTTGTAAGAGCTTTTGCTTCAGAAGGGAGTGTATGTTTATTATTAACATTATTGTTTAAGTCCAGAATGTAACTGATCAAGATAGTATCAATTGCATTATTATTACTATGTAATGCATTTTCTTTATGTTTTCGTATACTTTTTAATTTGATCATTTCTTGTATAGATCCAGTTTGTGTTTTTATTCTGGGCTTAGAATCTAGATATCTAGTCCATGTATTATAGTTTAGCTGCCTAATTAATTTTCCATAAGTTAATATGGCTTGCATGTCAAATTCTAAATCTACTGGTTTAATTAAAGTGATGACTTGTAATGCTTCAATAGAAATAGTTTTAATTGCACCAATTATTAAGTGCAAGGCTTGATTTTTTTCCAAGGGATTCTCTCTGTTTTGTGGATGCTGTTAAGGAACACTTCTCAACAGTATTTTAATATAGATTTAAATACATATTTCAGGTCGTGATTAAAGTTTTCCTAGAACTGTTCTATTTTGTGCCTGCTAGTCTTTTTATTAATTTAAATCTATTACTTACTTTTTCTTTGATGTATTCAAAACGATTTTTTCAAGTTAACTTTTTATCAAAATACATTCCTACATATTTTGAATTTTCTGCTCTTCGTAAAATAATAATATCATCATATTGCACATTAATCTCAAATGGTTTTGACTTTAAAATAAAATCTGAAAAAAGTTTTCATAGTATTAATTTTCATTAAATTATTTCTGCACCATTTTGAAAGTTGTTCCAGTATTGTCGGTACGGTTGCTTGAGTGTCATGAAATATTAACAACACATTAAAGCTTAGTACACAGAAAAAACTTCTTTAAGTATTACTGACAACACATGAATAATTGAGAACATATACAGTACTGTGCACGCAAAGAAGAAAATAAACTTTTATTTTCTTTAATTAAAGACAGTAGTAAGATATGCAACTTAAATTACGAATCATTCGATTTAAACAGATGTAATTAATTTTACACTAAATTCTCCATCATGCAACTCTAAAAACATTATAATTACTTGGAATATTATATTATTATTTATGAAAATGGGTACTTCGAAATTAACAGCAATACATACATACGGAGTAATAGTTTTCACAAGTCAACCAACCATCAGCTTCAGCATTATGAAAGACAACTATTCAAGTAAAATATTTTATGAACAATCCATCGAAAGCAAAACTGTTGTTGCTCAGCTATCTTAGTAATTAAGCCATCAGCCATCTTACAGTCCAATATTTTTCGTAGATGTTAGGAATGTTTGGGAGAGACTTGAACTTAAGTCAATGGTTTCTGTCCATGGCTTCATCTCTTCCACACAGAACACAATTTGGTGATGAAATAATGCCAATCTTATGCAGGTGTTTTGCTAGGCAGTCGTGTCCAGTGATGATCTTTCATGACAGAATGGACAATTCTGGTAGCAGCATAGCATTTCTTCTCTCTTAAACTGTATGTGTCATGTAAGTTTTAATGCATACTTCTGATAAAATAGTTGCCTAAAACAGTCTTTTATTTGCTCTACTTTAGTTATAACTAGGGATAATTTTATAAAGCAATTGAAGTAGGCATCTTTAAGATCCTACTTTTTTTAATTTAAATGAGTTTTTAATTGCGGTTATACTTTAGTACATGATACTGTTAGCTGAATGGCTAGAGCATCAGCTTTCCATGCTGGTATCCCGGGTTCGAATTCCAGCAGGTCCAACTGAAATTTGTGGTGGACAAAGAAGGTGTTTGGTTGTAGGTTTTGTAGGGTACTCTCGGTCCCTCTACCAGCATTCCACCATTGCTCCATTAATCATCATGTGGTGTCATCTCCTTAGATGCACCTAGAGCAATGTCTAAAACAGCAAAAAGAACTACAGCTTCAGCTTTCTCTTAGGTGGGGACACTTTGGCAAATGATGTAAAGCCAAGGATAAAAAAAAAAGATAAATAACTTTGTAGATGTTAATATGTTACAAAAAATTGAAGTCCTTTTCTTTTCCTTAAGAGATGGAATTACGTTGAATTTGAAAAAATAATTCTTATACATATCTTCAAGATCAACGTTTTTCATCAGAAAAATTTTCAACTGGATACATAATTATGTAAGTAAGTATTAATATCTCAAACATTTTTGAAAAAGTAATGGTCGAAGTCATATTTTAATAACAGTTATTTTATTCTACACGCATATTTATTCAAATGATACACAAAAGTTGTCATATTTTCATTTCACATTGTATATATAGTATAAAGGAAAAAATTGTGATGTTGCAGAAAAGGGAATTCGAGATTTTCAAGGAAATAATGTTTTTAGTATCTGTGGACAGGGAAAGTGATTTTCAACATGTTCTCACAAAACCGATAAAAAATAATTCCACTAAATAATCTATGGCGCAAACAGCCCATAAAGAGCCAAGACCAACCAGCTGGCTGCTAGCCTCATGTCCATATGTCCCAGAAGAGGTGAATGATAATCCAACCAGAACAGAAGTTGAAATAACTCGTAGATACTATGAACAAAATCCGTAAAATAGTTCACAAGACAGAAAGATGGCAGTTGAAAATCACTCTCCCAGTCCACAGATAATGAAAACGTTATTTCTGTGAAAATCTCGAATTCGCTTGTCTGCAACATCACAATCTTTTTCCTTCATACTGTGCATAGTGAGAAAATATGACACATTTTGTATTAGTTGAATAAATACAACATATTATATCAACATGGAGTTATCTCTTGAGATAATCTCGTAAAATATAGCATCAAGATAAATATGTTATTGTTTCTACTGTAAAGTCATTTACTAAACAGTAAATACTACAGTGCATCACTTTCAAGGTAATGCATTATTCTCAATCACTTTTGATCTTGAGGAGCTTCTTGTCTTCAGCTTGCAACAGCAGCAATGTAGATTTACAGTAAAGACGACAGAATTTAACTATAAATTGTATGTGTACTCTCTGAGCATTATTTTTCAACCTTTTGTTTATATCAACAATTATTAGAAATGTTAATTTGTTGTACATATTTATACAGTATTTCCACACTCCTGTCAAAACAATTCATTAACTAGAATAAGAAATGGCTGAATGATGGACAAGCACCCACAAATAAAGTTATTTATTTGTGAGGACTGTGACTTCCATAGTTATTTGTGAAGGATCATGATTTACAGAAGTTACTTGGTGGAAGCTATTGCTTATAGAAGAGGCCATCACATACAGAAGTTATTTGTGGAGGCCCATAACTTACAGAAGCTACAGCAATATCATGATAAATAATGCAAATTAAATATACTGAGAAAAACATTTGTTGGTATAGATACTTCTGCATCTTAAACATTTTGTTATCAATAATACGAATATCTAATAACACTCATAAGTTATAGCTACCTTGCGTAAGTTGAATTTAAAAACAATTAAATTTATTACTATACAGTTCGAACACACAAACATGTAGGAGCCCGCAATATTAAAATTCATATTTTTAAAAACACCAAATTTAGAATACCAATGCAGGTAAATACTTGTCTGAACGATACACACCAGAGCTCAAACTGGACTAAAAGATGGATGCAGGGCAAGAAGCCCTCATTTCGCAACTTGAGCTCTCCACTATTTGATCTCGAGTACCTAGTTATCACAATAGAACCCATTCCATTACTGGATTAGGCGTTTGCAGAAGGTTAAAGGTTTTAAAAAACTGTAACCCCACAAAACAATAATAATAATAATAATTAAAAAAAGAGAGACATATCACATAGAGTTGTATTCATTACCCTGATTGCATACTCCCCAAGGTAAAAGCTCCTCTGTTACAGATACATGGATGAGTATGCCTAGCTACTGATTGTCCTAACATGTACAGCAGATTCTTGATATTTGAATTCAGTTGTCCGACCGCTGCTTTCCTATGATCCTGTCGCCAGGACTTCAGTCATTGTAATACTAACCTGCGTGCCCCTTTTGGATCAGCGTCCAAACTACTTGGAGGTGAGGATGTATGAAATTCTGAAACAATCAATATAGAGGTGATTAGTCTTCACACTTTAAATATGCTTTAATGAATTAACTAACTAAAAAAAATTACATTTGACTTTATTAAATATATACAACATTTTAATAAAAATAATAACAAAATAATATTAATAATTTATTTATTTATGATTAATATTTATGTGCTGTACAACAGCCAGAAGTCAATTAAAGTTCAGCACAATACAAAACAATACAATAAACAAGAATATAAAAAAAAGACAATAACAATAACAATAATAATAATAATAATAATAATAATAATAATAATAATCACCACCACCACCACCACCACCACCCATTTCATGGATTAGGCCTCATGACCTGTTCCAGCTTCGGCGAGATCTGCCCAACGTTTTCTTGGACGTCCAACTTTCCTTTTCCCTATAGGTTTATAATACAATAACTTAGGTGCCAGTCTTTGAAGTTCCATTCTTGTGACGTGGTCTTTTCATCTGTTTCTGTAGGTTTCTATTGTGAAGTATATGCTTGAAAATTGCAATTCATTTCGGATATCTTCACTGTATTTATGAACCAGTAGTGTGTAGCCTGCTATTGGTCTGAAAAATCTAATTTCTGCTGCTTTGATTCTTGAAATGTTCATGTTTCAGATGCATAAGTTAAGGCAGGGATTGCCTTTGTTTTGTAAAATTTAATGATGGTACCTTTTCGTACTTTATTGTACCAGTTAATAATAATAATAATAATAATAATAATAATAATAATAATAATAATAATAATAATAATAATAATAATAATAATAATAATAATCCTATAACCCTTAACCACCATACTTTGACTAACCATCTATCCCTAAAGTAGTACAATGGCAGATGACACTACCCTCTGTCTCAAGAAAAGAGAGGTAGGATTGGGGTCAAACCTAAAAATAGGTAATTTTAGATCCCAACTTAAGAATTAGGTCTTTTTAGATCCTGTAAAATTAAAGTGCATTATTTGTTGGTACATAAAACAAAAAAGAAAAGTGATATTTCGAGAGTAATGAGATAGAATGGGTTAGAACCTAAGAATCTGGGGCTTGCTAATGAGATATGCAGTGCTAAACAGTTTTTATAAAAAGTTCTGTTGACTGTGAACACAAAACATAACTATGTTGAAAAGGGAGAAAAATTAGTGACATAATGGTTAATTTCAAACGCAACGCATTAGCTAAGTCAATGGCTCTTGTCAGCAGGACAGCAATTTTCTATATGTACACCTTAGATAAAGGGCATATGACACAGGGTGCATTCATTTGCTATTTGCTCGCTACTTTGGAGCAGCTGTGTAAATTCACTCAGTATAAGAAGGGTTAGCAAACAAATACGCTAATCCAGAGATGAGGGCGACCGAAGTTGAACTCTGCTCTACTTTATTCACTGGTCGCTGGCTATTTCAGTGCCTTGTACTGTTGGTTGCTCCTTGTCATACTTATGAGCAGATAAGGTACAATTATTATAAAGGCTCGGGTTTTAGTGCAGTGTTAGAACTTTACGTACTCTGAACAAGAGCGCCATTGTTTAGAACATCTGCATCACTCAAGATAATAGTTATAAGAAAACAAGAAACAAACACACAATCGACACAATCTTACAATTCTCCCTTCATTTTTATATGCTGCACAAGAAGCAGATCATTTCTCGTTCGTATGAAGGAATATTCCTGTTAGATCATGCCACTGAGTAAAGCAAGCAGTAGTGATAAACGAAAGGCAAAAGTTGTGTTTTACAGTAACAGCCACACATGACAATTAATATTTAGAGTTTACGAGTTTTTATTTTAATATCCCAGAAATCTTTCTCTTTTAACAGACAAAATATCGAGTCTTGAGTTTTTCGTCAAGCAAAAACGCTTCTTTAATTCGCCGTACTCAGAAACCAGTAAAGATTTTGAAGAGTGTCAACTTTTAAAACCAATTTCCATTCTTTCTCAACATTTCTCTTGCTTTGACTCCTCCCCCATCTAAAGTGGAAAATAAATATGTTTGCCGCTTATCAACTTCTGAAGGTGTGAATGTCTATTTTGAACAGATCACTTCGAAGTTACTACTTTTTTCTCTCTCTTTCCAAAAAAGATTTTGATTTCAAATTTTTTCTATGCTTTCCTTAGACATAAAAATTACAGAGCGATTATTCTGACAGAGATCAAATTTGGGATTTTTTCTGTTAAAAACTTATCACACTTGACTGAGTTTGAACATGCGGTACTTGCAAGGCAATCATTGAATCACCGTCAACAACTTAATTTCAACATTGTTGCACGGAAAGAGCCTCAACTTGTGTAAATGAAAGTCCAAGTACCATATCTGCTGGCCTATAATGTGCAAGGACATATAAGACACTCGTCCCTTTTTCCATACACATTTTTGGGAGAGAAAAAAGTAAGTACATACCATCCATCATACATAGTATCTCTATGAACACAGACTAGCAGACCTTGGCAATCAAAATGTCACCTGAAATTTCAGCTTTCGTTATAAGGGCTCGTCCCTTTTTCCATAGAAATTTTTAAGAAAAAATTTAGTACCGGTACATATCATTCTTCATATATAGTGTCTGTGTGAATACAGACTAGCAGACTTTAGTCAATCAAAATTCCACATGAAATTTCAACTTTTGATATAAGGCTCATCCAGTTTTTAAGGCCAATTTTTAGGGGAAAAGAGTGCGTCTTGGAGATTGACAAATATGATAAATCTATTTACATATGTACAAACTGTCATGAAAAAGGTTGATTTTAAGGGTTACTGTACGGAAGAATTGAAACTTTGTGAGCATTGCAAATCTTGTTACACTTGCATTGCTACCTTTGGTTTGCTGCAGGATGGCTGCCTTGGCTCACTGTGCGACATGCTCTGTGCTCGTTGTCGCTATCCCCCCAGCAGCTGTAGTTGGATGCGTGTGATGTTGGTGCTGCAGATCCTCCTCCACTTTTGCGACATGGTCCTCATACTTACGGTTCAAGTCAGCCAGTGTCTGCAAAGTAAACATCACATCAGTCACAAATACATTCAAATCTCTGTCAATCGAATTTACAACATATCAAAATAATTTCATATTCCGAGATGTTTCCACATTACATGGATTAACAGAACTGTGCACATTAGAAATGAGGCAAATTCACAAAATTTCCCCTGTTTGCTTAAAAACTTAGTGAGTGTATTTTTGTAGGACATTCTAAAAAGTGATGCATCCTGCACCAGATTATACAACTACTCTTTACTGACATCGTGATACCCTTATTGACAGCAGGTATGGTGATGAAATTCAAACACTGTTACTACTGAAGCATCATCTTTAATCCTTGAGGTGAAAAAAATTCTTCAATCAAATTATGCGCTCAAAGTTTCCTACAGATATATAAATTTATAGAAGCTGTCCGCTAAAAGTATGTAATATTTAGACAGATACAGAAAATAATACAGTTGGCATATAAAGTTAGAAACAAAGGTACAAAAAAATAATGTTCTGTCAATATTTAAAAAATCTGTTACTACAATTAAATTAAATATACAGTAATAAATAGGGATTTGATTTTTAGGTTACTGAAATAGGTGAAATAGGTTTTTTATGTGAAAGGGGTCGCAAAAATTGCCTGATTATTAAAAAATGTATGCTTACAGTCAATTTTAAATAACATAACTTTTCTCTCGATGGTAAAGATGGAATCAATAATTCCAATCCACTGTCATAATAAATGCGATTTCACTTGTTTTGGCATAGCTTAACAAAAATGCATCACATTCATCCTCAGTAACAGAACTAGAACTTCCAGTCAAATGTATGGGTTATTGTCAGAACACTGATTGACAATGACTAATGTCATGTCACTCTTTCATCAGTAATTTTATTATTGACAAATTTATTTTGATTTAAAGAGTGAGAGACTTAAAAGTTGTGTATTTGATATCCCAGAATAAAAGAAAAAGTGTCATTAAGACATTAAGTAGTTAAAAATAATAGTCTTAATAATGATTGTTGTCAAAAATGGACATGAAATTACGTTTGCAAAGCAAAGTTAAAAGATGTAAGTCAAAAGACAAAGCACTAGCATTTGTGGAGGTGTATCAAATTCTACAATTTGGAATTTTTTGTTAGCCATCTTTCCTTCTCCACTCTGTCCTAGAGTAGTGATCGACAGAATTTTTGTCATCACACTTCTCTAGCTGAAGAGGCGAACTGAAGCCGAAACAGAGAAAACACAAAATTACAAGTAGAGTTTACACTCTTCAAAAAAAGTTTGTGCTTTTGCGGATCATTGCCAAAGGTTTTTGGCATGTGATACACAAAATGGGACGATATTCTTTTACCCAGTTTGCGAACCTCTGGTTTCGAACTATTCGGTTCTCATCAGCATGACAAAGAAGTTATTTCTTCTTCTTCTTCTTTTGCATTTTCTCTGTTTCGGCTTCAATTCGGCTAGAGAAGTGTGATGACAAAAATTCTGTTGATCACTACTCTAGGACAGAGTGGAGAAGGAAATATCTCTAACGAGAATTTCAAATTGTAGAATGAAATTACGAATGGAAAGCAAAAACCTGCAATGACCATTTCTATCTGGTATCATAGCATAAATTGAATGTTAATTTAAATCTGTTTGACTCTGAGTGTCTGCATGCAAATATAATACTCCATCAAAAATAATACGTATCCCAGTTTTCAAGATGACAGTATGTCTTATTGGATATTTTGTTATGTGCTCGCCACAGAACAATCCGAAAGCTTTGTATAGCCACAACGAAACAATAAAACAATTTTTGGGAAAATTGCAGATATGAGGTCTCCATTCTTAAGCAACGATATGAAATGTGGGACTAAAATTTCGCCACACATTAATAGAATAGAAAGAGGAGTGAATGTATGGGAAAGCGAAAAAGAGGACCAATTGAAAAACCTCAGAGCAAAACAGCTAAGAATGGACAAGGAATAATTCAAAAGAGAATGATGTGAATACAGCTATGTTTTCCACATATATATGAAGCAACATACTGAAATGAAAAATCTGAATAAACTGAAACTAATGATATATCAGTGGAATCCTCTGCTTTGATTATGAAACATGATTGTAAGATGGTCACAATTATCATATGATGTCAGGCACTGCTGTGATTCATACCTTGTTCTTCTCCTCCTCCAAGCTTAATCGCACCTCCTCATGTTGTTTTTCCAGTTCTTCTCGTTTCTTCTCATATATCTTAGCCAGCCGCACTCGCTCATTCACACCTTTTTCCACCACAGACGCAGCCACTTCCCGTTTGATTCGTATCTAAACATTTACAATCACATTAAGCATACATTATGTACATAAGCACTGCCATTCTTACGAGGATACGTCTAAATTTAGTTCCAAATCATTTACAATGGTGGTTTTGGAAGCAAAGTATCCTTTCCTTACGTGTGCTGGAAGTGTCACTTAAATTAAATTTTAAAGACAAAAATCAATTACTTGACAATGAATTGATGTATCTGAATTTCGTTCGTTAGAATGAAATAGGAGTGTTAATCAATATGTATTTTATTTTAAATAGAGTGGGGCTTAACAATGTCATTGCCCATTAATATAAATGAAACATTAAATTACAAAATATCAAATAATTACTGTACTTAGAAAGGTACTTGAATGTAAGCACAGAGAAAATAGCCAATAAACGTGAGCAAGGAAGTACAAATATAATTTATAACATTAATTGTACATCTTGCTTCCCAGTATTTATCATGTATTGTAATGGATTGGAGAGCCTGGCACTACAGTATGATTCTTATCCATAATGGTGTTTGTATTGCATACTGGACAAAGGGGGTTGTGAAAAGTAGGAAAAGGAGGTGAACTGCAAGGCAATTATGTCTGGGGGTACAAAGACAGACTCACTTCCTCGTGGTGTTTGGTGGAAACGAAATTCTCCCCTCACTGGGAAGATACATGGACTAAACAAATCATCTGTAACACACTTTAGGCTGAACACAGGACATGTTATCAGTATGTAGTTTCAGTATATTTTTTCTTAATGGTGTTGGAAATAATTGGGAATTTGAGTATTGAAGTGAAGTTTCAAAACACTACATCTCTTAACCAGCAGAAGTTTCAATGACACCCATTCCTTCGTATTTGAGTTAGTTTAGGCAATTTTTATAAGCGTATTTTTGTGATGTGCTCAATGTTGTAAATGTATTTTTGTGATATGTTCATTATTTATCAGTGCATTTTTCTAATGTTTCACTGACGAGGAGAAACTAAATCTATGGGAGTGATATATCTAAAAAAGATACTTAATAACGATCTAGACACAAAAAGTAAAGGGAATAAATAAAGTTCCTACCTGTCATTTTTATGAAAATATGTATGATACCATATAATGATTACATGGATGTTGTAAATTAAGAAAACTGTTCTGTTGCTCATGCCATTCTTTTACAATTTTCACATACTACAAAACAATTTACACATGTAATCTTCATCTTACGATGTTTGGTGACGTATATACGTCCGTTCACATCAACGGACGTATATACATCACCAAACATCGTAAGATGAAGATTACATTTGTATAGTTTCTTCACACCCATAAGCAGTGCTGACTAGATCAGACGCTATGGACAGTACTCTATAACAGAGTCGCCAGTATGAAAGGATAATTCCAAGCCTTTGGCGTGAGACGAACTCGATAGCCCAGTGGTAGAGCGCCTGACCAGAGTACAGGAAGTCGCAGGTTCGATTCCCACTCGAGGTTGTGAAATTTTTCTTTCATACCATGGCATGATTGTGACTATAATAATATTTAAATTCAACAATTTACACATATCACAAAGAAAAGAACCACAACAAAAATGTGAACTGGATTAAGAAAAATAGTTCATCACATGTTAAAAGCTGTTTTTTTTTATTTTTGGGGAGAAAACAAAAACTTACATTTCGAGGGTACTATAATGATTCCGAAAGTTTTCTGAACATACGAAATTAAATTGAAGTACTGAAGTTCTTGTCTCTCTCTTTTTAAAGACTGTCAAGTGAAATTCAAAATGACTTCATTTCTGTTTCTGAACTTATGATTGAAAAAGTGAAAAGGAAATTTCTAATGCTTCTTTTACTGAAATTAATTGGCCGAAGCAACAAATATTACAACAAAGTCACTGTTATCAACTAATAAATAAGTGGCAAAATAAAATACCAAGAAAAAGCCTTAGTAACGTTAAAGAAGTAATGCTTAATTCTATATAGCACTTCATATTCTCGATGTTTTATGGGAATTTACCTGTGAGAAAAAATTAGTGTCATATGTAGACATTATGACGTGGCAGTAATTATCAGAAAAACAATATCTTTCAGATGAGGGTAAAAAAAAATGTTCCCAAGCTATTTTGTGCATCTTTATACACACAAACTGACCTTAGTCCTATTATAGTCATGGAGTTTTATCAAGCAGTGCAATCTATCTTTGTCGAACTTTTTGTTTTTGGAATTTTCTTTTCAATTCGACAAAATGAGTGACGGTATTAGACAATCACATAAGTCAATTTCACTAATCTCGGAAAAGTCTTCAATTTTTTAGGAGAAATATAATGTCTAACCAGAACTACTAACTTCTTAGTAAAAGATTACAGACTGACATTATTTAAAAAAAGAGAACAATGTACTTTAAAAAGGTTCTTATTTATTATTATTATTATTATTATTATTATTATTATTATTATTATTATTATTAATACTACTACTACTGATATGAAGACATGCACTTGTTTTTGATTTGCTTAAATGTTAGAATACAATTTTTTTTTATTTTAGATTCAGAACCAACAAATTTCAGAAACAATTTCCAGAGATAGGGTTTTCAAATTTAAAACAAAGGTATGGAAATTTCTTTAATGTTCCTACTTTGAAAAGTAATTTTCTATGTATTATATGAAAAGAATAAAATCCATAAAGACAATGTGAAAATGCATCAGCACATGACAAACAGTCCTAGTGAATGCTTTTCTAGAAGTGCAGACCAACTGATAATTAATCAAGATTCTAGAATCTAGAGGTCATTCTAAGCAATGAAAAGAATTAAAATATATCTGACGAATGCCCAGTATCAGGATAGGATGTCATTATTCATTTTACTTGGCAAAAATTTTTTTCTTGCAATTCTATGTCAGAGACCATCATTTCATATTTATAGGATTGATATCTTTGTCAGAAAAAGTAGAAGCATTGAGTTGATGTAGGCTACAAAATAAAGGCAATGATTAATTTAATTTAATTAATTTTTTATTTTAGATCTAATTGAAGACCTCCCCGAAATAAGGATGTAACAAATAAAACTGTAATTGACGTTTCAGGAGAAAGAAAAATAATTTTAGGGGCATATTTCACTAGGCCTATATTTACTAACATAATCATTTGACTAATCAAGGATGCAAGATTATTCAACTATTGGTTGCAGTAATTTATTGTTATAAATGAATGCTTCAAAATTACTTTTTCTACTTAAGTCATGTATTTCAATAATTTGACGTTGCATCATTCTTCTGGGAAGGTCTTCAATTAATTACTTGCTTTCAACCTGAATCAAAAGAGTAAGGCATTACAAGATTGCCACACTTTCCCTTGTCCCCTTAACATTTTTAATGCGTAGTTTTCTTTTAGATACAGTATCTTAAGTGCTGCAACCTTTAAGGCCTATTAAGTCCCACATTTTTGTTTCCTATACTGTCTGCCAAAGACTTCTACAATCATCTGAAACGTCTTGCAGGGATATCTGTAGTCTAATTAAGACATTGGCCTGAATATATATCTATCTGCAAAGCAAGTTAGATGGGACAGAAGAAACAATTGGTCAATAATTATGTCTGGATTGGTTTTTTCACTTGCTATTAATCTATGATGCACAACTTCAAGAAGCCATGCTAAGGATATTCATTATCTTTTCAAAATCCATTGTTCTCCATCAGGTTTGTAAGAAATGTTGGAGAGCAAGAGAGTTAATGGCTTTATTGCCAAGAGCTCAGCATTAGTTAACAACAACATCGGTTGTGGTGAAAAGAAATGTAACTCTATGTCACTGATAACACGAATGAGGAAAAGGAAGGAAGGCAAGGAGTAAACAAAGAAGAAAGGAAAGAGAAATGTTTGAATGTATTTGAATGTTCACTTTCTTTATGTGGCACCAGCCCACATTAAAAATGTAAATATTTTTACAACACAGTCATTAAAATATGCTTATTTTTAAATGTATGCTATTCCTCCTAAAAAAAATCTATCTTGAAAGATAAAGAACTAAAGGTAGAAAGAATGTTTATTGCTGACTCACTTCCTGCAGTGCACTGGATGCTTTAAATATAACTAAATATTTACAGATGCTAGACATTAAGCCCACTGTACCATAAAAAGAAGAGATAAGTAAAAAAAAATCTACAATGAAGAAACTTTGTGGCATCTATTTTTTAAATGTTATAAAATTCTACACATACAACTCAATAAAGAATATTACCATTTCATCCTTGTCTCGATGTACTTTGGACAAGGCCTTGACTTCCCCTCTCCGCGTTGCTTCTAATCTCCGCATCACATCAGCTGTCTCCCGCTCAAGCAGTGCATGCAACAATTTGAGCTGATTGGATTGGGATGTTTTCATCAGCTTTTCCACTATCTGGAATGCCTGAACAAACAATACCGCTATGTTATATAATAAATTACAAATGGTCATACAGCTACAACGTAATATAATTTCAAAATAAACAAATATGAAGTAATGTACTCTCTCAGAATAAATTTTCAAGATGATCAAAACAATAATCAAGCATAAAATTATACAGAAAATAATAATTTAAATTACTTAGGGTAAGATATATCGTGTAGTAAAAAAAAAAAATACAAATCTCTTTACATGTATCATTGCACGAAATTTAAAAGACATTTTCGAGAATAAAACAATAAATAACACTGTCAAGTCATAAATAATTCTCTGTAACAGTCATCCTTGGTGGTCTAGTGGCTACAATGTTTGTCTCTGAACTCAAGATATGTAGGTTCAATCTTGCTCATGGCAATGGGACTTTAGATGGGGAAAGTATACAATTGCTGCATCTAACATATAATAAAATAAAATTGTTGGCCACACGTTATAGATTAACTGGATGCAAAAAAAACACTATTTTATGAACAAACATGAATAAAGGCAAAATTCTATATCTAGATCTGTCAAAACTCCATTCTTACCGATAATGACTTGTGAGACCTCTGGCAGAGAGGAGTGAAAACATGTCGATTGATAATCTCGCTGGTCAGAGAGCCATCTGTGTAATGATCCCACCCACATAATAATATGAGGTTCTTAAATTAAAAATATATATTAAATAAGCAGACCAATTAAGAGCCAGTGACTCTGCCATTCAAGAAAGGCGAGGAAAGGACAGGATAGGATAAATACACAAAAAATAAGTGTTTACGTTTATTACAAGCATTCTGGATATATAAGACGGAAAAAAATCACTACTCTCACTATATGTGATGAACTAGATTCATAAATAAATAAGATAACAGATAAAGAAACATATTCTCCGAAAACGCACTAATGAACTCGCCATGTTCTACAAATCAAGGAGTAAGAGGGATGTTGGTCGCCCTTAAAGAAGTTGAGAAGATGAGTGGAGTGAACCTAAGGGAGTCACATCTCGAAGAGGGTAAAAAGTAAGGGAGGGGGAGAAAGGCAGGAGAAACAGGAAAAAAAGAGGAAAAAGAAAAGAAGATGGACGAAATAGAAAAAAGAGAAGGATAAAAAGAGGAAACGTTGAAAAGAATGAAAAAAATAAAGGAAAGAAAAAGAAGCAAAACAGAGGAGAATACAAAGAAGAAAAAAGAAATCGAAGTAGAAAGTGAAAGAAAAGAAATTAAAAAATAGAGGAAACAGGAAGAGCAGAAGGATGAGAATACAAAAGAGAGAAGGAAAATAAACAAGAGAAGGAGGAAGAAGAGGAGGGGAACAAGATAAAAAGATGCAGAAAAAAGGGAGGAAAAGGACAAGATGTTGATGATAATGATAAATTTATATATGTGAAAGGAGATAGGAGGAACACAGAGTGCAGGAACATACGAATTAACTCACCACGCTGTGATACTTTTCCCTCAGCTCTCTTTCATGATTGATGTAATCTTTACGAAGAGACAGCAGGCGTTCAGACTGGCTACGAGGCAGGCCCGTGGCTTTGGAAGCATCACTCTCACATTCTGAGCACTCAGATGTGTCAGGCTGCACTGTTGTTATACCGAGATCTCTGTTGAAAGTAACATAAGAATGGTACTAGCATGAATAACACACACGCATCTCACAAATATTACATACTTATTTTGTAACAACTGAATCAAAATGAATATTGATATCAACATACTGATATTTCAATTCTTTAAATTCTAGAGACAAAAAGTAAATAATAAAATTTAATAACTAAATAACTGTCATTGTGAAGTGCTGTTGTTTCTGTAGTATGCAATTTATGCAAAAGTGTACCCAAGAATACAATGAACTCCTGTTGTATCTCTGTCCCTTCTTTCTCCTCCTCTACTTTCTTTTTTACTTCTTTCATCGTGTCCTCTGATTAGGAGAGTGATCACAGGTTTTAATTTTTGTATTAAAATAAAACATTGTTATTTTTTCAATAAACACACAAATACTAAATGCTAAAGAAATTCATGTAACAATTTCGAAGAAAATGTTCTACACCAGTGGTCGTCAGCACTCGCTAAAATGTGCAATGGGTACGCGGTGCCGTCCCATGTGCACGGTCGTGCAACAGGCAGAGATAGAGAGCATACCCGCTAGCAGCTATGAGAGCACTATAGTGCACAGCGTTTTCAGCGGGTAAGAGAGGCTAGCCCCAGCATGCTCTGTGCTGAAGACCCCTGTTCTACACTAATGAACTGATAAGCAAGAGGCAAACAAACATGGGTTGTAAATAAAGTAGTGGCAACACTGCCAGAAATGGGTCATGTGCACTTGCATGCGATATGAGACAACTGGTGATCGTAGTTGGAGATATTGTCGAGTACTGAATCACAAAACTGGTTGCTATGACAACACATGTTGTTATTGTGCGTGGTTAAATGTAGAGCACTATTCTAACTGCTCTAAAGTATGTTTACTAAACTTGAGCAGCAATCGTGGTTAAAAATCGAGGTAGAAATGCACGCCAATGTCATCAAGGGTTACTTGAACCTTGTGGCAACGATGCACTGCTGTATCAGATGGCTGCAAGATGGGTCCCTGCATTTTATAAGGGTCGGAATGACACGGCACATGTGGCTTGCACAGATCGCCCGTTCATTTGTGATGAACAAGTAGAGTTAGTGCAAGGTATCCTTGTTGTTGACCATTGCTGGACTGTACGAGAATTATTCATCGAGGTTAGACTCAGTCATCAAACTGTATGGCACATCCTGAAGGAAAACCTCCACATGAGAAAAATTGCAGCATGCTGGGTTCCTCATACTCTGACAGAAGCAGAGAAGTGGCACCGATATGCAATAGCTCAACTCCACTTACAGAGATACCATAACGAAGAGGACGTATTTCTGCAATGTATTGTTGCCACTGACGAGATGTGGGCACGGGCATACGAGTCTGAACTAAAGTGTCAGTCTAATGAATGGCACTACAAAGAATCACCACGTCCAAAAAAGTGCAATATGAACCTTCCAGAATGAAAGTCATGCCTAGTGGCATATGACAGTGAATGCTGTGTGAAGCTGCATAAATTTCAGATGCGTAGCTAGTTCACGAGGGTATTTACCACGAATAGTTTTTCATATTGATTTATATTAAAATTTCGAAATTATCCCGTCCCCTTTTTCTTATGTATGAATTTCAAGTCTGTGAGCTCTAGCATACGCTTCCCTGCAGTTACAATTTCGCTTTTTTCACTGAAAAATCGGCAATCAAACGAATTTTTCAGGATTTCCTCTATTATGTACATATTTTAAGTCATTATATGGAACTTATGCTTCAATTTACACTTTCGTATCAGCCATGAAACACAATTCACTTCTACTTTTGCGTATCAATATGCTTGAAATTTGAAATCACCACCAAAAACGCACCTGCTTAGAGTCTACTAGACTGATATAACAAACCGAATGGTTGCATACAGAGAGCAAGCACATATGCGCCAGAAGCAAAGAGACAAGGTAAAAGACAAGAGAACATTCATTGTGGGGCCAGAATATGACACACAGAGAACTGACTTTCTGTACAGCAGAACCTGTCGTTGTGATGCCGGTGAGACAGAGTGAAGTTAGACTAGATTTGAAAGAACAGGTCTTTTATGTTAAAAAAAAAATGGATATTTATTAGCTTTTGGAACTAGTAATACCTTCAAATACAATTTATTGTTAATATTAAAATAGCCAGGGTAAGCACAGCACGCCATTGCAGTATAGTTCAATTATTAATTTGTTGTTGCAGCACCTGAGACATCTCATAATATAAGCCTGTGCTAGGGTGTGGGTTTAAATTCCTCTTGGGCTGATTGCCTAGCTGGGTTTTTCCGAAGTTTTCCCTAGCTGTAAAGTAAATTTCAGGTAAATTTAATGGCACATTATTGAACTCATTTGGCCACATAGGCCTACTATCTCACTATCAATGCCAGGCAACCTCGCAGTTGATACTGCATCATTAAATAACAGATTAAAACATTCAACGTGCAGGGGAACAAGCACAAAATACACAATCAGCTCAGTGCTCACATATTCTTGCTGGATAATCTCTTGACAAGCATGTGGCCATAGAACTTGGACTTTATCTTGCCATCGTTGTCGTGATGGTGTGATGAGCCCTTACTGTGAGCCTGCACTCTGTTTCGCTCCTTCTCATGCTTCTTTTTCAATGCCTCTAGTTTCTTCTCCATCTCCTGCCACTTTTCCTTCACTGCTTTGTTCTCCATGAACTTCTCCAATGGCTCTGCAACTAGATCTTCACTAACTGCAACAAAAAGGCCATTCTATGCACTCCTTACCTTACGGTTGAAGCAAACAGTTTGGTTTAATCAAAGACCAAGCTAATCACAAGGAATTTCTATTATATTATTACATTACAGCCATAAAATAACCCTTTGGGATATATAGCAGAACTCCGATTATTGTCGTTAATTCATTATCGAGAACTAGATATCACGTTAATTCATTATCGAGAACTAGATATCAAAACAAAAATAATCACTCAGAACATTCAAACCAGTTACTTATAAATGATTTTCTATTAGTTTCCAACTTAAAACAAATTATATGTAAAAGAAATGCCGTTCCCTATTGCAATCAGATTGATTTAATTAAGGAATAAAGTAATTCAACGTAACTTCTTAGGAAGTAAGACTGATAGACAAGATCGTGCACAAGGAGGTTTTTTGGTTTCTCCTCTCTCCAACCATTTGGGAAGGAATCAGCAAGTTATAAAGTGAAATATTTCAATGTGATATTCAATAGCGTTGGTCTATGCATCATTTGAAATCGTGATATTGTAATTAATAAACATTTATTATTATACATTCATGATAAATGTTTCCACCCTTAAAAAAATCCTGCGCATGGCCCTGTTGATAAATAATTAATCTATTTTCACAATCACAGTATACCAGTATTAACTATATTTCCCGCAGAGGCGGCACTGCATAAAGACGAAATAGGCTGTCGCCTAGAGCCTCGCCCCTGATTTGATTTTTCATTCAAATACGTATGTTTCCTTTTATTTAAGTGTTTTTCTTCTTCCGTTTCCACATTCTTATTTATTTTAATCCTTAATGGAATGTAATAATAATAATTGACACCAGAGTCTAACCTTCAAAGTGCAGTCAACAATGCATTCACTCATTCATTCATTCATTCATTCATTCATTCATTCATTCATATCTTTCTTCTCACTAGATCGGCTTTCTTGGAACTCGTATTTTCGTTCCTCCCGCTCCACGCACACATTCGATCAACAATGAGGAAATATTATAAATGATAAAACTGAAATAATTATCAGAAATATATTGTTAAATTAAATTTGAAATGTTCAAAACACGTTATACAACGCCGATAAATGTATATTTTCTTGAATTACAAAGTTTATAAATATTTCATTACCTAATAATGAATATAAAATTACCTCTCATTGTCACTCAATATAAATTCTAATGAGCCATATTTATGTTACAAGCAGTATCACAGTTAACATCTGACCGACAAGTAAGGTTTGTTCTTGTTGTGGTAAAGTTCCAGTGTTGTTTATTCAGTTACACTTTCCCGAGAGGGTCATTATTTTTATTTATTTTTTTTTAAGTTTACTGTGTTATGTTTTCGTTGTAATGTCCGGGAGAGAACGCGACAGAGGTAGAAAATTCGAATCAGGCCATTGGCAAAAACACGCGGCAACAGAGCAATTGAGGAAGCATATATGCGGTTCATGTTAAAATATATTATGATCGATGAAACAGTGCCGTAACTAAGCATTCTGCAAGAAGTGATGATTTGACCCTTCAAGAATAATATGAATAATTGATTAACTAGCCGACTTACTCGTGTTAATTATGTAAGACTGTGCGGCTTACAGCTGTTTCGGTGCTTCATCACACCATCCTCAGAGCCTACTAGATCTCGGCGTCATCTCGAACTTCTTTGCCTGTTGTGTGGACGCGTTTGATTGTTGAAAAGTGTTGAAAAGTGGAGTCAAATAGTGTGTGTGTGTACTGAAATTGATCTGTGCGTTGAGAATTTGATCGGGGTGTGTTTGTATATTTCGTAATATATATTTGTATTGTATATTACGAAATATACAAACACACTAAAACACACCCCGATCAAATTCTCAACACACAGATCAATTTCAGTACACACACACTATTTGACTCCACTTTTCAACAATCAAACGCACCCACACAACAGGCAGAGAAGTTTGAGATGACGCCGAGATCTAGTAGGTCTGAGAATGGTGTGATGAAGCACCGAAACAGCTGTAAGCCGCACAGACTTACATAATTAACACGAGTAAGTCCGCTAGTTAATCAATGTTAAAAGTAGTGTACGCAAGATTCAAAACGGAAAATATAAATGTTGAGTCCAATCAATCTAATGAAAATAAATGAAACAGTGACACTGGTGGTGCGTCTTCGAATGAAAATGTTAATGCAGCAGGCTCAATTGGTGAAATATGCACTTTTGATAGTGCTGACCCTGGAAATTGGCCACATATTTCAGGACAAGGAAAGGCTGCAAATTGTCGAAAAATAACTTGTTCTAGAAGAAAATGCTGTGTTTCCATTGGACGTCAATAAAAGACACTTTTCACCTATCCACCATTTCAGGATTTTAAGCAATAAAGAAAAACAGGATCGACGTTGGCTTGTAGCCTATATTCTAAAAATCGAGTAGGGTATACTGTTTTGCTTGCAGACTTCTTTCGATCTCAATGACAGCATTATCTTCTCAGGGGTGTAACGACTGGAAAAACCTTAGTACTCTTCTAAATCCAACAAAAATAGTCCAGGCTATTCAGATTTAATTCAAGATTTCAGTTCAGTGAAAAGTAGAAAAATGAAACGAGTTTTGATTTCGTGTGCAGACATTTTAGTTCATAAAAAAAAAGATTAACTTAATAGATTACTGTGATTTATTATCAGTGAGTAAGAAGATTTTTTGTAAGACTAAAAATGGGTGCAAATTAACGGGACTGGATGGGGGGGGGGGGATTTCCTCTTTTGGAAAGTTATCCCCCTCACATAAAATCATATTAACATCCCTGCCAGAGATAACTTCTATTCACCCTCACAAAATATAATTGTTTTAATATGAGTATATGTACTTAATAAAGTATAAAGTAAGCAAAGAAAATAATAATGATGTATTATCATCACGAGCAAGATGATAACAATCAATAATTTAGGAATTACACATCTTATCTTAAGCCTGCTCATGGATATAATTACGAGGCGCGTCCAAAAAGTAACTTTCCCACTCGTCTCACAGCTAGCAAACCATATGTTGCGCGAAGCGACTGCTTGTATGTGATAGAGTAATATCCTGGCATGGCGCATACACTTGCAGAACTTCCCGAGTGCTCTCAGTAGCTTCATTGCATTGGTTGAAGATGGACACTCCTATTCCAGCTCCCACCGAGTGTGAAGTGCGGTCAGTGATAAAGTTTTTGAATGCACAGGGCATAGTGCCGATTGAAATTGATCGTCAGCTGTGCCAGGTCTATGGGCCTAACGTCATGAGCAAGCAGATGGTGCGTTGCTGCTGTAGACAATTTTCAGCAGGTCGCCAAAATGTGCATGACGAGGAGCGCAGTGGGAGGCCAACCATCATCATAGACGATCATGTGGAGTAATGCACCATCTGCTTGCTCATGACGTTAGGCGCATAGACCTGGCTCAGCTGACGATCAATTTCAATCAGCGCTATGCCCTGTGCATTCAAAAACTTTATCACTGATCGCACTTCACACTTGGCGGTAGCTGCAATAGGATAGCGTATGTGCCATGCCAGGACATTACTCTATCACGTACACGCAATCGCTTCGTGCAACATATGGTTTGCTAGCTGTGGGACGAGTGGGAAAGTTACTTTATGGACGCGCCTCGTATTATTATTATTATTATTATTATTATTATTATTATTATAATCGAGATGCAAGACAAGCAACTCAATGCGACCAAGCATTGAGCCGTATCGAATGAGGATAATAATAATTTTATGTATGGTATTCTCTATCTAGGATGCTATCCCTCCTCCCATCAGAAATCTTAATTCGCACCCTGATGGCGAGTAGTTCAATATACTAGGTATTATTATTATTGTCATTATATTGATGTAGGGCCTTGAATATAAGGCCTCGCAAATATTACTGCCGCCATTGATTACCAGAGGTCTATGCCTAGCCACAATTCAAAACATTCTGAAACCTTGAAGCATGATTAGTAATGTCTAATGTTTCTCGAGCTAAGAGGTTATTCACCTTTCAACGAGAATATACCAACATATGAACAACAGATTACGGTTAATTGAAACAATGATATCTGAAGATGACTACAATTAAAGTTCTACTGTATGTTTGATGTTTTAATAGTTGCTATCATAATAAACAGAGATTCTGATTTACAAAAAACATGTCAATGATAAAAGTACAACAGTTATGAACATAACAAAAGCAATGACTGTGCCTTAGCTCATATGATGCAACAAATATTTATTAAATCAGGGCTGTCCAACAAGCAGGTTCTTCCAGGAAGTACTTTTTCTATCCATATGGATATACGGGATCTTTTTTATCAAAGTTTATGAAAATAATTTACTGAACAGGTTTATTGTTAGCCAAATGACCAGTGCGTCAGATCTCTATATTTGAGATTCCAGTTCAAGTCAGGAAGACCAAGTTTGAATTTGTGGTGGACAAAGACACTCTTGTGACAGATTTTCTTAGGGTATTCCTATTTTCAATGCAATCATTCCATCACAATTCATATTTACTTGCATTACTGATGCAGAAATAATGGACCTCATTAGATTCCAAGAGCGGATTTATCTCTGAACTTTGCATCAGTAAGTGAAATCAGACTATGCATTTGGAAGAATAAGAAAAACGAGTATATAATAGAAACTATAAATTGATAATCATTTTAAGTTAGAAAAACATGAGTTTTACTTACTCACTTGCATGTGTGCATGTGCGTGTGCTTGTGTGTGCTACACTGTTGTCAAACACAAGCTAATTATTGTATTATTCACAACATAATTTTGTCCCTCACAGCATGTAGCATAATGCAGCTACGTAAAAATGCCAGCAGGAATTTAGTAATGGCTAACAGTACACATTTTAACTTTTAATACTTACTACAATTAATTTTTTCTCCTGGTCTAGTTGCCTCATGAGTGATGTCTTATTGGTGTTACTGATGAGGTTCAAACCTGTTTTCGGACAGTTGACTAAACAACAACAGTTTTTAAATGTGATTGGATTGTTGATTTTGTATTATTTTTTGCAGTGTTCCAGTCTAAGTCAGCTAGCTGCTTCTTCATTATATTAAAAATATAATAATAATAATAATAATAATAATAATAATAATAATAATAATAATAATAATAATAATAATAATAATAGTTGAGGAGACTTGTTTTTAAACCGTAATCACCACAACACACTTTATCTCCCTTTTCCTAATAATGTATTAATGTAACTTCTTCTTGAATTGTTTATTCATGAAGCCTGCAAACCAGTATTTATCTTCCAAGAATTAGTAATTCCACTGAGCTATGCACATTGGAACAATCTCCTTGACAAAAAGTAATTTTTTATTGCATATTATGTTGACAGTCATCATAATAATCATTGTGACTATAATAATCTCTTATAAAATATACAGGGTGTTTAAAAAATATGGGGCATAATTTCAGGTATGTACATATTTCCCACATGTAGACAATCAAAATAGTTCATTACAACATGTGTCCGGAAATGCTTCATTTCCGAGTTATGGCCTTCACAACATTGAAATTCACCGGAATGTTTTTCTTTCTGCAGGTCGTTGCCATCAAAGGAGACATTAAGAGGGCACTCTGACAGTTCATTCTGAGGCGAAGGTTACATTCAGTGTTGTGTAGGCGTTAGACTGTGCGACATGTATTCAAATCAAGAGCTGGCAGAGATACACTTCATGTACGGTAAGGCGGACAGCAATGCTGCGCTGGCTTGTCGTTTGTACCAGGAGAGGTACCCACAGCGACAATGTCCAGATCGGAAGACATTTGTACGGCTCCATTACCGTATGTGCGAGTATGGAAAATTTAACTCTCCTGGTTTGGGAAGGAGACGACCAAGATCTACAACTCCAGAAGTACAGGAGGAGATTCTGGAGGCTGTGAACATGACTCCTTCTATCAGCACACGAAGGGTAGCGTTGCAAGTTAATGTTCCTCATACGACTGTCTGGAGACTGTTGAAAGAGTATCAATTGTATCCTTAACATTTGCAACGTGTACAGGCCCTGTCACCAGCAGATTACCCTGCACGAGTTAGGTTCTGTCCGTGGTTCTTGCAGCAGTGTGGTGTAAATCCGAACTTTCCTGCCTTAGTATTATTTACAGATGAAGCACAGTTCACACGAGATGGCATAACAAATTTCCACAATCAGCATGTATGGGCATATGAAAACCCATGTGCAACTGTTCCATCTCATCACCAGGTGCGGTTCTCCCTCAACATGTGGTCCGGTATCATTGGTGATCGATTAGTTGGACCCCATGTACTTGTAAACAGACTTACGAGGCAGGCGTACACAAACTTCCTGGAAAACACCATACCTCATGTTTTAGAAGACACTCCACTGACCAATCGTCAACACATTCACTTCTTGCATGATGGCGCTCCTGCACACTTCAGTCATACGGCTTGCCGGTACTTAGATCGAAGGTTTCCTGATCGATGGATAGGTAGAGGTGGCCCAATTGCTTGGCCTCCAGGCTCACCTGATCTGAACCCTCTCGATTTCTACTTGTGGAGCCATTTAAAATCATTGGTTTATTCGTCTCCGGTGCCTGATTTGGATTCCCTTCGGAATCGAATTGTGGCATGTTCTGAGGACATACGCAATACTCCTGGAGTTAGGGATCATGTTTGAAGGTCAATGACACATCGATGTGAGGTCTGTATTCAAGCAGGAGGTGGACACTTTGAACATCTTCTGTAATGACAACGACCTGCGGAAAGAAAAACGTTCCGGTGAATTTCAATGTTGTGAAGGCCATAACTCGGAAATGAAGCATTTCCGGACACATGTTGTAATGAACTGTTTTGATTGTCTACATGTGGGAAATACATACCTGAAATTATGCCCCGTATTTTTGAAACACCCTGTATAATGAGTCATTTGTGAGGTTCCAACCTGTTGTCGGACAGTTGGCTAACAACAATATAATTACTCATTTTGTATGTAGTTAGGTACAACACCCAGTCTCCTTAGGAGCAGATTTGGAAAGTGCAATGTCTTCAGTTCAAAATATGTCTTGTAGTTCCCATATTTTTTCCTTCCTACAGTTTTGACAGGTTTCATACCAACCTTCGTAATATAGAACCAAGATATCCAACTATAATTGACAGAGCTTCAGTAGGTACTTCACAATCAGCTCATTTCAATCATAAGGGTCTTCTATTGAACTGCTTTTCAGCCTCCTTAGACATCAAATTCTAATCATCAAATATAGTAACATCAATAATAAGTTGATCAGATGATGATGATGATGAGGATGATGATGATAATGATGACGACAATTATTTTTTTTTTCAACTTAGTTTCTTTGTCAGTTGTCTTATGCTATCTCATTACACATTTTCAGCAAAGGTTTAAGAACTTCCTTGTAAAGTTAAATGCCTATATATTTTCGCTGTTGGCATTTCAGGTAAGGCATTTGTTAAGAGTAACTCTAACAGTGGCGGTTTCTCGGGGGAGGAAAGGGAGGAACGTCCTCCTCACATTTTTCTTCTTTTGAAAATAAATACCAAATGAAATATATGCCTTGAAATTCGAGGAAGATTCGATAATTTTTAAGTTCACAGCTATAAGAAAACCTTGGTTGATCAAGTTTTAAACGACGCGTACTCATGTGCTGCTAGAAAACTGTGAGAAAGATGCGAGATTGTTTGTGTGGAGGAAAGTCAATCCATTCCTCCTTTACTGCAGTTAACACACATAGACAACAGCGCACTAGCGGCGAGAGACAGAAGCAGAGTTTTAAAGCAAGTAAATGAACGGAGAGGGAGGAGATCCTCCTCTGAATCAGAGCATTGGCGGGAAATATAGAAACCGACTGGTCGTGCAGCAAGCTCGCTACCGCTCCCATCTAATGATGCTGCATTCAATCAGACTATAACACATCTAGGAGGAGGCACAATAAAAACAGTTTTAACGCAAAGCTATGAAAGACACCATATAAACTTTTTTTTCTAATTATGAAACAAAATATATTATTCATTGCACTTTATATAAGCTACTACTCATGGTTTAAAACTTTCGAGGATATCTGAAAGTTGAAGTTAGATTTATATAAAACAAAGAGGAAGTAGTTCTACGTTAGTATCGCAGATCTTTTTGGCCCCTGAAATTCACTTCCATTCATTGTCTACTAGACAGGACAACAGCCAAGTTGTCAGTTTTGTACAAATATATTTGAAATTGAAAGTACTCCAAACTACATTATTTTAACATAAAAAAATTAATCGGCCACCGGCAGCTTTGAACAATAACGGTAATATGATTTTACAAGAACTGACATTCTTCAAAAGCATGTGATACTGAACTTGTAAAATGTACATGTGGCAACACAGACCACGTGAGTGGGTGCAGTGTTCTCGCTTTGCTAACAGATTATTTCCCATTCCTACTTCCGTAAAACAGTTCTGGTTATGTGTTAGTAGCTAGTCTGTTCCAACACGTGTGAAGCTGTAGTGTGCGCGAAAAATGCTGCGAGTTTGTGAATTTCCTTGTAATTGTTAATTTGAGCAATTATCCAACAATGAATGGAAGTGAAAACATATTTTGGACAATTTAGGAATCTCAGTTTACAAGAACAGATTATTTCTATACAAATGGAAAGGCCAACCCTAACACTATCTGGTATTACATGTATGCATGTAGGCTAATTTGTAGCATGTTTCTCTCAAGAATGTGTCATTTTGCGATGTTAACTTCTTTCCTCCTCTTAAGAAATATGCATGAGCCGCCACTGACTCTAATAGTTAAGTGATTCTGGTATTATACCCATTGTTGATGATATAACTGACCATAAGGTGTTTTATTTTTATTACGACTATCACCCTTATCATTCACAGCCTCCTCTTCCTCATCATCATCCTCACCATCCTCATAATAATATTAGTAAGTGCAACAAAACAGAATAAGTGCGTAATTGTGCGTAATTTCTATTGTCTAAGGTCTGTGTATGTGTAATTTCTACCATCTAAGATCTGCGTGTGTGGACTATGAATCGTATTCAGGAGTAGGATATTTGATTTATTTTCGAGTTGGACAGCCCTGTACTAAATGAACATGACAAGAGAACTTCTTTCGGGATAGTACCAGCGTGTAGGTAAAAGGGCTCAGATGGAATTGGATATAACTGCAATTACTAAGGATGCTACATAGGGTTCAAGTCTGAGGTATAAAGACTTCAGTGAATGTGTGTTTCAGCCTTAATGAATCTGAAGGGCCATCTACATATCTATTGTTCTGTTAAAAGCGACATATCAAGTTGATTATATTGAATGTAAATTAATATTCTCAGGAATAGGAGTTCACACCTCAAACCGTTTAGAGTTCTAAATCTTCTTATAATGTTGGTAATTACCTATTACATTTTATTAATATGAAATGACAAGTTTGCATCTGCAGAAACAAAAACATTATTTTGAGGAATAAATCTTCGGGGGAGGGGGAACTCATGATCTTACACTAGCTTTGATTTGTTGCATTTCGAAATAAATATTAACAAACCCATCAAAATCAAACAATCTGAAAACAATTGTGACATTGAACACCATTACTTCGTAAATTAAATTGTATTTTACCATATACATTTATTTTTAACAATATTTTAGCAGTTTCAAAATTGTCTCTGTATTGAGGTTTGGTTGTCATAGCAATTGCCACTTCAATGTCACAGATTTATCAGTCACTCGGTTGCAATGATGACAACTAATACGTCAACTTTATTATTACTACTACTATTATTATTATTATTATTATTATTATTATTATTATTATTATTGTTGTTGTCGTTACTATTATTATTGTTATTGTTATCATCATCACAATATGCAAAACTTGCTTTATATTAGAAACAGAACATAAAGTATACTGAAGCTTACAACATTACTGTTTTACTCTTCAATTGTGAACATGACCATGATCAATCCAGAAAGTAATTCACATGGCTATGTTTATCCGAGTTACAAATGTCTATTCTTGCAAATTTAAAGAACTATGCAATTGTTTTTTTTTTTTAATGTTGAAAGATTATCACACTTACAAAGAAGTTATTGTATTTGCTTGAATATAAGGATCCACTGTCCAAGTTTTGCTTTAATTTTCGAGAGCCAAAAATAAAAATCTTAATTTTGCATCACAAACTGGGGCTTGTAGTCACTGTTCAAGAACGTATTCCTTACAACTGAATCTTACAAGGGTCAGACCTCAGCATTTTACCCTTAATTCTTTGACATAATATACGCGTGGTTTAAAAGCAATAACAAATTTAATCAAAGAGAGATTAACTACTGAAAGGATGCACTTTTTTTTTTTTAAAGAAATTTGTGATTTTGCAGTGCCAGCAATAAACATACAAACTCTTCATCATTTTAATCATGGTCTATTTTTGTATACTTATTACATTATATACCATAATAAAATATCTGTTTTCAGTCTTTCAAAGTTACTTGAAATATTATTATTTATTTCGGAATATATACTGTATTTCTTTCACGTGTTAAAATTAATTTTAATATGTGAAAGAAATATTAATATATATTCCGAAGTGATATAGTATTAAAAGTTGTGTAATCAAAATGTATGTATTATTTCTCTATTAATTTCTATATCCTAGTATACGTATAGGAACATCCTCAATTTTCTAGCAATAAAAGCAGATGAAAGGGAATCTCATATTCGACAACATGCAACATGATAACTTTTTCCAAAGGTCATCATTAATTATTAGACAGACTTCGCATTATTCTTATTCACATACTTTTAGGTGGTGACATTGCCAACAAATGTACAACTGAGAATGTAAATTTTTAAACAACTAAACAATAATTAAAACATATGTTACCACATGCATAACACAGAAAACAAGGACAGGATTTCAAGTCCTGAATCTTTCCTTTACAAGGATGATGTTTCTACTACATACACCAAAGAACAAGACTTCTGATTCCTACTGGAGAAGGGAGTTACTCATCATGACCTCAACACATTTATGGAACAACCTTTTTGAAAGTAATGACCTCAATATTCAATTTGGTGAGCAGCCTGCCAAAACTTCCATTGTGGTTATTCTGTTACAGCTTATACTTGAGCATATTTAATTCATTTTTGTAGTTTCTTTAAGGACTGTTCAGAATAATTTACACCAAAAATTCAGGATCTAAACGAACATAAGAGCAATGAAAAGTTGATATAGTAAAAATAATAAAAAGCAACAAATTAACAAGATTACTCATGTATTGTTAATTAACTTTGTACATCAGAACTTCGATTATTATTACCCCGAAAACAGCAACAGTTATGGAAATGACAATAGTCAAACCATTCAAACCAATGATATAGAGATAATTCATTCCAAAAGTTCAGTCCATTAACTTATAAATAATGCATTTTCTTGCAGGTTGTAACAATAATGCAAATTGTATTACAATAAAGACCGTACATCATACATTATCACTATTACACTGACCACACTAATGAAACATATTATTCAACTCATTTTTATCGTTTCTTTACGACTGCTCTAACCAATATAAAAGGAAAGAGTTGTGAATAGATTTAAACCATAATTCATTTATAGAAGTCACTAATAACATTCTATTTACCTTTAAAAGTGTTTATCGTCTAGAAACACTAATAATATTAAATTTAACTTCTAAAGAATCAACATTTCTAGACCTTTTCACCATTTTCACAATACTAGTACCTTATCTTCTCAAGCATTTTTCCCATAGATTGAAACTATACTATTACCTTCATAGAGACAACGACCTATATTCACTTCAATGATAACTTCAGCTGTGATTCTATGGGGCCAGGTCGCAGCTTGTGATTCAAAATGTAACGAAAAAACTATGGCACATGACTAATGATGCTAAAAATCAATACGACTGTTAGTTATACAGTATGGAAAAAAAAAAAAGAAAGAAAAAAAAAAAAAAGGGAGTACTGCAAGAAAACGCCCCACAATGCCGTAGTTGCTCATCAAAATATTATTTAGACTTGTCAGAATTTGAAATCAGAAAATCTCAAACGTGGAAAGCTGACACACACGCATGCACACATACACACACATGAAGAAAGTGTCATTTGCCTCAACGTCCCTAATCAACTCTTTGGACCAAGTGTTCTAAATCCACAAGCTGAAAGTCATTATCCCTTTGCGCACATATATGTGACACAAAATATATGACAAAACTTCAGAAACTGCTTTTAACTGTCTTGTTCAAAACAAGGAAGAGAGAAGGCAAATGACAAAAATGGCCACGTAATTAGGTACCATACAACCATAACCCAAAACACACATCTTTACAGGTATTTATAGCAGACTTAAACCTGAAGTTAGCTGCTATTAATCTCATGCAATTTAATACATGTTGTGTCTACAAAAAAAAAGTTTTTTTTTTATTATTAAAAAATTTAAATGACAAAATAGAATTTAGACTAGAATTCAGAGAATTATGGAAATTATATCGGAACTAGTCAATCAGATAAAATAACAGCACAATTTAAATATTAACACAGTGAAGTTATTTGTTTAATTTAAATAACTTAATAGTTCATAATTTATCTATAAATGTTAAGAGAGTGTAATTAAGAATGAAAAAAAAAATAACAGTGCCTCTAATAAAATAAAAATCACGATGAATTCCACAGAGAAATATACATAAAACGATAAAATATTACCGTAATAGTGCTATTTTTCTATTTAAAAAATATGTGTATAGGCTAAATGTTACAGAATGATGATTTAGTATTTAGGAGGTCTTGGTTTCGGCTGCTTATACCTTAAGTTTTCTATACATTTTACTCCATGTAATTCCAGGATGACACTTAAAACAGGCCATGATCGAATCCTTTGCAATTCCTTTCTATTAAACTAGGTATAAACATTAATGCATTATTTTAAAGAAAAGGATAAGTTTCGCCAATAAGAATGTAATTAATAGAACAAAAATAAATAAGACGCGTGTAAACATGTTTCTATCTTATCAGGAAAAAGCATTATACTATTAAAGTGCCAAACATACATTATGCATTTGCTATTTGTCAATAAATATAGCTTTCAATTTTTAAAATATTGTTGCTAGTTACAAATATATAACGAACAAAATTGACTAGCCTCAGCCCAACTTGTACACAGTAATTCCACTTTCGGTTCTTCCTTACCATATTATCTCAAAGATCATGAATCGCCTCTATAGTTTACAAGGGCCATTACATAATACCGAGCCAATATAATCAATTCATTACTTTTCAATAAAAAATTCACCCAACAATTAAAAAAAAAAAAAATCCAACAGTTAAAAAAAACTGTTTTTAACAAACTGACTGACAGACAAAATTCCAAAAAACTACACTTTTGGTGATGTCAAAAGATTATAAAAACTTTTATTTCCGTGAAAATCTAATTTTTTTATACCATTACAATATTTTTTCTTCATATTTCATATTGCGAAAGCAATAAAAAAGTGAGGAAGAAAAGGTAGTTGTCTGAAACAAAATTAATTCTCTAAATATATATTATTCAAAAACTACTACATTGAAAGAAAAATAAATCTGAATAGATAAATTCATTTGCTTGCCCATATACAATTAGAGATTTGACTGATCAATATTTAGAGTTCTACAACAACACGATTTGTTGCATCATGTTATTCAAACGTCGCCTTCATAACATACATCATATCCTTAGACGAGCAGAATGATGACAAGCAATAGAGAAGAGGTCAGGTGGTGGATAAGGGGAGACTGTAATACAAACAAGCTGAAGGTCTGTGTCAGTGTGACCAACCTACCAGCTATCGTCTTATAAGTCGTCAGTGATGTGCAGCAGCCGAACAGCCTCCGTCCAGAGAGCAGACCCCAGCTACAGTGGGAGGATTCTGGCGCTGTGAAAGAAAATATCATGACCAGGGAAGGGCGCCTGACTGTCCCCTGAATACACAAGTGTGTGAGGATTCTCATTCTGCTTGTAGATGCACTGAATTCATTAACATTCCATTCTCTCTCTCTTTCTCTCTCCCTATTTATGTTCAGATCAAATGTAAAGCTCTTATTACGTGGCCCATGCTCTCTTCTTGTGATCACTTTCTTATGAGGCGATCAAGAATTCGTGGAATGATGGCATTGCAAACAAAGTACTCTGAGAAAACCTGTCCACATTAGTAATTTTATCTATTGAATATAATTTTTCCAGAACTGGGGCTCGAACCCACTTCATTAAAATAAAAATAACATTCTCCAGTCATATGCTGTAAAAAATACGAAACAACCTCATCACTCTAAGTGGAGGGAGACATCTCGTAGCTAATGCAAAATGAATGTCTTCATATCATGAAATTTCTCATTAACTCTTTCTAACCCAAATTAAATTTACAAGCAATCCATGTTGAAACAAACAGCTGTATTAGGACCAATTCAGTGACCAAGTTACGGGAGTGGCAACAATTGAAACAAAGCTATATTGATGAAAATGTATTGAAATAGAAGTTATCCAGCAAAATTTACCTTCATATGTAACACACAAGTATATAAATGCTATAAAGTTAATTATTGCCATATGGTATCTATAGGTAAGAAAGGGTTAAATGGAAATTTATACAGTAATGTGACAGTCAATAATTTCGTGGACTACGCTATTGTAATCACTGGTAATTGGGCATCTTATGCACATCTGTGTTCAAATAATCTTCCCCAGCTATGACGCAGCTCTGCCGGCAATGATACCAAAGAACTCCATCATGAAGCTAGTGTGCAAAAATTGTCACTATGGCCCATGCTTCTTCAGAAAACATTTATTGGAGAGTTTCAGTTAACCTGCTCCTCATTTTTAGCAAAATTTTATTTTTGTACTATTAAAAAAAATAGAAGAAAATCTGGACTCAGTCCCTACCACTCTAACACTCTAATATTGTTCATACAACTACATGCATAGATTAATTTCTTGTCACTGATGAACAGTACATTACAGACATTACATGCATGTATTATACATCCTGCAATCTGGAATATAATTCACAGCAATGTCACGCAGATATTAGTCCACAAAATTATTGATACTACATATGTACTGTATAGTAGGAGCTGTAGTAGCTCTGTTGGTAGTGCAACAGACTGTGGACTGGAAAATTCCAGGTTCACATCTGGGCAGTGGGAGGATTCTATTTGTGATAACTTCCAGGACAGTTTTTAGGATGACTTAGTCTTCTATCAAGTTGAGTATCAGTTCTTTCTGAGGTTAAAAAAGTGGTCAGTGCAAGATGCAGACCACAATATCTTCTTTTTGTTCCGAGGTCAAGAAAGCATGTGAGCTCTACCTCCTTGTCCCTTATGCCATATGTCATCACAGGACACCAACTTTTTACGTAAGCAGTCTGCACAGTATATAAAATTTAAACGAAAACTGAGTTTATTTAGTGGTTGATTGATGTTGCTGTAACTACTAATTTAGCGAAGAGTTTCTCACTTTTAACTGAATGTAATGCATTTGTTCTTTTTATTTATTTATCTATTACTTTTGCTGTTCTTCCCAATTTTCGAGACAATTTTTTACCAGATACTTCTGCATCGATTTGTAACTTTATGAATTAATTTTTCTCGAATGCAATATTAACCTCTGTTAATTATGCAATTTTGTTGTACACATACGCAATTTCCATTTCTTATGTGCTATTCTATGGAGTGATTACCAATTAAATTGTTACATGTTCACTCTGTAAGCAAAAGAACTTTGATATAATTATGTATATACACAATGTGTTTCATATTCTCTGTTCTGTATATGTAGCATATGTATGCACTGCCAGTACAAGGCTAATGGCTAAAGTTAATATATCTAATACATGCATAGTTAAGGTTGTTAGTTTCAAATGCTTTTATATATAACTTTTTATAAACTTTGACCTCTCCTGGCTATAAATGTGAGTAATTTAGGATCTTTCAATGCTGGAATCTTTCAAGACCTAATGTCTCCCATTACTTTTTTACTCTGTTTCCTATCTTTTGTGCAGAGATATTTGCTTCTAATCGATATGTTGGGCCACAGAGACATCTGTGTGCAAAGCATACCGGTATAACTTTATCAATAATTAAGGAACAACTAGTTTTTTATTTTTCTTGGATCAGGATTCTATTATATGCCATAAATTTAAGACACGACATATCTGACTTCATTTACTACTGAAGGAGGTCATGCTAAAGATTTTTATTGCCCTTGAAAAATCTATCACTTTCAGCCAGGTTTGAACCCAAAACGTCTGATTCAATTAGAAGTAGGCCTACAGTACTTACTGAACCACTAAAGAAAAATAGCTAGGTAATGTAAGGTGAACTTCATTCTCTCAATAATATGATGATGGGAACAAAGATGTATCTACATGAGAACTATAAAAAGAACAAGATTCTTCCACATGCTCCTGATCAATACGGGATTCCCTGTTTTACTTTTCTCCTGAATAACTATAAACAACTTTTAACTATAATTATTTCCATTTCCTCCAGATATGCCAACTAGGACTTACTGAAGCAAATCCAGGGATTCACATCATAGATTTATATATAGCACTGGTTCTTTGACATGTGACTATGTCTTCCGAATTCCCAATCTCCTATAAACCAAAGGGTATATCCCTCATCTCCATTTATTTTTTATTTTTAGTAGGTTATTTTAAGATGCTTTATATTCATCTTAGGTTATTTAGCGTCTGAATGAGATGAAGGTGATAATGCCAGTGAAATGAGTCTGGGATCCAACATCGAAAGTTACCTAGCATTTGTTCATATTGGGTTGAGGGAAAACCCCGGAAAAACCTCAACCAGGTAACTTGCCCCGACCAGGAATCGAACCCGGGCCATCTGGTTTCCCGGTCAGACACACTAACCATTACTCTACTGGTGTGGACTCTCCATTTATTCATTCATACCATTTTACCATGTTTTTCTTGGCCTTCCATGTTTCTTCCTTCAAAGAAGTTTCCAATTAAACATGGGCATTTTGTAATGGGCATTTTTTCAATACGATCATACCAAATTAGCTTTTTTGACATTATTTCTTCCATTGTTGGTTAGTTTAGCCCCATTCCTTCCTATATTTTTTTCGCTTCTACTTCTTCCTATTCATAATGTTCTTGTCCATCTGTCTCCAAAAATCCATGTCGGTTATCAAAAGCTTTCCTTCTTGTGTTTTTTCATTTACCGAACTTCAGATCCATATTCTATAATTTTTTTAACAATTTCATTGTAAATAAAGTACCTTTTCGTTTTAATAATTATGTCATTATCCCATAAAACACCATTTAATAATGACAGCCTTTCTTCCATGTACATTTATATTTCGAATTTTCATTTCCATTCCCCTCTTCTTACTAATTACATTCCTAAACATTTGTAATTTTTAGTTTGCAATAACCTGACCATTATCCAAAATCAGATTTTGCCGAGTTCCATTATATTATATTATATTTAATTGTATCAATAATTACATCGTAGATTTACTGCAAGTAAAAGAATCCTGCTCCTGGTTGAGAGAGTACAGCCAAATTTATCAACCAGTTATTTCCTGCTTTGCGGACGGATGTGTCTATAGGTGAACATCTCGATTGCAAATGTACCTGCAGGCCAACGTTTTGCTAAACATTAGAGGTCTCAGACAGACGAAGCAGGAAACAAAGCACAAAATGTAAGGATGAACACATCAAATCAGTAACTTGCAGGATATCCAAACAAAATGGCCCTTGACATAACAATAGCATTAGCAGTAATATTAGTAGTAAATAATAATAATAATAATAATAATAATAATAATAATAATAATAATAATAATAATATTAATAATAATAATAATAATAATAATAATAATTTATATTTTCCACATTCTGTGAAATTTTTGGTGAATCAGCTCTGATGCAGGTTTTCTCCGAGTACTTCGGTGTTCCCTGCATTCTCATCACATCATGACTTCATTATCATCTTATTACCCTACTAGCCTCTACAGGTTAAATGAAGAATCATCAACCTGTTATGCTTATGGGAAAAAAAAAATGTGACAAATATTTGTCATGAATTTCATTTGATATCTTGGAGGAACTTAGTCCATCACATCTATGACTACGGCTATCTTTGCTCCCCTCAACTAAGATGTACTGGTCCATGCCTACTTACATGTGGGAAGTGTAATGGACTCGTTCGCCTTGAGAGTGGATTTAGTACTTGCAGGAGGCCCTGGTGGCGGACTGGTGGGAGGCTCACTTGGTACTGCAGGTTCTGGAGGCAACACAACTGGCCCTATGTCAGGCTCTGATGATGGGTTCTCAATTTCAGGGCTCACATTCACGATGGAGGGTCGTGGTGAAGGACTAGGACGTGCAGCATTGTCTGGCATGGGCAGTTTGCAGGGAGGCTCCTGAGATACAATAAAATGTGCATCAGATTCTTCATTAAATGCTATATAATGTATATTCTGTTACATTCCTCAATTATCAAAAAAATCTGCAGTTGCAATGTACCGATTAATTACTGGCCATGACTGTTTGGCTGAACATCTACACACGATTTAAATACTTAACTCTCTCTTTCGTGTGTTACGTAATTCTGTTGTTGTTGTTTTCTAATGCCAGGCGTTTGACAATAAAGTCATTTGACCTCTTGCACTCCAATATTTTTCAAAGATATTATCATGACCAGCCACTGAAGCACAGATTTTGAAGTGTTCCGAATCCATTTCTTGGTTTGAGTTGCACAATGGACAGTTAGGGGACTGATATATTCCAATTCTATGCAGGTGTTTGGCCAAACAATCATGGCCTGTTGCCAATCTAAATGCAGCTACAGACGATTTTCGTGGTAAATCGGGAATTAACTGAGGATTTTGATGCCGAGAGTTCCATTTTTTCCCTTGGGATTGTGTTATCAAATTTTGTTTGTTGAAGTCTAAGTATGTAGATTTAATAAATCTTTTCACAGAGTAATACGTAGATTTAGTAACAGGTCTGTAAGTAGCAGTGCTGCCCTTCTTTGCTAAAGCATCCGCATTCTCGTTTCCCAGGATTCCACAATGGGATGGTATCCATTGGAATACAATTCTTTTATTGAGTGATATTAATTGAGAGAGCATTTTAGTTATTTCTGCTGTTTGAGATGAAGGTGTGTGCAATTATAATGGACCCATGAACTTAGAACATTTAGGAAGATGTAGAATCCTAGGAAAAGAAGATTCTAAACCTAAAAAATACTGAGTGCAAGAGAACGTCTGAGCAATGGCAAGCTTTCTCTCTCTCTCTCTCTCTCTCTCTCTCTCTCTCTCTCTCTCTCTCTCTCTCTTTCTCTAACCCCTGCATATTTCTGCTAATAATGTCCAAAATTTTTAGCATGTAAAGATTTTGGTGAAGCCAATTTTTTAAATAGAGTAAATTAATTTCTTTAGTTTACACTGAGGGAATTTTGTATTTACCATTGTAATACATGTTTGAAAGTTTCAACTTCAGTGTGATTAATTTCATTAAGTGAACTGTCCAGTATGTGAAATCTATAAATTCATAATTGTTACTATATGTCTCATTCTTCTTGATATGTTTGAAATTTGTTCTGTATCTTCATAGACATAGATAATGTTTGGAGAGGTTTAAATATATACAGATACTGTCTCATGAGTAATATCGGTTTTGCAACAAAATTTTAGTTGGAGTGCGTTGTGACTAGATTATATGGTATTGAACCACTTTTCAGCTAGGTTTACCCTGCAACAATACCAGTTTCTCGTTTCTGATGCGAAGAATTCGGTGATACTCACTTCAATTGATTTAAAGTTTTGGAAATTACTTCCATGCAGAAAGTGTGCCATGGATTGAAATAGATGGTAATCTGAAGGTGCAAGATCAGAGCTATATACCGGTTCCCCAGTTCTGTCTGCTATTAATCTGAGTAGGGATAAACTTTGTCTTCATGATTAGAGTAAGACTTATCTATCTGTAAAGTTTTTGGTTTAGATTTACTAAAGTAGTTTATGACAACAGTAATATTTTTATATTTAATAATTTTTTTCTAATATAACAGCCTCTAACAAAAATGAGTACCAGGGAGTTTTCCTCGGGGATAAAGGCAGCAAGCTTGTAGACAGACATCCTTACTGCTACTAATGACGATTATCTGCAAAGGGGGGGGAGTGTTAACCTCCTGCTACCTGTGAGCCTCTATGGCCTATAATAGGGATAACTTTACTTTACTCTTAGTAAAGATTGTTTGTACATTTTTATTAATTACTATTTAGGTTAAAGAAGAAAAGCAAGAAGAAATCCATTACACCAGACTTCGAGCAAACCATTCTGTGCTATTTTGATATAAGGATTTTAAAGACAATTGTTATTTATATTTCAAAATTATGAAATTTTACCAACATACTGCATTTATGAAACAAACAAACTCTCAAAGTCAACATTCAACAGTTAACTTAATTTCAACAATAGTATATGGAACAGAATTGGCTGTCAGTAAAGTGACAGACTAGGGATTGATATAGCCCAGGTTCATTTTATTATTCATAATGGTTCTGGTATTCACTCACTTCTATAATAATAGGTCAAATTAAGTACTGGGCCTTTTGCTGGATGAAAGTTATTGAAATGTGCCGCTGATCACATTACCTCCTTATAGTGAAGAGGTCCAGGAAGACTGGGAGATACATCTCCCTGCCATTTTAAGTTTTGGCGTATATTTTGTCAATTTACCTTTTTATAGCAGTATGACATAACAACACAACTGTTATAGAGACTGATTTATTAAGATGTGTTTAGAACTTGTCAGTTTGATAATGATTCACTTTCTGCAATGGTAACACTTGTTTATATGATTGAACATTCTATATAGCTGGGACGAAGAGCAGTTGAAGCTTTTACCTCGATGGCATCTAGGTCATCAGTCAGAACTGCCAACTGTTGCTCTCGTTTCTCCAGCTCTGACTGATACTTGATGGGATTGGCGAGGGCCTCTGCAAAGTCCGAGAGCCCATCAGGAACGTAATCCTTCACAACAACTAACAGGAACAGTGTAGCGAGGGGAAGTGGCTGCCCAGACTCGGTCCTCAGGGTTACATGCCGGTAACCAGGACAGAGACCAACCACTGGCAGCACTCGATGACCAATGAAACGACCTGACTCTTCGTAAGCTGTCAATCGAATACTAGCAAGCTCTGGCAGCACAACCTGAAGTAACAAATGAAGTTATCAGCAGTGGTTAAACTACAGCAATGTGATAATGGAGAAATCGTCAAATGACACAGTTTCTTGGTTATCAACACCTCCAAATAAAGTCACTTAGACCTTCCTGGAATTGAGAGTAGTATTTTATAAATGACGCTTCCAACTGCAGAGATTATTCAGTGTCAAAATTCAACATGAGCGAGAAATGCCCGATAAATTTTGCCTGGAGCCCTCTATTGGGGACAAGGTATTTTCACGTGCCGTAAATCTATGACACAAGTCTCGGAGCTTTATTTCTTTCCTAGAGAAGCCATGCTAAAGATTTAATCGACATTTAAAATCTATTGCAATGGACAATATCTGCTAAGACCACTGAAGAAGATATCTTCCTGGACTCTGCATATCTGCCCATGTGGAGAATTCTATTTCTGAGATGGGGACACCAGTAAGACAAATAATTATTACAAACAGCAATAGAATGACAGCTGAAGATGTGACCAATAGAGTTGAATTCTGATATGGACGAAAAATAGCCATTAAATTTTACCTGAAGCCCTCTCATTCAGAATCAGGGCTCTTTTAGTGCCATAAATCTATAATGTGGAAACTCCAACACTGCTTACTTTCTGAAGGATGCCACCTTAAAGATCTTCATAATGATAAGCATGGTTTTTATTATTAGACTAAAAGAATGGCTAGATATATAAATATATATATATATATATATATATATATATATATATATATATATATATAATCTACGAAAAAGGTAGCTCTAGTGTTGTTGATTTAAGACACGTAAAAAAAACCCTGTACATGAAGGAGAAGGATTTAGGCAAAATTTACCTGCTTTTTGTTCATCACTCCGCCATGTTACCTCCTTTGTAGACAGACGTGTCTGCTGGGCAACATCTCTATTGAGAATCGAAATGTATGTGCAGGACAACGTCTTGTTAAACTGCAGAGGATCTGATGAACAAAGCAGAAAAAAATGAGGGCGGATACTGTAAGCTAATAAGCTGTAGAAACGAGCAGAACTCTCGAAACAAAACAAAATAAAAATAAGATTGTTAGATCTGTTTGACACTTCAGTCTAAAATATGTCATTTTACTCTAAATTGAAGAGTAAAATACATTAGCATTAAGATCACCATCATAATTAACTTTTGTTCCCTGAGTGTAATATTCTTCGAATATATTTGTTAAATTCTGGAACAGATCTACAAAACACCATTTCATTCTAGAATACTAAATTAGATATATACAGTGAACACTTGTAAAGCATATCCCCGAGATAATTTTGAGCAAAGAAGTGCAATGAGCATGGGTCTGAGTCCATATAGCTATGCAGTTATTTTCCCCATTTGTGAAGTACATCAATATGAACCAGAATCATTTATGTGCATCCACATCACTGAAGTTTCATATACAGTATATGAGTGTGTATCCAATGCCTACCCACTTCACTTATGTGATTCGGGTTCCGCATATTGCGGATAGATGGCAGGACTGAGACCCATTTTCAAGTTGCACACCACTTTGGCATGCCACACTATGCACAATGTGTTTCTGTGGAGAATTATGTCTTGTACTAAGGTGAGTGTATGTGTAGTGTAGGAAATGGGTGGTGATGATGATGATGATGATGATGATGACGACGATGATGATGGAAGATGCGGAAGGGAAAACGAGGGGGGGGGGGACCCAGTGCCAGCATAAAGCCTACTCCTGTCAAATAGCATCAAGGGGGCCGCCAAGCTTAACATCCCCATTAGACAGACGAATTACTATCAACAGTAACTTATGCCATCTCTTGATATGCACTGTGGAGAGATTTGGAATTTAACTGAGGCATACTGGTGCACAATCTAGTGAGAATAAGAGAAATTCAAGCAGGAAATGAAAACTTTGAAAATCTTCCAGAGACTTCATTCTAAAGAAGAGAACAAATCCTATCTGATAAATAATTTTCCAATACAATAGTACCTTTTGAAGCATTTATTTTGGTTTTGTATTCTTTATTTCATAGTTAACACTGTTAATGCTTTTTCTTTTCTTTCCTTTTTTTTTTAAGATTCAAATTTTAGTGTGTGTGTGTGTGTGTGTGTGTACCTAATGCCTACCCACTTCACTTGCATGATTCGGGTTCCGCATATTGCATACAGATGGCAGGACTATGAACCATTTTCAAGTTGCATAACACTTTAGTGGGCAACGCTATTCATGATGTGTATCTGTGGAGAGTTATGTCGTGTACTAAGGTGAGTATATGTCTAAGTGTAGTGTAGTGAATGGGTGAGGATGATGATGAGGAGGAGGAAGGGAGAAGGGGAAACCTGGTGCCAGCACACAGACTACTACTGTCGAATAGCACCAACAGGACCGCCCGGCTTAACGTCCCCGTCCAACTGACGAATCACTACCAACAGGGAGATATATATTCTCTTCATATGCACTGCGGAGAGATTTAGGATTTAACCCAGACATATTGGTGCACAATTTAGTGAACAGAAGTTGTGCACTGCCATTTCTCCTAGTCCCAAAGTAGAAATTTTACACGAAAATTTCTTCCCTGCTGGGAATCAAACCTGGGCTAGCTAGTCTGGAGGCAAACACACTGCCACACAGCTAGCTTGGCCAATTATTGAAAATCAGACCTATGTTCACACGACCTTTTTCTATTAAAATTAACCAAACAAATAATTTCGGTATCAATATGTAAATCACTCAGTATTCAGGGTATAATGCTGTATTTCAGTTATTATTCTCACAAGCTTCAGTGAAATTCCTTCGGAATTGACCTACTTTAATTTAATTTAAATACGTCTATATGTGTGTAATCTTTTGTGGTTACATACCTTTTTGAACACAAATGGCTCTTCATCGTAGGTGGGGTTGATGCCATTAGCAGGTACAATGCGCGTTCGGAACTTCTTTCGGACTGTGTCTGCAGGCAATCCATACATATCCACTTCCACATATGTTCCCACACGCCTGTCAGTGAGAAATTGCCCAGAGATAACAGTGACTTGCACTGTCCCTGCAATGATGCCATCCACAGTCGACTCTGCAAACGGATCTAACCGTCTGTCCCGCCTCCGCATAAATTCTGGTTTCAGCAGGAAACCACACCGATGATTGTACTCAAACATACCTAAATTTAGCTGCATCGCAAGATCTGTAACAACACATATTAAGATTCTATCTGTATTTATCAGAATCAAAAGAAACAAGTGTTATCACTAACATTGTCCAGTTCTTTTTGCAATAGCAAAAATAGCCACCTCTGTTCATCAAATGATGTCAAAGTTTGTTCCCATAGATTTTCATCAGCACTTCGAGAAAAAAAAAAAAAAAAAAGGGTTAGGTGTGAATAAACGGACAAGTAAACAAATCAATAAAAAAAAAAAAACGGAGATATACTCTAGTCTACTAGCAAACATTTCATTAAAATATAAAAACTTCGATAACTTAAAACTTTTATAGTGTTAAAATAGTATTTAAGAAGGTAATGTTCCTTCAGTTGCCAAATGGTGCTGTTTCAGCATTACCTTATTAAATACAATTTTAGCACTATTAAAGGTTTGAAATTCTTGAAGTTTTTATCGGTAAATTGGTTTACACAACTGGCTTTATATGTATGAATGACTAACAGCCAAGTACTCGCCATTAAATATAGTTTAACAATAAATGTTGCAAAGTGAACTCCAAGAAGAATAAATGCTTGATACATGAAACGACAGAATGGCTTCTATAATTTATTCTAATATTGCCAAGGCTGGATTTAATTTTGCTGTCCCACACCAACATAATATATTATTCCATTATAAACATGTTTGTATGTGCATATTTATATGTAAGGACATTAAGTGTATATATTACAAAAAGAAAATGTATGCAGCTTACATAATAAAAGGCCCTTCTCGACACTTTTGCTCAGATGAAGTCATCGATGATATTGATATAGTCTATTCAATATACAGCACATATAGGAAATTTAATCTGTTCTCCCCACCAAAAGAACAGAGATAACTTTCTTACTCTTTTCACACCCATGAAAGAGCTTTCAGGAACAGTTGGTAATCAGTGCACAAAGAGAAATATCTGACTCCACTTCATTGTTCAGATAAATATTCAACAGCCCTTTCATTCAAAGCACATCTGTAATATGGAAAATCTTTCACCCACTTCACTTTCATAAGACATCAGATATGACAATTATAAGATGAACACTTTTATTTATTAAAGTGTCCTCATATCCTGTGGATACTTTTTCGAGAATTTTGGGAGTGTTTCATGGAGTGCAGTCAAAAATTCAAATAAAGCAATATGCCTTCTTTCTTCTTCATTGTGTTCCCGTATATCATCTATCTATTGTAGACTAGAGAGCATGCCCATGTTCAGAACCTGTTACAAACTTGTACATATTTCTGCGGAAATCTGTGTTGTAACATTGATTGAAGTATTTCAATATAAACAATTATAAAACAATCTGGAAATCAAATTTTTTGCAATACTTTCTCTTTATGCTTCATGCAACAAGTAAAAAAAAAAAGTATAAAATAACGAAACACGACATTATAAAGCAAATTACTGTCCTTCTGAAGAGAGGGTATGTATACTGTGTATTATCATCGTGAATGGGTCCTCAATGAACATTTGCAGTTCTGTCTCTATTAATACTCGCACAAAATAATACTCATGTTTTAATACAACATACCTCCACATACAAGCCACCAGTGGAGAGATCACTAAGCAGATTCTATTGTATTTGTATTGGTTCAGTACTGGAATCCATACTCTCACTTAATCAAATTGTTGAATTTTTTGTCAGTTCGTGCATATGTATATACACTTTTTGCTGGTTGAGTGGAAGAGAAGGCCTTACGGCCTTAACTCTGCCAGCTAAAATAAATCATTATTTATTTATTTATTTATTTATAAGTCAGACTGTGGGTTAGAGACAGGTGGGTAAAATTATCTGCAGCTAATTTGTTACATCTTTGCCAGCAATATTGAATGTTTATTGAGAAACTGTAGTAGAGTGGACATGCTCCTATTTTTGTTCAGTCACATTGCAAGGCATATGTCTTTTGTATCCTTGTTGATCATAAATAGGACTGAAACTCCTTTAACCAGACTACTACTTCTAAAATTACGCCTGCTTATCTTGCATTAATATATTTCTATGTTGTGCTCCAGCCATCCAGATATTTTGCTGGTAGCATAATGGCTGCCCGAACTGCTTATATAAATCTCACAGAAGTAACAGAACCTGTTACATACAATCTTGACAGAAATGTCACTTCAACCATCATCACGGCATTAAAAAATACTCCTGTGTATTGTGTTCTCCATTACAAAACAAGTTATTCAAACTACCGACACCCAAACACAAAACAAAGTACATGGGATCAGCATTGACATTTCTGGAGTAGTACCACAATGACGGTGTATGTGTGTGTTATTTTCAGTGTACAGTTATTTTCCAGACAAACCTCGTACAAGAAAGAAATAAATTAATAAATAAACGAGTAAGTACATACATAACTGGGTGAGTAAATAAAATGAATGAATTAAATAAAATAAACAGGACAAAAAAACCTGTTTGTAACTTTCAGGTACAATTACACTTGGATTCACCTAAAGTCTGATAGTTGAGTGCAACCAGCTGACAGCCAGCATTCCAGAACACTTGTGGCATGAAGTTGCTCGAGTCAAACCGTGTGCCAGCAGGATAGACTCGACTCAGCTGGTGCTTGTTGTAATTGACGAACTCAATAGGCCGCTCCTTCAACAATGTTGTCGCCTGCCGCTCATCAAAAGATGACATCTCATAGTAGCGACCCTTCTCTGTAATGAACATAATGAATTAGTTGATGCAAAAATAACAAGAATCTTTGAAGTATGATATGTTAGAACATTTATTTTACATATCATGATTGTATTTCAATTCTTTGTCATTCCCAATGGTCTGGTGGTTACCATGGCTTCATTATATCCGAAGTTCGTCAAATGTAACTGATTTTTAAGTTCAACAAAAGTCTTAGCATGATTTTATTTGGAAGAGAAGTTGGGATGTCTGTATACTAGTACTACACCCTGTTCCACTTGTCATTATTCTCGCCTTTATCATCAGTCAGGAGTTATGAATTTCGTTTTACAGGTGTTTCTATCTTAGAAATGTAATTCTTCACAATGCCAGATTATCAGAGTCCAAAAAGATTGTTATAGACCATACCACGAGACAATGTTTGTATTTTGCAATATTAATGTTTAACTTCAATATGTCTTGTATAATAAAATGCCTAATTGTCAGACGTGATAACTACAGTAAGCTCTCGATTATCTGTGGGCAGATTTTCTGCTTTGCGGATTAACTGCAGCCTTTTTTAAATGCTAAAAATTTTTGGTCTTGACTGTGCATCACAAGCGTTTTCCCTCTCAAAGTGGGCAATGACGGTTGTGACCTTGAACCTCCCTACTTGCTTGTGGACCAAGTTTGTGAAACTTAATTGAAGAGTATTTTACAACAAATACCGGTAATATTAAATGATTGCATGAAGACACACTTGTGAGTACAGTATTTACTTTTTTAACATTTCATGTTTAATGTAGCATTCATTATATAAATTAAAATTTCGTCTTGAGCATCCATATTAACTCAGTTGCGGATTATCCGCGGTCTTTCTACACCCAATTACTACGGATAATCAAGTGTTTATTGTATATGGATAATGAGTAGATTTCAATGCTTCCAGGTGTGGCCAAACATCTTGGAATTCTCATAACTCAGCAGAGTTAACTTTCATTAGAATCCGCTACTCTTGATGACAGGATACTAGAAGAGGATGATAACTTGCAGAGTTCAATTTTAACTTGGCTTATAAATGATCTGTATATTTTCTGGAGTTGATGTCGGCTTTACTTATGTTCTGAAGAAAATCATACTAAGGACTTTCATCATCATCCATAATTCATCATCCTTAGCTGGGGTTTCTATCCACGAACATCAGGCAAACATGGTTAAGCACTAAGGTCACTAAAGGAGACAGACATAAATATATGGATTCTATTAATGTTCTATTTTTCTAAATTCTTAATATGCAGTATGTAACTAACTACTGCATGTTCAGTTTAAAATGTGTCATGGCTCGCTGTATGTCGTCATGTGGCTAGCCGATGAGCCTAGAGAATTCAATCTTCCTACACTTCTGCAGAGGTGTATTACCTATGTGCCAGAGAAGTTGCCTAGCAAGTACAGCGTTCATTCTGAAGAGTACTTACTGATACGTACGGTAATGCCTGTAGTGGCAGGAATGTGAACTGTTTGGAAACACATACTGAGGTGAGTTTTTTTCTTACTGTCGGGATATGGGGAGAGGGTTAAGACGATTACTTACATACAGTATTTGTTGACATTAACTTCGACGGTCAACATGGACACGGAGCATTTGATTTGTGTTGTGGAATGTTGCCGTACGCAACCGATGATAACAAATACCCTGGGTACGACTTGCCCATGCAAAACACAGTTCGAAAGAGGTTATGGTAGCACACAGACTGTACAGACCGCCATCTGTTGCTACGACGTTCAAGTTATACTGTACACGTTCTCAAGTTCAGATTGAACGCCTTGATTAATAGACAACTTCTCTGACATAAAAGCTGAAACTCGCTTCAAATCGCTGACTCACCAACAGTGACGTCATGACACACTTTGAAATGAACATCCAGTATATATCATGTAACAGAACATAAACCAATGAATTAATACTTTCTATTAGGCATCACTGAATATTTAAATTTCATTGAAAAATTGTTGGGGAAAAAAGACGTTACTCTTGCTTATATGTTGACTGTAATCAACAAGCTGCTATCGGTTGGAAAATAACTATCGGAAGTGAAGATTTCACAAGGTGGTTACTGTATTTCTATTAATTTGTTGATTTATTCTTTATAATCTCTGGTAAACTAAATTTTAACTAATCATGGGAACTTGTTTGAAAAATTTGGATTGCTCACTATTATTCAAACTCCTTTGGACTTACTTTCAGAGTTCTCGAAGGACGAAAAATGCACAGGCTGCACATAGTTGACAAGAGCTGAAATCTCGGCTCCTGCTTCTGACTCTTTGGCAGGCTGCCCTTTGTCTGTCGATGGCTTCTGCTGCTTGTCACCCTCATCTTCGACCTCATCAGCACTACTACTCTCCTCATCCTCTTCTGCAAGGAACAGGAAAATCATCAACAAATTAGAAAATACAATACATCCGAATATTAATGTAGAGTTGCTTGAAATAATAGTAATAAAATTAAAAATGGATTCGAACAATAATACGGTATTTCACTTCCCTTTATCTGAATCAATTCAAGAGCATATTAAGCACTAGAGGTGGTAAATGCATGCAACTTGGTTTGTCTCTTGCTTACTGTATCTTCATTTATGATAGACTAAGAGTAGGCCTACTGCATTTACATAAATGAAGTGGAGTGAAGGATAACGAGAATCAAGGTATTTAGATTAGTAGAAGGAATGGGTAAGTGGATCTTCAAAGCCAAGAGATTAGTCGAATGAACAAATAGCTAGACAACAGAGATATGGTACCATAATTAAATCATATGTGCAGACACACGCTTCACTCATTCTCATAAACATCTTCAGAATTTATAAAACTGCTATTTGTTTTGCATTGTAATTTTTGCGAGTGAAGTTAATATTGTCGCATAGCTATGTCTTGCAACATGTAATAACGCCAAAATCAATCATGTGAATATTGGAGTTGTAAACACGTTGTTACAAAAAGCATAATAATATTACCAATATAGGAAAAGTATTTTATAGAAGACAGTTTTACATAACTGATGGATATTGTATATTTGTTTCTTCAAATACAAAATGATCACTATGCATACTGTGCAAAGCAGTATCACTAATTTATTAATTACATAATACATTATAAATAAGCCGAATGGCTAGAGTGTTGGCTTTCCATGCTGGTAATCTGGGTTTGAATCCCAGCAGATTCAGCTGGAATTTCAATGGTGTTGGGGTAAATGGAGTTATGTCATTTTTTGTGCAAATGGAGTTTTGTTCCCCAGGTGAATATACAAGTTAAATTCTATAAGTGGATGTGCAAAAAACAAAAGTATACTAGCATTTGATGTGTTTTGTGTAAAAAATTATTTGCAATAAGGGTCCAAAGTTTAATTTACATTTATCTCAAAACTCATTTTTATGACTTATCTCCCTTTACCCAAACACCAACGACTTATTATGGATGGTGTGTGATGGTAGGTTTTCACAGGGTACTCCCATTGCCCCTAATGGCATTCCACCATTAGGTACTTTTCATTATTCATAATTGTCATCATCATTATTATCATCGTCATATTAAAACACACCTCTACTGAATTGCTGGAGACCATCCTAAAGCTTTTCAACAGCATTTGAGATACAGGTAACTGGACAACAGTGGAAAATGGCCGCCATAACATTACAATTCGGTAAACTTGTAAGGAGCAAACAGTAATGTACAGTAGTGGCAAAAAAAAAAAAAAAAAACCGGACCGACCCTTGTAGCCGATTTCAGAGCCTTGTTCATTCCAGAGTATGATAGACTGGTAATTAAGACTTTCGTGGTTCGAATCCTGCCTGGGAAGGAAACTTCTTCTTCCCCCCCCCCCCCCCAATACTTTTCGATTACTGGTAAAATTCATGTTCTGGGAATAATAAATTAATTAAGTAGTAAAATATCGCTGCAATCGAAAAGTATTGAGAATAAATTTGAATAAGGAACAAAAAGAAGTTTCCTTCCCAGGCAGGATTCAAACCACGAAAGTCTTAGTTACCAGTCTATCGTGCTCTGAAGTGAACAAGGCTCTGAAATCAGCTACAAGGGTCGGTCCAGTTTTTTTTTTTTGCCACTACTGTACAACAAACATTCAACAATCTAAAATTAGTTTAAAAAATGAGGTTTGTAATATTTAGATCTAAAGCAGAAGCTGTAATATTCACGAGAAGATACATACAGAAAATCTATTCGTCATATGGTGTTACATAGCTCACCTCCTATGGTGCAGAAAAAATTTAAACTTCATCTTACTCTTGGATACAATATCTTACAACACAATTTTATTCCAATCTTAGATTACTTGAATGAAACTCGATCCTAAATTATTTTGGAACCAACACACCAATTTCGTAGTGGAAAAATGCTCAGACAGGATCAACTCATTGAAAATAATGACTAGTAAATCATGGGAAGCCTTTATTATAAGAAAAATGTTGTACTATTATCAACTACAGAGTATTGTAACCACAACACACATTTGAAAACTTCAGATAATGCAATAGAAAGTATTTCACAAATAATCATAATATTATATAGAATATTAATTACAAAATGTTGGTTAATGTTATTTACAGTAACATCTTAATTTATTAGGTAAGTTTTAGTTCTTAAAATGTTATTTCACAAATACCGGTAATCATATTATATAGAATTTTAATTATAAAATGTTGGTTAATGTTATTTAATATCTTAATTTATTAGATGATTTTTAGTTTTTAAAATGTTTCAATTACGGAAATGATTACTGTTACCCGAATATACGAAAAAGTCTGCAAATTGAACTTATACAAGTCATTTGACGGAAATTGCTTGTACCAATAAGCACATTGTGCAAAAATAAATATGCTCCTCTCTTCCTTATCCTCCTCCAAGTTTTGAAAGAAACATTTGTTGAAGCATCAATACAAACTAAATTTGAACAAAATCAGTGCACAAACCATTGTCCTCATCCTCATGCGCACTCTCCTTGCTGCTCTGCCGTATCTGAAGGGGTGGGTGGTGTGGAATGTCGCCGTTTCCCTGCACGGTGTCGCCAGTTCCCCCCACAGTGCCGTCCTGCTGGAGGGATGACTGAGAGTTGCTCTCACTTGCACCCTTGGAGTGGTGATGGTGGTGGTGATGCTTCTTCTTGTTCTTGATGATGATTTTCCGTTTCAGGAGTGATGGTGGTGGGAGGAAAGTTCCTGGCTCCAACTTCGAATCAAAATATTTTTTTGTTTGTTTTCAATTTAGTAACAATTACCTCAAATTTATATTTGAGATAACTATGCTCATAACAGCAGCTCTATAATTTAAATTTTGGTTTCTATAGTGGATTTTTTTTTTAAGTTTATGAAATTCTGCAGCTACTAAAGATCTATTTCACTCCATTATTTCACTTCTATTTTGTTTCTTACTTAGTTCGTCAGAAGAATGCTGATCTCACAAAATGTTTTGTAGTAACATCTGCAGTCCTAGTCAAGGCAATGGCTACAAAGACATCTGTGTACAAAGTAGAACTTGGTGAGATAGCTGGTAATTTTTCGATACTCAGGTTTTTTTTTTTTTTTTTTTTTTTAAGTGTCAGAATTCTGGCCTTCCTTCCCTCCTGAAGCATGGCCCCTTAAGAATCCACCACTGTTAGTTGAGTCTGAATACGCAAACTATGAATCTAATAGAAAGTCTGGTAACGAACAGACTGTCAAGGACAACAGTGTTTAACATAAAAAAAAATACTCTTTAAGGTTACTAGGCTAGACGGCAATTCGGAAGGCGGGTGGCCACTAGATGCACCGTAGCCTGTATGGCATGTGACGTCACAAGCTTGAACAGGAGAACCAATCAGAATCAGTCTATAACAAGCACTTCCTGAGTTCGTTTGTTCACGTGCGAGTGTTTCAATACATTGAATAAGTAAAACTAACATTTACTATGTGTATGTAAGGTAAATAATGGAAGAAGAGACTGTAAAAACACAAGTATTACACAAGCAGGCGCGGAAAATAGTGTTTAAGGTGTATAATTATTATAAAAATGTTAACGAGCAGAACGCTGCCGGCCATCTTGATGCTAGCAGCAACGTTGCCAACGTGCAAGAAATGACTGCAGAAGCATGTGGTGTGGGATTGAGAAACGTGCAAAGAATATTGTTAGTGAAGGAAAGAGGGTTTGTTTGGTGTCATGCTTACAGTAATCAATGGCTAAGGTCATTATTGTCTTTTGATAATTTTAATTCTCTCCTGCGCTATTTGTATTGCACGTGCATGAAGTACGATGTGGCAATGTTGTACGCTGCCTTGCTCTCTCGATCTGTCTCTCTCGACGCAAACGCTAGCAGACAACCCGCCTTCCAAATTGCCGTGGACTCTAGTATAAATAAAGCAACTTTCAACTATGAAAGAAGTAACATTTCTGAACACTCAATATCCTTCCCTGCTACACTAGTAATCTGTTACATATAAGTGCTTTCAAAAAATAAACTGTAAAGAATGTTTCTCAGCTGTTATACATCTTAACATCATCATTATCTTCAAGTATTTCATTGTATTTCACATACTAAATTTCGAGAAAATATTTTATTATTAAAATGCACACTTTTTTTTTTTTACCTTGTGCGATTCTAATGGTGAATCTAACAACTTTTCTCCGAAGATTTCTCGACAATATTGTGCTATCTTTGCTTGCTGCCGAGGATTACAGTGATTTTCGAAAGAAAGAACCACAGGGTAGTCAGAAGTCTTGAATGCAGACTCTGCTATAGCTTCTATCACTTCCTGCAACAACACAAACAATTCATGTAATTCTACTAAGCACTTCACTGAAGCAAGATGGTTAAAGGAAATATAAATGTCATTAGCAATTGTAGCAGACTTTTAGTTTATGCATAAATGAAGACCAACAGCCGAAATGCGATTTATGAGAACTGCTGATTACTCCCTCCTTGACCATAAAAGAAATGACGACATTCTTAAAGAATTAAAAGTAGATTCAATTACCTAGTACATAGAACAATACAGACTGAACTGGAAAGAACATGTTGCCAGGATGCCCTCCAACCACTTGCCAAAACTGATCTTATGCTATACTCCAAGAGGCCGAAGAAACTTGGGAAGACCGAAAAAGCACTGAATAGAGACTGTAACATACCCCTAGGTCTAATAAGTGAAATGGTTATGATGATGATGATGATGATGATGATGATGATGATGATGATAAATGAAGACATTTAGTACACACGAAAATAATTTTGTAGAAACGGAGTGATTGTAACTTAAGTCCCTGGATATTAAACAATCTATGTGAAGGTTGATTAATAGGTTTCCTATTGAAAATTAAGTAATTTGTTCTCTGTTTAATTGATACCCATTTTCAATTTGTTCACCTCATACATGTACATCAGAAGGTACCATTATACACAGGCTATAGATCAGGGAGATTCTGAATGGACATGTTTCTACTGATTTTCTACTAGAGACTTTCACAACCAGTTTTACTTCCTTTTCAAACGAAAGTGTATTAACATTTTTACTCCTCTGGAAAATCTACAAACCTATGACACGTGGGTCCAGACACAGTACACTGTTCTTTCAACCAGATGAATCAGAATCAAATTGATAAGAAAAAAAAAATTAGGAAAGGATCTAAATAAGGTATGGGGAAAATTCTTGCAATGTCACTCAACTGAGACTGACCGTAAGTACAACTGTAATTGTGGGATTTTTAACACATACAAAAATGGACTCTTTATACAATATACGAGATAAAATTATGCATGAGAAAAATTATATTACAAAAGAATTTCGCAGAACTTGCCAAAAAACTCAGAGATTGATGCTTATATGTATTTTAAAAAAGATACAAATATGTAGATGACATCAACATTAACAATGATTCCATCAAAAAGATCTTAATTTTAAGAATTCATTGATGAAAATTATTTATGAAATATTGATTCGAATAGATCCAGTATGTATTCCATGAAATATTACTATTTCTCATTTTGATACGATAAAAAACCACTGATTACTGTTTAAAGGTCCTTCCTATAGTCCTTCCAAATAGATATTGTTAAAGCTTAAAGACAAACAAGTTATCTAACAGAATGTAAGTATGATAATTCTTATTACATATAAGTTGAGCTGTAAGCAAGGACAGTACTAGTACAGTGAATGTTTTTTAACTGACAATTTGAAATAATGTTTTCAAATTAAACTGAAAATTTGGTCCATAAAAAGTTTCTTTTTCTCATTTTCATTACAATTAGAAATCAATGAGTATTGTTTAACATCGTCCTTCCTATGATCCTAAATCAAACTGCTAGCTGCAGTCACAGACATTTGGGGGGGGGGGGGTAGGCAGTCTTGGATATCAACAGATTGTGTGACTGACTGAATAGCTATATGAGCTGCAAGACCATAACGTCTATTATGCAACATTACTCCTGCTCTTCCAGTCAAGTTAAATGACACAATAATCCCTTTTGCTTCCTGTGTTAAAAACCTTGGAGTTTACTTTGACACGCATTTAAACTGGAATTACCAAGTAACCCATATTATCAAAAAAGTGCTTTGCATACTACATTCCTTAAGCAGCATTCGAAAATTCCTCCCGCTATCACTCAAGAAAATACTAGTGGAAACACTAGTAATGCCCCACTTCGATTATTGTGGTTCTCTACTGACCGACCCCAATGTCAACCAGTCGCAAAGATTACAACGTGTTCATAATTCTTGTGTTCACTTCGTCTGCGATGTCTGTCGTGCTGACCACATTACCCCATCCTTCCAAACTCTAAACTGGCTATGGCTTAACGAACATAGAAATTTTCATTCTCTTGTTCTCCTTTTCCAAGTCCTTCACACCTCTACACCTACCTACCTTGCCTCCCGTTTCAGTTACCTGTCATCATATCATAATCTCTTCACATGCACGCAAAATAGCCTCATACTAGCCAAACCAACACATAAGACATCATCATATTCATCATCATACACAATCTCGCTCTCGCGCTTGTGGAATACCCTACCCAGTGACACAGAGACTGTCGGAATTTAGTAGCATTCAAAAGCAAACTTATTAAGCATTTTCTTACTGTGTAGAGTAAGTTTAATTTTTACTTAGTTAATAGAAAAAAAAATTCTCTCTTCTTAATTTTTACAATGAATTGTCTAGCTTTTATTAGTCTGTTAATCTTTTAGTACTTTGATTTTTATTGTATTTGTAAATTTAATATTAATTGTAATTGTATTCTTAATATTGTAGTTGTAATTCCCTGGCAGAGGGGAAGAGAAGGCCTGATGGCCTTATCTCTACCAAGTTAAATAAATAAATAAAAATAAATAAATAATGAATCAATTGTCTCACTCCAGAATTCGCCATACCATTGACTCTCCTCACCCACTGTTAAAAATATACATATACATTCCATATTTACATACAGAATTTGAGACTGATTACCTTTGCAGATATGTCAGGTACCAATGTGTAACCGTGAACAATGACAGGCTCCTCTGTTCGTCCATTCCAGAAGTCCAGCTCCACGCATCGACAGCCGGCAAGCAGGCACTGTCTGTATATTTCCACTGATGATTTACCCGTCAACTGATGGCCTACAACATCATGGAATATCTTTCAAGCTCTAGCATAACGACCAGGGAGAAGGGACATGGGCAGCAGCACTCACCTGTGAGATATGTGTTGTGCGAAGAATTGATGAAGTAATGTGGCAATGGCTGGTCCATGTCATCTGTGAGATCCAGTTTCGAGGGTGACACTATGGGATTGTCTTCACTCATCAGATACCTCAGGAAGCCGTCAAAACTGAACTGACCTGAAATTAAGACATTGCTCGTCCTACCAATCTATGAGCTGTTTTGCTTTATATATATTGTCACAAAGTTTGACAGACAAGCTCTTAGAAGAACTTGTTTAAGAAAAAAAAAAAAGTGAAAATGTCCAAAGAAACAGTCAGGTACAGTAGGTCTCACAGTTTTCAAGAAATAAAAATGCAAAAAATGCACTCTGATGTTACATTGGCTATCATGATGAGCAGTTTGAGATTCGCAGTACCTGCCGTTGCCTATCAAATCCTCAGCAAGCAGCATCCTTGATCTCATCATTTTCTAGACATCAAGGTGTAAAAAATAAGTGATAAATGAAGTACCAGTCAGTGACACAAAACTTTACGATTTGAGCCCAAATAGGACAATGATTAGAACTGAAAAATCACTGCATTAAAAGAATCGACATCTGTCATTCAGTCAGGTCATAGGGAGTGATACTGAAATGACAATGAGAGTGTGGAGTACAAACACTCATTCCAACCATATTGTGTCATACCTCGTTGTGCATTGTACTTGTTGGGTTCATACTGCTGAATAAGATCCTTGGCCCGGGAAGTATTGGCATATGGGTACAGAATTTCATTCAGTCGAGGATCTCGCTGTGTTTTGTTAAGAAATTCAACAAACTGAGCTGCTGACATAAGTCTTCGCTTAGAAGTTCCACCACACCTGAAACAATAAGATTCTACTACCATCACTTGTAATTTACTACAAAAGACAGTATGACTGAAAAGCTAAATGCATTGTTCTCGCTATTTGTGTGTGCATCCCTGGCTAACAGTCTATACACATGCATAACAGCTTTTTGAATGCTTTGTTTAATGTCTTTTTATACAATGCATTGTATGAGCAGTAAAAAGAAGAAAACCTAGTATGTAATGCAAATGAAAATATTAATTTTGTACATATAATCCGCATTTAAATCGGACTCTTTTTGCAAGAATTTTCTGTTCTTCATTCTTGATTACACTCCATATGTGTATCATCACCAGCCAGACATATTGAACAATTCAAGTGAACAAGCTCCCACTAAAGTTGATCTACGTACTACAAATGGGCAAAGTTACACATGAACTGCTGTGGACACTCAAAGCTCAGAATAGGTGCTGCAAAGGAGGAGGCACTAAATTGTTTTGACTAAGTTTTCTTAAATGTTGTATACAACATTAAATTTAATTTTTCTATCTGGTAATTTCTGTAAATATATGCTAAATTATTTCATTGAAGTGAGGTATGCTATATTCATGATTTTTTTTTACTCTGTTCCCAATGTTAATCCAAAGAGAGAATGCATTTAACTGTTTAACATATTCCCCACAAAAAATACACTTTCTTAAATATTCAAGGTCAGACATAACGTCTTGTGACCTTGGAATGAAAAATTCAATTTTAACTACTTTTAATTAAAACTCTGTTCCCTAAGATTCTACCTCAATTAGGAGCAAAGTTATGAATTTCTTTTGTAAAGCATGCAAGCAAAAATTTTAACATGTTGGCAACTCTGCTATTGAATTTCGTGCATCACTGGGCTACAATGTTTTTTTTTAATTGGGTTATTTTACGACGCTGCATCAACATCTAGGTTATTTAGCGTCTGAATGATATGAAGGTGATAATGCCGGTGAAATGAGTCCGGAGTCCAGCACCGAAAGTTACCCAGCATTTGCTCGTATTGAATTGAGGGAAAACCCCGGAAAAAACCTCAACCAGGTAACTTGCCCCGACCAGGATTCGAACCCGGGCCACCTGGTTTCGCAGCCAGACGCGCTGACCATTACTCCACAGGTGTGGACGCTAAAATGTTGGATGCATGTGTCACCCCATGCACTTTAACATCCTACTAAATTTCATATAGATCTACAGTAAATCTGAGATGGTTAGGTTGGAAGGTGTGTGGATTTGACACGGAACAACCTTATGCTCCGATACTTACAGTTCATCAAAAATTTTCTCAACTTCAACTCTGTGCGTAAGACTTTTGTAGAAGTTGAAGAAATCCTCGAACTGAAACTTCTGTAGACTTAATGCATCATTCTGAAAGAAGATAAAGGAAACATAAGCAACTGCAGAAAATAATTGAGGAAATCAACAGTTAAACATTTCAGTAGATTATCTTACTTTTCCAGATGGTAATCCTGATATATCTAGAGCTTTTTCAACCCGTTTTCGATCTTCCCTGTTCTGCGCAAACAACTTCACCACACTGGAACAAGAACCAGTCATTTTAATATTTAAGCAGCCACAATTTATGTAGACCCAAGTTCTAATACTACATTAAGAAAATTTCTTTGTTACTAGCAATGGAGTAGCATATTTTACAGGAATCCACTCTTGGATAAAGCACAATGGAAACTCAGTCATGTTTATCACACTACTCGCAAGTGGGTTTCTGGCTGTAATATAGCATTATTTTTCCAGACTTTATAAATAATTCGAAAGAAATTGCATAACACAGCAAAAATGTAACAAAATTGAAAGTTTCGGCAGGACCTATATATTTAGTTGGAATACAGAAAACGAATAAAATCAGTTGTATTACAAATTGTATTAATTCATGTGTAGTCACATTTAGGTATGCAGTAAGCCCTATTATTACCCGTTCTAGATTCCTGATGAGAGAATCTGACAACCCTGGCTTGAATGGGTGCTTTGGAATGTATTAACAGAACTATTTCTTTGTTATTTTGGGCCTCAGGATGATTTCTTTCAGTACAGTGGCTATTGCTAGTAATTAGCTTCACAGTTAGTAAAACCAGCGTCAAAAAACAACTATGAAACCACTAAGGTGACACCTTTATGCTATGAAGCTAGACGTCAAGAAAGGTATTCATTAATCATGTTTGGAGACACAGGTATACAAAAATTAAAACAAATGTGAACTACAAATTTATGTAAATATCCTTGTCACAGAATTATGCTGATATATGCTCAACAGTACGGGCAGATAATGCAAATGTTCTTCACTACACTCATTCCATCAGTATTACTATAATTATGTCAGCAGAAAACACCTGTCCCATTGTCAGCTGCTACACATTCCATAATTTATCCCACTCACAACAACATAGAACTCTCTAAGAAGCTGTTTGTATGGCTTAAGAGCTTCCAGTATTGATTTCTAATACCACTGTTTCACATTCCATGCTTCAGTGACAGTGAGATTGAAGGCGTGGGCAGCCTGGCAATTATTCCGTAGCAGATTGTATATGGTCTCTATTCTTTACTACTTCTAAATTTTTCCAATGGCATGATACTTGCTGTTTTAGATAATTTGCCTTCTAGCAACTCAAAACAAACGTTTACATATTGACAACATATCAATGTTGTGTTCTTTGAGTGTATCTGAATAAGAAATTGCTATTTGCATAATTTTCGGAATATAGTTGTGTCATGAATCTAGTAATATACGTAGCTACTACTATTATTCTTGGTTTACACAAGTTTTCTTTTAACTTCTTTCCTTTAGATTTATTTGGTAGTTATATTTTGTCTTATATTTTTGTTATGGAATGCTTTGTCATTGTTAATGGTAATTATTTTGCAGGGAGTGGTAAATTTGTCTGCAATTTCATTCCTCAGAAGTCACAGCTGCAATGAGATCCACTGGAAGCAATCTAAATCATTTTTATGTTTTATTAAGTATAGTTATGTTCCTAATTTATACTACTGCTCTGGACTGTATTTTGGAGTATCAAGTGTGGGTACTTTTTGAAAAGCTCTTAATAAGCATTATTCAAAAATAAAAAAGTTGGAGTTACTTCTGGTTAAACAGGAAGTATAAAAAAACTCGGTAATACTATTATTGAGTTCTTAGTATATGGTTATCCCCACACACCAAGTTTCATGTCACTGAACAACATGCTTCAAAAGTTATTTAGGTGGTGCGGGACTTTTAACTAACCCTGTATAGTGCATGCCACAGATGTTACAAAAACATTACTACATCAAAGGAAGGCAGTAAGATAATGCTAAACAAAAAATGGTAAAGAAACTTGTAGACATTTGTTTATTTAAACAAAAATAGTGACAGTGCATAATTTAAATATATATCACTCTACTTTAATTTATATTCCTAATAATTTACAGAATTATGAAACAAGGTCACGAACACATTCAATCAGTAGGCTATAAGAAATAAATCAGATGTTGATATACCACAATGTAGGCTCAACTGAAGTTTGAATACATGTTTTATTAATGAAATTAAATTTTATAATAATTATCTATATCAGTTAGAGATCTGCCAGACAGGATTTTTAAACAGGTTTATGCATGAATTGTTAATTGTAAGATCTTTCTACAGTATTAATAAATTTACTGAGCGTGAAATGGATTACATCTCGACGATGTCATTTTCAGCTTCTTATGTACTGATATCTGGCAAATAAAACATTATTATTATTAAACCTCCAATGGAACCAATAATAACAGTTAAAATATTTCCTCACTTTAAATTATGGAGTCTTGTTAATAAAGAATAGGTAGCTGAAAAAAAAAAAAAAACTTAATTAATTCACTTGCAAGTTTTTGAAAGACAGAAAAGTGGAAGAGTAACAGACGTTAGTGTAAGAAATTTTAGAGGAATTACAATATTAAAGAAGCAATATAAAAGGTACAGACAAAAGCATAATAATAGCATCAATGGCAAAATTTTTTAGTATTTTTAAGATAAGGCAATAATTTTATTTTAAACATTCTTTTTATAGTAGGGTATCACTCATTAAAAAGGCCGCACAATATGCAGCAACAAATGATCTGAGAAAACTGTGTAGTTGTAATTGTTGTTGCTGCTGAAAGAAGATGAAAAAATTTGGGAGGGAAAAAGAGGAGATAAAGGGGGAAAATAAGGAAAGGATAGAAAGGAAGGGAAAGGGGACAAAGAGGAGGAGTAATAGGAACAGGACGAGGAGTAGGTACTTTATATAACGACAGACTCAACTACAGAGTAATTCAACATCAAAATTCAACAAGGATGAGAAATGAAGAAATCACTAATAAATTTTTCCTAGAGCCTTGTATCAGGGCCAGGGCTGTTTCACGTGCTATAAATCTACGACACGGGACTCGATTCATAGCTTTACTTCCTTCCTGGAAGAATGTATAGTAGGGGATTTTATTGCCCTCAGCTGAATGTGAATCTGTAAATCTCAAATCCAACGGCAACCACCAAGAATGACTGTAAAGAGAGAGAGAGAAATGGAAGAGAAAGAAGAGAAGCAGGAAATGGAGAAGGAAGTAAAAGAGGAAAAGAACAACTTACTTTTTAATGGGAATTTTGCCAGTCTTATCCGTCAATAATGTGACCTTGGTGTGGGCCTTTTGCAGGAACATAATGGCTGGGCTGTTCAATTGCATCAAGTTGTACGCCAGCTTGAGGAGCTCGTCAGTCCATAGCTGAAACAGGTTAGCAATATTACTTAAAATTTAAAGACCCATACAAAGAAACCTTTCATCTGATTATTCTAAGTCAAAGGAATACAATGTAAAGAGTTTCATATAACAAAACGAACCATCACTTTATTTCTTCTGTTCTAAATTCTAAGATTATGTTTATTTCATTTTACAGTGGCGCAGCCAGAATTTGGTTCTTGGAAGGGAAAGGAGGGGACGAGAGTTGAAAAAAAAACTGACTATAATACATATGGTGACAAAACTTTAATGTGTCACTACTTATAATTATATTTTGAATGAAACAGAACTTCTCATTGGACTAAATAGATCCCCAATTAAAGCAAACAGAAATCCATTTGTTGCTCAGTCCACATGGACAGAAATGCACATATTATACTTTTTCAGGAAACAATGTAGTTATGCACATGTGCAATGCGTTATGACGACATGGCAGTACGGTACTATAGAAAAAAAGAAAAACTTTTCAGTTTATCTTTCAAACCATATATCATTTATTGTCTGATGCGTAAACATCAGATGTCAATTTTTCTCGCTGCTGTTCATTTAGTTGTATTTTACCCTTAGGACATAAGTTTTATTTCATCACATTTCTTCTTCTAATGTAGACTGGTTTACAATTTAACATGCTTGCTTTGGCAAAGGTGTACAGTGTTCTCGTACACAAAGAGTGCCTCTGCTTAGTCTTAGTCATAGTGTATAGTAGCACATTTGCTTTTTTGTATAGTGGTTACGGAATTAATGTGGCTTCAGAAAAGGCCCAAAGCATTTTAGTAAATTTATTTTACAGATCTAATTAAGTGTGTATTTTTAACGTGTTAAGATTTTATAAATATGGACTTTGAAATAATAAAAAATAACAGAGGACAAGATACGGAAGTTTACAGTGAAATATACCATAAGAAAAAGAAACTTTTAACCATTAATAAAACAGAGTGTCATAAATTTGAGAACAAAAAATTCGTACAACATTGAAAAGAAAGGCAACAGGTCATTTACATGCAAAATTCTTAAAGTTGATTAGGGCTGAAATTAAATTTAAAATATGCGATCCCCCCCCCCCTCCCGAATTTAATCAGTTTAGGCAGGAAATTTATAGAAAACCTGCCGAAAATGTAGTTACACACATTGGAGAACAGTTCTTATGTGGATGAAAACAGTAAAATCGTCTTAACTTGTAAAAAAAATCTAACTTTTCTCTCGAATATTGAATTAATAATTGCTTTGACTGATGGTACTTAAATAATAATTTAGACATCATCTCACAATTCGTGAGCTGCCACAAGGGACAAAGAGTACTTAACCATATAAATGTTTACAAGTTCATTAAACCATTGATTTTGTTTTGACAATGAAACTCCTACAAGTACATAGCTGCAAATACATTTTTAGATTAGTGGAAATATATCTAGTTTTAGAGAGAGAGGTAAGTGTTACATAAAAAAGTAAAGAATGCTACTGAACTTAGTTTCATTTCGAATATAGGTGATGCTTCAGGAGAACAATTGATACTTTCAATGCAGCTAAGGTTACAATCGAAATAATAGATGTAGGTATTCCAAGCCTCTTAAACACATCTTTCATGAAGAGAGTAGCGGTACCTCTTGCTCCAACCAGAAGTCCGATTACTTCAAATTCTTTTAGCCAGTACTTTTGGAGGTAATAGGGAATGGTAGGATTGTAGATATTCTTTTTTTCCTTATCCACTTCTGCTGGCTGTTCCTCATTCGTTTCGAAATGCACAGTGGGATCAATTATGAATCCAGATCTTGTAGATTCCTTGAAAGCTATTATATCTATGTGCCGTGTACTGCCAGTACTTCTTCAAAGGTGTTGTAATCAGCATCTTTAAGAGCAGTGGCTATAACTGATCGTACTTGGTGGTGTCTAGCATTTCGCAGAGCTTCACCATGTGGACAGGATCCCAGGACATGTGCAAGAGTTTCAACCTCGTTGTGGCAATGCCTACAACGGTTGTCCTGAGATCTTCCTGGCACAGCATGTACTGCAGCAACATTTCCAATCATTTTTTTTTTATTTTATTGGGTTATTTTACGACGCTGTATCAACATCTAGGTTATTTAGCGTCTCCAAGCATTTATTGCTCACAACCATTTCTATCAAATGTACACCATACATTCGTTTGTTAATACTTTCAATATTCCTGTGGTTGCTTGTTTTTCGGCAAATGCTAATACCGAAACATATACCATGTGGTCCTTCCTGAAGAAATTATATCTCCAAATACGTGGAAAGTAGTTAATCATTTCAAAGCTTTTGTTAGATTATGAAATAGCATCACACAATGCTGCCAGAATTAATTTTCCCAATGTTAGATTACACTTTCACTTAGGACAGTGTTTAATTAGGAAATTTAAAGGAAATAGTATATCAAACCAGGAGCTCCGAAAAAAAAAAATTCTGAAATTCGAAAGTGGTTAAACACTTTTATTTTTTAGTCTTTCCTTTTTACTGCTATAAAAGGTATCAGATGCTTTTGCAGAACTAATATCAGAGGCCTCTCAGTGAATGTTTTGAATTATCTCATATTCTGAAAAACTATACCGAAACATCAACCCTTCTCTCCTGAATTATGGGCTGAAGCACCACAGTTTCGAACTGACCAAACTACAGATGTGGCAGAATGTTACCACAATGGATTGCAACATAAATTTTGTAAGACATATCCACCTATCTTCATGGTCATAGACGCATTAAAATAAAACATACACTATATGAGGTGCTAAAATGCGAGAAATAGAAACGGGAAGGACACTAAAAAAACAAACAAAAACAAAGCAGAATGGATAAACATTTAAGGAACTACTCATTTTGAATGCACAATATACTTCGAATAGGTGATATTTCATATAGTAAGGTACTTGAGGAGCATGGGATATCAATAATAGCTGAGCACAGATTAAAATTTTTATTACAGTGTTGTTGTTGGACAAAATTAAAAATATCTGTGTGTTGAAATAAAATAAATAAAGTGCGAGGAAATGACCGATGACCACGTTTCTTTCACTGTAGCTACTTTTAAGCCAGACATGGTGTTCAAAGCTTCTGTATTTCTTAGCTAGTTCCTTGAGATATAATTTTCATTCACAAAAATTTTCTCATTTATGTATGTACATGATAGCCAGTACATTAAGGCGCTTCTCCCCTGTGCTGTTCCTAAGGTAGGCCTACATTTTCTTAGTGATGAAAATGACCTTTCATAAGTATGAGAAGTTACAGGGAGAGTCGCCATTATTGTGAACAGGTTATGTATTGACGGCCTCCGTGGTCTGTTGGTCAGCATTCTGGCTTCCAGATCAGGAGGTCCTGGGTTGGATTCCTGGGCTTGGCTCTTGGTGAATTTTTCTTGAAGAAGAAAAATTAGCTGGGTGTCTAGAGTCTGGAAATTTGTGTGATTGTGAGAGTGCTGGGTTAATATTAATTAGCCAATCATAAAAAATATAAAAAAAATACAATATATCAGGACTGTCGCTGAGCAGTAACCTAAACACACGTGTCAGCATCACATTGTTGACAAGTAACTCCATCTGTCAGCACAATAATAAAGCACTAATAGAGGCTATAGCGTTACCAAGAACGGAAAAAAAAGTTATGTATTAGTGAAAGTAAGTCATTATTAGAAAGTTGTAGAGCTTCAAAAGCATTTCTTTTTTTTCTGGGGAGCTCTGGGCGAGGGGATTTACCCCCAAACGCTTCCCTCGCTGCGGCAGTGCATTTTACATGGTCATCAGTCTGAGCACGAGTATTATTTTACTGAAAGCATAAATTTAACATGTTAGTCTAAAGAATCTCGAAATCTCAAATTGTGTGTGCTGAATTTGGCAGGTGGTGGATAAAAGTCTTCCTTCGGCAATACACCTGAACCACTCTCAACTAACTCTAATACACTCCGTCTCATTTCTCGTATAAAGTGCGATGTACTAACAGAATTATTTCAGAAAGTGAAGAACAGTACGTGAAATTCAGTGAGAGCATGAAAACGTCCAAAATTACAATAACAAGCCTGAATATGATGACAAAAGCACAGAAAGTGTTTCTGCAAGCTGAAGTGTAAAAAGAATTTTTAAGAACTACGTACAACGGTGCAAAAATGATCACCTACAAACCTAATTCTTTCAACTAGAAGGTACTTGGTTCTGGAGAACAATCACCTCAAATTGATTGGTGATGAAAAGGTTGTCAGCAACACCTAAGAGTGTGAATTGCAAGAGCAACTAATTATTTTAACAATAATTTATTCCTTCCTATCAGAATTAAATGGAATAAGTTGTGAACCAACGAATTTTCACTTCATCAGCCATCATTGAGGAAACCTGAAAATCAGAAATTAAAAATTAAAGCTGTGATGCGACAGTCTATGAAAGGCCAAGACTGACCTCCAGCTGCTGGCCTCATGTCCATATACCTCAGCAGAGGTAAACGATCATTAACTAGAATGAAGGTACAGTGAGGTTAACATGATGATCCCCCCTAGTCATTATAGCTTGTTTCCGTAACAGGATTTTTATACCTATTGTAGCTCCCCAAATTCATCATGGTGCAGGGTGGTCGAAATTTTTGAAGAAAAAATTACTTCCCCACGAAGACTCAAACTAGTGCGCATTCTATAATACAAGTTCTTTCAGAACCTGGGTGTAAATACAAAATACATTTTATAAAGAGGTGTTCTATTACAATAAATTAGTCTATGCTTTTTCGAAGATTTTACATACATTCATTATACATTTTATTGTAGGCCTATATCTACACAACACTAATATTTTTTATCGATCTCTGTCTTTTACGATCTCAGACTTGTTAAGGAGCAGTATTATGTTTTAGGAAAACAATCCGAAATAAAAATCATCCTTTCATACTTCATGTTTACATAAATTTGACAATCCTATCATTTTCGCTTTCTGTAATGTGTGAGTAAAAGATAAAACATTCATTTAAAGACTACTGCAGAGTATTTGTGTACGTCTCCATTTGTCACTTGTCATCAGTCATCTTTCGAAAACAATATTGGAAGTAGTCCTTAATTTTCTTTAGAAATACCACTGTTGAAAGTATTACTTTCTCCAATTCATCTATATTTAAAGAAATTCGAACAGTGTTAATCGATGTTTTCAATGTATGGTGTGTAAAAAGAGTATTTTAGATGATAAAAAATTTATAACACAGAACACAAAGAATAAAATGAACTCAATACTCAGTGCTCAGCACACTATGTCATATTCATTACATATCATCAAATAAAGGGACGCAAGGACAAATAATCTGAAATAGGATATGTTACAAAAGCACAGAAATCATGTGATTTGCTGAATGGGCCACAATGCTATGTTTACAGAATGGCCATTTACATTTTAGCGAAAAATAATAATACGACATACTGGAGATGGAAAAAGTTACAAAGAACTTCGTTGCTTATATACCAGACAAGTACTATAATTTAAATGCAATGATCCACTTTTTACAACTTCAGAGTAATTTAAAATCTTATCTGCATCGAAACTCACCTGTGCAATTTCCTTCTTTGTACAACAGAAGTTGATGAATGTGATGTTGACAAAGTCAGAACCGCAGCAAACAGTAACAGTCTTCTCCTCTAGGGTGTCCTGTGAGCCCATTGTCACTATCTGTCGTAACTTAGAGTCCTTCGGAACCTTGGCATATTTCCCTGTTCTTGTGTCCCGGATTGTGGCTATGTCCAGCATATCCATCTCCTACAAAACAGAAGTGGACATAAATAAAACAATGATTCAGATAGAACTCTCTCTCTCTCACACACACATATATATATATGAAGATATTTCTTCAAACGACAGTCTCCACGTGTAAAGACAATGCCAGAAATAGAAGATTGGAATGCTTGAAAGAAGATTCCCCATACATATTATGTATGAAGGCAGTGCTGGAAAACAGAAGTGTGCATCAATGAAGTGCTTGAAATAGAAGCCTACGTGGACAAAGGTTGTGCTTTAAAGAAGTCTACATGGGCCAAAACTGCACTTGAAACAAACCTGCGTGGGCCAAGGCTGTGCTTGAAACAAGTTTGCGTGGATCAAGGCAGTAATTGAAACAAGGCTGGTGGACCAGGGCTATGCTTGAAACAAGCCTGTGTTGATCAAGGCTATGGTTGAAAGAAGCCTGCGTGGGCGAAGGGTGTGCTTGAAACAAGCCTGTGTGGGTCAAGGCTGTGTTTGAAACAAGCCTGTGTGGGCCAAGGCTGTGCTTGAAACAAGCCTGCGTGGGCCAAGGCTGTGCTTGAAACAAGCCTGCGTGGGCCAAGGCTGTGCTTGAAACAAGTTTGAGTGGATCAAGGCAGTAATTGAAACAAGGTTGCATGGACAAGGGCTATGCTTGAAACAAGCCTGTGTTGACCAAGGCTATAGTTGAAGGAAGCCTGTGTGGGCAAAAGCTGAGCTTGAAACAAACCTGCGTGGGCAAAGGCTGTGCTTAAAACAAGCCTTCGTAGGCCAAGGCTGTGCTTAAAACAAGCCTGTGTGGGCCAAGGCTGTGCTTGAAATAAGCCTACGTGGGTCAAGGCTGTGCTTGAAACAAGCTTGCATGGGCAAAGGCTGTGCTTAAAACAAGTCTGTATGGGTGAAGGTTGTGCTTGAAACAAGCCTGCGTGGGCCATGGCTGTGTTTGAAACAAGCCTGCATGGACCAAGGCTGTCACAAGTTTGCAAGGCCAAAGGCTGTGCTTGAAATAGAAGCTTGCGTCGGTCAAGGCTGTGCTTGAAACAGAAGCTTGCGTCGGTCAAAGCTGTGCTTGAAACAAGTCTACATCGGCAAACACTGCGCTTGAAACAAGCCTGTGTTGGTCAAGGCTGTGCTTGAAACAAGCCTGAGTTGGTCAAGGCTGTGCTTGAAACAAGCCTGGGTGGGCAAAAGTTGTGTTTGAAACAAACCTGCGTGGGTCAAGGCTGTGCTTGGAATAAGCTTGTGTGGATCAAGGCTGTGCTTGAAACAAGCCTGCATGGGCAAAAGTTGTCTTTGAAAGAAGCCTATGTGGGTCAAGGCTGTACTTGAAACAAGCCTGCATGGACCAAGGTTGTGCTTGAAACGAGCCTGGGTGGGCAAAAGTTGTGTTTGAAACAAGATTGCATGGGTCAAGGATGTGCTTGAAACAAGTCTGTGTGGGTCAAGGCTGTGCTTGGAATAAGCTTGCGTGGATCAAGGCTGTACTTGAAACAAGCCTGCGTGGGCATAAGTTGTGTTTGAAAGAAGCCTGCGTGGGTCAAGGCTGTACTTGAAACAAGCCTGCATGGAACAAGGTTGTGCTTGAAACGAGCCTGCGAGAATGAAGGCTGTGCTACGTTTGTGAAGTGCATTACAAAATCTCGGAACTTCCCAACCTTGTATCGTAATATACTATTGTAACAATGCTTATATACCAAGATAGTTATTGAACTGTTTTTCAAGTGTTGTGTTTTACTTCTGATCTATGTAAATAGTGTAATGAAATTCCTTCTGTGTCACTTTCACTATCAGATGTCTATAATATTAAAATTATGGGAAATGAGTATCATCAATCTAGTTTCATTTTAAATCTAGAAATAGGTCTATGACGTTTAAGATCTCTACTTATATTGTACTTTTGGCCAAACATAATTGAGCTCATGTGTTAAGGGTCATTGCCATTGATTTTATGATTTTTTTCGTTGAAGAGGTCCATTATGGCTTGTATAATTTACATCCTAGAGTTATATGATTATATAGTTAATTGTTCCCATCTCTCCACATGCGCCTCTACCCATAGGAAATCAAGTACTCTAATTTAATGTAAACAGGTCGAAGATAAGGCCACATGAAATTTAAGATTGCAGATTAACAAAATCTCTTGGCGTGCAGCAGAATACTCGGTAAATAGAAATGCGGCCTTTTACAGCCGGTCCGGTAGTTTTGATAGACTATGAAAACAGGGTATTTTGGCAGTATTGGTCAGAAAAGGAACTTGGATGCATATATAGAAACCAAAGTATTATTTTTTAAATTAAGCGTTACTGAATCATGTAACAACCAACGAAATGCCTTTATAGAATCCTCAAATAGGGCTGTAAGTTATGAGTACTGGTGTGAATGGTAATTTGGGCATATATGTAAGATATCAAATATAGCTATATTTAGCTAGAACTTCCAGACGTGTGGAAAGAATTTGTGGTACTTCTTTTAAATAATCACATTTTTTTTGTACTAGTGTTCTCCAGCTTGGGGGTTGGGCGAAGGGCTAACAACCCATCACCGTAAAAAACAGCTTCTTACGAATCCTTCAAATAAAAATGCATATGGAGTGTTAGTTGGGAGGCCGGAGGGAAAAAGACCTTTAGGGAGGCCGAGACGTAGATGGGAAGATAAGGCCGTGGGATATGATGATAGAGAATGGATTAATCTTGCTCAGAGGATAGGGACCAATGGCGGGCTTATGTGAGGGCGGTAATGAACCTCCGGGTTCCTTAAAAGCCAGTAAGTAAGTAAGTACTAGTGTTCTCTTATTAGAAACAAATTGTATACTAAGTGTTACTATTGGAAAAGCATATTATAGCTTAAATTATATGAATTAATCTTAAATGTAATTTAATTAGAAATGAGATCAGCGTTAAATATGTAGGCCTAAATTGTAAGAAATGATGCTTTTGGTAGTCACATAAGTGTTTGATTATTGTAATCTATATGATTAGATTGGATTTTATTATATTTTCAATCTCAGCCAAGTAATGTGATTGAATATTCAAATTAACTTAATTATAATTTTGAATTTACTGTCCAGTTGACTTACTTACATTTTTTAAAGTAATAACTTGGTGTTCAGTTGCCACTGCGTTATTACGTAATATTTTTTTTGTGTTTGGCTTCCTCCTTGTTATGGTTTTTGTATCGTACAGTTCCCACACTTCAGACTGAGGACGCATTCTGACAACCTTCACTTGAACACTGAGGTACTCCCGCCTACGTAACTTTTAGATGTCTGAGTTAAAGTGTTAAACAGTCTCTTTAAGGCCAAATTTCCATGTTCAAGATGAGAATTGAACCCGGGACCTCTTGATTTGTAGTCACGAATGCTGACTGCTAGACCACGAAGCCGTAAGTTAGGCCTATAGAATCTGCTGCCGATTATATCGTCATTTTGAATATAACTGATATAGTAACGGTTAGCATGTCTGACTGTGAAACAAGCGAGCACGAATTCAAATCTTGGTTGGGATAAGTTACCTGGTTGAAGTTTCCTTTCGGGGTTTCCCCTCAACCCATTAAGAGCAAATACTGGGTAAATTTCGGCGCTGGACCCTGGACGCACTTCGCTGTCATCACTTTCATTTTCACTCAGACACTAGATAATCATCGCAGTTAATAAAGCGTCGTAAAATAAACACATTAAAAGTAGCATTATAGATAACATCGCCTGTTGTTTATGCAACTAGCAGAACCTAGGTGTATCTATTCCACAAATGCTGTTAGGGAAACTGCAGTATTCTAGACTGTAATTTCGTATTCTATAGTAATCTACCGCAAATTTTTAACTATACTGGTAAATCAAGGACATCTTGGTTGGTTTAACTGTCTTGATGTTTTTGACGTCTTTAAAATCAGACCGATACAGGACGGACGGAAACGGCGATGTAAGTTTGCAAGGTGATCCATTCCGACAGCATAACTTCGTGGCTAATAACACGATTGAAATAAATGTGGTCTCGTACGGTCGGGTATACTACTCAGATGCGAGTATGAACTTGGAGTGGGGGAGATGCGGCGACTGACGACCATTTTGGACGTGCGCGAAAATTTTCAGTAGCTTATTATCTCGCGACTCCGATGTGCCAGCGCCAATGTCCCCGACACAGCCACATCAATTTTTGTAATATTCTGGTGTATCAAGTCCTGATTATCTGAAAGAGCGGCCGCTTCTGTACACATTATTTTCCGACTGTGAGATGATGATAGTAATAATAATATATTTATTTCACCCATACTTAAAAGAATATTATCTACTTTCACGAGGCTAGAGCACAAACAGTGAATGATTGCTAATGAAGTACGTCGTACGAGGATGTGCAAGTCTTGTAATTAGTAAGTAGCCAACTCTCTGATTACATACGTAGGCCCTGTATACGAACTTGAAAGTGTGCACATCACGTCGTAAATTATGCGCAGGAGTTGCTCGTTGCGATAGATGGGCTAGAGTTTGATTCCTTGCAGATTCTACAGATAAAAATGCTGTGGACAGTTTTGTTCTATTACTTCTATCTATCTAGTCATTTTCTTCGTATCATTACTCAGTAAATAATTAGCCTAATTAGCCTTATCTCACAAATATTAAGACATATCCCTTACCTTTTATATTAACAGATGGGACCGCTGCTACTTCCGTCTCATCAGCTATAACACTAGTTACCATCGCCTCAAAATTCAATTGGTTCAAATAAAAATTTAATGTTATTAAAAACTGTCATAGCGTAAGGACGCACTGCTTGAATTATATACACACGGTGTCCGGGATGAAAATCACAGACAAGAAAGGTTTATAACTCAGTAACTAAGAAAATGTCTAAATGCAGGGGACAGAGGAACTTGCCAAGTTTTATGGTGGCAATACTGTATTTACTTTCCTTCTGATTTCCACTGGATGTTCATTATTGTTAAGTTTTATGTTAGTAAGCGACACTGTTATTCCATTCACTGTTGCTGACAGAATAGCATCTGGACGTCTGCCGAGCCACACTAGGAGTACAATATTTTGAGATTTGGAGCCAGAACATCGACCGTTCATTTGTAACCTTTTGACTGCAAACCCAGTATTCTCCAATCTTCCTTCGTTTCCGCCTTCCTCTTAAGTCTCCGCATACGATCCACACATCTTAATGTTGATCTATTATATCTGATGTCTGAAATATATATGAAATCATTTACTATACAACAAAATAGGAAGATAGTTTCATTCTTTGAATAGTGGTTGTAGTGATGGTTGGGTTAGTAGTACAGTTTAGTAGAAGCAGTAACAGCATTATTTCAGCATCGAAATGCACCTGGGCGAGAAATGACCTACAAATTTTGCCTGCAGCATTTTTATCTGGGACAGAGTTCTTTTCCTATCGTAAATCTACGATATGAAACCCATAGTTTTACTTTTAAAGGAAACCATGCTAAACATTTTATCCGCCTTTAAAATTCATAGTCTTCGTCCGGTTTGGGCTCGCGAACTTTGTATTCAACGGCAAGCATAGTAACCACTAGACCACCATGGGCAATTTGTATTGTGTATTGATAGTGACTAATTTACAATTTACAAATTGTACGGCGTAAGTGCATTTAAGTAAGCAACAATGTCATTCATACCGTTTGTGGAAATTCACTCAAGCATCTTTTCTTTGTTGTACTTATTCTGAGTTGGTGTGCCAGCAGTCCGAGTGTTAAGTGCATGATTTTGTTGTATTTTTGTGTGCGGTATGTATGAGTGCGTTCATTCGTGATGCTTCCTGAAAATTTACTGAAAGCTGTAGTCTTTAACAGAATAGAGAACATTTCTTACGCACAAGAGCATAGTGTAAGGCTGTCAAAATAAAGATATGGTGCTATCAAAAACCCTGACTACAGTACTAGGCTCAAAGGAAAGAAGGTTTTTGTGCTTAGGAAGTGTGTCTTGCTTGAACCTGGATCTTACAAACTCACAGTCTGTACACTAAGATTTTGTCCAGTAACCTCATGTGATGCTGAACGATCATTTTCAGCATTAAAGAAATATCCTTGTAAACAGCAGACGAAGTATGACAACAGAAAACCTTGAAAAGTTGTTGTGGTTTGCAACTAGAAAAAGTAAGATAAACAAAGATATAACTGTAGGTACATATTGAACCTTAATGCCAAATAAAAAAAAAAAAAAAAAAAAAAAAAACATATATACCTACCCGAGATATCATTCGCATTTTGTTTTTTAGAAAGATAGTAGACCCTAAAAATATTTTAGTATGTATATTTCAGGCTTTGTTTATGAATATAAATCCTGGCCTTAACAATGAGTATCATTCTAGGATAAATCAACTCGAAAATACTGAATATAAATGAATCCGTTCAATAGTTTGAGAAATTTCTGTACAGACGCACATGGCATATCGAAAGCCATTTTTCAGTATTGGGAAACATGTAAAGCCGTGAAAATATAGATTTTTTTCGGCATTGCAATAATCTCTCTACACTTCTTATAATAAGAAAGTACAAAACACAATACACACAAAAAAAGCATGTAAATACAAACATATAGACATACGAGTATATAAAAATACACACAACCTACATAAAAAACATACATACACTTTGTTGTCGTAAAGCGTTTTATTAGGCCTATGTAACGACGCAGGTGAGGATGAACTTGATGGCGAGATACGGCTTAGCCCACTTTTGAACTCATATCTTCAAACAATTCACAATCTATGGTACTCACATCATCTGCCCTGGAGCACAAGAGTGGGATGTTGCAGCAAGGCTGCCGCCAAAAGGTTACTCTGATCTAATTTCACACATCACAAATAAATCATGAGATCTTTCAGACTATTTGACAGTTCTGATTCACTTCCAACAGACTTGCCACACTTTTATCTCGATGTAATAAACATTCCTCAGGCGCTCCGCAAGACCAACGGCTGGTGTCAGCTCTCCCAGCGAGACTAGGTGGAATTTTTGGTAGATAACACGATGTAGGGGAAGGTTTTCTTAAAGGTTTTCTCTTTTCATCAACCAATCATTTCTAACATGCACAGAGAAACGTCCACATTGGGATATAGGCCTTCGACTTGGAGCTCTTTCTGGCTAATAAAATCACTAAGTTCTAATGATGTGCTTATTTCTTAGGTTTTTGACACAAGATCAGCATGTAAGTGAAGGCATTCATCGACGTTGTCTAGCGTCGGTGGAATTGAGGACAGAGATATTTGGCGATATGAGTCCGAAGATAGTTGGGGAAAACCTAGGAAAAAACCCAACCAGATAACTTTGCAAGTGGGATTCGAACATACGCTTGAGAAGGGTCTCATTACAAATTGGCAGTGATCCTAATTGTGCTACTTGCATACTATTTTTTTTGACGGGACAAATTTATGCGTCTGGCGAAGTTAATAGTCGAAATGCGCATTACTGGTCCCCTGATAATCATCACTGGTTTCAGAATAGCAATGAGCAGGGTGGTGAACGTTTTGATGGTATGGTGTTGTGTATGGGAAGACTGACTAGCACATTCTCTTTGATACAACAGATTTTCAAGGCGTTTCCAAGCATCCTGAATCCTGAGGGGGAGTATCCAACCTGGTTTTAACAGGACGGGGCTCCTGCTCATTATGCTACTGACGTCAGATTGTATCTGGACCACAGTTTCCTGAACGATGTATTGGTCGACGTGGACGTATCGAATAACCCCCACGTAGTCCTGACCTCTAGTCTCTTGATTTTTATTTAAATCTTTTAAAGTACATTGTGCATGTAGAAAGGGTAGCGTCACATGGTCATCTGGAAACAAGAACCGCAGCTGCTTGCAAAGAAGTAACACCTAACATCTTACGACGTGTCCTCATATGTTTGAATATGTGTATACAAAAAATGGTCAACGCTTCGAAACTCTAAACTTCAATTTTCCCTATGGTGCATGACTTATGGGATACCTTGTATGTTGCTCGTATAATACTGTATACTAATGGTAGTCAATCTATGACATGCGTACCCCCAGGGATGCGGATCCCACTGACTACGTGTGTAAAATTGCTGGCATTTTATTATACTCATTGATAATTATTGCAGTTTACAATGGTAAGCTAATTTACTAGGAGACGTCGCTGCACATGTGCCAGTTTTACACTAAACCTATACTTAATGTATGTGAGGTTAACCAAAATCCTAAACTAACCTAATCACAGATTCAGGAAAGAATAGGTTAGGTTAGGTTAGGTTACTTTAGGGTTTTACTATACTTGCATACATTAAGTTTAGCTTTAGTGTAAAAACGGCCTATGTGCAACGACATCTCCTATATAGTATATATAGTATAGTAAATTACCTATATTTTCTTTTACAACTCTTGCTTTTCCTAGCTTCAATAACATTTTAGATAACTCATTACTATTACTATTCCATCGGTAACTATTGTATAATAATAATAATAATAATAATAATAATAATAATAATAATAATAATAATAATAATAATAATAATAATAATAATTTATTTTGCATACATCAATCACAGTCTTGTGTTATTTATTTTATAACTGCAATGTAGTTTGGGGTTACGAAGGTAAAAAAAAAAATGTTATTTCGAGGGTACGCTACAAACTAGATTGAAAACCACAGGTATATACAGCTCTTTTAGCCATCCGCAGACAATATCGTATTTAGAGTCAAATCAGGTAAAACGCAGTTCTTATTTAAAACTTTCAACCAATCTCTTATAGGCAAAATATACAAATTGAAAGTTATAGATGAACGAGGCCACATGCATGTACAGTAAACAGGCTTACATAAAAACTTTGAATTATCATCTTGAACGCGTGTTACTTCTCTGACATGTTTGTGATGCGGGTGGAGTACTTGATTACGAAAACAGAGTGAGATAAAATAGCAGCCTGGCCATGAAGAGTTAAGAGTAACAAACGTGAGTCTGGCACGTAGTTCAGAGACTTTCATCTGCCAAAATTATTTCATTCAATTAATTAGACATATAATTCGAAAATTTCGGGTAACTTTACATTTTAGCTCAGTGGTGGTGGCGGCGTTGCAGTAGTAAACAGTTTCCATTTAGAGACGATGAAATGAGATAAAGGCAGTGAGAACCATATTTTCTTCGGAAAAAAACACGGCATTTTTATGTAAACGTGGAATATTTTCTTAATTTAATTCAAGAGAGAACCAATATAACAGACTTTATTTACAGTACATGAAGTAACTTTTCCTTTCGAATGCTATTTACCTTCTGTAAAGAAGTTCTACTTTTAACGTGCCAAACGTGTCAAAATAGTGAAACGGAAAGAATGACGTGATGACTGATGTAACAGATTTTCGCGAAATAGGTCTACTGCTATTTGTCACTTCCAACCACAATTACCGGTACTACAGTACCGCCATGTCAGTTCGATTTTGAACGGTGCCTACAGTTTAAAAGGGTCATTAAATGAAGAGCTACCTTCTAAAACTGCCTTTAATGGGTTGCTGTTCGCTCTTCACTGTGAGATGTTCATCTGACCTTTGTGATGACTAAAACCACTACAAGGTCAAATTTACGAGGTTCACAGAGGTGAGAGGAGGCGGAAGAGCACACAACCTGTACATTACATTTATATTTTGTTCAGAGTGACCTTCGGCATAAAAAAAACAATGTGGAAGTTCTGAAATGAATATATTATTCTTAGGCATGAGTAATTTTAAATTCCAACGCGTTAATACGGAGTTGTATATGCGTGAGATTCACTCAACAGAAAGTCCGTATCACAGAAATCTAAACAGTCTACAACTACCGTTTACTCTATCAACATTCCACCATTGCTCAATCAATCATCACATTGGTGCGCTGTATATCAATTTCCATCGTATATTAATCAAGGGCAATGCTCTGCGGCAATGAGTCTGCGTGTTTCCCCTAGTAAGGGACATTGAGTAAATGACGCACAAGTACCTGCCATTGGAAGAAAAAAAAAAACTGTGTCACAGGTTCAGACACATCCAACGTTTCTGAACGACTGACTTCAGCATCAGAGACAAATAATGAAATAGGGCTGCCCGACATCGAGTGTTCCTATATTTATGACATCAAGAAAATCTCCCATCAAACCGCACGTCTTTTCTTGTTTCAACACCATAATGCACAAAATTTGCATTAAACTGTACAAAGGATAAGTGAAATGGATCGCCCACTAAAAAAACTTTTTCAGCTTTGACAACTGGTAGTACAACTAGGGAGATGGTAATCTATCCCTGTAATTTTTACAAGGACTATCTACTGCCAAATTATTTTCTGCGATTCGATAACTCCTATGACGTATTTTACTTCATACGTATTTTAGCTCTTCAACATTTTTCCTGACATCATCACAACCATCACTATCATTGTCACAATTAAATTTTCTAGATTGTCGGTATCTCTGACGGGCTTCCTATGTCAAGTATACAGAGTGTAAAAAAAAATTACAAGGCTCGGTGGTAGGTAGATGGGTACCATGTGATCATATTATGTTAATAAACCCATGTCCAGAAACGCTTTGTTTACGTGCTAGCGTCTCTGAAATGTGGAGGAAGACGTAGCCAGTATCTATCACAAAAGCTAGGAAACAAGTACTGTAAAAAAGGCAATTGAAATACCATACGTAAACAGCAATTTAATCAACTACAAATGGTGCCACCAACTTCGATACATTTTGTGCATCGCCTGGTTATGTCATGTCGAACTCTTGAAAAGATTACCGGCATATCTCGGATGACTCCAGCGCTACTCGAATTCGTGCCACAAGATATTGTTGTGTCTCCACTGGAGTCTCGTACACAAGGGTTTTCATGTACCCACAGAAAAAGAAATCCAATGGTCTCAAGTCAGGTGAGCGAAGGGGCCAGGCTATTGGGCCTCCACGTCCTATTCATTATCATTCAAGTGGCCACGTATAGTTCCAGAAAAAAAGAATGAGACGACTCTTGGTCGTCGAATGTTGAAGTCCTACAGCGCGGTTCACACAATATCGACGTAGCCAGGAAGATATCTGGTCGTGCATGCGTAGGACTATTTTCATCCTACTCCAAAATACACACCAATGCCAAATGTTATCAGTTGTCTGTCTATTTTTGATGTAGGTCTCTTTTTACGTCCTTGATCCTTTACCTTTTATGAAAGTTTGAAATATACCGTGTAACACAAAAGTCATTCGCCAAAGTGGGAGAACAATAACATTAATTTTGAAATGACAAATGTAGACCCACGGCAAAGACAGCAAGGAACATTAAAACGACCACGACAAAGACAAAGACCACGACAAGGACAAAGATCAGGACCACGATGACATATACAAGAAACATGACAAACACCACAAGAAGGATTATGTTAAATACCATGATATGGACTACGGTAAGAATTACAAGGACCAGAACCACGAAAAGGACTATTAGAAAACAAAGACCACGATAAGGAAAAAGATTAGGACCACGATAATATATTACGACAAGAAACACGAGAAAATCCACGATAAGGATTACGATAAATACACGACATGGATCACAATAAGGATTATGACAAGAACCAGGACCACGAAAATGACTATTAGAAAGACAAGGACCACGACAAAGATATCAACGACCTTCATAAGAACCACGAAAAGGACAAAGATATAAACGACAAGGACTACAATAAGGAACACGACATGAACCACGATAAGGAAAACGACAAGGATCACAACATATACCATGACAAGAAGCACGATAAGGACTACGACAGAGACCATGGTAAGGATCACGACATGAAACACGACAAGCTTCAAAATAAGAATCACAATAAGGACCTAAATATGGATCACGATAAGAATCACGATAAGGATCACAACATGGACCACGATAAGGATCACGACAAGGACCAGAATAAGGATCACGGCGTAAACCGAAACAAGTACCCGGGTAGGTGGGGGCGAAAAGAACGTCTCACTTAACGGGACTGACCGCGCCCGATTACTATACAAAACAAGTGTTTGGGGGATGGAGGTGGAAAAAGATGTAGCATTCTGTGAGAACATTGACACTTAAATTTGTAGTCGTGCTATAGGGAATGAACGAAATATTGCAGGGATAAACAAAACTTTTTTTTTTTTGTAGATAAGCCAGATTTCGGTTAACCGAAGTTCGGTTAAGAGGGGTTTTACTGTAGTTTCATTAATTTAATATTCATATTCACTTCATTCAAATTTTGAATTTATAGTCCACTTCATTTACTTACAAGTGTTGAGTTGCCACTGCATTATGGTAATCTACCTAATATTAGCACCTGTTTTCCTCTTGTTGATGGTTTTTGGTATTGTGTAACTCTCACCTCAGACGACGTAGGACACATTCTGAGAATCCTTACTTGAACACTGAGATGCTCGTGTCTCCATAAATCCTTTATATATCTTGTCACTTAGATTTTTACGAGAGAAAGTATTAAATAGTTTCGTTAAGAACAAATTTCCGTGCTCAGGACGAAAATCGAACCCGGGTTCTCATGATTTGTAGTCACGAATGCTGACCTATAAACCTCGGAGCTCCATGTCACAGAATATGCTATTGATAGATAATACCGCCTGTTGTTTATGCAACTAGCACAGCCTTGGTGTATCTAAGGTTGCATTTTATTCTACGAATACTATTAGGAAGCAATTTCTATATCTGCCGACTTGACAAAAAATAGGGTTAAATTCAGGCTGTGTTGATTTTTTATGTTTTCTTACTTTCTCATTATACAAAGTATCGACATTTTTTGCAAAATACGCATTTTCAGCGTGAGATTAAAAAAAATTGTTCCCAACATGTCATCTGTATCGGTGTATAGCCATTTTACCTGTACTACAGCATGGATAGTGTTTACATTAAATATGTACGAGTTAATTTATCCGATAATAATACATGTGAAATACAATAAGTTTAGTAAAAAATAAAAAAATAAAAAATTCAAATCAAAAACACAATATGGCGATGAACTCGAAATCAACTCGTTTTTCTCTTGCTCAAGATTAAAAGAGAGTTTAAATTAAAAACCAACTGTCTCTGATTGAGGTTCTGGCTGATATGTACATCTATTGTCAGGCAGTACATCTCACTTGACAATGTGTGTCAGAGGAAGAACAAATTTGTTTGTATGCATCTGAATTCTGATTAGTGTAACATGTAGTTAATCGGCGATGTATGCAATGAAGGGAGAAAGGAGCTGGCCTAGTTGCCTCATAAGTGATGCCTTGTTGGTATCACTTGTGAGGTTCAGACCTGTCTTCGGACAGTTGACTAAACAACCTCTATGTTTACGGAAATTAATCGCTAATGCAGAATTGTTTACACTTTACGTTGTGAATTACACTGACCGGAAAAAAAAAAAACAAGGAACACATTGAAATCTTTAGTACAAACTAAATCAATTTTATTGTACATTCATCAACAATTATGGTAAAAAAGTTTATCTGCGTCAATTTTAAACTTCTAAGAATACAAAAACTTTAACTTAAACTTTAACAGCGATGTCTGCTACATAATAAAATTGAAAACTTTGTTTATGAGCAGATGTTCAATTGAAGATCTAGGAAAAAAATGAATAACGCAAAATTTATGAATCCATCGTTGCGTTTTCCATTTGATATAAGACAGTCATTTTGTCTTTTTATCAAATATGCCTCTCTAATCTCATGAAGTAGCAGTTGCAGTCTTCGACACATTGCCCCAACGTTGAATGCAGCCCCCTCTATTGTGCGTAGGACACTGCATCGCTTTTGGGTAACTCAGTAGTACACTAGGAGACCGGATTCAGGCCGTAAGAGAAAAACTTTAGTCAGAGATTATCGATTTTTGGTGCATCAGACCTTGTAGAACAGGCACACCACCGCTGTCGAAGCCCGTAATCGACTTCAATTGGCCACGCACATCAACATCAGTGGCAGGACAGTTAGAAGAAGGCTTGATGAAGCAAATCTGAGATCTCGGAGGCTAGCAACTGGTCCTCTGCTGTCTTCAGAACAACGCAGAAATCGCCTTGCATTTGCAAGGAGTCACAACATGACATATGAAGACTGGAGCCATGTAGCCTACTCTTTACAGACGAGTCCAGATTCTGGGTAAGAGGACCAGATGGAAGGGAACGAGTATGGAGGACACCAGGAGAACGCTATCTTGATTGCATGATCTCTAAACGCACACCATTTGAGGTGGCTCCATTACGGTCTGGGCGGGAATATCTACCAACGAGAAAACGGAGCTTGTCCTCATCGAAAATGAATCTCTGACGGAAGCACGATATATTGATGAGGTTCTTCATTATCATGTGATTCCGTTCCCGGGATTTGCAGGAGAAATTTCATTCTTATGCATGATAATGCCCTGCTGGGTGTGTGTCGGATTTTTTGGATGAAGTTAGTATCGTGTCTCTTGGGTGGCCTTCATGCAAATCGCACTTAAATCCGATAGAGCACGTATGTGATAATATAGGATGACGTAATCGAGGCAGAGATCACCTTCCAGAAACATTGCAACAATTGAGCGAAGCTTTGCGGTAGGAATGGGAAAACATTGGGCAATAATACATTAGTACTGTGTAAGGAGCATGCCAAGCCGAATGGAAGCTATCATAAGAGCAAGAGGAGGAAGCACCGCTACTAGGTTGTGTCCCTGATGCGGATTACTCTATCAGCAACAAATTGTTTTAATGTGTGAACAGGTATTAATTCAAAACTTAATTTTATGATATTTTGTTTTATATTTTACGATATTTGTATCGTAGAGTCATTTAATTTATCTCAAAAATCAATTTAGTTACATAATAATTCATGAAATTTCCATTATGAAATGTTACTTGGAAATATTCAAGGTGTTTTTTTTTGTTTTGCTGATCAGTGTAATTATTTAGTATTTTAAAGCTTAGCGGTGACTAGATATGAAAAACCACAGAGTTCCTTATCATTCTCTTGGATCTATAAAATTGTTATATGTGGCTGAACAACTAAAGAAGTTTAGAATTGAAAGGAACGGATTTGTTAGGAGTTTTGTAATAAATCACGAATTTACTTTTAATACGTTTTCCACTTTTAAATGTCACTTTCTTAAAGTAGAAAAATAATGTTGAAAACTCTTATAATGTTCAGATAGGTATTTCATGTACATTTCTGAAAAAAAATAGGCTACAAATATCTATTTAAAACGTAAATTAAAAAATCAAGTCAACTGTCTTACTTAGCCCTTTCCGCTCGAATGAGTCCATTTGGAATCATTAACATTTCTGTAATCTGACTCATATGATTTGCCTGATGATTCCACTTGGTATCTTCAGTAGTAGTTTCGTTCTCTAAACGTTTTTAAATTTATATATCTTCTCACCATTCGTGAGCTGCCACAAGGGACAAAGAGTACTTAACCATAGAAATTTTTACAAGTTCTTGAAAAACCATTAATTTTGTTTTAACAATGAAATTCTTACAAGTACGTAGCTGCAAATAATTTTTTTTGAGATTAGTGGAAATATACCTATTTTTAGAAAGGTAAGTGTTACAAAAAAAGTAAAGAATGCTACTGAACTTAGTTTGATTTCGAATATAGGTGATTCTTCAGGACAGCAATTGATCCTTTCAATGCAGCTAAGGTTACAATCGGAATAATAGATGTAGGTATTCCAAGCCTCTTAAACACATCTTTCATGAAGAGAGTAGCGGTACCTCTTGCTCCAACCAGAAGTCCGATTACTTCAAGCTCTTTTAGCTGGTATTTTTTGAGGTAATAGGGAATGGTAGGATTGTAGATATTCTTTTTTTTTATTATCCACTTCTGCTGGCTGTTCCTCATCCGTTTCGAAACGCACAGTGGGATCAATTATGTATCCAGATCTTGTAGATTCCTTGAAAGCTATTATATCCATGCGCCGTTTACTGCCAGTGACGGAGAGACCATGTACTTCTTCAAAGGTGTTGTAATCGGCATCTTTAAGGGCAGTGGCTATAATTGATCGTACTTGGTGTGTAGAGTGTAGCACCCGCCAATTCCTTGACCAGCTGTTATTAGGAAACGGATTGCTTTGTTTTTTTGTTTCCCCATGGTGTCTCCACAAAAACAAATTCAGGTCAGAAAGGGTTAAAGCACTATAATGAAAGTCTTACTTAAAGGATTATAAAGAATGTCTTCCATGTATAACCCAGAGTCCATTCCCATTTGGGTGCATATTAAACGATTTAATGTAGTTATGTCTTTTGAATAATGGTTCAAGAAAATAAATTGTGAATAGTAATGTCATTCGCAACATAAAATAACTCTTATTTTCGTAATGATGAATTCTGAGGAGTTCATTCTCTCTTTAAAAACATACGAGTGCATAATCTTGACACTGGTAGCATACCGTACTCCTACTTTTGCTGCATTAGATAGACTTTAAACATACTGTATTATGCGGATTGTCCACATTCTGACGGTTAATTTAACTATTAACATAAACACTAAAATGAAATCACGCTTCAACCGTTGAAGAAAATTACATTTTTAACAACTCTACCGTCTAGGACAGACTGTTGACAACTATAGCGTAAGTACAAAAATTAATTTCCGGCACTGTTGGCTAATTAGTGTCATACAAATAAAATTACATCACGGTTGACACGGGAATTAATATGTTGACAATTCACTCATCTTGAAATCTTCGATAGCCGATTAGAGTGGGTACCGGCTCTGTGAGAGTTCTAACTTGGGGACACTATTTCGTAAGTGCACTGGTGAAAGTAAATAAACTCCTTTTACACACATGCATAGCCTATAATTTTTTCTCCAACCCATTGAAATGTTTAAAAAGTCAGCGGGCTTTAACAATGTTTAAATTTCCAAATTTTGTCTAAAATTATGTGAAACTACAGGTTTTAAAGTTCAGTAAATATCCGTATACTGGTAATGGTTTATATGAACAGACTGACAAATGGACTCAACAATGGCCAAATGCTTACGCACGGAACACCTGAAAAAAAGGAGTCATTCTAAATTGAAAGCGATTCTATTATGGCTATGTTATATTAGGTTTCATGTAAAAGTTTCCTGATGTTGGTACATGCAAGAACGGCATACATAGCACTGCTTAGCGTTTGCTTCCTCAAGGAAGTGCACAATTAAACTGTTGGCACGAGAACTTGGCAAGCTGTGAGATGCAGTTCATAACAACAGCTGTGAACTTTCAATCCGAACATCAATGAAACAATCCCGACAACTGAACATCACACAATAGACGAAAGATTAACTTTGCTTGCAATTATGTACGTACAAGTGGTTATTTGAACGTACAATGTCTCAACCAAAAGTTAAAGACTACAAATACGTGAGCATACAAGCATATTAATAAATTAATATATGACCTAAAATGCCGTCCAATTGTTTATAAAATTGATCAGCATGGCAAGTCTTACTGGAAAAGAGAATTGAAATTGTAATGGTGCCCGGCTATGGAAGAGGATCCAACAAGAAATAACTGGCTTGTTTAATAAAGTTCATCCATAAAGAAATATTAGTCACTTTAAAATTTAAATTACGGTTCATTTAACGACGCTCGCAACTGTAGAGGTTATATTAGCTTTGCCGGTGTGCCGGAATTCTGTCCCGCAGGAGTTCTTTTACATGCCAGTAAATCTACTGACATGAGCCTGTCGCATTTAAACACACTTAAATGCAATCGACTTGGGCCAGGATCGAACCCGCAACCTCGAGCACAGAAGGCCAGCGCTATACCGATTACGCTACCAAGGCCGACATTAGGCACTTTATATACCTACACAATTTTAAGAGTTAAAAATAAGCTCAAGTCCGAAAGACCAAAACAAGTTGAAAAAGCTCCTAGCATTTTATCTGTGAAAGATAAAACACAATATACTCGCCAACTTGCAGTTGACTATATCTTCATTGATTGTAGGGTAGAACACCTATTAATATTAGTCATATAGATGACAATAATTATAAATTAATGTTCTGTTTCAATCTAATAATATGCTTCCGCGAGCAATAAACAAGCCACCGGCGTAGCTCAGTCAGCTGAGGCACTTGGCTGCCAATCCGAAGTTGCGCTCGGGCGTCGCGGTTCGATTCTCACTTGGGCTGATTATCTGGTTGAATTTTTTCCGAGCTTTTCCCAATTTGGCGAGATGAGGCCCAGGATTCGTCATAGATTACCTGGTATTTGCCTTACGATTGGAGAAAACCCCGTAAAAAACTCAACCAGGTAACTAGCTCAAGCGGGAATCGATCCCGCGTCCGAGGACAACTCCGAATCGGCAGGAAAGCGCCTTAGCCGACTGAGCTACGCCGGTGGCTGCTCAGATATCAGTATTAAACAATTTCCAAGACAGATTCATGGATATTTTGACAGTGAACAGGTAACATTTTGAACATTGCTTATTATTTCACATATTTTAAAACCTGGAAATACACGAAAATAAAGTAAATAAATAAATCTAAGGTCCCATTCAAAAGAATACATTCTTCTGCATAACCTACACAAGATGAAAAACTACTGTTTTACAGACATGGGCAAAGATGATTGATTTACTGCAACAACCCTTATTATAGGAACATAATGTTTCAATAAAACTAAAAATTAACAAGTTACAAACAATATTTCATGCTTTTCACTCACTCTGTGTATGTGTATAGAGGTTAATTTACGAAGTATGACCAGCGGTTTTAGGAAATCAGTTCTATATGTCATTTTGAGCAAAATGTGTCATATGAACATGGGTCCAATTATCATTAATAGAGAGCGGTGAAGAATTGAAGTTAGGTACGCAACGACTTAGTTTCTTCACAACATGCGAGAGACTGGCTGAGACATGGTAGAAGAAGACAGGCTGGAGACGCATAGGGCTCTGTACCTTTCTATACTCTGTTTATGTTGACAGCTGTACATTGAAATACACGTTTCATTTAATAATGTTTTATAGCTTGTTTTCAGTGATATTAAAAAGACTATTTCGTTTATATGACTCATTCCATTTTCGACCAATGAAGTGTAATGAAATTTTGAATTCCAACCAATTACAGTCAGACTTTGCGATAATTTTTGCAGCTAGATTTATAGCTATCAATTTATCGCATGGTCTTTCTTTTGTTCAGTCATTGTCGCCAACTGTTTCCCTGTGAATTGATGATCATGAAAACATTAAGATACAACTACACGGTTAAACTTTTCTTTCAAGTTTAAAGCAATGAATGCAAGATTGATATTTAATATTAATTAATATATTTACACAGTGAAGACGATGTTCAAAACGGCGCACCATGTAGACACAAAATCTTCATGCATCTTAATTGAACGTACCTTTTAAACTTGATTCTTTCAATACTCTTCCCAGATTGCACGCATATGCGATTGGAATATTGAACTGTGTATATGCAGCTTTAGTTCCGTTACACACTGTAGCGAGAATGCGTTTGTCCAGCTATAAAAATGCTTTCGTGTAGCACTGATTGTAACAGTCGAAATAAGACACAGCTGACATTGGTCCTGCTTCCACAGGTAACATAACCTATAAGTAGCCCATAAAATTTGTATTTTGTGAATGAAATGAAACAATTAATAGAAAGTCAGATGTTCAAATTTATGTAACATCATCGCATATCAAACCCAATGACCTTGCATAGTAATAATAAGGTCTTTTCATCAAACTGCCTTCCGTATGGCGTAATAAAATTCGTGTCTTAATTAGGCCTATCTATACAGAGATGGCTTCACTGTGTAGCAACATGTCTCGCTTCGCTCGTGGATTTATTGGCAAATCTCAGACCTCTCGTGACATTACTACAGATATTTGATACTCATGAGTAATACATTATTAATAATAGGATCTTTGGGTATTTATTAGTAGTCCTTGAACTATTGTTGTGATTCTGTTTTTATTGTCATTTGTTGAATTTATTTTAACCCCGGTATTCGTATTATTATTATTTATTCAATAATACGTTTCTGGCTCTCTCAGAAATGGCTGCACCGATTTAATTTTTGGTAGACGGATAGGATTTATCATCCCCTTTAAAATTATTTGTCTGAAGGTAGGGGGCGCAATTGGAAATTCAGAAGTGGGGGTGGCTGGGAGTGAAGAGGTGGGATAAAAAATTCAATCAGTAGTGATTTTGAATTTCCCCCTTGAAAACTAAATCGACGTCCTTTTCCTCAAAATCATGTCCCTTGTACATCTAAAATTATTAAACAACAATATATGGTGTGTCTGTTATATTATAACTTTATAAGATACAGTTCCATGAAAACTATCTGAACATTCATTCAAGTGTGTTTACTAATTATGTGCACATCCGACTTAATTGTGGGCGCCTGGTACACATCGATATTCTACTTAGCCACCGGCATAGCTCAGTCGGCAGAGGAGTTTACCTTCTTATCCGAAGCTGCGCTCGGTCGTGGGTTCGATTCCCGCTTAGCTGATTATCTGGATGGGTTTTCTCTAATCATAAGGCGAATGTCAGGCAATCTATGCCCCATCCCCGGCCTCATCTCGCTATCACCAATTCCATCGACGCTAAATAGTCTAGCAGCTGATACAGCATCGTTAAATAACCAACTAAAATATAGCCGCATATATCTCCTTGTCCATGATACTTCACAGTCGCTGTCAGTACAGAAGAATTTCAGATTACCAAACCGCATCATAATTCATAAGTCGTTTCTATAGGCTAATAATAATGAACGCTCGAGATTAAATGTAAGGTGTTGCGTTTAACTGATCTTCCTTTATCAATCCAGCACTTTAAGGAATCGGATCAATCTGTCTAGTGGAACCGTTTCGCAGATTTACGTGAGAGGCATGCCTTTAAGTACCATTGCTAGCTTTGTAAGTACCACTCACACCATATCATGAGTGATGACTGCAATAAACTAATCGATGCTTCCATTTCAGTTCGTAGCTTCAAGTTCATGGACACCTATAAATAACTTAAAGAAACAAATTTTTCTTTCAGTCTGTGCAATCCAATTTGCAAATAACTACCTAATTTATGGCATAAACGTTTTTGTTCGAGCTCCTAACAATCTACACATCCAAGTTAATCTCTCCAGCACGCCACGGAAAATGCGGTAACAAGGTCTGGTTCATATCTACTCAGATTAATAAATTAGGCGCTGAGCACGACCATTTCTAATACAGTAATTGATGGCAACATGGTTCTCATACTGGTTATTACATCCCTGTTGCGTGAATTCGAGTAATAACAATTGTCGACATGATTTTTTAAGGAAAGAAGGAAAGCCGTCTCTCATGCTCGGCTTAGGAACTCTAAGACTTCAATTGCATATTTTAATAAATAAATGCTGATACCTTTATTGACATTTTCACTCCGATAAGTTACAAGATTATCAAGAAATTTATTTTAAATGTCCTGTCTATAACTGATTTTAATTTGAAGATTGACTTATTATCAGATGTAATGACAATTACGCAAGGGCACAATAATTCAAAACAAAATAATATAAATTAATTTAGCTATAGATTATGATATAAACAATGTATTTTAATCGCACCTCGTAACTTAACACACATTAAATTGTAGCTATGATAATAGACAATTCATTAATGAGTCTAATATGATAATAGTTTAATTATGTTGTTGGTAAAATAATCTAATACATTATTTTATATTAATAGCATTACCATGAAACTATGCGTTCAAAAGAATAAAACATATGACCTACAGATGTCGTAATGACTAAAATGGTCGTTGTCTATACAGTACATAAAGCTTTGCCCACATTTTAAAACGTTTGACTAGTCATAAGTCAATCTTCAAATTAAGTTGTAGACGGAACATTTAAAATAAATTCCTTGAAAATATGTTGGAGCATATACTCTTGAAGTACTTCTGTTTTCCTTGTCATAAATCCATCGAATCCTCTACCTTTCCGTTGTAGATGGATTTGAACTAGAACGGGACAACTTGGTTGATGAAATTTCTTGTTTGCAGCAATGGAGAAAACAAGATAATGGAAAGAATTAAAAGTTAATCTTTGAGCAAATTGGAATAAACATATTTTTTTTTCGAGAAAAGTTTCCTATGTGCAACTCCCGAATCTAACTAAATTGTCTCTGTATCTTCTTGGAAGTAATGCTTCAGTGAAGAGAATTTTTTTTTTTCAACGAACGTGATATGGATATCTCAAAAGATCCAGAATGAGCACAGAAAGTTTGCGAAGTATGCTTACCATCTTCACTATTTCAACATGAACTGCCAAGAATTTTCTCCAAAATTGGGATACAGAGAAGACCTAATTAACAATATTGATTCACCCGATAAAATACCACTAATTTGTAAGTTGAATAGGTACTTTAAACTTTTAAAAGTTGTGTAAATTGTATATAAACTACATGAAAAATTAAAAGAAAAGTTTCGTGAATTATTTCTCCGGAAATGCGAAAAAAAAAAAAAAAAACAAGGCAATCTTATACTAGGTCATCGATTTAGATATATGAAAGAAGTATGGCTCTAAATGAGAATGCAACAATCAAAATCTACTGCTTTTCTCTTATACTTCGAACTCTGATTCTGCTGGTTAACCTATCAGGAGACTGATAATGAATGTCACTTTTGATTGCCCTTATCTCTAAAGTTGGAAACCTTCACATCACCAGGATAGCAAAGGACTTTGCTAATGAAAGTTGTAAGTTAACAACCAAGAATGTGAAACACTTACCTTATTCTGGTCCACCCAATAGAGGTAGAAGCCATTTTTGTCGATTCTCAGAGTAACAGGTGTGCCGACTCCAGAATCCTGTAAAAAAATAATACGGAAATACGTGGGTAAAGTAAGGTTAACGAGCAGTCCGGATCTATACTTTTATATAAGCTGGTATTCGAACAACAATACATTGTGATACTATTTGTTTGTCTATACCCAGCTCAAGTGTTGGTCACACATAAAGCGCTTACTATATATCAGAGGAGACAGTTATATAATATATCGATGGTGTTTCGGTAAAAGGGCTTAACCCCCATTTTTTCAAATGTACTTTTTTGCTGTAAATAGTTAAAATTTAATTACAAAACGTGAAGATGTTTGACATTTTTTATGTTTACATTCCTTCACACAAAGTAATTAATAATAATGTGTTAACATTTAATTATAGGCTAGCTGTTTCTGAAATTTTTTTCTTTTGTGGAATAAGCCCTTATACCTGAACACCATCGACATATGTCCTTTTCCCGACACGAATAGTAAGTGTACTGAAATTCATATTTGAAAATAACAACATTAGATGCAATATACAGAGAGAAAGACATGAACTGGAATAGCCCGAGCTCAAGGCCAGAGGAAGGAAGGTATTTCGTTTCACCGTAATCATCAGGACGGGTATGGGATTTACTCAGCCTCCTTTAAAATGCAGTAATCGTGTCTTTTCTGGGAGTATTAGGTTTGGCCCACACTGCGTCAAACAAACTACTTTCCGCTGCTCGAAACAAAATGTTGATTGCTATTTCAAACATTTTCAATACCACTGCAGCAAACAACTCATTACCGAACACACAGTAGCTGTGAACGTTCAAGTTAAAAGTACAAATAGTCGGGACGTTTTTCTACCTATACAAGGTGCTTCTCAGCATCACATTTCATCTAAAAATTAATTTATTTTACTTTAGACAAAAAGTTCAATTTGTTGCAGTATCTGAAAAACAATTAGTTTTCTTTCTATACTTCAATATAACAATATTGTATTTTATTAGTCTATATATTAAACAGTATACTTTATTATGTAATTGTTACTTCATGTTTCGAATAAATTATACTATGTCTAAAAGAATAAATCATTTTTAAAATATGTAACTGGTTGTAAGAATGTAAATACAAAATTGATATGATAATTGATTTATAGGAAACCCATTTTCCTCACCTTTGGATTCTTCCTACGGAATATTTTAAACAACTTTTATGTACAGTAGTGGCAAAAAAACCGGACCGACTCTTGTAGCTGATTTCAGAGCCTTGTTCACTCCTGAGCACGATAGATTGGTAACTAAGACTTTCGTGGTTCGAATCCTGCCTGGGAAGGAAACTTTTTTGTTCCTTATTCAAATTTATTCCCAATACTTTTCGATTGCTGGTAAAATACATGTTCTAGGAATAATAAGTTAATTAAGTAGTAAAATATCGTTGCAATCGAAAAGTATTGGGAATAAATTTGAATAAGGAACAAAAAAAAGTTTCCTTCCCAGGCAGCATTCGAACCACGAAAGACTCAGTTACCAGTCTATCTTGCTCTGGAGTGAACAAGGCTCTGAACTCAGCTACAAGGGTCAGTCTGTTTTTTTTTTTTTGCCACTACTGTACACTATAACAAACAGACCACAGTGAGAAAGATGTTCTTAGATTTTGACTGCTGCAAACAAGTAGACAAGAAACAACTCCCGGCTATCTCACTCTGCTTGGAACAAACAAAACGTTTCATCTGCATAGTGTGTTCATGTGACAGGCTTATCAAGGGCTAGTTGGTTGTAGCAAATCGTTTGAGTCAGTTTTAATCAGCCTGAAACAGTTTTGTTTGCCGTAGTGGGGACATAACCTAAGGCAACCCGTGAGTGGTGCTGATTTCATAATTTCAAACTAGTGCCAAGCTAAAGAAAGCGAGGAACTTCTACCTCGTTACCCCTTAATGGTGTCAATATGAACACCAGTCTTTCACCTACGAGTCCGAGGAAAATTATTATAATGTATAATTTTGACCATTAAGCTTCTAGAAATCCACCATTTTTGGTCGTGTTATTAATAAGAATATTTCTGTGACGAAAACATCCATTTACTTTTCCTGGGAGTTTACGTCAGTCAATTGTTGGTGTATTTATAGTTCTACTGTTCACTATCATAAATCGTCACAAAAAGCATTAGAGTATATTTGGGACACATACACATACAAAAAAATATTTTTACAGGCATTTATTCTGATTTCAGGTATGATGAAAGCTTTTGTACAGGGCATACTTTTGAAGCGTAACAACCTTCTTTAAGGAAAGGACATTCTGAAATAGGATCTTTCCCATTAGGAGCTAGTAACACATTTGGCAAAAGACTGTTGTGGTTCTTTCATTTGTGCTCCTAACACAATCAAAAGAATAACACGCAATATAACGTCAACACAACCACTCCTACAGAGAGAATGACCTGGGCTACAGAGCATGCGCGAGGCGATTTGCCGCGTGTTGTATGGCCTTCGTGCCGGTCGCGCGCCGCCCGGTGTACCTATATTATGTAAGGCAGTGGTCGTCAGCACTCGCTGAAATGGTTATGGATAAGAAGTGTATCGCAATATGCACCGTCGTGCAGAAGGGAGAGGAAGAAAGCATACCCAACAGCAGCCACGGATGCACGCCAGTGCAATGTCTTCTCCGCGGGTAAAAGACGCTAGCCTAATGGTGCATTGTCCTGATGACCGCTGATGTAAGGGAACGTTTTGTACATCTACTCTCTTTATGTATCCCTTTCGGAGGAAATTGGTTTCTTTTCCAATATAATAATACTCGTAAAGGTAAAAGGTAAAGGTATCCCCGTAACATGCCATGAAGGCACTTGGGAGGCATGGAGGTAGAGCCCCATGCTTTCCATGACCTCGGCACTAGAATGAGGTGGTGTGGTCGGCACCACGCTCTGACCGCCTTTTACCCCAGGGAAAGACCCGGTACTCAATTTTATAGGAGGCTGAGTGAACCTCGGGGCCGTTCTGAAAGTTTGGCAACGAGAAAAAATCCTGTCACCACCTGGGATCGAACCCCGGACCTTTCAGTCCGTAGCCAGCTGCTCTACCAACTGAGCTACCCGGCCGATACTCGTATTTGTATAAACTACTGTATATACCATATTTGTTACTTATTTGGAGATGTACTTCAAGTCTGAATAATAATGCATTTGAAGAAAAATAAAGAACTTTGTGAGTTATATGCGTTTGTTACAAGTACAGCTCACAATACACACGTAAATTTTTTTTAAATGTTTATTTGTATACTAAAAAAAACCTCTCCTATCCCGCTGGGGTTTATCACACCCCAACACAGTAGCGAAGTAAATTTTATTCACTACAGTAACGCAGGATTAATGTATCTCAAATGTGAGGTAAATGTCCATCGTACGGATCCTATGATGTTGGTCCGGAGATCTTTGCTACTTCAACCTTAACAAGGATGATAAGCAATTATGAATGAATGGCATAATGATGGCGGGGAAAATGGGGTCAATAAGTATTTCTATGGCTAGTTCCTTCGTAGGAAGTTCGCGTAGAGGTCCCATGGATTTGCTCTCCTGGGAAGAGTTGTAAGGTAGCAGCTGTTTCTTTTGTTACTGCACATATGATAGAAAAGAATACAATTGGAGAATAACAGAAAAGGGAACCGAATTAAGAGTTAAATAAGGTATTTTTATGGTTGCTATTTTCACAGAACGTTTTAGCTGTATTGTGGAATCTAGCACGATGAAGTAGTTTCCTAATGCTATTGCATAGGTAATACGGATGATGTACATATATAAATTATAAAGCTACGCTATAATTGTGTGCCTCGGGAAAACTTATCTCCAACACAGCCTTTGTTCATTACAAATCCTACTTAGATCGTCAGAATTTAAACAAGAATCTCCGGTGTGGGTAGACTTTCGGCTAACGTTACGTCGTCTCTTACGTATAATATAACATTCCTACGTCTTAATCAAATTCTAGACGCAGTGCATTATTATTACATCCTTGATTTACCCTGGCAAGCTCTCTATTATCCCGCTGACGTGGAATAGTTTCTGTAGAATAAAAGCGTCGTTAAATAAAGAACTAAACCGCATGCACTGTCAATAGCCGCTGCTTTCACACCTTCCTATACATGTGTATTACAAAAGGACTTTCTATGATAATGTTATCTATACTAGGATATCCCTTAATGTACAATGTGCTAATGTTTAACTGCCAAAGTTGGCACTGATTTTTCAACCTACTTTCCTTCCTAAAGGAAAACAAAGAGGCTGGATTCCGAGTAGAACCAGGAGCCTAATTTCCGGAGAAAGATCGAATGTAATGATTTAAATGTTTATAAATAACCGTCGCCATAGGAACTTACATAAATGAGGACTCCATATTATGCGTAATGTTTCATGTTTCAATGCAACTATTTATACAGACTAATAACTAGAGACGAATATTTCATAAAATACTAAAATATGCATGCATTCATGCACTATCAAACTATGAAACATGCACTACCAAGCGAAAAATACATTAAAATATGCATTTTCATTTTCGTTCCAAATTTCTTATTTCACTTTACTTCTATTTGCACAGTTAACTAACAACATTTCTAAATCGGTTTCTGCGAGGTTCCTGAGCTTCTTAGTCAATATGTTTTTGTAGGCAGAGAATGACTTCTCTACATCGCAAGAAGTTATGGGTGCAACCCTGAATGAACCTTCTTCTGTTATTTAGATTTTTTTCTTTTCCTTTTTCACTCTTTATTCCCGAGACTAAAATGAGGGTCATAAAAATCGAGAAACTGAGGTGTCCACTCAAAATCATTAAAACATGCATTTGAACTGAATATAATGTATATTATATGCATGATTAAACTAAGAATTGCTTAAATATGCATTACGCATGTTTTTATCCCCGAAAAGGCCAAAAAATGCAAATATGCACGAAGAAAGTACACATATTTGGAACCGGAAAATAATGAAATGGATAAATATTAAGTATGGACTACGTCCTATATTCCTATAAAAAACATGCATTTACAAGGAATTCTGGTCTTTACTAATAGCGCAACATAAGGAGTAGACCTATATTCATAGCTGCAACAGAAGAAAATGCCAACCTCGAGGGAAAGCAAATCAGTGTAGCCTAACTGACATCGAATTCCAAACCTTTTGTCATAGTATGACGGAAATGAGTAGATGAATGAAGTATAGGCATACTTGGATTGGTTGATAGACGAACAAACTAGCAGACTAGCGAAAAGTCAAAGTGACAGATTAATAAAAGCCGTTCGTAGATTTCATAAAATCAGAACTGCAATCATCAACAACATATTATAACAAAAAATAATGATACTTTAGTTCGTGTATAAGACACTCATCTTCTGTAGTATCAAACACTATAATGTCAGAAGTAGCCTGGTAGAGCAGTCGTGCTAAGATCTGTTGTTAGGAAGGTTAGAAATGATTTTTAGTTATAAGTCGAAAAGTATTTCATTCTTGAAAATGATGAAAAGAAAATTACGGGAGAGGGGCACTAAGGCCCAGCACTGCGACCTATCTATTGCGCTAACCCTCAAGCTAAGCGGATTCCCAAACCTACACCTGCTGACTACACTAAGGTTCGCTGCGTACCCAGGTTTCGAGCAGGCAACCCCTCGTCCCTAGGCCAGCCCCCTCCGTGCATCGCCAGCAGACGATTGGGAAATGCTATGGAATGATGACGAAATTATGTACATCTCTAATATATGGAAAAACGGGAGAACTCCGAGAAAAACCCAAACTGCGACCTTGTCCGTCACAAGTGTCACTATGGATTTCTCAATGAAAAATCCTAGACGTGACCGGGACTCGAACCCGGGCCGCCTGCGTGACAAGCCGGAGGTCTGACCTCTCAGCCTCCGCAGGGGTCCTTGAAAATGATACTGAAATACTAAAACAGGTGTTTATTGAAAATATAACTATGAAAATGGCAGGAAATTATAAGACAATGAAAAATAAAACCGGCTGTAATTTAAAACTCAACCAAAGACACTACCGATAAATTTCTACCACACAATTTCGGAATACTGGTCGAAAATATATAGGCTACAATACGAACAATATTGGCAAAACGTAATGTCAGATACAATACGTATTGTTAAGTGAAGAAGAAAATAAATCGCTGCGCCCGAATAGGTGGTGTTTTTTAAATTTGGTACAGAATGTTTAATTGGGCTTAATTGCAGACGATCTCGTACTATAAAGTTGTCATTAAAATGCAATAAGGACAATGTTCTCATATGGTAAAATAATATCTGGTCGCTGACATTCTATGAACTTAACACCTGAACACCAAAATTATGTCATTTTTACTAAAAAATAATTAATACAAGTTACAATAACGCTTTTTGCATTCATGTGAATTGTTCAAGATGGTCAACTGCATAAAGTTTAGTCAGGGACTTCAAAAATCGCCCACTGATTAAAAAAAATTCAGTGATTATGAAAATAATACCTTCGACAATAATTATTGTTAAACATTTGATATTCAAGACATAATGCATAGTATGTTTGGTTAAACCAACTGTGTTTGACAGGCACGTGTGTGGCTGGATTTTTGGCGAAACCTGTGGAATTTGCAGTGGACAAAGTCACTGAGTAGTTTTGCTCTTTTTTTTTTTCTAATATCTCTTCATTACGTCACATTATCATTTTTATTTAATTTCTTCCTGTAACCACTGCAGGTTGCCATCGACAAAGAATACCATGATACAATAGAGTAAATGCCTTGAGGCTTAGTGATACATTGTTGTTAGAGTGAAAAATAACAATTTGAATTATATTGAAACACATGATATTAAATGAAGTAACGTCAAGGAATTAGTCATGGTCCATATGTATGATGCCTGAAAATAGCTATTGAGCCTTTGAGTGCTGCAATTGTTAGATCTCTTAAAATATTTATCAAATCTGAATAGTTTCCAAATTTCAAAAAGGGTCTCTGAATGCACAACCACCGTTATATGTTATTTATTCATTAGAAAGTCACTATGTTATTTTGAGGTGTAATTAGTTCAAGAAACTGTTTGGCCCACATGTAAGCCTACTGATTAGATCCACACAGGTCCTAATGATTTCTTATCAAAGAGGCTAGAATTGGATTTCAAAAACAAGCGACAGACATGTTTTCCTTCCCAAATAATATCATTTGATTGATCTCACTTTAAACTTAAGGTGATGCAACTAATCATAATATTGTGAGAAAAACCAGTCATACCTACAACATACAAACAAACCCCGTCTCTGAACTGGGGAGCTTATTTCTTAGTACGAAGATTCAGCTTCGTATGGTGTTGATAGCTCGATGTCTTTCACAAGGATTTTCAGCCAAAATGCAGTAGCCTATGTAAACTCTGTTAGGGAGAATAAAAAAATTGCATTTAAGTTTATTTAATTTATATTTTAATAAAGGTTGACTTATCTATAAAGTGTCCCTAGATGACATCTAACAGAAGTTCTCTCATAGCATCATGTTCAATTCAAAATATAAACACTGGAATATATCAAATATGCCGGCAATTTCTTACTAACGTCAAAATTCAACTTTACTAATCATAAGTAATGAATTCCACCTGATAGATCCCTCTTTCAAGGTATTGGAGTATTGAAAGATCTTGGCGAACAATATCTTGAGGTAGTGGAAATAAACCGGCCATTCTCAGTATAGCTCAGCGCCTCGTATATATAACGACGTCTGAAGTTTGAAAGGGTCGTAAAATAAAATTACCTTGTATTAGCTGCAGACTACGACAAACCCATTTACAGAATGAAAGAGAGAAGGTCAGTTGCTAGGAACCAAGGTCAGTTGCTAGGAACTAAGTTCAGTAAAATTAATCACACTCGCACCTTAGTCCTTTCTCGGAGGTACTTGCCATGCGACCTTATTTCAGACAGTGGAAGACATCTCCCTAAATAGTGGACAATGAAACAATGTAAGAATGCTGTCATCTGCTTCAACTCAGGACTTAATCACTAAGAGGGGAAAATTAAGACGTGTTGCTCTATGTCTAATCCGATAACCCTTACCTTATCAATGAACAAGGAAACATTGCTATGTTGCGAAAATCTACTATACTGGTACTCGTATTTCAAGATTATCACGAAAATGCAGTTTCAGTATTACCAACAAAAATACGAATACTCGTCACGACGTTTGTTTACCTATCTGCACGCGCGAAGCCCATGCTCCTCACTAATAAACGAATTTTGTTCACATCCATTTTCCAAAGATCAATTTATCCGGTAAGTATGCATTCATTCATTCATTCATAGTTTTCTGCCTAAGGGCAGGTTTTTCACTGCAAACCTAACTTTCTCCAATCTTTCCTATTTTCTGCCTTCCTCTTTGTCTCCTCATATGATCCATATATCTTAATGTCGTCTATCATCCGATATCTTCTTCTGCCCCGAACTCTTCTCCCGTTCACCATTCCTTCCAGTGCATCCTTCAGTAGACAGTTTTTTCTCAGCCAGTGACCCAACCAATTCCTTTTCCTCTTCCTGATCAGTTTCAGCGTTATTCTTTCTTCACCCACTCCTTCCAACACAATTTAATTTCTTATTCTGTCTGTCCACTTCATGCGTTCCATTCTTCTCCATATTCATAGTTCAAACGCTTCTATTCGTTTCTCTTCACTTCGTCTAATGTGCATGTTTCTGCCCTATACAATGCCACACTCCAAACAAAGCACTTTACTAGTCTCATCCTTAGTTTTCTCCAGAGGTCCGCAGAAGATACTCCTTTTTCTAGTAAAAGCTTCATTGCCCATTTCTATCCCACTTTTGACTTCCTGGCAGCAGCTCATGTTACTGCTTATAGTACACCCCAAGTATTTGAAGCTGTCCATGTGCTGTACTGTCTCATTTAGAATTCGCAATTTTATCTTCATTTTTCTTCCTATGACCATGGTCTTTGTCTTATTTGCATTTATCTTCATCCCATACTGCTCACAGCTATAATTTAGCTCCAGTAGCATATCCCTTAGTATCATCTCCTCTTCTCCTACTGTCATATCATCAGCAAATCTTATGCGCTCTATTCCTCCTCCTACCATCACTCCTCCCATGTTCTGAAAATAGTTCTTCACTAAATCCTCGAAGTAGATGTTGAACAGGGTAGGTGATAAAGGACATCCTCTAGTATGCCTCCCTCTATTTCACTGCCTTCTAACATTTCTTCTCCTATCCTGACTGACTCGTTTCATATAAAGATGACTGAACAGCCTTCCCTCTTTCCAATCCACACCTTTTTCTTTAGTATCCCCATCAGTTTATTCCAATCCACTCTGTCAAAAGCATTTTCTAGGTCCACAAATACCATATATCCCTACACCTCTTTATTCTTCACTAGGTATCTTTCGCCGATTGTTCGTAGCAGTCCAACTGCATCTCTCGTATCTTTTTCCTTCCTGAAGTCAAACTGCTCTTCATCCAATTGTTCTTCCATCTTAGAATACAGAAGTGGTTTCCGTATCCATAGGAGAATCTTCGCCGAGTTTGATATCAGGCTGATAGTCCTGAACTCATTACATTTCTTCGCATTATTTTTTTTTTCGGTACTGGATGCAAAACCTTCATGCCATTCGCATTTCCCATATATTTCGTTGCATAATGACTTGTCTTCACCCAAGCAGTAACCATATACATTTTTACTCTAATAATATGAACTTATCGGAATCCCTAGACTTAAAATTACACAAAACCCATTCATTCACAGTTTTCTGCCCATGGAGGTCTTTCACTGTAAACCCAACATGCTCCAATCTTCTCTATTTTCCGCCTTCCTCTTGATCTCCGCATGCGATTCATGTGGTATCTTAATGTCTATTATCTCGTATTTTCTCCTGCCCTGAACGTTTTTCCTATTCAGTATTCCTTCCAGAGCTTCCCTTCAGTGGGATGTTCTTTCTTAGCAAGTGACCCAGCCAATTTCTTTTTCTCTTCCTGATCAGTTTCAACATTATTCTTTCTTCACCCACTCTTTCTAGCCAGTTTCATTTCTTATTTTGTCTGTCAATTTCACACGCTCCATTTTTCTCCACACCCACGTTTGAAATGCTTCTAGTCGTTTCTCTTCACTTCGTTGTAATGTCCATATTTTAGCTCCATATAATGTCACACTCCATACAAAACACTTCACTAGTCTCTCTTTTAGTAATTTTTTTTCCAGAGATCAGCAGTAAATGCTCCTTTTCCTATTAAAAGGTTCCTTTACCATTGTTACCCTCCTTTTGACTTCCTGGCATCAGCTCATGTTACTACTCATAGTACATCGCACGTGTTTGCAATTTTTTACTTGTTTTACTGCAATTCTCACGTTTACCTTCAGTATTTTTCTTCCAATAACCATATTTATTCAAAATTGGGTATCACGATTTTTTTTTTATTATTTTCCACTTTCTCATTACACGAAGTGTAAAAAGTGGATGACTAAAATGCTAAAAAATCTATTTCAAATTTTTCACGGAAATATACTTTTCTGCATTTCAGATACACATGCAGCTTGATTATATTTATGTACAAGACGGAATTTTTTTTCATTTTATATCTTAAGAGTTATTTACCCAGGAGTGATGCACGCGGGATATTCCAGTTTTATTTAAAAATACAGGCTTCTCATTTGGAATAACGATTTACTCCAAGTCGAAACACAGTTTTTTTTTTTTTTTGTATTACATTGCATAAACTAGCAAATGAAATACTGCCCTTCGTTCGTATTTTTATTTTTTGTTCCACATATTCTAATTAAATCTGCATTTTTCCTCCGCTACCTCCAGGACGAAAGCACCGACGCAAGATGTCATACGATGTGCAAGCAACCTATTATAATTAAACAACCCATCGCAGATTGAACTTCTTAAAGAGTAGCGGTAAAGGACAAGTAACAGAAATGTCACTAACATCTCTTAAAAATAACAAGTTTAATACGAAGCTAGATAAAAAAATTACGATTTCTCATCTATGTTCTGTTCTACTAAAATGTTTTGAAAATTTTTGCTCTGAACAGGATGTACTGTACACACTTTACTTGTTTCACTTTCTATTATTGTAACTTGTAAGTTATTCACACTGCAAATGTGTAAACACAGCCAGTGGAAGTGATAACAAATTGCTCTCATAATATCATTACAATTAATAATAATAATAATAATAATAATAATAATAATAATAATAATAATTTTAGTGGGTTATTTAACGACGCTGTATCAATTGCGAGGTTATTTAGTGTCGATGAGATTGGTGATAGCGAGATGGTATTTGGCGAGATAAGGCCGAGGATTCGCCATAGATTACCTGGCATTCACCTTACGGTTGGGGAAAACCTCGGAAAAAACCCAACCAGGTAATGAGCCGAAGCGGGCACCAAACCCGCGCCCGAGAGCAACTTCAGACCGGCAGGCAAGCGCCTTAAACAGACTGAGCCACGCCGGTGGTTAATAATAATAATAATAATAATAATAATAACAATAATAATAATAATAATAATAATACTTACTTACAAATGGCTTTTAAGGAACCCGAAGGTTCATTGCCGCCCTCACATAAGCCCGCCATCGGTCCCTATCCTGTGCAAGATTAATCCAGTCCCTATCATCATATCCCACCTCCCTCAAATCCATTTTAATATTATCCTCCCATCTACGTCTCGGCCTCCCTAAAGGTCTTTTTCCCTCCGGTCTCCCAACTAACACTCTATATGCATTCCTGGATTCGCCCATACGTGCTACATGCCCTGCCCATCGCAAACGTCTGGATTTAATGTTCCTAATTATGTCAGGTGAAGAATACAATGCGTGCAGTTCTGCGTTGTGTAACTTTCTCCATTCTCCTGTAACTTCATCCCTCTTAGCCCCAAATATTTTCCTAAGCACCTTATTCTCAAACACCCTTAACCTATGTTCCTCTCTCAGAGTGAGAGTCCAAGTTTCACAACCATACAGAACAACCGGTAATATAACTGTTTTATAAATTCTAACTTTCAGATTTTTTGACAGCAGACTAGATGATAAAAGCTTCTCAACCGAATAATAACACACATTTCCCATATTTATTCCGAGTTTAATTTCCTCCCGAGTGTCATTTATATTTGTTACTGTTGCTAATAATAATAATAATAATAATAGCTAATAATACACATCATCACAACAATAAAAATTAATGTCTAAATATGACACAGCCTCGCAACTCTAGGACACCTTTGTGCTGTACCCTTATCCTGTACGTGTACAATACATAACATTTAGGTCTGACCGTAGCTTTACTATTATCCTGAAAGGGGAGGGCGAACATTAGCATCAAATCAAAGAGAACTATTACGCTAACTCCAACTCGGCACATTCCCAACCCATACTAGCTGACTACGCTAAGATTCACTGAGTATCCAGGTTTCGAAGCAGGCAAACAAGACACCACTGTACCCCGCCAGCCGACGATCTGGAAATGCTATGAAATTATGATGAAATGGAGATCGGAAGATGACACACCGAGAAACTATCCGCAAAGCAAAGTAACTATGTGGCGACAACAAACAGCTAGTCATTAATTTTACCTGATCGGGTTGTTTTATTTGTTTGTCATATATAAGCCTTGTTGCCAGCACTTCGGAGCACAATACCACATCACACATTGGACAGTTTTTGGACTCATGTTCGGTGCCCGAGGCACGATCCCGCGAGGAACTTTAAATCAACTTAAACAATTTAAAATTTCTGATGCAACGATTGATGCCATAGGATCTCACATGTTAAAATCATCCTTAGCTATAATTAGTAATCATTTGTACCCAAGAAACTTTTATTGTAAACGATTTCCTATGTTTTCTTAGCATTTATCTCAATGTTTTTTTTCTTTCAAATTGTCACATAATTGTTTTTAATCACTGTTCATTATTAATTGATTAGTAGGCCGATCTATTGAACCCTTATTAAGGGCGGCTTTTTTTAATTAATTCCAATAACACGGGACCTCTATATTTCATATCTTTCCCAAAGAAAATGATGTTATGGGTTTCACTGTCTACGCCCAGATTTGAACCCATGATACATGGATTCAAAGATATGCACGGTAATTACTAGATAAAAAAATGGCAACTATAATCATCATCTTATACGTATAGTACGTTTGTACAAAGCAAAACGAAAAAAGAAGAACTGTTCTAAGGCACAGAAAATGCAACATTTAGTTTAATTGACAAAATTCTGGAGGCAGTTAATAAAAAATTACAAGTTGGAGAGATTTTCTGTGATTTATCCAAAGTAATTGACTGTATAAATCATAAAATGCTGCTAGATAAATTAGATTATTATGGAATTAAAAGGTGTTGCACAACAATGGTTTCACTCATATCTCATAGATAGGAAACAGAAAGTTGAAATTAATACATCTATGAAATCTGCATCGACATGGGGAATTATTAATAATGGAATTCCTCAAGGATCAATATTAGGTCCCCTACTTTTTCTAGTGTTTATAAATTATCTTGCCCCCCCCCCTAATAAAAGATGTAGGTCATCCCATATTATTTGCAGATGACACAAGTATAGTAATTACAGCCAATAACTCCAACACATTGCAATCTTCAACAGAGGAAATTCTCTTCAAAATATGTGCCTGGTTCTCAGTCAATAAATTGGTATTAAATTGTAACAAAACTAACATAATTCAATTTAAATCCTGTGCAAATTCAATCTCGCAAATTTCAAGCGCAATAATTAACAATAGATCCTATTAGAAACAACAACAACAACCAAATTTCTTGGCTTAAAAATCGATAATGTGTTAAATTGGAAAAATCATATTAAAGAAATTACCCCCAAACTAAATTCAGCTTGTTTTGCTATTAGATCTATGCAAAAGATAGTAAATATCAATACCTTAAAAACAATATACTTTGCATACTTTCACTCGATAATGAGTTTTGGAATAATATTCTGGGGAAATTCCACAGATAGTAACAGTATATTTCCATTACAAAAAAGGAGTAATTAGAATATTTGTAGGTGCCAAATCTAGGGAATCGTGTAGGACTATTTAAAAAAAAAACTACAAATAATGTCCATGGCTTGTCAGTATATCTTTTCATTAATAATCTTCCTTGTATGTAATCGTCAATACTTTGTAACTAATTCAACAGATCATAGCATAAATACACGTCAAAAAAATGAATTTCATACTCCATCGGCAAGTCTATCGTGCTATCAAAAAGGAGTGCGTTATATGGCAGTAAAAACTTTTAATAGCCTCCCTATCGATATAAAAATGAAACTCAAAACATAAGATTATTTAGGGCCAAATTAAAGATGTGCCTAATTTCTCACGGCTTCTATTCTGTAGGTGAATTCATGACATTCAATAACACTTCATGAAATTGATACTAAAACTTTGTGTTGTACTAGTAGACTATATTGTAAATCTCATCTGCATATATTTCATCTAGACTGTGACTATAAATTAAGACTTTATAATAGTATTAAGTTTTTTTACTTGTTCCATATTCTAGCTGTAAAGCAATGTATGAATACCATGGAATGTTAATAAATACAATACAATACAATTCCCGGTGAAAATACCTTCGTGATCTTTACTTTACAGAAAAATTTTGCGGTAAGAAAGAATGGCAGGAGAGATTTTTAAGAAAACCGGTTACACATCAGTTTTAAATACCACAAAATCTGTTGACACTCAACGTTGCAAAACAACAGATAACAATGCCGTAACTCAACCAGAATACTCATACAGACTTCAGGAAGTGTGAAATATTGCCGTAGTGTCGACTGCACTGTCAAAATTACTCATTATGTATTTATAATTCTCTTGGGCAATAAATTTTCCAACGCTCCTCCACTCGGAAACAACATTTACATAATCGCACAAATATGGTGTCAAACAATTATTTGTGTAGTCACTGCTATACATCATATAGTGTGTCTCCGAAGTGCTGCGACAAACTCTGGAAGTATTACACACACAAACATTTAAGCAAGTTTTAAATAAGCACTGACCAAAAGCTAGAAGTCTCAGAGGTATATCCCTTTTTAAATATTCATACATTTTGAAGCATGTTTGAAAGAAAATGCCTGAAATGAATATCACACGCAGTAAGACAGGTGCAGGTACGGTTGGTTCTACATTAACGTAAGAAATCAACATCCTAGGTGTTCGGTGTTACTTCAGTAACAACAGTCCCTACAAAAAAACTACAATACTGAAAGTAGATTATGGTTCGGTGAGCGAAGAGGTCGCATAACAGGCTCATCAGGACTATCATCTCAGTGACGCTGATAAAACTTGGAAAATAAATTATGTAGAATTCTAGACTTGTGTTCGAGAAATAGTACATTGTAAGATTATTTCTTTAGCAACACTGCCCGCCACTTCACAGGCTACACATAATTCATCCCGACATTTCTGAATTTGTGTAATTTTTCGCAATTACTAACAGAACAAATGTTCAGCATGTAGAAAACAATAATACAGAAATGGTACGAAGTACGTAATACTGACCATACGTTTGCAAGCGCACAAAGTGAAGTAGAACTGACGATGAAAAGTATCCTTGGTCAAAATGAAAGTGGCCACGTCTCGAAGACTGTATCGAGCAGGTGCTTTCGTGATCGTATATTAGCTACTATATTCACTAGACAGAGTACGATTTTTGAGTTTAATGACCGATAGCATTTTATAATCATAGTCTTGTGAAGAAATGTTTCACAAATGAGAAATAGAACAGACAGATGTCTCAAAGTGTTTAAACAATGTTATGATATAACACTTGATCGCTTACGGTGCCGTAGTGCTCGCTGCAATTAAATTTCTTTCTGCAGTACCCTTAGCTCATTGGCAGAGAATTTAGTTTCTTATTACTGAGGTTGCGCGTTAGAATTCATTGGTACTATATGGATGCCTATTTTTAATATATACTTATTTGTAATAGATTAATGAAAAATTAAGTTTGCTCGATTTATTTTATCCTTATAATAATTTCCTCTTATTATTTAGCTCATATCTTTGGCCGACACAACATGAAAGGGGGAATATGATTTGCAACTGAAACATTATTGCGACAACAATTTTCAAATTTCTTAAATAAAATAGTAATTATATATACATATAAAAGAAAAAGAAGAAACAAAAACGCCATAACCTCAATAATTATTCCATTAGCCTTCCCAGTTTGCTTGGCATGGAGATAACTAATCTTAATGAATACTTTCTCTTTCTAGCTAAAGCCTTCCAAGAATTCTGAACACGTCATTATCAGAGTAGTTGCAAACCAAATGACAAATGAAATGTCGGAATTATATTCATTCCACAGATAGGAGGCAGTGATGGGGTGTGATTTGAAGACCTGTGATTTTGTCGCTCGTTCCGACTGTGACTATAGTTCCAAAATCACATCTCCGAGAAATCACTATCTTCGTCCGATATGACTCATACAGATGGCGACTGATGTATATATACGTGACAGCTACGGAGTCCAGACAAATGCAAGTCAGAATATTAACTTTAGGACAACATAACTCGGATCTAAGTAATTTTCGTCCCACTAAAAAGGTTAAAGTCGGCAACTCCTTAATACTCATGCTACAAAGCACTCGCTGTATTCTTCCACGAAAGATTCGCATGATCGGTATTGTTGATATAAGACACAGCACCGGTATATCAATTCGCAGAAGAGCGATAAACATCAACATCTGTCGGATCGTGATGAGAAGCATTCACAAGCGTCTAGTATCAGCCGAACATAAAAGTCACACTGTGACAAGATCGCTATTAGCGATTTTTCCGGAGCTGTCACGGCAAAACGCTGTCACATCCCGCCTCGAGCAGGAGGCGACTTTATAACTATCATACCGATAGATTGCAAATGTGCATATGATTTTTTGGTAGATGATGACTTATTCAAATTGGGAAGGCGAAGAATTCGTACTCATTTTACTCGATAGGTGAACACTTAACTTTAAAACAAATGTTCATCATATACAATCAACTACTTTAGCAAACTTAACTGAAAATATGACTTAGAATCAGCTGGATAAAAATAATAGAAAAAAAATGTGTATATAGCATATATATATATATATATATATATATATATATATATATATATATATATATATATACAACGCGGGATCGAACGTGGATACCAACTTTCCTGCATAGAAGTCTAGCAGCATGACCACTACTCTATTACAAGCATGCTGTGCAGTCGCCAACAAAAGTGCCTTGTACTATTATTGCGCGCAGTTTGGACTTTGACAGCCACCGACGTAGCTCAGTCGGCAGAGGCGTTTGCCTTTTGATCCGGAGTTGCGCTCGGACGTGGGTTCGATTCCCCCTTGCGCTGATTACCTGGTTCGGTTTTCTCACCGAAGTTTTCCCCAACAGTGAGGCGAATGTCAGGTAGCTCTAATCTATGGCGAATCCTCGTCCTCATCACGCTAAATACCATCTCGCTATCACCAATTCCATCGACGCTAAATAACCTAGTAGTTGATACAGCGTCGTTAAACAACCAACTAAAGAAACAGGACTTGGACAAAATTCAGTGCTCAAGGGGCCGTCCAGTTTCATTTTGGCCACATGTACATTTGAAGTTTTATGTTACAAATGTATGCTGGGTCACGGCCATTGCGCGATTTTCGACATATTTTTACACGGGCTGTGTGTATATGTGAACTATCTCCCAAGGCCTGTCTTAGCATTTAGAGACATCCTGTATAGAAGGGGATTTTCTGTGTTAACATCAGTGACTGAAAATTACAATACTCAAGGTTGCCAGAGTGTGACAAAGATTATGACCTTGGTTACCGATTGCAGAGCTTCGAATCCATTCAAGTATATAAATGTGGTACTTTTTTATCTTAATTTCTTTAAGCAGTTGCCTTAAATTGCCAAACAACTTAATTATGCAAGAACCTCCTAATCAAGAGATAATTTGTCAGGTATGATTGCAGTCTGTTCCATTTCGTTCCTGTGTCTGGCCTCATTAGTGTTGAACTAGTCATATTCCTCTGTTACGGAAATGTAAATCCACTAGAAGAAACTGAATAGAGAAGCTGTAAAGTAAGAGTCAATACTGGAAAAAAGGTCAATAATAATAATAATAATAATAATAATAATAATAATAATAATAATAATAATAATAATAATAATTTTCTGTAGGTCATCCTTGGAATCCTTCAATTGCATTGCCATTTACGTAACTTCTTAAGCTCATGAGTGTGAGGATAAGGCATGCGCTTCCCAACCAAGCGGTCCGAAATTCGATTCCCGGCGTGGGCAATAGAAGAAATTAAATCTTCCGTCCACGGGACTGTCCTGTGATGTTTCAGCTGTAATCCTGCATCATACCGATTCAACGACCATGAAGACCCGCATTTGTGAGATGTCTAGCGTACGATAAAAATATTGAATCCCCCCCCCCGTGCCCGCAGTGGTGTGTAATTCGGATAAAAGAAGAGGTTATGCAGAACAAGAAAGAAAGAAAGAACACGAACGAACGAAAGAAAGTTCATGTGTACAATACTGCCGGCTAATAATGGATAAATTGTTTATTCTGTTACAGTTCCTTTTATTCCATTTTTCGATATGAGGTCAGTCAGAGTGAAGCCCTACAGAAGAAATCAACGTTTCCAAATAAAGTGATGGTCTGCCACCAGTTTAAATTGCCTTCTTCGTTGCGGATTTAAAATTGATTGGAACTTTAAAAATAAGTTTGTATATTTATTACAATTGTATGCCCAACACGATATCGAACTATGATAGAGAAGCCATAAGAAATGCGACATCCAGAAAACAGGCATAGCCTACTAAGCTATACTCTCGAAGTGGGAGGCAAAATTCCGCACGTGTTGGTTGTATGGACAAAGTCTCGCATCCACATTAGTGTAAATCGTCCAGAAACAAAGTGCCTTCGAAGAAGACGGATTTAAGCAGGATGAAACTATTATAGAAATGTTAAAACAATGAAACTGTGTGTTGTTTAGTCTTCTCCAAACATAATTACGATAAGAATGGGAAGAGTTGAATACATGGCACGAATGGGAAAAGAATATAAAAAAAGCAGGCAAGAATGAGAAACGAGGCGGAGAAATAGGAAAACAGCATCGTTCACCAAAAAGAACTGAGTTCATATAAATAAACATAAGGACAATATAGTAGAAACTGTATCCCTGCTGAGAAACAAGCGAGGCATATAAAAAAACCACAGTACATCATTTGTCAATCAAATGTTCGTAGGATAATAAACAAAGCAAGAAACAGAGCAGCAGAAAAAGTATCAAAATAAACTCACCTACTCAAAAACACAAACAGGGTTGTCTTGTAAAATGTCACGAGCTGTTATAAACGATAAGAAAAGCCTGTATGTCTTCCTGTTAAACACCACAGAATAATACTTATTAAACAAAAGAGAACCACAGCATAGTAGAAAAAATTAGCGCCTCAAAGAGATAAGAGTCTGGTTCACAGTGTGGTTGTAGTATTCTTAGGGTAGAAACCTTACAGTCCCAATCAAAGGACTTCGAATTCGTCTCTGGTAGATCTTTTTCGATGTGTTCTAGGAGAAGGATTTTTTCCCGTTTTCCCTCTCGTCATTCTATCATTGTTCGTAACGTCTTATTTCAGTATTCATAGGAAAGTTTAGGATAATCACTTTCGCCACACGGCTGAAATTTCTTATAGTATTCAATGATTTTCAGCACCTCCACATTTGGTCACTTAGACATACTATCTGGGTCAAGCTGGTCTACAATAGTCGCTTCTCTTCACTTCGTCGTAATTTCCATGTTTCTGCCCCATACAATACTACACTTCACATAAGCACTTCACTAGTCTCTTCCTTAATTCTTTCTCCAGAAGTCCGCAGAAGATGCTCCTTTTTCTATTAAAAGCTTCCTTTGCCATTGCTATCCTCCTTTTGACTTCTTGGCAGCAGCTCATGTTATTGCTTATTGTACACCCCAAGTATTTGAAGCTGTCTACTTTCTCTACTGCCTCAATTAGAATTTGCAAGTTTACCTTCTTTACTTTTCTTCATTCGTCCTTTTCGCATTTATCTTCATTCCATACTGCTCACAGCTGTCATTTAGCTTCAGTAGCATATCCCTTAGTATCATCTCCTCTTCTGCTAATGTCATATCATCAGCAAATATTATGCACTTTATTCTTCTTACTCCTACTATCACTTCTCACATGTTCTGAAAACAGTTATTCACTAAATCCTCCAAACAGATGTTGAACAGGATAGGTGATAAAGGGCATCCTTGAGTACTCCTCTCCCTATTTCACTGCCTTCTGACATTTCTTCTCCTATCCTGACTTTGACTCGTTTCATATAAAGGTTACTGAACAGCCTCCCCTCTTTCCAATCCACGCCAATTTTCTTTAGGATTCCCATCAGTTACAGTGAATTAGAGTTCATAAATTGTTAATAAATGCAAGCGTCGAGGTCTGTTTTTTATAATAATAATAATAATAATAATAATAATAATAATAATAATAATAATAATAATAATAATAATAAATTTGATTACATTACTTGATTATATTAAGAGTCACACAGAGGGGATTAACATTTTTGTGTACAATGTTGAGTCTAGGCAGTCTACGCCCGTCTAGGGCGTGCCGTGAGTAGAAAAAGGTTGCGGAACACTGCTCTATCATATGGCATTAGGAAGATTCAGAATAACAGAGAGGATTTGGAATTGAACGGGTTACATCATCTGCTTGTTTGTGCGGATGACTTGAATATGTTAGGAGAAAATTCACGAACTATTACGGAAAACACAGGAATTTTACTTTAAGCGCGTAAAGGATAGATTTGGAAGTAAATCCCGAAAAAAAAAAGTGTATGATTTATGTCTCGTGATCATAGTACAAAATGAAAATATAAAAATTGGAAATTTATCCTTTGAAGAAGTGGAAAAATTCAAATATCTTATAAAAATTGGAAATTTATTCTTTGAAGAGGTGGAAAAATTCAAATATCTTGGAGCAACAGTAACAAATAAAATTAACAATCGGGAGGATATTAAACACAGAATAAATATGGAAAATGTCTGTTATTATTCGGTTGAGAAGCTCTTGTTATTCAGGAACAGAGGGTTAAGGGTGTTTGAGAATAAGGTTGATGAAGTTACACAACGCAGAACTGCACGCATTGTATTCTTCACCTGACATAATTAGGAACATTAAATCCAGACATTTGAGATGGGCAGGGCATGTAGGCAAGTATGGGGGAATCCAGAAATACATAGTCTATAGGGAGGGAGGCCGTAGGGAAAAAGACCTTTGGGGAGGCCGAGACGTAGATGATATTAAAATGAATTTGGGGGAGGTGGGATATATTGGTAGGGGCTGGAATAATCTTGCTCAGGATAGGGACCAATGGCGAGCTTATGTGAGGGCGGCAATGAACCTCCGAGTTCTCCAAAGAGCATTTGGAAGTAAGTACGCGTAATTCTTCAATACCTTGCAACTAATCTTAAGAACGTCATTTCATGTACCTTTATGCGTTTCTTGTTCCCGTTCGTCAATATTCAGCAATCAGATCAGTATAATAAAGAAGGTATGACTAGTCCTTTATAGGATTTTAATATCGTTTCAGCTATTACTTTCTCTAATAATGTCAGTTTTATTGTTCCGCAAAGCAGCTGAAATTTATTCAGTTATATGTTATTCCTTGTGCTAATCATATACCCAAGATGAAATCTTTCACTTGTTCTAATGTTTTGTCTTCTATTATAATTTTTGTTCCTATGAGTTCTTGTCCTCTAAATTCCAGTACTTTTGTTTTCCACAGGAGATATTCATATCGTACTTTCTAGCAATTTTATTGAGTACTAGCTGAAAGCACCCGGCGTTGCCCGGGTTGTCCTTTTTGATTATTTTTTTAATTAACTTGGTTGGTAGACTTTTCTGAAATTTCAGAAACTCAGCTATAGACAACCAAAACGAATTGTCTTTAATAAGCTTTCCCCGTCCATAAAGATCAATCTTTACATAGCGTCTCTTACATGAATTAATGAACTTCTTAGTCAAATGTCTGAAAGGATTAACTTAATTTAAAATAATTGCAACGAAAAAAAAAACATTTCACCACGTGCCTTACTTTCAAATCTCTTTTTAATTTGTATGATGGGGTGAAATCGGACTTCGGGGTGACTTCGGACATTTTATATGATTTTATTTAAGCAAATATAAAAATTATATATTGATATATTTATTATCTATGCCTTGCCATAAAACAGCTCACTATTCTTCCTCTTTCACAGTATCAGCAATTCGTTTCTGGACTCCCTACCCAGCTCCCTCAGAAACTGTCGAACGATATTGCAATTTAAAAGTGAATTGATTAAACACGTCACCAGTATTCAGTTTAATTCTCCTTTGTGTGTATATGTGTACATATGTAATTTTCCTCAGTGTTGTGTAGTTATAATTTACATTTGAATTTGTTATTCTTGTAATTTGTAATATTGGTTCATTTACCGCTTGCATATTCATTGAGTGTAACTTCTAGCCTTATATTAGTTTGTAATTATTATTTAGTATGTTCGCATTATTTTACTCGACTTGTGCTTGTATAACTATATAAATTTTATTAGTGTTCTTTAAATATTAGTCTGAAAAATTGTATCAGTTTCTTTTGTTTCTGGCAAAGTGGAAGAGAAGGCCTGATGGCCTTAACTTTGCCAGAATAAATACATTATTATTATTATTATTATTATTATTATTATTATTATTATTATTATTATATATTTTTTCACGCACATTTTTGTATGTTCTAACAAGAGAGTTTGCCGATTAAATTAAAATATTTGTACGTCAAAAATGAATATCTGGTGGCCAGACAGCTTTAATAATAATTAAAGTTGTTACTTCTGTCGGATTTTAACTAGGTAATTTAGTTGCTTCTTTGTCGTGTACATTGTTGACGTAAAATTACGTTGAAATAAATCACATCTTTCTTTAACCTAATGTCGATGTTGTGCGATAGTTACTGGTTTTCTATGCAGTCACTCGTCTGTTGTAAGAGCGGTAACTTCTATGATTGTATCAGTGTGGGATGATATCGGACGATGCCACGTAAATACAAGACACCGCTTGGAGTTACATGTAAGAGAAATTACGATCCTAAGAAGCTGGAAGCTGCTGTTAGAGCTGTCAAGGCAGGAAAGTATTCTTATCGTAGAGTTTCAGAATTTTATCAAGTGCCAAGGTCAACAATTGAAAATAAGGTCAACAGTGATCACACTGGATTAATGGGAGTACAGGCCATTCTAAATTCAGAAGAGGAAGTGAGCTTCCAGATAGTGACAATAATCAGAAAGAAAGCAACAATTGTTGATTCGGCAGGTTTGAAGAAAGGTTAAAACATGCTAGATATGGCACAGCAAGCAGTGGTAGCCGACGATGAAGAAGAAGAGTAAACATCTCAACTGGAAAATCTGTACTGGGTCAAGATATGGCAGAACGGGAAACTGAAGGGCAAGAAGAATCTGAAATCAGTGTTTTGGAACAGGAACAGGAGAAAGGACTTGAAGAACAGCAACAGGAAGGTGTACTGACAATAGAAGCTTTTATAGTGGTGAATTATGAATATGAGGAAGGAAGAAAACTGAAGACGAGGAAGCATGTTGGTGTTGTGACAGATGTAAGAGCGAAGGATATAGTGAAATTCCTGCGGTCGTACTGCAATAGTCAGTCTGTAGGCCTATTTATTTTTCCTGGTGTTGATGATTAAGATAGAGTTCCAAAAGAAAATATTGCCAAATTCCTTAAAAAAAACCGCAGGAAGGAAAGGGAAGGTTCATTTTTCAAGAAAATGTTTTGTAAAACAAGTTGAAAATATTAGAAAACATAGATTTTGTTTCATACATTGCAATAACGATTTCCGTTAATGTCTTAATAATTGTATTAATATTGTAATAACATGTAAGAAATGTAAGGATAATATTGAGTATTTCAAAAAACCTTTAACTGATAATTTAATGTTTTTTAAAGGTCATTTTACTGTCTGATTTTACCTCATGAAGGAGCGATTTCTGACAAATGGTGAAAAAGTAGGAGTGTCCGAAATCACCCCGCTAAATGGGGTGACACTGGACACTTTAAATTTATTTTTAAAAATTATCTGTTTACTATAAATATGAATTTCTTTGAAAACTACATACCGAAAATATTTTCCCCACGATATACCATATTACTAAATCAAAGTTTCAGTACATCATGAATAACCAGCTAAAAAGTATGCTAAATCCGTCCGATTTCACCCCATTTGACGGAACTATCGCAATGTCCATATTTTTATATGTTGTACAATATTATAGTATTGTGAAATTTTAATTTTCCTAGCAATTTTTTTCTATTGTTCTATTAAAATTATAGCACATAGCCTATTAACATGTTGTATCCTACAGGATACATTGTCAATTTAAGGGTTAAAGCCAACAGGCTTTCTCTTCCACATCACCAGAAATACAAATAAAATAATAAAAAAAATCAAACTATAAATAAAGTAAAAGCAAACGAACATATACAATTATAGGCTACAGTCACACAAACTTTAAATGAATTGGTACTGTCTTGAAGTTTAGCAAAACAAAAACACACCCCTCGGTCCCTATAGGCCCACTTAGCATTGTATCAATGTTCTATAGGTCTTACATTTTATCTCTGCCTGTCAGTGAATGTTAAATTTCAAGTAGCTATCTTAGTCATGGAAGTCAGCGCATTAAAAAACATTACAACCTTTCTGCCGTCTCCTTTCTTCCCCCGCAAATGTGACGTTGCACAGAGGCAGAGATAAAATAATTATAAGATTTGTACATTGATTCTGAAGCTGTACATTTAAGGTAATTTCCTGCCTGTGTGTGCTTTCGCTTGAATTTCTGAGACAGCTGACGATAAACAGGGAATTCCCTTGTTCCCAGTCTGAACTCGTTGGGGTGTCATCGAGAGAAAAAATTTATCTCTTTATCGGTCGTACTAAAGAATCAATATATACGTAGATATATAATTTATATTGGAAGATTTTTTATCCGTTGACCGCTGTATGTCTATTTTTTTATATGACTTGAGAAACTATATCTCACAAATTCAGAATATATTATATTAATTCTTATTTTATACACAGAATACAGATACAATATAAACTCGCAATAAGTCATTTTTCAACGTATACCGTAAGAGATTGTTATTTCCACAACGCATAACATACTACATTGGCAACGTGATTATACAGTTAGAATTTCGCAGTAACACATTTTCGGACATGAACAACAATATTTTGAAAGACGTATATTTTAGAATTAATACAGTGTTATTTTCAGTCGCCTTACGTACATTCACATGCTACATTAGCAATATGACAAAAGTATCATTGAATTGAATTTTGATATGTGTAAATTTTTTTCTACTTGTTTGTATAAAATATAGTTGAGAATGTGAAAAACACACGAAGTTTTTAAGTTAATGTCTGCAACTTTGAGCGACTGTCCTTGAGCTTAATTTTAATATGGCCATTACAAATGCTAGTCACGCTGAAATTGCTGTTACTTAAAATCGAAAGCGCCCGAGCACGAGCTTCTGCTCTTTCGGGCTGCAATGCCTAATGTAGCTCAAGTGTAAAGTATTAAATAAATTATTATTATTATTATTATTATTATTATTATTATTACTGTATTATTATTATATATAGATAATGTTGGCATATTAATGCTGCGTTGCAAGAAAACAGACCTATAAATAATGTATTCCTCCATCAGTTAGTGGACCTTTAAAGTTAGTGGATTGTCGGGTTGCACAAGAGAAATTTAACGTGCCACTAGTTATTGGATCGTTAACCAAGCATCTTTGGATTTCACAACGTACGCAATAGTACGTAAATTAATAAAAAGTGAACATCGGTTTCTAGACTGATGTGAGGCATTACTCTTACTGTTGTCAAAATTTGCAATAAACATAGACTAATACGAACCACAACAGAAGTTTCAGTGAGAAAGATAATTATGCCTATTTGTTATTAAAAATAGCGCACGAGTGCATTGATTTTATAGAAAATAAAAAGACAGGCTACAGAGCACATAACCTCGTCGTCAGACAATGAACTAGAGTCTGTAATAAAGAAATAAATATTGTAATAACTTCACTATTCGAGAATTAATGAATAAATGGATAAGTAAATAAATAAGTACTCGAATTACCGTATATTGATGGCTAAGAAGAGATACCTCTATGTACAAAAATTATAATTCAGTTTAACTACATCATTATTTAGATTAACTACATTATTATTGTGTTCACAAAATTGGACAGTGTACTAATATTTTGTTCTCGAATAGATCTTGAAAAGCGGGAACATATATAAGAAATTAGTCTATTTTAAGAAAATAATATCTAAAAGTTTTTTTTTATTTACCTGTAAATGTACAGATACGAGGTATCATCTTCTTAGCCATCGATATGCAATATTATTTTAATATCGTGTATTTGGCACTATTATATAAAATATCGCATGCCTGATCTCACATACTCGTAGATAACATTATGATGAATCAAAATATATAAACTCATCCCCAATACACAAAATGTACATAAGATGGCTGTCTAACGGAGGAATAATATTATTATAGAAGGGAAATCAGATCTCTAAGTTAGTGAATCCTTTAACGGACCAATAACACTAAAGATGTTTCTTTCGAACTTATTGGTCCGTTAGCGGCTAACGAAAGAATAAATAGAACTCTGTTATAGTTGGTATGCCGATTGTCACTGCCGTCTGGATCCGAATCTCATTTAGGCTACGTAAGAATACGGATATAGACGGCGGTGCATATTCTGAGCGCTCGTTTCTAACCAACAATGCATACGAACTAGTTTATTTATGAAAGACTTTGTCTACTGAAGTTTAGTCTAGTTTTGTGAAAATATGAGTGATAATCTCGAGTAAATTTCAACCCGAGCCAGAAACATTGAATGTTTGGTTATATTTGTTGTTATATGGTGAAATGTTCTGTTTAAAAGACTAGTGAAGTTTCTGATAAACATAATGATGTTAGTGGGTATCATTGGAATGCGTGGTATAAAAACATCTTTTGTTTTGCCAGTTAATATTGTCACTTCTTACGTTTTGAATGAGTTTTTTTCACACCAATTCTTGATCCATGGCATAACTTTGGTGGGTCAATATTTCGCAATAGTACTATTGGTGATTCAATATTAAGTATTAAATTATATAGTAGCAATCCTTGTGGTTTCAAAGAATACAAGAATTCAGTTGAATAAAACACAGTCTGCTCACTATCTACAACTGCGTAAAGATACTTATTACATGAATTGTCTAGTTTTTAGCCTTCATGATGTGTATCAACAATGTTATTTAATTTCGTGTTATAATGTTCATGGCCTCATGAAAGTCGATGTTGAATACAACAGACAATAATAAAGAACAATTTACTATAGAAGATTGCATTTTAGTATTACACATGAATGTTTGATCGTATTTATTTTTATTTTTTAAATTAATTTAACGTTCATTTTAACAATTTTAATATAGCCTATGTTTTTTCTCCTGGTTATGAAGGTTAAATGTGCAAACTTTGCCACATATCAGTCAAAGCGTGTAGATTTGTATAGAGAACATACATACAGACATACATACATACATACATATTACATACCACATTCACTTTTATATATTAAGATAAATACAGTGATCTCATTTTACGAGTACCAGGAAACGTAGTTACAGCAGAACCCCGGCGTACACTTTTCTGTGTCTCGTGCTTAATACACAAGCAATAGTCACACACACGTTCCGATACAATTTCTCAGAAGCAACTAACTGCTGGGATGTTTTGTAGAACTGGCTTCCCACGCTGCGGTCAGGAGAGCAGAAAATCGGCCGGCGACGGAATGATGCGAAGTTTCCTTGTAAAATGAGAGCACTATACTTCTTTGTAAATCATATTTCGTTGCCGCAATAACAACCCAATCAAGTGTATTATTATTATTATTATTATTATTATTATTATTATTATTATTATTCATCTTTCAATTGTTATTATAGATGTAGGTCTATACAGAGTGAAATCTAAGAAACAATGATTATAATAGAGATTTTTCATGAAGATGAAGGAAAACAATCCATAGGAATGAGACAGCTGCAACAAGCTTCAAAATGTCCGCAAATGGGGTTAGCTAATTAGCAGGAACTAATTTAACTTCACTCCATAAATAGGTTTATTGTTTACACAATAAACAAACCCCTAACTGTACTGGCTGGCTATCGAGGGATGCATTATATACACGTCTCTAATTGCTACAGAGTGTTTCTTAAAACATTTCAAGTTCGTACTCCTATACATAATTCAAAACTAAAAACAATCCTAAAAGCAAGGTAAACATAAAACTATGATCAAGCAGTTCAATGAAATATTGGCGTAAATTTAGTACCTTACAAGTGAAGCTCGAAACTAAGATTCTGCTAAAGTATGCAATCTGTTTCTAAATTTCTTTGTAAATGCATAGCTTGGCTAATGCTTCTTTAGAAGACTAATTGATATGGCGGAAAAATTGTCTTCCCCATAAACCCAACGAAGTAACATATTTGCAAGTATTGCAATGCCTGTTATTCATACAAGTAGATCTATTAGCAAAAATTTTGGCGATAGAGATACTATGTGAAACGAAATATACTTGTAAGTTCGAAGACATAATGTACACAATATACTGTTGCGGTGTGTTAAGTTTTAAATATTTATACATATGTAGGCCTAAATATCTGCAGTAAATGAGTACATACTTCTGTAACGCACTATCATCTTAATTCTACAAAGGGAGGTGGAAACAGGTCATCACAGCAGTGAAGTGGAGACGAAGCGGGCAAAAAGACTCTATGCTTGAAATGATCAAACGACGATCACGGAGGAGTGATGGAATTAGAATACCACGGAAAACATTAAATTAAGATAAAATCTTTACATCTATCATCACAAATATCATAAATATCATTGAGTTTGTTGCAAAAACAAGATTTAATCAGAGGAGAATCGTAGCCAAAGATAAACGAGTTGAAAATGCACTTTTAAAATTTATCAATAATTATAAAATATGTTGTTGATGTAAAATGAACTAACTAGTAATTAAATGCACGAATAGAGGCAATTCTGTCCCCTACTCGTGGCAAATGCCCAATGCTTGTGAGTAATTTCATTCGTGGATTATTGTTCAAATTTATTTGTAGCATTTTATTTTCACACAACTTTATCATTGTATTCTTTAATAAATTGAATATAAAAAAAATTATTTATTTAACGTAAGAGCATAGCGAGTCTTCTACTTGCTCTGGTAATAGTATAGCCTATATCGCTTTCATATTTTCTTTCCTTCTAGTGTCGGGTACCATTTTTATCTTCTCCCTCCGACTCCCGTGCACTTCATTGGTAACGAGTACCTATTAAGCTTCAATATTATTGCTTACAGTAAGACAATGCAGTAACTCTCGAAGGCCTAACAGTCACTATGCTTGTAGTCTGATCCGAGATTCACAGATTCAGAACGGCCGAGGGTGACCGATTTCTTAAAATTACCTACATAAATTGTCAGAAAAAAAAGTCGCTAAATAAGAGGGCTTAAAGACATTTTTTCGCCAAATTTTCTGTTTAGTTTGAAGACCTCTTAATGACTGGAGTTGCGGCCTTCTAGAATACTGGTCCGATAGCTTTGGTGGAGAACAAAAATCGGGTATTCTACAGTGGAAATGAACGTAGGATTGGCCAGAAAAGAAACTTGAATGCATGTATAGAAATGTAAGTATTTTTTTTTAAATTAAGGGTTAATTAAGGCAACGAAATCCCTTTATAGCGTATTCAAATATGCTATAAGCAGGTTATCAGTGTTATAATGTTGGTGTGAATAGTAATTTGGGCGTATGTGTAAGGTAAGAAATACGTACTGTAATTAGCTAAAAGTTCCAGATATATGAAAAGAATTTGTGTTACTTCTCTTAAACAATCACAGACATTTTTCCATCGATATAGTGCTCCCTTATTGGAAATAAATTTTTCTGGAATACGTTTCTGGAACTCGTAAAGGTATACAGAAGTTATGAGTGATTTATATTAAGAGTTTCTATAATAGGTAAAATCACATTATAGCTTAAATTATATGAATTAATCTTCACTTTCGTTTTATTGGAAAATAATTAATATTAACGTAACGATTTAAACTGTTAGAAATTCCTGCTTTGGATAGTCACGAAAATGTTCGATTATGTAATTTTGATTGTTAGAGTGGATTTTATTTTATTTTCAATCTCAGCTACAAAATTTGACTTAATTTTAAAATTAATTTTATTATAATTTTGAATGCATAGTCCAGTTGATTTGCTTATAACTTTTTGAAGTAAGAGCACAGTCTAGTATATACAGTCACGAAGCTCGAGTTTATGAGGGTACAAGGAACAATAGACTGTGCAGGTATTATTTCACATTGTCTGTAATGAGGCGATAGTAACGATCCTAGCGGTTAGCAACTATCCATGGATGCATATTTACTATGTATTGAGCTTCGTGACTTTATATACTAGACTGTTGTAATAGCTTATGGCTGCTATTCATAGACATTTCCCTAGCCCGCGCTTCGAGCATGCTAAACAGGGTTCATATCATATCATATCGCTGACACTAGTTTATGAATACGAAAAACGTTAGTTCGTTGATCATCCAGCGGAAGCCCACGCTAAGAATGTCTATGAATACGGCCCTAAGTGTTCAGCTGTGACTGCATTATGATACTCGATATGCAACATTTCCATTTGGCTTCCTTCTTGTTGATGGTTTTTGTATCGTAGTTCTCACACTCCAGACCTAGGACAATTTCTGAGAACCTTTACCTGAACACTGAGGTGATTTTGCCTACAAAATTTCTTTATTATTCTCATTTAGCTTCTAAATATTTACGAGTGAACGTAATAAAACAGTCTCGTTAAGGGCAAATTTCCATGCTCAGGACGAGAATCGAACCCGGGATTTCATGATTTGTAGTCACGAATGCTGACCACTAGACTACAAAGCTGTGTGTTATAGAATCTGCTAATTATATCAATCATTTTTAATTGCATTGTTACGAGGGTTCTTTGAAAGTTCATAGTCTGACATAGAAATTAAACTAGGATGATTCTGAAACAATATTTCTCAACATAACCCCTCCCACCGAGATTCACACACTTGGTCCACCAGTGCTGCAATGCTGCTACACCCATGTACAGCTGTCAAAAGAAAAAGTGGCCGCTCACCTGGAACAAAGTTCCCTTCGGGTATCTTCGCTACAATTCGGAGACAGGCGATGTTACATGTTGTTGGTCCACGTTGCCTGATATCTACAGTTATAATTGAAGTATTCTGTGTGTTATCGATAGCATAATGGTAGCGTTCAGGCCTCTTATTCATGAGGTCCTGCGTTCGACTACAACCACGTGATTTTTATGTTCTTTTTTGTTCTGTTTTTGAGAGAGACAAACTATACATAATGGCTCCTTTTTCTTTTACGATTATTTTAGTAATTAACATCAGGTTCATTAATATATTATGCCATGACTTTATCATTATGATATTGTGGCTGCAAATGGAAAGAAAAAATATTTTATTCTCAATAAAAATATCTTTCGTGGCATAAACAAAACAAATTTACTGGCGTCGGCCTTAAAACATTCAAACAATTAAGCGTTCAAAAAAACAAAACAAAAAGCCATAATTCAATATTTAGTCTATCTTCCTCTTATCTCGATCATCTTGCAGTCGAGTGGGCATGGAATTGACTAGTCTATGCAAATAGCGACTGTTTTAGACACGATATTCCAGGCATTCTGAACATACATACATAAGTGTTCTGTCCATGGGCAGGTCTTTCATTGCAAACCCAGCAATCTCCAATCTTTCCTATTTTCTGCCTTCCTCTTAGTCTCCGCATATGATCCACATATCCTAATGTCGTCTATTATTCTTTTCAACCAGAGACCCAACCAGTTACTTTTTATCTTTCTAATCAGTTTCAGCATCATTCTTTCTTCACTCACTTTTTCAAACAAAATTTTATTTCTTATTCTATCTGTCCACTTCACACGCACCGTTCTTCTCCACATCCACATTTCAAATGCTTCAATTCGTTTCTCTTCATTTCGTCGTAATGTCCATGTTCCTTCCCCATACAATGCCACACTCCACACAAAGCACTTCACTAGTCTCTTCCTTAGTTCTTTTTCCAGAGGTCCGCAGAAGATGCTTCTTCTTCTATTTAAAGCTTCCTTTGTTCATGTTTGCAGTTTTTCTTGGGAAGGATAGGCCTAAATGCGGTAACATCCTGTTGCTTTCCGCACACCACTATCTCTTTCGCATCTTATTAAATTCCAGGGGGCCCAAGCGTGGAGATGAGGAGAGTGGATTTGACTAATTGGGCCCTCCGGACTTCACCGAAAGTCACGGCAAGGGTTAAATATTAATTCTATCAGGATGTTTGACCCTATCAGAGATCGGGAAATCTCAATTAGCCTTTGCCCCCCGCATCCTGGACTAGCTTCTACGAATCATCAGAAAATCTCAGAGTGTGATTGGGCCAATTTTTCCGAAAATGTTTCCACACTTTTGCCCTCGTAGCTCAGCGGACGAACGTCGGAATTTAGATGTCAACGTCTCAGGTTCAATTCCTCGTTACTCCTTTTCATTTTATTGTGGTTCAAGATAGTATAATGTAATAATACAAAAAGAAAAACTAATAGCAGTATTATGCAACTGGATTTTTCCAAACCTAATATTAAATTTATGTTATTTATATCGCTAAAGAACGATTACAATATAAATAACTTGAATATTATTTATACAGTATCACTAAAGAACGATAACACAATATAAATGATAAATATCGGTTTGTTTAATTAATATAAGATATTATATAATACGTGTTTAATTATCTAAATAAAGTAACCTATTTTACAAAGAAAGATGTTTATTTGTGTTATAATAATTACCTACATAAAATACAGATTATTTATATTGCGAAAGAACAATAACAATATAAATAACTTGAATATTATTTTATAATGCTAATGAAGGAAAACAGAATATAGGGTAAATGATAACTTGAATATTATTTATATCGCTAAAGAACGATAACAATATAAAAAAACGTGAATATTATTCATATCGGAATTTCACAGATTTATTACAGATGTATTTAAGAAATTGTAGAAGAATAGTAATTAGTAACAGTGTCCTATTTATTCTTCTTGGAGCCAAATTTGTAACTTTTAAAAGTGTGGTTACTATGTTGAAGTGTATGTGTTGCAACGGATGCTTGATTTGTTATGTATGTGAGTCAGTTATGGGATGCTTGATGTCGTCGCAATGTCGTAATTATAGTTTGATTGTGTTTGTGTGACTATTGTGTATTAATTTATGATGTATGGTACGGAAAGCTGCATATTTTTGTTATAGAAATGTTACGTATGTGTGTTGTTAATGTTTTTGTATGTTTCAAATTGATAACTGATATTTGTTTTGCAATCGCAATGCCTAATTTACGGATTGTTTATGTTTTGTTTACATCGCGTAAGCTAATTTAATTTTCTTTTCCATTTCTCTTTATGCTTATCTGTTTTGTGTATAAAACTATAGCCCTAACATACATATGTAAAATAGGGCTAACCCCCACTGGAGATACAATAATAATAATAATAATAATAATAATAATAATAATAATAATAATAATAATAATTATTATTATTATTATTATTATTATTATTATTCATATGATTATAAAACGATAACAGAATACAAATGATGACTTGAATTTTATTCATATCCCTAAAGAACGATAACAAAATATAAATAACGTGATATCCATCAAGAACGATAACTGGATATAAATGATAATTTGAATATCATTTACATCGCTAAAGAACGATTAAAAAATAAAATGAAAACTTGAAGAAGGCGCGAACCCACAACCTTTGAATCATTAAACAAGCACTCTACTGCTGGTCTGCAAGGAGCAGATATGGAACACTTCCATAGTTCCGGAACTGCTTGTACAAGCACATGCATCGTGTAACATCGCCGCGACCCGAAGTGGACTTTGAAAATATTCGCTGTTCACGAGTGCGGCCACTTTTTTTTTTTGACAGCTGTACACAGATTCCTCGAAGTCTGCAAAAAAAGCTTTCTGCTGTTGCGATATACAGTACCTCTTCATTTAACGAAATTTTCTTCCCGGCCAAGTGAGTTTCGAGCTTTGGGAAAGGAAATGTCTCAGGGTGCGAGATCGGGTGAGTAGGGGGGGGGGGGAACTGTGGCAACAATTCGAACCGTAGTTTATGTACTCGTAGTTCAGTAACCGCGATTGCAGACGTGTGAGCAGGTAGATTGTCGTGATGAAACACTTTCTTCTTGGCCATAACCAGCCTCTTCTCGCGATTTTTTCCTTTCAGTTGCTGCAGGAGAATTGAATAACATAATCCGGTTACTGTTTCTTCCCTTTGCTAGACTGTCTATCATTATTATCTCCTTAGAATCCCAGAACACGGACGCCATGACTTTCCTAGCTGATTGAATAGCTTTTACTTTCTTTGGAGACGGAGAATCACTATGCTTCCATTATCTCGACTGCTATTTTGTCTCTGGTAGACTATGAAGTAGTGGATCCAAGTTTCATCAGTGGTCACAAATCGCGTCAAAAAATCAGGTGTATTTTTCTCGAATCGAGCAAGACTGTCATTCGGAATCTGGCATCGGACGTGCTTTTATAAACGAGGAACCCATCTTAGTAAGATGTGGTGCATCCGTTCAGTTAAGATACGCATAACCACGCTAATTTTCCGCACTTTCAGTCGATGGTCATTCAACACCATGTCGTGGATTTTTTCTACGATTTCTTCACTTGTTTCTGTTACTGGGACGTCCATTGCGAGGGTCATCTTCCACACTCTCTCGACCATGTTTAAATAGTGCCGCCATTTTTTCACAGTCGAAAATGCAGGAGTAGATTCCCCCATTGTAGCTCTATGTCTCCTTTAATTTCTGTTGGACTCAGTCCCTTTTTCACGAAATATTTAATGACAGCACGAAGATCAATATTTTCCATTTTTGCCAATCTGTTCGGCGCACTAATTTCCAAATTAAACTTCACAAAATGTAGTCAACGGAAAATTATGATTATTCGTGCTTGAACTAATGTAAAATAGCCGCTAACAATGGCTGCATTGTTGACATGTTTTCAATGCCATCGAAGCAAATCTAAACAGGAAAACCACGTATTATGCCGATCTGGTAGTAACAGTTTCAGTAGCAGAGATCGTTACGGCATTGATCTACAAAACGAGTGAATAGTACTAATTCACGGATAGGGTATCAGACAATTTTTTTAAATTACAAATTCCCCCCATCACATGTTTCGCAAAGCTAGGTTTATGTAATATATGTTACAATATATGTTTATGTAATATATATATATATATATATATATATATATATATATATTTATATGAATTCTAGTAAATAACATCCTCCTGTCCGTAAATAAAACGATATGTCTTGTCATCTTGAAGATTGCAGGCAGACAAAACTCCGTCAACAAATCATTGCCCTGCTTCACGAAGGTTATTCTGCATCGAGGGCAGCCAGTGTGATTCGAGTTCCTTTGTCAACTGCTAAGAAGTGGGCTAAACTTTTTCTCGGCAATGGTGAAGCTGCGAATCGTCCCATTCCTAGTCGACAGCGCATCTCTACAAGGGAACAGGATGCCATATTATTGAGACAAGTTAAAAACCTCCCCTTTAGGGATGCCTCTGAAATCAAGAAGACGACGTCCAACTTTCCCAGTTCAGCACAAACCGTGAGGAAACGTTTTGGAGAGCGAGGCATAAGATGTCGTCGAGATGTGAGGAAGAAACACTTGAAATTGAGCATATTTTGGACCGTCTAGGAATGCTACTCCCCGACAGGTAATTGTCTCTGGTAGTAACAATAGTCTTGCTCTAGTTTATCATTTGGATAGCCATCGATACGATGAAAGCTTCGTCAGACGGCTTAACAGGTCGGGTTGCGTGAACGTCACATTTGGGGGTGAGTGTCATACGATGAGGCAGGACTTCTGAAAAGCATCCACGATCGGTTTACGGCAGAAGTCTACACACATTTTTGGAAAATGTAAAGATCCCTTCCGCCTGAGAACGATATCCAGAAGGAACAATTTTCTTCCAGCAGGATAACAACATGGTACACACAGCCAACCGGATTCAAAGATGGTTTACAAGAAGACTTTATGTCGACACGGTCGACTGGCCTCCAAATTCACTCGATACGAATCCGATTGAAAAATGTTGGCTAGTCTCAAAGGGTGCTATTCATAGACATTTCGCAGCACGCGCTACGAGCGTACTAAGCTAGCCCCGGCTATCCATTGGTTACTAGTACAGAATTCAAATCATATCCTATCGCTAACACTGGTTTATGAATACGAAAAACGCTGATCATCCATCGGAAGCCCGCGCTAAAAATGTCTATGAATACGGCCCAAAGGGTCTAATTGGGCAGAACCACCACCCGTTCGGACAGATGACGAACTGTGGGACAGAGTTCCAGATGCGTGGGAAGAGATGGCCCGTACGTAGACCTGTTTTATAATCTTGTAGACTCCTTGCCGCGCACAATGAGGTCAGTTGTTGACAAAGGTGGTTTCTGGACGAGATACTAGTCCTTACCACAGGCCTTTTTTGGTTTATTTGCTTATTTATTTATATTTGATGTGCTTCCTTTTTTTATGGAGTGAGACAACTATTATATTTGTTTATACAGGCCGGGTCTCGCCTATTAAAACCCACGGATAATGGGCAATACTATATTTACAAGACAGGCATAACTAAGTTTATTAAGAAATGTCATTTAACATTTTAAACAAATCAATTAAAAACTAAAATAAAAAATAATTATTTTACTCTATCAGGAGGTGAACTCACAACATATGGTACGGAAAGCAGACATATTATCCCTACGTCACACATCTCGTAAGGTTGACAACTCTGTAGATGGACGACTTTCAATGAATAAATATCACAACAATGTATTCAAGTGTGAACTGCGAGGTAGAACTTTGAATTTCTAACGATCAAGAGTCGATCCATTCTTTTTACTACGAAGTGTACATATAGGCTACAACAGGTAGACCTACACCATATAAAGACTTAATAGGAAACCGTGTAGCACAACCAGGCAAAAACGTAAATATCCTGACAGGCTAGTACCCTCTAGATGTATATACAATATTAAGGTTATTTAATATACTCATTGAAGCAAGTTCTTCAAATGACAAAAATGAAGTTCAAAGAGAAGTGTTCTTACGGAGGAAAAAATCTAAGAAATTGGGGCGTTAGTTCTCACAAGACTGAGACATTAATCACATGAGACAGGAATTTGTGAAGCATCTGCAGGAGTGGTAACAAAATTACTGAAGCTAAAACAGTGCAGAATTTCAGTACAGGTAGTTAATGAATTACAGCCCCAAGACTATAATGGTAGATTTATCTTTTGTAATTGCGTTAGAGAAAGTAAATAATGAAGAAGCTGATCCAAAATCTATTTTATTTTCCGATCAGGCGTGGTTTCATCTACATGGTCACGTAGAATAACAGATAAAGAAACTGATCACCCTACCCCATTACCTCCTGGCCTAGCTACCTCATAAGTGGTGCCCTGTTGGTATTACTTGTGAGGTTCAGACCTGTCTTCGGACAGCTGACTAAACACAACAATCGTAGTCAGAGAAACAAGGTACTGTGTACGAGACTCCATTATATGATGCAAAAACAGGAGTGTCGTGTGCAATCAATGGTCATAGAATTAATTTTGAACAGTTTTTCTACGAAGAAATAATCAACAGTGTGAGGAAGATCAATCACATTTTGGAACCTGTAGGCCTCTAGGGCACTCTAGGTTGTGATGAGTTAACGTACGCGGAAAGTTTCTCAGTGTATTTTCAACAAGACACGTCACAGCCCATACTGCAAATTAATCCATGATGGAAGTGCGTCGGATACTTGAAAACAGAGTTATACGCAGGAATTTATGGCTCGCTCATTCCCCAGAACTCCGCCTCTGTGGAGGACGTTAAAACAAAGTGTATAAGAAGAATTCCTATACGATAGATGAACTGAAAGAATATATACAAACAACAATTACCGGTACGTCCATAATAATGTAAGAACTAATGCGTGTGAATAAAAATTTCTTGAGGTGTGAAATATAATATGTAAGAGAAAATGAACATCACATACAGCATCTTTCGTGAACAGAATGAGTACCGTATGTTATTGTATTATATGCCTAAGTTTTTATCAAGTGAACTCCTGAGAGCGCACATCCTCGCTCAGCGGTGCAGACCTGGCTTCTTATCCGGTATGCGGCCAACCAATTTCTCGATATAGGCTAGATGGCTCAGACGCACTGTGTACGTTATTGCCTCGTAAACCATGGGCTGTTTCATACAATTTTCTTCCTATAGTCAAATATGTGAACCTTTCTTTAACTGTATCTGTCAAACTATAAGATCTGGTCCCTGCAATATTCTGAAAATTGATTTCGCTTTAAATATGCTTCACAGAAATACGAGTACATCGTCGCCAGCACAGAGAATTGGAAAATTACTCGTAAAATTAATTGCTGCACGACGCATAAAATATGCATAAAAATGCAACATATATGTAAAAAAAATTTATAAATTCAAAACCTGTTATAATACATTTAAATAAACGAAGTATTTCCCAGGACAGCAATATGCATTACTTGCGGTAATTCATTCGAGTTCATTTTCATTCTTTGAAATGATAAGCCGACTCCACACAGAATTTCAGTGTGTTGCTTAGCTACTAGCCGCGCTCATACACAGAGTTTAAGCTACGGTTTGGCTACGGCGATCTTCGCCGACGATCATCGCTGGCGATCTTTGCTGGGATTCTGTCCCGTTAATTTGAATGTGCATGGTTTCTTTACGACGATGAACGTCAACGAACGTCGCTGGGCTCGACGAACATCGTCGGCGTTTGCCTTGGAGGCAAAAACCTGGCGATCATCGCCGAGAAACCAATTGTAAAATTACAGTAGGTGATGAATTAAATCATTTAATAACATGTGATTTATACATCATACATATTATAATGGCGGTAAAACAGAAATCTTTCTGCAATTTCTCCACTAATGAAGACGAGATATTAATTAAGTAAACACAAATCCCTGTTCGACATGAGTAAACAATAACAAATCTATATTTTGCAACAACCAGAACTGTTAATACAATTGAGTAAAGTGATTCATAATTGAAGGACACACACGATGCGGCAGATTTAGCTACTGAAGCAAAAGTTTCAGTGTGAAATAGTAGATGAAGTGGAATTCCGAGCAAAGGAGAAAAGTGCAACAACCTCTGCCTCACATTATTATTTTTTATTTGTAACATTATTTCCTAAATGAAAAAAATAACATTGTAAAAAGAAAAATACAGTGTTTATATCATTGGTTTTTACCTTAATGCTTATCTTTCAGCTGGACTTATTGGTTTGTGAATAAATTTTGTGGGTAATTTTACAATATCTTTTCAATTGAACTTAAAACAAAATGAAATTGTTCGGGAGAAAGTCTGAAATAATCCTTAAAATTGGTGGGTTCATTTTCAAGATGTCTTAATATCAATGAATTAAAAGCCCCCTCTGTATATTTATTTATAAACATGACATTAACTACTTTAAAGATCCATACTTGTTTTTCAAGGCAAAACTTATATTATCACGTTATCATATTGTCATCCACTTATCAGCTGATCAGACATGGTCAACTATATAAAACACTTTGTGTGAGATCGTGCGAATTTGCTTGTTTTCCGCACAGAACCAATACGCGGTAAGTGTGAAATACCACATTCAGTATTCCCAACGTAACACACATAACAATTTCCCTCTTCTTACCGCTTAAGCGCGACATTCATTTTACTGCGTTAGGCTTTTAACATATTATTTTTAGAGACGTTTAACATAGTAATAATTATAAATTGGAAACTTACCACTGCAATTTCACCTAAATTGCAAAGTTAATTATTGTTTTTAAATATGTGCAAAAATTAAGTAAAGTCTACTACTCCACGAAACTTATTGCATTCCTGATACAAGTAACATTAAGGAAGCCGTGAAAAAATCAACACGATTCCAGATGCGGATGTTATTACTGCAATATGTTATATAAATAATATTGTTAAAATATTAAAATGAAAAATAAATCATTACATAACCTTACCGTTTGTTTTAAGTTCGCATTTATAGACTGGGGGGGAAAAAAAAGACAAACGTATATCACGGCCTGCTGGAATATAGTAAACACAGAAAACATTTTATAGCAACAATGTTGAAGAAAGATATTTTGGTTTTCCGAAGTTGCCGTCATTAAACAGAAACAAACATGGAGATTTCATTGCAACTAATTAGAAATTCGTCTTTCAGGTATGTAATAAACGATCTTCGCACAAAATAATGTACGTTGGACGAGCGGTATGTTTGTTTTCATGTTCTCGGAAATTAAAAAAGCTCAACTACGTTTCGCTTTTTCAATCTTTTCCTCGACCATGAAAACGTCAACATACCGCTCTTGAAACGTATATTATTATTACTATCCACCTACCAAGCTCGCCGATAAAGAAACCACTCTCTGACGATGACCGCTGGCGATTTCAATCGTCGGCGATGTTCGTTCGACGAAGATCGTCGTAGCCAAACCGTAGCTTAACTAGTCATCAAAGGCTGCCGACGATTTTCATCATTTTGTAATTCTGTTTCCCATGATTTTTATTTATTTTATTGGGTTATTTTACGACGCTGTATCAACATCTAGGTTATTTAGCGTCTGAATGATATGAAGGTGATAATGCCGGTGAAATGAGTCCGGGGTCCAGCACCGAAAGTTACCCAGCATTTGCTCGTATTGGGTTGAGGGAAAACCCCGGAAAAAACCTCAACCAGGTAACTTGCCCCGATCGGGATTCGAACCCGGGCCACCTGGTTTCGCAGCCAGACGCGCTGACCGTTACTCCACAGGTGTGGACTTCCCATGGTCTCCAACAGCATCTTTTGTCTTTATATTTTTGCCAAACTCCTTATATCATTGTAGTAATGAATAGTGTCTGTGTGCGTAATGCTAATTTCCTTCATCCGCTTGCCGAAGAAGTCCTGTTCACAGGGGCCAATATTAAAAGAGAAAACACAAAATGTGTTGTTCTTTTGAGAATCCCTGTGGACAGTTTCCCAGAGGCAGCACCTTTGTCTTGTACTACACACTTCTAGATTATTTGTGATCATTTTGTGATCTTATAGTCTAGATACATTAAAAGGATAGAATGACGTTATCAACTTCAGATCACAGCATAGTTCCGAAGCTTTCAGCAAGAGATTTTGAAATCAGTAAGACCCTGTATTAAAAATTGAAGTTAAAGACGACATTTCGTACGCAGGAAGACCTTTGCATAACAAGTATGACGAATTTTGTTTTCTCACAAAACTTGAAAATAAACACTACGCAAAATGTACATTATGTTGGCTCGATAATTAAAACCAGACCAATACAGCATTAAGTACACAGAAGAGTAAATAACATTAAATTACTTTCATGAATATAATTTATTATGTCGTGTAAAAAAATCATGTAAAATTTTACTTTTCCTACGTCAGGTATATTACGTGTAATGTATACGTAAAATATGTATCCTGTAATTTACGTGGCCAACCCTGCCAGCACATCACCTTACGTATAAGTAGTGGCATCACATCTTACCAGCTACTCAACCTGAATATACCACATTAAAAGAAAATTATCGTATGTCATGAATATTCTAAATATAATGAAGTTGGATTAGCTAAAAACTCAGGATTCAAGAGTTTTTAGCTAGCCTAACATCATTATGTTCAGAATATCTACTGATTTCACACCATCAACGCGTCCATTTTTACACCTGCATGGATGACAAAGTGTAGTTTGAGATTTCTCGTTCTTATGATAGCTGGGTTCTGATCAAATTCATGACATGAAGTCTGATTATTTATGCAATTTTTTGGGTTAATGATTGCGTCAACTACATGTAGTTACTATACGGTTATCTACAGTCGGTGGAATTGGTGAGAGCGAGATGGTACTCGTATTTGGAAGTGAGGATTCGAAAACCTCGAAGAAACCCACTCAGGACTGCGCCTCGGTTCGATTCTCGGTTGCAGTGTTTACTTGGTTTTTTTCCGATGTTTTCTCCAACTGTATGGTGTACGTTAAGTAACCCCAAGTAGGGAATCAGGAAATCAGTCCACTCTAGATTAGAACCAACCGCAGCCTCTAAACACGAGCTGTCCTTGAACTACGCCATTGGCTGACACTATACTGCACTATTCATGTTGCAACTTGGTGAACCCATCAATTTTTACTTTCTCTATAGTAGCAGTGGAGAAAGCGGCTCTTTATCTTGACCTTTTCAGCTATTAGTTGCTGATCAGTTAAAAAATACAGTTAACGTGAAAGGCATATTTTCACTGAGTAGGCCTCTAAAAATATGTTTACCCTAACTATCGATATTATCTGAAAATGTTTAAACTATTCTGTAACGGAATCCTATATTGACAATAACTCATGCAATAATTTGTACAAATTAAGGGACTTTAGTACTGAGTTTTAAAATTTTTACAATTTTAACCCGATTTATTTCATTTTCTAAGTGTTCGTCAGATGAATTAAGAACAAGGGGTGTGAAAATTGTAAGCTCAATCGGACTGCTAGTTTCGAAGTTAATTTTATTTTAATTATGCAAAATAGTGATGTAATCAAAATGTTCCATGCGCAATACATTCAAATATAGCATTTTCATATATATTTTTTTTTTCGTATGGACCCAGACTCACGCGCAATATTTTAATATTGAGAAAATTCATTAAATCTAGTTTAGTATAATTTAGGCACAATAATTTTTTGAAAATCAGACTTTTATTTATTAATATTTTTTATTTACATAATAATTTTTAACTCCCAATTTTTAAGATAAATAAAATGTCTCAACGTTAGATCTTAGATAATACATGCGTGGACATTACGAATATTTTCATCGTTTGATGAAACCTGCATGGACATGGAGCATTTTGAACATCAAAAATGTTGTTTCGAGAAAAATGCAAATTTGTGAAAAGAGATACAATACTGACATACCGAGCAGGCCTATATGAAAATCGCTCATGAAGCTACAAGAAGACGTAGAGGAAAAAAACTGCTTACTACCAAATTTCAAAGTTTCCGAGGAATATTTTCGTACAAAAATGAGAAACATGATATTTTGGACATTTTTTAAAACTCAGTTCTAGTGTCCCTTAAGCCAATTTGATATTTAAAACTTTAATAACTGTTTACCCCTGACTAGTCTCAGCAGAAATTAATGGTAAAGATTGTTTAATTAATTAATGAAGAATCTCATGTTTATGGATATATAAATGCTGAAATAAAGCAAGAGAAGTACAGTAGTAGTAACCGCACGGAATACGCGCTAAACGCCAGGGGAAAAATATTTTGATGCCAATATACAAAGTACAGATACGGAATTAAAATTTGGAGCGAGATATGATGGGAGTCCACTTGTATATAGCCAAAAACATTCACACGACTGTCCGCAAGTAGCATGATTTTATACAGGAGCTTTTGTTTACTACACATGCTCAGTGTGTTGTAAGCGAAACTTATAGCTACAACAAAAGAAATCCAAATTTTATTTCCATATCTGTACAATACCAAAGGTTCCTAATTCATAGTATAGGAGCAAATTATTACATTCATCTTTCAGAATTTGGCTACTTTCAGGTAAATTCTGAGAGCTAATATTCTCCAGAGTGTGACCTGTGACTTCACGATCTCTATCAGGCATAATGCATGAAAATTGTTGGAATACCAGACATGTGAAAGATTGTGTATATTTTATCTTTTTCGATGAAAGATTATAAAGAAGATAAATACGGGGTGGAATTCGCGACGTAATACGACACATTGATTATAAATAGGAGTACTAGGTTAAATACTTAGCTTAACGTATTTTATAGTGAGTACACTAATAAAATCACAAATCAAAACTGCGTTAAAGGACCTAATTGTGTGAGAATGCTATCATCTCTATGTTAATGTGACAAAATACCTTCTTATAAAGTTATAGAGTTAAATTAACAAGTTTACATTTATGTAGGATTCCCGTAAATGAAGCTTAGATTTAAGAACTATCTTATAACTAACTGTAGATATCTACGCCCTCTACGTACAGAAAGATTTGCATAATTAAATTATTAAGCTATGCTAAGCTCACAACTACAAAACTACTACTATTATCAGATTCGTGTCACAGCTGCGTCGTCTAAGGCGACATGTCTTGGACTAATTAGTAGTACGGAATATGCGCTGAGTTTTCATAGGGAAAGGAATTTACTCATGATATTTCGACCAGTATATGGGACTGGTGCCCACCCATATACCGTGATTAATTTGGAAAGCTACAATGAGTAGAAGCTGAAGCTAATCCTACTTTACTCCCGTACTGGCTGTATAATCGTTCGCCTTTGCTGAGTCATGTGGAACTGAGGTCAGCAGTCTGCTGGTCGGTCTTGGCTCTTCAGAGACCGTCGCGCAACGGATTATTATTATTATTATTATTATTATTATTATTATTATTATTATTATTGAAGGTAAAACTGAATGAGGTAGAAACAAATAGTAAAAATAAAAACATTACAGATTTATATAAGGACATAAAGGAATTTAAGAATGGATATCAGGCAAGGGTAAACGTGATCAAGGATGAGAATGATGACTTGCTTGCAGACTCTCATTCAATCCTGAACAGATGGAAAAACTATTTTGGGCAACTACTAAATATACACAGGCCAAATAGAAATGTTCGGGACGAAATTGAAATACAAACTGCTGAGCCATTTATGCCCGAACCCACACTTTCTGAAGTCGAAATTGCGATAGAAAATCTGAAAAATTATAAGTCTCCAGGTATTTATCAAATTCCAGCAGAATTAATGCAAGAGGGTGGAAGCGCATTATCTAACGAAATTTATAAGCTTGTACTTGCTATTTGGGAAAAGGAAATTGTACTAGAACAATGGAAGGAGTCCATAATCGTACCTATCTTTAAGAAGGGGGACAAGACTAACTGTAGTAACTTTCGAGGAATATCACTTTTGTTGAAGTCGTACAAAATTTTGTCCAATATTCTTTTGAGAAGATTAACTCCATATGTAGATGAAATTATTGGGGATCATCAGTGTTGTTTTAGGCGTAATAGATCAACTATTGATCAGATATTTTGTATTCGACAGATAATGGAGAAAAAATGGGAGTATAAGGGTACAGTGCATCAGTTATTTATAGATTTCAAAAATGCATATGACTCGGTTAAGAGAGAAGTTTTATATGATATTCTTATTGAATTTGGTATTCCCAAGAAACCAGTTCGATTAATTAAAATGTGTCAGTAAAACGTACAGCAGAGTTCGTATAGGTCAGTTTCTGTCAGATGCGTTTCCAATTCACTGTGGGCTAAAGCAAGGAGATGCACTATCACCTTTACTTTTTAACTTTGCTCCATTAGGAAAGTACAGGATAACCGACAGGGTTTGGAATTGAAGGGATTACATCAGCTTCTTGTCTATGCGGATGACGTGAATATGTTAGGAGAAAATCCACAAACGATTAGGGAAAATACGGGAATTTTACTTGAAGCAAGTAAAGAGATAGGTTTGGAAGTAAATCCCGAAATGACAAAGTATATGATTATGTCTCGTGACCAGAATATTGTACGAAATGGAAATATAAAAATTGGAAATTTTTTCCTTTGAAGAGATGGAAAAATTCAAATACCTGGTAGCAACAGTAACAAATATAAATGATACTCAGGAGGAAATTAAACACAGAATTAATATGGGAAATGCCTGTTATTATTCGGTTGAGAAGCTTTTATATCCAGTCTGCTGAAAAAAAATCTGAAAGTTAGAGTTTATAAAACAGTTATATTACCGGTTGTTCTTTACGTTTGTGAAACTTAGACTCTCACTTTCACAGAGGAACATAGGTTAAGGGTTTTTGAGAATAAGGTGCTTAGGAAAATATTTGGGGCTAAGAGGGATGAAGTTACAGGAGAATGGAGAAAGTTACACAACACAGAACTGCACGCATTGTATTCTTCACCTGACACAATTAGGAATATTAAATCCAGACGTTTGAGATGGGCAGGGCATGTAGCACGTATGTGCGAATCCAGAAATGCATATAGAGTGTTAGTTGGGAGGCCGGAGGGAAAAAGACCTTTGGTGAGGCCGAGACGTAGATGGGAAGATAATATTAAAATGGATTTGAGGGAGGTGGGATATGATGATAGAGACTGGATTAATCTTGCTCAAGAAGGGACCAATGGCGGGCTTATGTGAGAGCGGCAATGAACCTTCGGGTTCCTTAATAGCCAGTAAGTAAGTATTATTATTATTATTATTATTATTATTATTATTATTATTATTATTATTATTTCTACATTAATTACTACTACCATCAGTGTGAAATTGTACCAAATGAATTATTCTCTTCAACACGTTTATACAGAATCTGTTAATGCAATAATTGAAGACCTCCCTCGAATAAAGGTGTAACCAACAAATTTATAATAGCCTACTTGTTTCAGGAGAAAAGAAATTAATTTCAGAGGCATATATCTAGGCTTAAGGTACTTAACATTCCCAGAATGAATAACGAGAAATCTAAAATTAAACTATAAGAATGCCTACGTTCCTATACAAAAGGTATACATATAATGAAAGAAGTCGCTAAACATTACCTGAAGCTCTGATTTAAGGACAAGGTAATCTAACGAAGGAATATATACAAGGTTATAGGCCTACAAAGAATAATGTCAACTGGGTATGCATCAGTTCATAATATGATAACAAACGTAGCTATAACCAAAGTGGATAATCTGTTTCCTCGTTCTGTAACAGGTTATGTCATGTTAAGTTAGGTTAGGTTAGGAAGTTCTTAACAAAGAAAAAGTCTCGCATTATCGTTGAAATCTAAGTCGTATTAATTCCAAGAATATTAAGTGCTGTTTCATGCTTCCTTTCAAATACCGTATTCCTAATGATGTCTACAACCTATTATCACTAACTTACTGTGTTTCTTTAAATGAACTAGATTTTTTACTTGGTTATTTAACGATGCTATATCAACTAGCCTACTAGGTTATTAAGCGGCGATGGGATTGGTGATAGTGAGATGGTATTTGGCGAGATAAGGCAGAGGTTCGCCATAGATTACCTGACATTCGCCTTACGGTTGTGAAAAACCTGAGAAAAAACCCAACCAGGTAATCAGCCCAAGCCGGAATCGAACCCACGGATCGGCAGGCAAGCGCCTATATTTACTAGCAGAATCATTTGATTAATCAAGGATACAAGTTTGTTCAGCTATTGAATGCATCCATTTATTGTTATAAACGAATGCTTCAAAATTACTTTTTCCACCGAAGTCACATATTTCATTAATTTGATGTTACACCCTTTTCGAGGGAGGTCTTCTATTCTATCTCTGGTGTCAAAATTCATCTAATTTATTCATATAAAATAATGTATGTGATGACTGGAAGTGCAATCAGTTGAAAAATTAGATGTGATTAGATTAGATCTTGTCGTTTTTCTTATTATTCTTCTTTAGCATAAAACTCTCAGAGTTTGGCCACTGTTCTTTGACAACTGATGCCCAATGTCCTCTACTCTGGATATTGTTCTCCACCTTCTGACTCCACTTTTTCTGATGTCACCTCTACATCAACCTACCACCTTATTCTGGGTCTCCCTCTCCTTATCTGACCCTTGGGTTTTAACCTGGAACACTCTTTTGTCAGTTCTTTCTTCTGATATTCTTATCAAGTGCCCTAGCCATTTCAGTCTCCGAGTTTTAATTGTGATGAGAATATCAGCTGAACTGTACAACCTGCACAATTCCAAGTTCGCCTTATCCTCCATTCACCACTGTCCCGAATATGATCATATATTTTTCTTTCCCAGGTTCTGAGCATTTCTGTAAATGATGTGAAAAGTTCATCTCGCAATCACATCATACACCTCACAAACCTATCTACTATCTCAATTGAATACAGAGCCTAAGCAAATGGTAAATTTACCTTCTATATAAAGCTAAAATTAAGAGGAGACAAAGAGGAAGGCAGGAAATAGGAAAGACTGGAGAATGTTGGGTTTGCATTGAAAGACCTGCCCTTGGGCAGAACACTATGAATGAATGTAAGCTAAAATCTATGCGTCTCAAATTACTGAACCTGATCATAGCTTATACAGCTAGCGATTTCTTACTAAGAGAAATCAAGAAGCTCTCACCAGCAGTGATATATTGTTGCCGTTTAGTCAACTGTCCATAGATAAATTTGAAGCTCATAACTGACACCAATAAGGCATCACTCAGGAGATAATGGGGGTAGGTATATTATTATCATATTAATTTGTTTTGGACAAAGCGATTGTGTGGTAGGTTGTTGAGATCATACAGCGAATCTCAAGCGATTTTAAAAATGAAAATGACGGAAGAAACAAAATATTCAATCCTGCTCAATGTTATAGCCTACTACTGGTACCTGTTGGGAATCAATTCTTGGCATCTATGTCACTTTGTTATCTAGGCCTGGGATGTCAAAGCGCCTACCCTGCGTGCTCTCAAGAACCTGTGTAACATTTCCCTAAGAGCGATGATTGTACTTTATCTTGCTGAAAAGTGAATCTTGTTGGAGTTGTATTACTTGCAGTACGAGCATGTAATCAGGCGCTTTGACATCCCTGATCTAGGCTACATTGAAATATTTTCATATTACTCAAGACACATAGCTATTGAGAGAACTCGTCTCGTTATTGTTAACACTTCTACTTAAATCTGCTTACAAAGAAAACTTCATTCTTTGCCTCTGAATTAGAATACATATTTACTTCATGCATTAAATTAAAGTGGACACTAAGCAATATGGTTCAGTGTATGGCAGTGAAATTTGGACCTTCCAGAAAGAGAACTTTGCAAGATCATCATCATCATCATCATCCTTCACGAATTAGGCCTCTGTAGACCTGTTTCGGCCCCATCTAGCAGTCTTCTTAACGGTCTTCCTGGTCGACGATGTCCTCTAGGTTTATATTGCATCATAATTTTTGGGATTCTTGAATTTTCCATTCTTCTTACATGATCTAGCCAATTGAATTTGTATCTGGTGATTTTTTCTTCTACTGACTCTACTTCTAATTGTTCTAAAATTTCTTCATTCCTTTTTCGGTCTAAAAGAGTATATCCTGCTGTTCTTCTGAAAAATTTCATTTCCGTTGCTTTGATTCTGTTCATGTCTTTTTTCTTTAATGTCCAAATCTCGCTTCCGTATAGAAGGGTGGGTAATGCTAGTGTATTATATATTTTTATTCTTGTAGATTTTTGTACTAATTTAGCTTTTAATATATTGTTTATTATCCCTAGAATTTGTGTAAATTTGGTAATTTTCTTGTTCACATCTTTTTCATTTTGATAAGATATTTCACAACCCAGATAATTGAAATTTTGCACTTTGCAAGATTAAATATTAAATATAGCAGAGATAAGATTATTTAAATGAACAGCTGGGTAGCTTTTGATCACGAAATAAAGGACGAGAAATATTACCTGAAGTAGAAATAATCTACTGGGTATTCTCGACAAAATCAATTACTGGTAATAGAAGATCAAGTTAATGCATGTCACAAGCCTGTAAGATACAGATTCTGTCTGAAAATGTTTGATTTCTGGCTGAGGAAGCAAAATCTTCAAAACCTTTGACAGATGATATTTGTTCGCACCTGGTCTAACACTCCTAAATAATAAAAATAAAGGTGACAGACCTATGATGGTGATGGTGATGGTGGTGGTGATGATGATTATACAGCTATATAGCCTATCGTAGCTATGATCATTATGTTGGCAGAGAATTTTTAGAAATAGAAGCCACATTAATAAAGAAAACATGTCATTGTCACCTTGTAGGGGGGCCTACATGAAAAGTATCTAGGCTTAACAGTACGTAACATTCCCAGAATGAATAACGAGAAACCTAAAATCAAACTCTAAGAATGCCTACGTTCATATACAAAAGGTATACATACAATGAAAGAAGTCGCTAAACATTACCTGAAGCTCTGATTTAAGGTAAGATAATCTAACAAAGGAAAATATGCAAGGTTATAGGCCTACAAAGAGTAATGTCAACTGGGTATGCAACAGTTCACAATATGATCACAAACGTAGTTATAACCAACGTGAATAATCTGTTTCCTCGTTCTGTAACAAGAGGTTGTTTTGTTAGATCAGGTTAGGTTAGGTTAGGTTAGGAAGTTCTTAACAAAAAAAAAAAAAGTCTCGCATTATGGTTGAAATCTAAGTCATATTAATTCCAAGAATATTAAGTTAGATGCTGTTTCAAGCATTACGCTTCCTTTCAAATATCGTGCTCCTAATGATGTCTACAACCTGTTATCACTAACTTACTGTGTTTCTTTAAATGAATTAGATTTTTTTACTTGGTTATTTAACGACGCTATATCAACTAGCCTACTAGGTTATTAAGCAGCGATGGGATTGGTGATAGCGAGATGGTATTTGGCGAGATGAGGGCGAGGTTCGCCATAGATTACCTGACATTCACCTTATGGTTGTGAAAAATCTCGGAAAAAACCCAACCAGGTAATCAGCCCAAGCTGGGATCGAACCCACGGATCGGCAGGCAAGCATCTTAGCCAGGGGGCTAAATGAGTTTGATTAAATTTTAGGTCTAGGCTTACCACATATAAAGTAATAAGCCTACTTATTTGTAAGCTCCTCTCCACAAATATCTTTAGAACACATAAATACAAGTTTAAATATTTCATGAATATTGTCAAATTGCATGCTTCTTCACGTTCTACCAATTATCTCCGCATGGTTCTCTACTTGTTGGATTGTTATTCAGTCTTCCAATATTTTATCCAGCATAGACAGACTATGCTGTTTCAATGCATTGTCACAGCCTTCTTCACCTCTCAATACCGCGTAAGTACATATGTCGTTATTGCTTTATTGATTTATTTATTTTTGGTCCAGGGGACATATCTTTTTTATATAGGCCTGGACTTTTTATTTATCTACTCTTGTCCTCAATAAAAATACGTGTTTTAATTATTTATTTGCACAGTCTTTGTACTTAAGCGGTATTCTGAAGTAGTTAACGAATATTTCATAATCTTTCATTTACAATTTTATCAATACTAAGAGATGACAATTTTCAAATGAATCAAGGTAGCTCCACAAGCTCAAACTTCTATAAAATAGTAGAATGAATAAAAAAATTCATTTATCACAGTTCTAAGTAGAAATATAGGCCTACAGTACCTTATATGTACACTTTTGTCTCATTTAGTTCAAATGTCTTACATAGTCTACAAAGACATCAACATTCCACAAAGACAAATGGGAAAGAAAATGGGTAGGTAGGCCCTATTCCTTAAATATCATTGCAAAGTAGCTAATTAAATTTTGAGGTAAAATTCAAACTTATAAATCTCTCTTAAACAAATAGAGAATGTGAGCACTCTAACCAAGGCCTTATATTTGAAAGTAAAAGATGCTTACAATTGAACAATTTTTTGCAAATAGAAATAGTTCCTACTTAAGATTCTGAATATAACTAACAAGTTTACAATATAATCAATGCAATAACACACAAACAGTGTTATGCGTCTTATTAGAAATCAAATTTTAGATTGCATATATGTCAGTTGCATTGCATCCTAATATAACTCTTTAGATGACATTGTAGCTTAACTTTTAAATGTCAACGAATATAATACTTTAAAATTTTGTTTTCTATGCACTAAAGTACTAACCTGCAGGGGCGCAATTAAAATATTTTATACGCACTGCCGCCTTAAAGAATCAACGACACTTTACACTAATTGAAATGTATTGCACTAAACGTATGAAAAGTTACTGCACATTACCTCATCCCACTTGATGAACTTCTCCCCATCCTGCATACACTTGGGTACCTCCACAGGCTTCAGCTGTACCACATGAGCGGTATTCTTTGTGCCAGCCATGCTTAGACCAAGCACACACTGGGGGGGAAGCTGCGGGCTTACTGCCACATTATAACCAGAAAAACACTTCTAATATTCTTCCTCTTCAGACCACATTATGAATCAAGTTCGGAGGATAAGTGTATCCTGAAAAACCAAGCTAGACAGCGGTCTGCACATAGGCCTACGTTTTTAGCTCATTTCGAACGCAACAAGGAATACGAAACTTCGCGTACTGTAACATATCTGAACAGTGCATCTACATTAACCGCAACAGATGAATTAAACTGCCCACCTACGGGTTGAAAACCCTGATTCAAACGTCAAACAAGAATGACACTCACTTCCAAATATTTAGGAAAACATCTGCCCCTTCCACCAATCACCGTGAACGGAAGCAGTGTAGACGATTCCAATTCACATCCGGCAACCATTGATGTAAGAGAAACGAAATGAAAGAATACACTTATTTCAAAACCATATTTCTCATAGTTTCATTTACTATAAAAATCTGAAATATATTGCAATAAAATATTTGCAGCCACATTTCTCAGAAATATTCTTACATAATCGAATTAGAAGCTAATAAAGAAATTCTCAATTATTTCACTCAAGGCTCCATTTATGGCGGCAAATTTGAATTACGTCATAAATGTCAGAATGTGTTCAAAAGGAAAACTACTATTCTGAGTTTACTTGTATTTCTTCGTAGCTTATCAATGTCATAATTTTTATGGCAGATGATGATAATCACATATTATCCAGAAATATCACAATGAAACCATTATAAAATGACCAAACCTGAGAATTATTGTGGTGATAATAATAATAAAATCTTCGTATTCTTGTCCATTCAAACAGGGATTGTGAATCAGATACACACAAGCCACTTTGTTATGTGGCCAGCAAGGTGCCAGACTATTTGAAAAATTATAAAACGTTAAAGTATCTTCTATCCCCATTCCTTATTGGAAATCGGACCACAGCAAAATGAGTCCAGAATCCGACACCGAAAGTTACCCAGCATCTCCTCTTAATGGGGGGGGGGGGGGGAATGTAATCAAAATTGTCCCAACCAGGATATGAACCTGGGCCAGCTAGTTTCATGGTCAGACATGCTGTTACTACACAGTTATGGATCCATTATTATTATACCGGTACAGGTTTTAAATGTGAATACATCTTTCTGTGCCAATTATTTATGCAGTTGATATTATCTTTCTCTTATTTTCATTTTCCCAATCACCATCCTGTAATCCTCTCGCTTCCATCCTGTTAACACACTCCAGCCATGTTTTCTTATGTCTTCCTTTTCTTTTCACTTGGGACCCATTTTCAAATCCTCTTTGGTAACCTATTTGCAACCATCCTATTCACATGTCCCAACTCCAAACCATTGTAATTGTTTTTGTTTACACAAACTATTACAATAGAATTTTTAAAGTCTATCTTTTCTCTTATTGTATCAATTCTAATTCTGTTTAATTTAGAGCATCATACTGACATTATTTTACTAACTTTTAACGTAAATATGCACAAAAGTGCAAAGAACATAATTTTTTGCAGTAAAATCTTTTACGTAAGAAACAAAATGTAGGCAACATTCTGAATTTTAGCCATGCTTAGCTCGAACTCGGAGAAATTTGGTACAAGAAATGTGAGGAACACAACTTGTACATAATGATTAGCAATTATTTCTTGTGCCCAATTATGCAGTATTTCTAAAAAATTACATTATACATTTGTGCAGTGAATACCAGTAGTGAATAAAATATGTAGCCTACTCCAGCATTATAAACAGTCTTTATCACTAATGAAAATCTTGCATAATGTGCCACATTTTTGTACCAGTGCCATAAAATATTACATACTAACTAAAACGTCTTGACTTCTATTATGATGGCCTAACTTACGCCATAATATTTAATACATCATTGTTGTCATAGCAACCCCTTTCTTCATAGACCATGATATAACACACTATGTGATCAAAAGTGTCTGAACACTCCGCAAAACGTGTTTTTATCACAGAAGGCGACACAGTAGTCATCAGACATCAGACAGCGCGAGACAGCAGAATGGGACTATCTGAGGAACTCACAGACTTTCAACATGGCCAGGTGGTACTTGTGTAAGAAGTATGTGCGCAAGATTTTCACTCTCCTAAGTATCCCTAGGTCCACTGCTAGTGATATTATACTGAAATGGAAACGTGAAGGGATGTGTACAACCCAAAAACATGCAGGCCGATCATCCAGGACTTCCAAAGACCGTCAAGTGTTGAACAGAGTCGTACAGCAAAATCGTCAATCATCCACTGCCATCATGACACAGGAATTCCGAACTACATCAGGATCTTCATCAAGAACTATGACTGTTCGGCGCGAGGTGCGTAAACTTGGTTCTCATGGCCGAGCAGTTGCCCATATCCACACATCACACAGGAAATTGTCAAACACCATCTCACATGATGTAAGGAGCATCGAAATTGGATCCTAGAAGAGTGAAAAACCATTGTATGGAGAGATGAATCACGGTATACAATGTGGCGATCCAATGGTAGGATATGGGTGTCGTGAATGCCTGGTGAATGACATCTACCAGCCTTTATAGCGCAAACTGTGAAATTGGGGGGTGGTGGGGTTTCAGTGTTGTCATGTTTCTCCTGGAATGGGCTTGGTCCCCTCGTTGTTCTATCTGGTAATGTCACGGCACAAGCTTATGTTGACATTTTAACCACTTTCATGCTGCCTACCGTCGAAGACCAGTTCAGGGATGACCATTGTCTCTTTCAACTCAACCGAGCACCCGTCCATATTGTAGGGCTTGTCGGGGAATGGTTTGACGACAACAACGTCGCACTAATGGACTTTCTGCGCAGAGTCCTGAGTTGTATCCAATAGAACATCTCTGGGACTTCTTGTCATTCACCCATATGGAGCCAGTTGTGTAGACCAATTTACTGACAGAGTCGTTGGCCAGAGTGCAATATAGGAGGCTGGTCTACGTTATACCCATAGTGAGATGAGATGATAATGGAGATTTGTTGAGATGCCACAGGTAACTGGAGCTTCCAGAGAAAATCTCTGTTTTACCAAACCTACTAGCAAACACGATAATATTTTAATCACACAGGAAAATGTAATTTACTGAAATAATAAAATATACTCTCAAAATAGGTGAGAAATGTCATTAGGGATCAGTGAGACACTGAAGAATGCTAACACAAATTCTCAGACAAATCTATCATATTTTGTAGAAGTAGACAGAGTTTTAGCGATTTCATTTTTTATTTCCAGACAAAAATTTGAATACCTTGAAAAGTTATTTGGTTAAATCTGTAAAAAAATAAGCAGTAATGCAAAAAGTAGTACATAAGATATAAATTTTTTTCTGATTTTTTTTCAGACTTTGACACAAAATATTTTTTGAAGTAATGGATATTGTTTTATATACATAGTATAGTTTATGCGCAACATACAGTGCATAAATATGTCAATTTTCAAAGATCGGAGCACTGAAGCACTTGGAACATTTTGCATATTAAAAAAAAGTTATTTTGAGAAAAAGCCACTCTAACTTCAATGAACAACCTAAAGGGCAGCGCAAATGTTATTTAAATACTGCTGTAATTCCTTTAAAAACAGCCGCCCACAAAAAAATAAACATATCCCCATATGACGCAAGGATTGGTGTATGATATTATGCGAAAACTCCAATTTTGGTCTCGGTAATGTCCCCCCTACCTAGGGTAATCAAGGTAGTCAATAATGCTGTAACTGAATAATTGCGCAATAAGTCATCTGATCCATTTGGAAGAGGATATGGCTTGGCGAGCAGATGGAGTATTCTTCCCTTTAACGGAAGCCAGTACAGAAGCTCTGAGGTGGCAGCCCTATCATTGTTTTTACCTTGTGCAACACCAGTAATGCAGCAAGCAGATATAATTATATCATACTGAAAATCTTCGAAGGTTAAGCTGGGCTGATTTACTTGTTACAACCAAAGAAAAGGATAAGAACAAATGAAATAGGAAAACAGAAATTTTAAAACTTGGCATGTGGTATGTCAAAAGTTTAGCACACACAGAATTAGAACTAAATAATGAACTAAAAAGTTTAGATGTAAATACTGTCACCCTCAAAGAAACTAAAAGGAATGAAGGATCTGCATAATTACGTACTTTTCTTCTACATATGTGTACTCAAGTTACCATATTAATTAAACAAAATACGAAGATAAGAGTCCGTACTTACAATTTCATCAATGACCGCATAATATCAGAATGAAAACTGGTAGGGGATATCTCACAATATTCAGCGTTTATACCAAGAAGAAGGGAAAAAAAGAAATCACAGAATTCTACAAAAACACTTTAATCAAGTGAACAGAGCAGACTATATTGCAATGTGTGGGGATTTGAATACCTATGTCAGGAGACAATAGACAAAATTTTAGGACCTTACGGAGAAAATGGAGGGGAGAGGGGAGGCAAAGGCTAATTGGATTTCCCGATCCCTGATCGAAATACAAATATGGAATGAAGAAATAATGAACAATTTAGAAGAAAGGTAATCTATTTAAAATTCATTCAAAGTAAATCACCTGATAATAGAGAAGTTTACAAATATGAGAGAGAAAGAATAATATTCAATAACATCTCAATGGAAGAATGGCTTGCATATTTTAAACAACTGTGAAAAAGTTATAATTCGAACAAATATAGATAATGAATAGCTACATCTGTAACAGATAATGATTTAATATATTTCGAGAAGATGAAAATTATACTAAATTCGTTTCATAGTAATAAAGCCTTAGAAAGTGATGAACTTGATATAGAACTCCTTAAATATGCTCCTATAGAAATTAAATGATGATTACTTGATATTCAAGATATGTCAAAATTATGTTAACACTTTAATGGAAAAGAATTAATTTTTTTTTATTTCAAGCATATGCCATGGGTGAAAGGTTAATGTTAGATGGAAAAAGAGTGGTGGCAAGCTTAATGGAAGTGTTTAGTTTTCCAATCATAATCCTTAGAAAATTTGAATACAGATTTCAACAAGATCTACCAAAGGTAAATGTCTGATGTGCCATTACTGCTGTGATGTAAATGGATCTTACTTTTTTGACACCTCAACAGTGAATTCCAAAAGGTATTTTACACATGTTGCAGTCATATGCTATTGACGAACTTCCACTGAAAATATGCCAAGTGGGGTGTTTTCAATGCAATGATGCACCTCTGCATTTTGCTTATAATGTTCGTAAATTTCTAGACAACACATTTCCAGGAAGATGGGAAGGAAGAAGTAGACCTTCACAATGGCCTTCGTGTTTTCCTGATCTAACACTATGCGACTTCTGATTATGGGATATGGAGTAGCACAAGAGTTGAAAGTATCAATGAACTCAAGGAAAGAATAACAAATGTGGGAACATATATTTCCAGAGAATTCTGCGTCAGAGCATTAAATGCTACTTTTGATCGTTTCCAGTTGTGTGCTAATGAAAATGAACTACAGGTTGAGACCTTACAATAAATATGAAAACTGTTTTTGAGCCAGACGTTTTTTAGAGCTCATTTAAGTGTTAAAGTAATTTTGACATACAAATCAAGATTTTCAGGTATAACTCCCTGTAAAGTTGATTTGAATTATTCAAATCAACTTTACAGGGAGTTATACCTGAAAATCTTGATTTGCATAATACACGTCACTGTTCGTTAACAGAAAACCACAATTTAAGCCACACGGAGTTAGTGTGCACTCGAAGTTGGTTGCTTGACGGTTGTCAGCCCACTTTGAGGTCTGTGGATATAGAGGGAAAAATTGGATCGGTGTCGGTTAGAGTTCCCGAGTAGCTCAGTGGTAGAGCGTTGGTACGTTAAACCAAAGGTCCCGGGTTCGATACCCGGCTCCGGAACAATTTTTCCCTCGAAATTATTCTAATTTTGACATACTCTGTATTAAACATTTGTTGGACAAGATTTAAATATTTCATGAATGGAAAGGTGTATTCATCCTAGTTTTTAGATAAAGGAAACAGATGGAACTATTAAGAATTACAAAGGCATTAGTTTATTAAATTCTGCATATAAAATATTTGTAAAAATAATAACTCAGTGCCTGAATACAATTCGTGAAAAACAAACTACACAAAGGACAATGGGCGAGTTCAGAAAGGGATGATCACGCAGTGACTGCATCTCCGTAATCCAACAAATTATAGAATAAAGAAAAGAATTTAACCTGTCAACATAATATTATATTTGTAGATTATGAAAAAGCTCTCGACAGAGTCCAACGTCATAAATTATGGGAAATATGTTCAACAAATTATGTCCAAATCATTTAATTAGAATCATTCACACCTTATCCAATAACACGGAAACACTAAGCAAAACCACAAATAAGACTAGTGAAAAAAGCTGGTGTTAATCAGGGCAACAAACAAGACTGTCCACTATTGCCAACTCCTTTTAATATACATTATACATTGACTCAGCCCTAGATGAATGGCTATGAAATTTCACATATAGGATAAATATAAATAATGTACTTTTAAGTAATATGTGTTTGCTGACGACTAAGATATTTTATTTTGAAGATGAACTACAGGTTGCAGCTTATCATCTCCATAAATGTATAATGAAATACAACCTCAAAATTTCCAGAGCTAAAAAATTATTTTAATGGCAATTTTAGAAAGGGACCACATAAGATGCAGAATTGTGGTGGATGACAAATAAACAGAACAGGTTTCGTCATTTAATTATTCGGGTTGCAATATTTCATAATGAGAACAAAATTATATAGGCAACAAAAACAGATTTAAGAGGATGGCTTTTAAGGAACCCGGAGATTTATTGCCGCCTTCAGATAAATCCGCCATATGTCCCTATCCTGAGTAAGATTAATCCATTCTCTACCATCATATCCTACCTCCCTCAAATCCACTTTAATATTATCCTCCCATCTACGTCTCGACCTTCCCAAAGGTCTTATTCCCTCTGGCTCCCAACTAATACTCTATATGCATTTCTGGATTTGCCCATACATGCTACATGCCCTGCCCATCTCAAACGTTTGGATTTAATGTTCCTAATTATGTCAGGTGAAGAATAAAATACATGCTGTATTTCTGTTCTGTGTTATGTAACTTTCTCCATGCTCCTGTAACTTCATCCTTCTTAGCCCCAAATATTTTCCTAAGCACCTTATTCTCAAACACCCTTTACCTCTGTTCCTTTTTCGAAGTGAGAGTCCAAGTTTCACAACCATACAGAAGAACCGGTAATATAATTGTTTCATAAATTCTAACTTACAGCTTTTTTGAGAGCAACAATATGCCATACATTAAAAAAAAAAAAAAAAAAAAAAAAAAAAAAAAAAAAAAAAAAGATACCCACACACAAGATTTTACAAAATTTTAGCTATCCAATATGAATATGAGAACTAGTCTGTAAATAAGACTGTCAAACCAAAATCAGAAAGCAGTGAAATGAAATTCCTCAGGAATATAGTTAAGCATACATTGTTGCATTACCAAAAAATAACATAAGGAATTAATTAAATACTTTTAATTCAGTTGAAAAAATGCAATTCTAAAAAGAAATAGGAACTAATACATTCAAGGAATAGAAGATCACCGAACACCATTTTAAACCATATACCAAGAGGAAGCAGGAATGTTGGTAGACCTAGAACTGGCTGGATAGATTATTATAGAAGCCTTTGAAATTGGAACAGGCGAAGGACAAGGAGGAGGAGGGTTTTAAAAACAAATTCCTCCTATAAGCTTAGCCACTAGGGAATTCAACCTACCATATATGATGTATGGAACACTATTAATATACAGATAATTTTTTATTTATAAGAACCACTTTAGCATTAGTCAGTAAAAATATATATAATGTAAAATAAAATAAATAAATCAGTAATAATCCCCACTGTTCTACTATCTGAGATTTGTTCATTTGTATCAAAAGAATATCATTTGTTTAATTTTTTTTACATAAACATCAGTTACAGAAATATTAAGTGATAAAACATACAAGCAATAAAAAATGTATTACAAAACGTATGTACATTTGGATTATCATTTCACAATACACTTGAACTTCTGTAATTTAGTAACATCACAATGCATTACAACGCCCACAACTGTGGAGTAATGGTCAGTACGTCTGACCACAAAACAAGGTGGCTCATGTTCGAATCCTGATCAGGGAAAATTACCTGGTTGAGGTTTTTTCCGGAGTTTTCCCTCAATCCAATACGAGCAAATGCTGGGTAATTTTCGGTGCTGGACTCCGGACTCGTTTCACTGACATTATCACCTAAATAACCGAAGATGTTGATACAGCGTCGTAAAATAACCAAATTAAAAAAACAATGCATTACGATTTGTAAATACTATGAAATTATGAAATATAACTAATATGAATGCTAGGAAAACATAAACAATTTTAAAAGTAACGTCTTACCTTAGTCATCTTACTACATAATCTTTGGTTTTACAAAATTTCATTTTTTTTTTTTTTTTTAATTTCGTAATGCTTTCAATTTCATTGCACATAGCTTAAAAATTGTTCATCACAACATATCTGTTCAGAGATAGTAATATAAAAGTAAAATGATTAACTGTAAGAAATGTAATCATTAGTTTAATGAAAACAAAACTAACACTATGAAAATGATTTTATGAAATTAAATTATTTTTTTCGTTGTTTATACTTGTTAATAAGAGAGTTTAGAGTTAGAGACGGAAGATACACACCATAACAAGGCTGCTGATCTTACTGTTATGATGGAAGAATTAATAATGTTGTTAATTTTGATCTGGATGAAGGGGGGAGAGCAACGGTGAATTGAATAATTGACAGGAAGCTTTACCTGGAAGTTAGATTTATGTAACGCTGAATTGCTCAATAGTTGAGCAGTTTGGACTTTTTCCAATGCTAATTGTCAAAAAATTATAACACAATGTTTCGAAGAGTAGGTTTTTACCTGAAGACGAAGAGAAATCCACTCTTCCAAACGTTGTGTTATACTTTTTTGACAATTAGCAATGGAAAAAGTCCAAACTGCTCAACTATTGAGTTGTTAATTTCTTATAAAATTATACAATACTATATCAGCATGATATATTGCATTCCAGTAATTCTGTATCTGTTGTGTATTTTGAGAACATTGTATAACATAGAAGGTATCGAGAATAATTGCTGGCTTACTTCTGGAATTAAACTCCCAGATGAAGACGTCTGAAACTATTTCTGTAGTAAACATTACAAATAGTCAGCTTCCACATTTGATCTCATCTGCTATGAAATGGTTTTGGTGATTCCCTTTGAACAGATGCTAAATGGCAATCTTTATTATTGATTTTTCCAGTTTGTGTTCTGAACAATAGTATGTACATTTACTTGCATTTTTCTCTCTCTGTCCCAATGTAACTTAAATCAATAACTTTACAGAATAAATCCATACTATGTGTTTTACTGACACACAATTTGGCATCCTTGACTATATCTTGATACAGTGGCATACGCAGAATTTTGTCAAAGGGAGGGGTTATTATTAAAATTGTTTACAATTTACATTATTGGTATTTAATTTTTTTTGTATTATTATTATCATTATCAGCTGAGTTTTCACAAGCAGATGTGACACTAGTTCTGGGAAGAACGTTTGCAACGACATCTTCATGCTGTGGCTAGAAGAAACATTTGCCAATGTGAAATTTTCACTAACTTAGCGAGAATCACTACGCAACTTTTTACTGAAAAAATGTAAAATTGAGTTTTGCAGTAGCTTAGACATATCAAAGAACCTGGAACGATAATATGAAGTTTATATTAAAAATGTAAACTGATTTTGTTACTCTGACAGTGAAAAGTTAGAGAAGGGAAAACAATTATGGATAAAAAAATACTCAAATCTAAATAGTCAGTTTTTAAAAAAGTTCAAGAAGGGATTCAAACCTGGTAACCCCCTCATCTTGCGTATGCCTCTGTCTTGATGTAACATTTTTACAATCTACATTAGATGATGTTTATATTTCGTTGTACTACACTTTGTAGTCTTCACATGTGATTAATACCTTTCGAATTTTTTCATATTAGATTTTTCTTAGAAATTTGATGTTAGGACAGCTACTATAGATTTCCTGTTCTAGTCCAGAGATTAATAATAATAATAATAATAATAATAATAATAATAATAATAATAATAATAATAATAGTCATTACGGTGCAAATTCAGAAATACATATAGTGTGTTAGTTGGGAGGCCGGAGGAGAAAAAACCTTTAGGGAGGCCGAGATGTAGATGGGAGGATAATATAAAAATGGATTTGAGGGAGGTGGGATATGATGGATTAATCTTGCTCAGGATAGGGACCAATGGTGGACTTATGTGAGAGCAGCAATGAACCTCCGGGTTTCTTAAAAGCCATAAGTAAGAAAGTCATTATGGTACCACTACTGCTACAATTTATTATCTAACAATACACACACCTGCAGATATTATTTAGTGCTGGTGAGATGATATTGGATGATATGCGAGAATAATTTAGTTTAATTTTGACATAGACAAGAGACATTATTTTCAAACAATTAACAGTGTTAGGACAAGTTCAAGTGTATTGGAAGCATTACTCTGTACATCAGTTAGCTACCACAGAGGCACCAACCTCTGAGAAAGTTGCATGACACCTTCACAAGAGTTTACAGAACATTACATTATAGGATGTGTTTTTAAATTCAGTGTTTTATCTATAAATTCAGTACACTTCGGTCACATTTTAATCAGTGATTAAACTAATCAAAGTGTTTTTAGATTGTTTCAATTTCTTGCCAAATTTGCTCTACTGACTGACGAAAATGGTGCTAAAGCTCTACATAATAATATTAAAATTAGAACAAATATTCATCTGAAATCTGAAGTGACGTATATTTTGATAGTAAAACCTGGATAACCTCGAATCTATATTGTTGTCAGATTCAACAAAATTTTTAAAAATATTACCTGTATTTTGAGGTAAAAAAATTAAAATATATTCGTTGTCCAGCAAATTCATGTCTTAATCTGTTTTTAGCTCAAGTGTCTCGTAAGATCTAAAGCCTCTAATATGTGCCAGCAGGTATGTTAGAGAGCTGAGAGCCAAGACCAGACACCTACTTAAGAGATGGTGGTAATGGAGGATCGATGGCACAATGACACTGGAAACAGCAGTTCAATACAAAATCTGCATATAAGCATTAATGTTACAACAGAAGTTAAACAATGACTTCAGTGAAACTATTAAAGATTTTAACTTATGAATTTAAAAACACGTCCACATTAATTTCCAAAGAACATATAAAATATGTCAAATCAGACTCTTGAGTTATTTTGAGTCCACTGTACACCTCTGGTGTAATCCAAATATTGTCGAAGTAAGAAATATTTTTTCAAGTTCTTATACATCTAAACAATAAAATTACATTTTCCACCTTTCTACACTAATCTCAAGATCTTGAATGTCAAGCTTTCATTATATCTTTGACAATATAGATGATCTTTTTGTTCCCAGGCAGTAATCATTACATGAAAGAAAATAGTGCCATATTAGCCCAAATCTTGTACGATCTCCAATAATAATAAAAATATAACCCCTAGTGTTCATATGTTCTATATGAAAAACAAAAATATCTCAATATAATACGGCCTACACTTTGAAAATGTTATGGAATTAAACAACTTCATCTTCTGAACTGAAACTGGATTCTTCTTCAGACTGGTAATCCTGTCACAAAAAGGCATCCTCACTGCTATCCATGTTATGAAAAACAGCACTTTTTCTAAAACCCTTCACAACTGACTCTCTGCTAATCCTACTCCATGCTGCAATTATCCACTGCACCAGCAACTGCAAACTCATTTTTTTTAATTTGCCTGTTGGGGTCAGAGAATGGTTCCCTTTAAGCAGCCAGTAATCATACTCTATGCTGTACCCTTCCTAAAGAGCAATTACTCTGGTATTATAATGGGTGTCTGAGTTAGGATAAGATTTTCTGCTGACTTTCTCACTGTCAAGGTGGCAGATAGCATTGCACCATTCCAAAGTCAAGCAACTGCCATTTTTACAGACACAAAAATTTACACTCACCTCAAAGTAAAGTCTCGAAATGTTGTATATTACAATGCATGCCTACATAATTTAAAAATGTTCGTAGCACCACAACGAAGTTTCTGTAATGATAGTAATTTCTGTACCTGCAAACAGGGTGCAAATTAAGATTTCTGATGAGGGGGGGGGGATAGAATCGTAGATAAAGAATAACAAATATAATAATAATTATTATTATTATTGCTGTTTACATTACTGTGATAAAATGTAAACATTGGAAGTTAGAATAATAAAGTTCTATATGAATAAACTCACCTCTGTATCACGACTGGATCACACTTTTACGGCTCAAGCTTGGTTGCACTGAGTTACTTGTCTTGCATCTTGATGATGATGATAATAATAATAATAATAATAATTATATCCGTGAACAGGCTTAAGATAAGCTGCGTAATTCCTAAGTTACTGATTGTTGTCAGTTTGCTGGTGATTATAACACAGAAATATAATTTTCTTTGCATACTTTATACTTTGTAAAGTATACTCATATTAAAACAATTATAATTTTTGTAAGGGGGAAAGAAGTTATTCCTGTCAGCGATGTTAATATGAATTTCTGAGAAGGGATAACTTTCCAAAAGTGGAGGAGGAAATCCCCTCCCCCCATCCCCCTGTTAATTCGCACCCTGCCTACAAAAAATTGTCTTTCAATTCATTTAGCATATGTGGATTGTTGGAGTACTCTCTTTTTCGATGAACCCCATAAATAGAAATTGGGTGATCAAGCCAGTCACAATCCTCGACTAATAACATGATCATCAAAGATCGTCCTAAATTCATTCACAGAAATATCTGCAGTATGCACAGTAGCATTATCCTACATAAAATATGATTGTTTTCTCGTCTTCCGGTAATTCATAAAAGAACAGAGTCAATTTGTTAACATAACTGCACAGAATTTATGGTATTCTCAAAAACATCATTATCATTATCAAAAGACGTTTCGGCTACTGCGGGTAGTCTAAGTACAAAGCCTTTTCCATCGATCTCTATCTTCTCACAGTTGTTCCGTCAATTTTTAGATGACCATTCCATGTCCTTTGCAAAATCGTCTATTATTACAATCCAAGATTTCCGAAGTTTTTACCATTTTTTGAAAGCATGTTATAATCCACTGTCAGCTTGCTGGTCCTGGCACAGCTTCACTGGAGCCCCTTTACCTACTCGTTTTCAGAGCTCATGACAGGCCTTGAACCAAGTTCCACTGTATTTGACTCTGACATGTACTTCCTTACTTGAGCATTATCCACCGCCCATGTCTAAGACATGGGTTAGCCCTATAATTCTACACTTTTTTCTTGCATAACATACCCCAATTTCCATGTCATGTAAGAGAACCTCATGCAGGATATGCAGCTTTTCTGAACACTAATATTTACTGTTTAGCTATTAACATACCCACTAAGACGAAACTAGGCTTCGTCACTGTAAAACATCTTTTCTGGATCAACAACTCCGTCATGTATTGACTGTTTGAATCATGTGCAATAATGCAATCTTTATCCTACATCTACTAGCAGAAGGTACTGAACTCCAGTTGTTTTGTATGACCTCAATTTTAACCGTTTTGTAGTCAAATGTGCAGATGCTCTTAATACCCATGTTTATCGTGCTAATTTTTATGAAAAGACTTTCTTGAATTGGCTTCTAAACAGGCACCTGTCATCCTATTTGCCTACAGTAATAACATGTCTATTATTATTTTCTTTCTGTTCAGCAATGAACTCACTGCATGAAGTTTTTACACTAATTTGTAAATCACAGACCTACTAGATATAAGATAATTTGAAAATTTTCTACAAAATGTCTTTGACATCACCTCTAATTTTCCTGTTTAGCAAAAGTATCATACAGTATTCAACCAAAAACAAATTACCACAACAGAATCGATTACATTACTGGGCTACTGAGCAAGCGCAGCTTGGCTTGCCAACGGAAATGAGAGTTTGTTTGTATGCATAAGTCACATGCAGTACAGCATTTTCTCTTTGCCCATCTCCTTGTATATTAGGTAGCCATTATTTCGAGTACACAAGACAGCATGACTGAGGAATTGGTGGCTGATTAGCTTAAGATTATTGTTGTTGTTAATAATCCTTTAAGAATAACCATTGGATAGAGTATAATCAGCTTGTACAGTCTGCGCATCCTAGAGTAAAGTAAACTCTTATGAAAAGGGCTAGACTGTGATTATAATATGAGTACAGTTTTTACAAGGCTGTTTTGTTCAAAAAAACATCATACTTGATTTAGGCCAATATAGTAATTCACTTACCAAGTTAACAACATTTAAAAAAGTTGATATGAAACAAGAGGCTTGTGAAAGCTAGACCTAGTAGTCAACTAGAACGTTGACTTTCCATACCAGAGACAGGGTTCAATTCCCAGCTAGTCTCGGTGGAATTTATAGCAGACGAAGATGGAGTTTGGGGTAGGTTTCACGGAGTAATTCTGTTTCCCCCCACCAGCATTCCACCAACTGCTGAATCATCCTAATCATTATCATACTGGACCTCCCATGACCAAAGGCAATGACAAACGTCACATTGAAATTTACAAGGTAGACTAGATGAGAATATAGTAGTCAATGACAAAGTTAAAAGTACCTCACCTGCCATAAAAAAAAATCTAACCACTCATTTGAAAACTGTGTTTGTCTTAATATCTCTTTAGCTCTAGTGTACATTTTCTGGCCAGTTTTGCTACTACATACCTTCACTTTTGAATGCATTTTTGTATTATTTATATTTGATTTTTAAGAATTTTTCTTTCATTGTATTCATATTCATTCTTAGCTTACATTTACACTCGAAAGTGACCAAATCCTAAGTAATGCATCATTGACAAGAGTCAAGAAACAAGGTACCCAGCGAATTCTTTTTTGCAATACAAATGATTGAGTGTATGTAGGCCTATGTGCGTTTGTGTAGGAAGGGGATTGAGAGGAACTTGCAGTAGCTAATCTCAAACTGTTCCAAACAGCATCAATTCTTGATCAATGGTATACGAAACTGCAATTAAATTAATATTGTAAATGCTTGTGACATATATGAAGGGTACACGGGAAAAACGAACAATGTCACATTTCCATTAAGGTTGAGATATTGATCTATTTCGGTATATTACTGCTAAATTTATTGGTGTTTCTACTTGAAATGAAGGAAATGATGAATGTATGCGTGGTTTTAATTCTCCTTTACCACTTTTGGTAAAAATAACACTAAAGTTTGTAGTAATACAGTAAATTAGATAATGACATCACCCTTAACAGCACTGTGACATTGTTCGTTTTTCCCGTGTACCCTTCATATGTTTACCTGCATAATGATCACATGTCATATAATTTCTTATATCAATGTGTAATACTAGAAACAACTTCGGAAGTCATGTTTCACTTCACAACAGTTTTCTGTTTAGCTTTTATATGATTATTGTCAAGATATATTACATTAGCTCAGTAGTAAAACAATAGAATCGCTATTAATTTGTACTTTCTGTAGTACTTTTCATAAGACTAGTAATCAAATGTGGTTTTCAATAATAAACAACAAAGGTGACAGAAGATTAAAAAAATTAAGGAAATATTGGAAAAATGCAAAATATGGAAAGAGTCACCAAAATAATAAAACAGAAAATTATTGCCCTGTGAAAAAGAATAGCTATTCTTTTCCAGATTCATAATTTGATTTAGTTAATTCCCTCTTCTGCACATCAGTTAATCCTCTCAAATAATGTACCTTGGTGGGAGAAAAAAAATATATGCTTGTACATCAAATTAAAGAAGGAAAGGGTATTCTTTCCTCTTTACTAACATATTCCAATAAATACATAATGGAAAGAGCATTCCACATCCTCTTCTATCTAAGCAAGTATAAAATACTATACTCCCTCCTTCACAAACACAAAGTACCCCCATATTATGGTCACTAAAGATATATATCATTAACTTTGTCAACCATCAACAGTAAGGACACCTGAAGTTTGCACTCAGTTCTTCTACTCACTCTCATTTGATTAAGAGCCAAATGGAAGTCATAGCTGTTATTAATCCGGTTATTTTTTCATTCAGTGTCACTTTCAAGTACAGAGTTCATTCAGTCTATCATGATCAGTGTACAGTTTTTGATGATATACAAATTGCCAATAATGACATAGTAAAGATATCTTAATGGTCATAAAAAAAATAAGCAATAATTAAGAACAGAGAGCCTAAAAATATAAAGAAAATGTTATTTTTTTTTTTTGTTCCAGACAACTGTATACAAAATCAGCTTACTTTCTTATCAACTGATACCATGGTTTGTGTGTGGATCACATTTCATTAATTTACAACTTGTAATCTAATTGTGAACTCTTTTAGCACTGTTCTGCACAATGCAGAAAATAAATCGAAACCATATGCATTTGCATTACCAACTGCACATCAGACTAATTTTCATACTCAATAAATAGAGCAAATCATATTTTCAGATATGTTTAGCAATGTTTTGAAATATAAAGTTTTGGCACTTTTCATGTATTAGTAGCACTGAAGTACTTTCATATTGCTGTATAACACTACAATGAAATAATGGAAAACAAGTGTAATATGTACAGTACTAACATATATCTCCTAACAAATAATATAGGCCTACAATGAAAATTGTAATACAAATTAAAAATGAACCACAATTTATTGTATATACGAATATAAAAAAGATAATGTAGGCCTACGACACAATGAAAATTGTAATACAAATTAAAAATGAACAACAATTTGCTGTATTCACGAATATAAAAAAGATACTATCCAGCCATGCAAAAAAGGCAATGAAACAAAAGTAATGTAGGCTATGTATTTAATTTAAAAAAAAGAAAAAGGAAAAAGTCTTATATAAAAATTGTGCAAGCAGAGCATAATGCTCAGGATTTATAAACAAATTAGCATTGTTAATAAACCAGTTAATAAAAAATAAATTTCCATAAAAATCTGAGCTCTGATGATTTACTGTGAAGTAGCAATCAAATAACGATTTTGAAGGAATTGGGTGTGATATAATTTAAGGAAATTTTTAGCGAAATGTAGAAAGAAACATAATACTGTAAAAACTTAAATCTTGCTACGTAGCTCGAGAATCCAACTCTCAACTCTGATCTAGTAAGACAGATAAACTGTTCTGAAAATGGTAAGGGGAAAATCCTCGTCATTGCCTGCATGTTTATACACTTACTGAATTCATCAACTCGTTTTACTTTTATGGGATGTGTGCTTCAATTATAAAATCACTTAATCTGCTATCAGAGATCAATCTATAAAAACAACAGAAAACTTTGCCTACTTGAAATAGCAACAGCATGAAAGTACTAAGAATATTATTGTTCCAATACTGATACATACTCCTTTATTCGAATGTTAGATTAAGAAAACTGAGTGCATCATTAGTCAAACAGCTAGTATGAGTATTGGCTTTGCACAAAAGAGACAAGGGAATTCAAATACCAACGAATCCAACTGGATTATGTATTGGATAAAGTCTTCGGGCAGATTTCGTGGAGTAAACTCATTTCTCTTACCATCATACCACCTCTTCTCCATTAATATTCCGGTAATCATTCTGATAAAATGTAGATTAAACATATGATACATTGTGGGCAACATTTAAGATGGTACAATGTTCTACAGCTTTAGGGTGTTACTTCTACAGGGGGACATTTGTCAAGATCAGTAAACTATCCATCACTAGAGCTAACAACTGAAGCACTAGCTTTTTTTAACAGGTATCGGATTAGAATAATGATACGGTTTTTAATAAGATAAAAACCTAAAAAGAAATATCTATTTAAAATGGATGTTTAGTAATAATCTAGACTATAGATTTTGTGGGAAAAATATTGAAATGGCTCAACATATATTATCCTAGACGTACTGTCAGCCAAATGGTCAGAATACCATCTTTTCATACAGAAGATCTGAGTTCAAATTGCAACATGTCCAAGTGGAATGTACGATAGTAAAAGACAGTGTTTGGAACAAGTTTATGTGGAGCACTATCACTTACTCTGCCATCATTCCACATCATCATCACCATGAACAGTGTAATGCAGATCCACCTTCACAATGTGCACCACATACAACAGATTGCTGTACGAACTTTTTCTCAATGGTCCTAAATAGACAATGCATAACTGTAAGTGTAGGCTAGCCAACTCTCGCCAAATCTTGTCATTACATAAAATGTTTCCTTATGATGTATAATGCAAGAGAATTAACTTTAATTTTAATGAGACAGAGTTGGACTTCCCACTGAATATATAAACTTACAAACAGCAGCTATATTCATACAATGTAGGGCTTACCAATAAATCTACTTTATCACTATAAATTAACATACCAGTACAAGAGAATGTAATGATAACTGAGAACAGGTGAAAGAAACCTTCACCTTCTAGTAATTTAACAGTGACTAGTGTGCTTTCACTTGCCAATATCCCCAACTCTGAGTGTGCAGGTTATGCAAGTGTATATAGGATTTTTAATCCTAATCTGCCACATGTCTTTATGGCCATAACAATGTGGTTACATACATCCAAGATCTGTCCATATCAATTATAAAATGTGTTCAAATAAATTAACGTCGGAGTTCAGTCTCTTACAAAGGATAAAGCTCATATCTTCAAAACTCTGTCATGTCGTCTTCGTTTCTTGTTAAGGGATCACCCTGAAGTAGTGATATTATTAAACTGCAAACAAACAAACAAAACATATCCTGTAAAATCGTAATGAAATAAATAAATTAACAATAATAGTAACAAGAAAAGTTGTTTGCTGTAATGGGGTTTTTTATATTGTCATGTCGGCCTCAGTAGCGTAATTGGTATAGCGCTGGCCTTCTATGCTCAAGGTTGTGGGTTCAATCCCGGCCCAGGTCGATGGCAATTAAGTGTGTTTAATTGCGACAGGCTCATGTTAGTAGATTTACTGGCATGTAAAAGAACTCCTGCGGGACAAAAATCCGGCACACCGGCGATGCTGATATAACCTCTGTAGTTGCGAGCGTCGTTAAATAAACCATAATTAAAAAAAATACTGTCATTAAAAATACAATTTTATATACTGACATAAGAAGATAAACTGAATGGGTGCTTCCATCTCATGTACAAATTAACAATGGAAATGACTTTCTAGTGAAAATATCAATATTTATGTTCAACAACATTTTGACAAGTAATAATAAAAATAGAAGTTCCATTTAATGAGCTTACAGTCTTAATTGCTGATCTCTCTAATCCCTGGAGGAGACTGACATATATTTACAAATATTTCGACCTCGATAAAAATAAATAAAATAAACATGTCATATTGTGGAATTCGGAATATTTCGAGGTTTTCAAATTGTGGTCGTACTTGGTTTAATTACATTGTTCAGTTCAGTAAGAGTACTACATAAATGAAGATCACTGCAATGATGATGATAAAATAATTATTATAGTGATGATGATTATTTTATGCTTACATCTGATTTCACTTTGTAAGATAAGAGAGTTGCAAATGTCTAATTATTTCTGCTGTAATGAAACTATGTTCACATGTCCACTAACGCAAGAGTATTCCCCTTTTCAAGTGAGCTTTTTTAATAAGGTGCCTATAGACCCTATTTATTGACTGAATATCGCATTCAATGATAATATCACACATTTCTTCAGTTTCTGAATTTTAAATCATTTTGGGGGGAATGAACATACAGTAGATTCTGCAAACATATTTTCACTTAAAAAAAAGTATCCCCATCAAACGCCATGAAGGCACTTGGGGGGCATGGAGGTAGAGCCTCATGCTTTCCATGACCTCGGCACTAGAATGAGGTGGTGTGGTCGGCACCACGCTCTGACCGCCTTTTACCCCCGGGAAAGACCGGGTACTCAATTTTATAGGAGGCTGAGTGATAGAAAAATAACATTCCTTTTTGTTCCATTTCTATAATAGCTAAGATTATTAGTTTTAGAAAGTAATTAGAATAGATATAATATTTTCAAATCCTAAAATTTTTGTCTGAAGGATTTAAAAAAAAAATTTGTAAAAAAATAATAATTCATTTCCCCGAAACAATTGTTGGGAAGACAGACTACATAATTTCATTTGCCACTTCATCTTACATTACACGTGAATAATTCCTGGTTGTAGATACTAATTGTTAATAGATTCCAATTGTTTAGGATAAAATGCTGTATACAGATGGCAGGCCAAAAACAAGTTTTGGGGGGGGGGGGGGGAAGATCAGAGATGCTGAAAACTAATGTTTCTCGAAATCGATCATTTCTAGCATCACAATCTTTCTCTTCCTTTACAATTTGCTTCAACGCCAAACCATCACCAAAATCAATGCCCCTGAAGGTTACAATAACAAAATATAACTGGGATATAAGATAGCTAATGGGAGAAAAACTAAAGTCAGGAGAATAGACCAACAACAACAAATAACACACTTTCTTTAATGTACATCTTACAAAAAAGTTTTGTCGCATAGATACTTTATAAGTCAAAGAAAGGAGGCAGTGCGCATGATCAGAGGACAAGCAACCTGGTTCACAAGAGAAGGACTAGTTGAGGTAATAAAATCAGTTTTGTTTCGTTGTATGTTTGATTATGAGCAATGCCTCCTTTCTGGAACTTATAAAGTATCTATGCGACAAAAATTTTTCTAAGACTGTACATGTAATGTAAAAGTAAAAATGACAAGAATCATCCAAAAGTGGAACTCAATATATTTTATACTGATGAGACTTACCAATACAAATAAATGAAGAAGAAGATGAGATAATATCCCAGGTAGATCATGCAATCTCGCATGTGTTTCTTCAGCTGCCCTCGATTATGAATCTCAGTGGGATCAAACACTCCTGTGTTACCCGTGGGAACAGTCAAATATCTGGACAATACAGAAAGATTCAACATTCAAGCTGACAAAGCAGAGAATCCCTTCACATTAACAAGACTAAAGTGTCAATAATTATGAAAGAATTTGTAAAATAATAAAAATGGAATGTAAAACCATGTGGTGATTATGATGATGGTGGTCGTGATGGTGGTGATGATGGCAGCGGCAGGAGCACCAGCAACAATTGCCAAAAAGAAATAATAATAAACAATAACATAATAATAATAATAATAATAATAATAATAATAATAATAATAATAACAATAAAATCTGATGGATAGTATGCAGAGGCTAAAGAGGAAGGCAGAAAAAAAGGAAAGACTGGAGAATACTGGGTTTGCAGTGAAGGACCTGCCCTTGAGCAGAAAACTACTATGAATGAAGGAATGATTAGTGAAACTATAAATGAAGGAATGATAAATAATAAAATAACTGAAGGGCTTGGTGGAATAAGGGCCTACACACAGCAAAATACGATAGAAGGCACCATCTAGGGTTTATGTTCAAGAGATATTTGTTGTTGGATATGCATAACCTTGTTATCTTTGTTATTGACGAAGAGGAGTTCAACACACTGCTTCCATTCATGGTGAAAAAAGAATAGTTTTTTTTTTTCTGAAGTTTAAAAACGTGGGATAGACCTGTCATGCACTGGTGTCTGTTGACATCTCTTTGGCGTGCCATCGAGGTGGACGGAGGGGAAAAGGGAGTGACAGGACAATAGGGTCGAAGTTTAAAGGAGGATGATGTTTTATTATAGTAAGACTGTTTTAACAATCTTTGTTTATTTACTGAAAATAAGAAGAAAAAATATTATATGATTTTCCTTGGTTCTGGGGTGGGGGAAACAGGAGAGTCGCGGTAGAAATTGGTAATTTAGAAATTCGTCCTCAGACGTCAATGTGAAAAGAATTACGTTAGTGAGGTAGAATTTAAGTGTAATGGAGACAGGGGTAATGAGAATGCCTGAGTAAGTATTAGGCTTGCCCAGAGGGTACGATGTGGGAGAGGGAGAGATGGAACTAGAGTCGAGGTTAGTTCTCGCAATTGAGGGATAGAGCTTAGCCTAACTTAGAGACTTTTCGAGGAATTAACGAGCCTAGTTTCGCGACTTTTCGTCAGCACAGGAGTTCGAAGGAGGAACTGGGGTCGAGCAAGCTGGGATGAATATTGGGGGGAATCGAAGTCAGGATTGCTACAAGAATAGGGAGTAGAGCCTAACATTAAATTATTTCAAGAAACATCAAGGAGGAAATTTATAAGACTTTAATCATGCCAATAGTAATATATGGTGCACAGACATGGATTTTTTTTTTTTAAATTTTAGTGGGTTATTTTACAACGCTTTATCAACATCTTAGGTTATTTAGCGTCTGAATGAGATGAAGGTGATAATGCAGGTGAAGTGAGTCCGGGGTCCAGCACCGAAAGTTACCCAGCATTTACTCATATTGGCTTGAGGGAAAACCCCGGAAAAAACCTCAACCAGGTAACTTGCCCTGACCGGGAATCGAACCCGGGCCACCTGGTTTCGCGGCCAGACGCGCTAGCCGTTACTCCACAGGTGTGGACACAGACATGGATGTTGAATAAGGATATATGCATACAGACTGCCGTTTTTGAAAGAAAGATCCTTAGAAGAATATATTCCGAATTCCACAAGATCGGAGATGAAATTATAAAATTGTTCAAGGATCAGAAGGATCCAGACCAAAAGATAGGCCTAAGAATAGATGATGGGATTGTGTTCAGTGGGATTTGGATTATAGAGATGAAAGGTGCTATCAGCGGATAGAAAAGATGAAGGCCCACAATGGGTTGTAGTGCCATGCAAGAAGAAGAGATCTCCACCTTGACTTAATATCCACCACAAGTAGCTTGCCACATCTCTTTCACATGAAAAGCAGATGACATTATCTATATTAAAGTGCTACTTCAGAGTACTAAGAAATAAATATTACATACTTCAGGAGTTTGTAGGAGATATTAACACGATCCATTTTACAATAAAATTCTATGCTAACAGTGATTCAGCATAATGTAAGTTGTTAAGGGTGTTCACAGAACTTCCACCATATGTCAAGAGTTGTGTATAAAATAATGATGGTGCCAGTTTAACATGCCTTAAATTCGTTTAGGATTACTTTCAGACTGATTGAGGAATACAGGAATAACCTAAGTTAAATGGAAAAAAATAATAACTTTTGCATAATCTTGGATGCACTGGTGCTATATGTAAAGAAGAAACTCAAGTTTTGATCACACTTCAATCTTCTCTTTTGAAAAAGAGTTCTTTATTAGTCTTCTAGCAAATGGTGGAGTCATAAAACAATGAAAACAAATTCTCTCAAGATATGCGGAAGGGTATGAAGTGAAAGACCAGCTATGAGAGAGACAAAATTTCTTACCGAGGGCCCATGATTTAGCTTCAGTAAATCCCTTTCATTATTAAGTAGGAGGAGTTAAACTATAATGAGGCAAATAGTGACAAGTCATCTGCAGAATGTGGGTATCACTGATGTTTCCAAATGTTGAAAAGTGAGGAAAGAAAGAAAAAACTTTTGTTATTGTCAACTTTCTCCACATCTATTTTTTATCATTATTGTCCATTTTTTAATATCTTACATTTAATATAATCTGTCTTATATGGCAACCCTTACATGTTAAGGGAAGTGGTTATTATAAGAGGTAACTTTAATTGCTCAAATTTTTTTCATTTTCTACAAAATCTTAAATATTCTGGCATCAGCATATTATAAAAGAATTGGGATTTTTTTGCATCACTACTCATTGCTGTAATTTCATCGTAGATGTTGTAATGTCCACTATTTCGTTTTGTACAAATAACAGCCTCTCTTCAACGTTGAATACAGCAGCTCTGAGTTCCGTCTTCTGGAATATCTGCCATAGTGTGTGCGATGAAGTCCTTCAACTCATCAATATTGTCCTAGGTTTGCTCAAGAACACTCCTTCCTTCAGATGGCCTCATAACCAATAATCTGCTGGGTTAATATCTGGCGATCTTGAAGGCCAAGTTACAGGAAAGTGCCTACTAATAATGCAACCAAGAGAACAATCAGAAACAAACTTGTCATGGTGATGTAAGAAAATTCCATTTGTTGTGTAATAAGCCAGTGCCAGAATTTTTAAGATTATGTAGAAGAAAATATGAGCATTTAAAATTACTTCTTACTTTTGAAAAATAACCCGAATCACGCAAGTGAAGTGGGTAGGCATTAGACACACACTTTTATGAAAAATGCTGTAATATATCTGCTTCAATGTACTAAACTGGATGCAGTCAAGTACAATTTATTACCTTGGAAAGTGCACTATGACTGCTGAAGATTTAAAATTTACCTGATGAGTCAAGTTACGAAAGTTTATATTTTCCTCAGGATTGTCTGTGTAATTCTCCTAGACGGGAGAGCACTGGGTGAAATTAATAGGCTCTCGACCATTTTAGGTTGGTCTGAAGGCCAACAAAAAGGAAGAACAGTGGTGAACATAGGAACTTGTGCAACGCTTGCAGAAAAGTTAGAGAAACATCATTTTCAGTAACGTCTCTATTAATCAATGATAAATTACAGAAAGTTAAGTAACTACCAAACAGTTCGGTAGGCTTTGCCAACAAAAAACATCTTTATCATGTTATAGCAGAATGCTGATACAATGCTTCAAACTGATTCTCCTGATATTACCTCCCAAAGTTGCAACATTTATTTCTGAGCTCCAACCACTGTTCAATATAAAGTCAAACTGCAGAAGCTATGCAGAATCAATAAAATGTTAAAACAACAAAACAATGGTGGTTCGAAAATGCCTGGGGGAAATCAAAGAGAATCACTTCAGTATCGATTGATAGCTAAGCATTGAGCTCAGCTCATAACCTAACCTACATTAACCTGAGGACTGTAGAGAAAAAATGATGACAATGAAGTAAGTTCCAAATTTATAAATTCATATCTAATATGGTAGAAAGTGAAAATAAAAACTACTGAAAATGACCCCATATTAAAATCTAGATACACTTTCAAGAAATAAAGTGGAGAAGCAATATTTAAATGTCTGAAAGCTCTCAATGATTTGAACAATGGTTATCATGTACTTTCGTTGTACCTGTTCCATCCATCATATTTCAGCATAAAATATGGTTGAAATTTGTGTGGATGCCTTTACTATAAAAAAAAAAAAAGGCCTTGTCCTCATCTTTTAAAAACAGATTCGCAAACAAACAATGTATGAATCTAGACTAATCTATACTAATAAACTGCATCATAATAAAAAAAAAAGCTCTGCACATCTTTCTAAACCAAATCCGCAAATAAATGTGTGGTTCTAGACTAATATTCTGTATCTCTACCGTACAATACCATAGTAGCAGACTTAATAATAATAATAATAATAATATATTTATACTGGCACAGTTAAGACCATAGGGCTTTCTCTTACACTCTACCAGGTCACAAAGTATACAAAAAGTGAAAATTTAACAAAAAGTTAAAGAAAAAAGTTAACTTACTCATAAGCCAGCCAAATTGCCAATGGAAAGTTTGCAAGTGTGAGAATCCAGTGAGCATGGAGGAGGAGCAGAAGTGTCAGAAAGCCATGGGCAATCAACTTTGGCAACACCCACTGCAAACCAAAAACAGAAACTTGCATCAAGTGCCTGAATATTTGTGGAAACCAGACAGGGCATGTGACTTAAACCATCTCTGAGCATAATGATTATCACACAAACCTGCCAGCAAGTGCTTTTCTTGAGTCAGAAGACAAAGGAAGTAAGCACCAAAACATGGGCTTTTATATATATACATATATATATATATATATATATATATATATATATATATATATAAGTTGCTTATTTTACGAAGCTTTTTCAACTGCTATGGTTATATCCTCCTGAGTCCTGAAAGTATAATATACTATACCGTACTTCATACACCTGAAAAGTTTTTTCGGCATTTTTCCTCATGTCAGTGACTTTTTTTTTGAAGTATAGAATTATAATGAACTTTAAAAATAAAACAACAAATGTTTCAGGGTTCAGGAGGATATAGCATCTTAATGGATGAAGGTGATAATGCCAGCAAAACGAGTTCTGGGGGTCAATGTTGAAACGTACCCAGAATTTGCTCTTAATGGGTTGAGGGAAAGCCCTGGAAAAAACCTCAACCAGGTAACTTGTCCCAACCATAATTTGAACCCAGGCCCGCTTGTTTTACAGTCAGACAGCCTAACCATTACTCCATAGCAGTGGACTATTCATATATATGATTTATGTTTATTTTCATGTTGGTATTTCCGAATTGCAGGGATGGATATTTACACATATTTTTTCAATATTACAAAGAAGTGAGTGACAAAGTTATGTGAAACTTTCTCTATTGATTGCTGGCAAAAGGAAGCAAGACACATGTATTTAAACTCAATTGCTATCATTTAAATTAATTAATACTACATTTCATATCACTTTCGGTATATTGTTTAGAAAGAGAAACATTCAAAAAGAGCGAAACATTCATCTCATCATTTCAAAATGGAGATTTTGGACTTACTTCCTTCTGGCTTCTGAGGTAAATTCTGTCTCATCATGACTGGTAAGTTACCTCTCATCTCTGGTGCTTTTCATTACAATTGCTGGCATATAACAATTCTGTTGTTAATGTCACTACTGAATTGGCTCATTTCATATAGATTATACACAATATGTGATTACTCTCTTTCCAGCTAAAGATTGAAGTAAATGTAAATAAATGCACGTGGCTTAATGGTTCCTGATTGGCTATTGGACGCACAACGCCTCCAAACTCCTCCTTGTCATCTTCTTCCTCATATTAAAATAGTTCCTTCTAAAATAATAAAATGTATAATATAAATGGAATACGAGTGAATTAAACATGCTTATAAGAACACTTTCTTATGATTTAAACAACATGTTTATATTAATAGTTTCAGACATTGCGTGTTAAATCATTGTAACGTGTATTATGGCAACGCGCATGCGTAATAGGCATTAAATCCCTCCCAAGGTGACTTGCAGCTTCACAAAGCACATCAGCACAGCTGGTATAACACAGTGCGAGATTCAGTGTTGTCAACCTCAAATAAATTTCTGTAGAATTAAAGAAATTCTCCACTCTTCAAAGAATAACATTTAATCACGAATCTACAGAAAATGAAAATCCACTATTCCCAGTAGAAAAATAATAATATTAACCCTCTATGAGCATTTTACGAGTTAGTTCAATGAATGTGTTGAAATGTTGTCTGCAATATATCAGATGGTGGCTGTCCTGCGTGCTCACTTGCTGAAAATAATGCGCCCTGGTGGCTGCTTTGGTAGCTACCTTGCGATTGCGGAGTAATACATTTCGGTTTTGTTTACGTCTACTTCAATCTTTAGTTGGAAATAGTTTAGTTGCAGAAAATGGGACCAAAAGTCGGATTTTTCATTTTTTTGTTTTTTTGTGGTTTCAAAAAGAGGATGAAATATTGAGCATTAAAAAAAACTCATGGTTCTAGGTGCTATAGTTTTTAATATATTACTTATTGAATATTGATATTACATTATGTACTTTTCGAGAAAAATGCAAATTAAAGTTTTCATTTGTTTTCTTAGCAACTATAAGAAAGATTTAGGTATTTAAGAAGCACTGTGTAAAACTATGTTCTAGTTTAGTATGTAAAAAAAGTCTACAGGTAGCACAAGATGTCAAAACATAGAAATGCAGTTTTTACACCGCAAATTCGTTATTTTGCTCTCTTGTAAAATTTCCTTTCACGACTTCAGGTCCCTTTTCGCGCAACGGGTCACATATATCTAAAAAATTAATTTTCACGGAAAGGTGCCCTATATAAAATAACTTTCTACAAAATAATAAATAACATACAAAGTATTTCGAAAATGCGTACAGTAAGTATGTACAGAGTATTCAACACTTAAAAAAAAATGTATAAACATATTATTATGTACAATTACAAGATTCTTTATGAAGATATAGCAAGGAATAAATTAATAAAAGAAAAAACATAGTATTTTCCATGTTTAAATATTTTACTGAGATTTAATGCAATAGATTTTATATTAAACGTTTGTAGAAGGTGTTGAAACTGTCCTCCATTATATAGGCTACAACTCAAAAGCTCAGCTCTTTCACATCACATAGTTCTGGTTTTTCGAAATATGTTTGAGGAATTGCATTCTCTAGATCTCTCACAGGCTTCTGACTGGGAGATCATCTAAAGGAAATCGTGTAGCCTACTTCCGATATCAACTTGGCGTCCTTGGGTGAAAAATGGAGAGCAAGAGAATTAATGATTTCATTGTCAGAAATTCGGCATTAGCAAACAACAACAACAACTTCTGATATTATTACACTTGCAGTCATTTGTAATTTCTCAAACACATTTTGATTTTGATGAATTAAAGGTGCACGATGTAGTAGTAGTAGGGTTTAAGAGGGGCGCGTCAGCTACTATGGCTATTTGCACCCTTTGCACGATGTACAGGAGCTAAGCTCTTTGTTGAATGTAACTCAAGTACAATTTAAAAATGCTCTAATAATGTAATATTTAGCATTAAATTTCAATAAAACACTCAAACTTAACAACTGTTGTGTTTTATTTATTACCGTAATTAATTCCTAGCCATAACTTCCTAAAGAACCTCTTAATAATTAAGTATACAATAATTGTATAATATAAACTGTTTATATTATATTGGTTTTATTTTTGCTTTTTTTCTAATCATAAAATATTCTACATGTATTTACTGCATGCAATTACGACTCTATATATGGACAACGATATGATACATTGATAACATGTAACTAAAATATATAAAGCTATCAGAAAAATCTTCAATAAGATAAAAAAAAAAAAAAAAAAAAAAAAGAAGATCTTTCACAGGAAAGTATATCAATATTCACTCCCAAAATAAGGGCACCACAAATTATTGAAATAATACAGGCCAACTTTAGTTGAAGTAAAGTACAGTACCGGTACAATACTGTATAAAAGACCATAAACAATTTTCATAAGTAGAGCCCGAATTTTAATAAAAAATCATATTTTTTCTCAGTAGTCTGAAACAATGCATAGTGACAATTAAGTACATTCTCTATGAAATATGTTAGATATGTGGGGTTTTTATAGGTCATCAAAATGTATTTTTTTCATGTTTTCAAGATTAAAGTCTTTTTTTAACATTTAGATGTAGTTTCAGGTTATTTTCTTCACTTTATAGATTTTTATAGGCCATTTTTATGTTGTCTGCGGTTAAATTTTCATTATTATATATATTTTTTTATAATTGAAGTACTATTGGTTCACTGTATGCATATACCATTGTGATAGTTTTCAGATAGTGAGCTAAATAATGATATTTAGTTAGAGTCGGGGTCTTCTACAAAATTTAAGTTTTAGTACCGTAATAACTAATGTGTAATAGGCTTGAAGATTTTGGGTGTTTAACCCAAACTATCATCACAACCGAAATGTCCTGGAAGCCTGAAATAACTGACCTGTCTGTAATTTATTACTGTGTTTATTAAAAATGAACCACCTGACTTACCATATTCAGTTTCGAACAACATTGTTGAGCATTTAGATAATCACACTCGAGATCTGATAACGTTATAACCTGAATTAGCATTAAGGAAGTTATTACATATTACTCATGTAGGATACATTTCAAAATGATGACTTCATAATAATAACAGACAGAAAACAAAATGTCTGAAACTTGGACATTAAAATCTACCTTTAATTAACCTGAGTTATGGTGGACAGTGCACACTTTTGTAGGTAATAATGGGGTTCTGAGCGTCGATAATAAACTAAATAGGCCTAAACATGGAATGTTGACAGAAAACTGAATTATTAAGAGAAATCTCTCCAGACAGTCATTTCTGTATCACAAATCGCGCTGAATTTGCTTTGAATAGAACTCCGACTTTTTTGCTGCCTAGAACCTGTCAAAAGAAGACAACTACTAGACAGCTTTTACTAAGAAGTAGGCAAACTATATAGGCCTATACTTCCCAAAGGGATATAGGCCTATCTCAAAACAATTATTGGCTATGGAATAATTCTTCTCGGGTTCTCAACCAGGTGAGTTGGATAGTTGCTTCCAAGCTTTCGATTACTAGCTCTGAAGTCACTTCAATCCCTGAAGAAAATGGCAGAGCTAGTCATCGAAAGCTTGGAAGCAACTATCTAACTCAACTGGTTGAGAACTCGAGAAGAATTATTCCATATCTAATGTCGGCAGAGCCTCAAATCCTACATAATTATTGGTTAATTTCGTTTATTAAAACAACCAACATTAACTTCTCTGCAGGATTACTTTCAAAGATCTTAGCTTCTTCCAAATAGCAAATATTTGAATTTGTATCTACAATTCTATTATAATTAAGTAGTTTATTTGTCAGGATGGGATGAAATGGAATTGAATTTCGGGAGAGGGGCACTATGGCCCAGCACCGCGACCTTTAACGCTATATTGTTCTAACCTTCAAGTTAGGCGCATTCCCAAACCCACACTGGCTGACTACACTAAGGGTCGCTGCGTACCAAGGTTTCGAGCAGACAACACCCCTCATCCCTAGGCCAGTCGGCGTTCGGGGAATGCTATGGAATGATGACGAAATGGATAAATGTTGCCCAGATGCCTAATATGAGAAAACGGGAGAACCCTGAGGAAAACCCCAACTGCGATTTGCCCGCCACAAGTGTTCCAGGTCTAACCGAGACTCGAACCCGAATCGCCTGCATGACAGGCTGAAGGTCTGACCATTCAGCCACCGCAGGGGACTGTTGTGCCTAGTCAGGTTAATTACAAATGACACTGTAGCACATACTTATGTGATCTTGCACTTTTAATTAGTGTAAAGATGCAGAAGACAATTATTATTTTCTATGCTACTTCGCCATTATAACGAAACACTAATACCGTACAAATATTTAAAAAGGATACGAAATAAACTAGTAAGAAAAGAACAGCTCCTGTATCTACTAACGAAAAAGTAAACAGCAATGGATCAGACACCATATCGATTACACGTATTAAAAATATATAAATATTTAAAATTCCGTTGTTTGTATAACTTGACTGTTATGACACTTCACTTTCTTGATAGATACGGTTCAAATGTATATTTCAGTGATACCGGTAAATATAAGAGCATGACAAGAGCGCCATATTTGGATTACTCAGTCATGCAAACCTCTATTATATCAAGATAGTGGGTGACATTACACCCCGATCAGGGATTACACGTAGGCACGAAATATTTAATATATATCCTAGCAATAATGAGTTTATTTGTTTATAAACTATATAAGCGATATCAATCTGTTATGCAGTATTTTATGAAATATTAAAAAATTATTTTATGGAATTGACCAAACTAACTTGTAATAGGGAAATTTAATTTCCACCAAATGCTTCACTACGAAGTCATTGCTGTTCAAGGGGGTCAATATTTCAAATATTAGATCGGAATCCTTTGACGAAATGAAAGACTTCAGAAATAATAATAATGGCAATACTGAATTATTGTAGATTTTAACTGCGTATAAATGTTAATTAAAAACGGAGTGGTCGGCAAGTGCATTAACAGTGGACAGGGTTGCCAACTATCTATAGTGTGTTTAATCAAGACCGTCTCCAATATCTTGGTTTAATCCTAGATCATAGAAATACTAGAAGTATTTCTATGACCTAGTCTTATGATTTTAAGTACTAAAGTACCGGTGCTTCACTGGAATAATGACTCTAATCAAACTCATCTGTGGCTCAAGTGCTAGAGCGCTGGTACACAAAGCAGACATTGCAGAGGGTTTTTTCTCGGGCACTCCCATTTCCCTCTATCATTCCACAAAAACACGCCACCTCCCTCCTCATTTCATCGGATTACTGAATAATACTATACAACCGTGATCAGGGGATACAGCTATATCACAGTCTACTATATACAGTCGCGAAGCTCAATATGTAGTAAAAATGCAAACATGGGTAGTTGCCCACCACTAGGATCGCTACTATCGCCTCATCATCGCAGATCTCTCTCCTAGCAGACGACAAAATATGTTACACTTTCGTTGTGTTCTTTTGGAAAAATTAACACCTTCCTTCCATTATTGAAATATTAAATGCATAAAGTTAATTTATTATTTTAATGAAGTATATTAAATTCCACCATAAACTCGAAGATAACTGCAAGAAATAAGTTAATATAATTTTTGTTTGTGCAAAACGAACTGAAATTTACTATAATAGCTTCACTCATTCAAGATTATAGCGATAATCAACTATGAAACCAATAAATATTAATTTGCATTTCCCTTTACAAAAATAATAATTGAAATATGAATTAATGGAGTAACTTACGTGTACCGGTACTTGTAGTGTAGGCTTACGTAGTTAACAAAGTGGGATGAGGTTAAGCAATAATAATCACACCAGAATTGGAAATAAAACGTGATCAATAAATTTTATTGTAACAGATTTTTTCTACGTCTCTAGTAAAGCAACAAATAAAAATAACAACAAAATTAACAGCTATAATTAAAAACATATCCTTTGACAAAAAAGTAGGCCTAAGCAATAACAATCCCACCAGAATTGAAAATAAAACGTGATCAATAAATTTCATTAAAACAAACTTAATTTTTCTACGTCTTTAGTAAAATAACACATAAAAATAATAACAAAATTAATAGCTACAATTAAAAACATATCCTCTGAAAAAAAAAAGTAGACCTAACCTTTATTTCTCTGGAAATTTAGCAGCCTAAGTGACAGAACTTTAACCGGTATCTAATGTCCTATCGGTTAAACTGAAACATTTCATTGTGAAATTTAAGGATATAATGTATTCTAACAGTCACAAATAACTTCAAAATTAACAGTTTTGTTTCTGCACAGCATTCTTGTGGAAACCCAGGAACCTTTCTGAATCTCTCTGAAATCGGAAAAAGGATAACTCTGGCCTCTTTCTCTTACTGTTGCTACAATTTATAGCACTACAAACGTCTCCTCCTTGTCCCATATTATTATTCCAATTATATTTTAGCCATTAACATTTTCATTACAACCAATAACGAACATTTTACAAGCGTCAATGTGAAATATGCAACGAGCTAGCACGCGATAGAAATACGACACAGTCCAAAGTCGACCATGGACAGTCTATTGTTTCTAGTTGCTAACCGCTTGGAGCGCTTTATCACGAGATTTGCAAAAAAAACACCTCAAGCTTCGCGACTGTATATAGTAGACTGTGGCTATATTCCATTCCACCATAGAACTCTAAACAAGAGGAGTAGAATTCTACTCCTCTTGACTCTAAATCTGTAAGTTGGTGTTCAAAGGAGCCACCGAACTGCACTCGGTGAAATAAAATGGAGTAGCCTATACTACGTTGATGACGTTAGATATGAATAAAATGTAATTTTGAAGTTATTAACTTTATTTAAAAGCTTGGAAACCTCTAACCTGATTTATGATACGCGTTTTTGCTTTATATCGAAAGGAATTTTAAAGTCATTGACCCTCCTTTAACCTTCTGCAATCAAAATTATCTTCTTACATTTTGTAATATATATATATATATATATATATATATATATATATATATATATATATTACAGATTAATAGCTTTATTACCCTCCTGCTGTATCAGAGAGTTGATCTCTTTCAATCTATCATTTTCAACTTGTTTTTGAAACCTTCATAAATAACTACTACAATGAGAAAAATGCGTGATATTACTATTTATATTAGCATCCATTAACATATAGGCTACTGTTTTGCTTGCTAATATATTTTATTTTAACGTGAAACCAGGGGCGGCCCGTGATTCAGAAGACAAGTGAAGTGCTGACAACTGTATGTGACAAGAAACAATATTTTTTCTATCTTACCTTATCTCTTGTAGAGTAGGTCTATTCTCCTGTTCTTCAGGGCTGCGAATTTGTCAATGATGTCGTCTAAAAAGCTGGGCTTTCCTTCAAGTTCCGAAAGAAGTTCTCTATGAATAGAAATGTTGGCCAAGGAGGACAAAGGCTGCTGGGAAATTGTATTCCGCAAATAAGTTTTTATTCTCTTTAGACACGAAAAACTTCTTTCTACGGACACACTGGTGGATGGCAAAGACACTACAAGTGAAAACAACTTATACGCTTCCTGGAATACGTCTTGATGAACATCACTCTGACGTAACATCTCCAATGCTTTCAAAGCGTTAACGCCACCGTAATTGCTATCACCATAAAGAAGTTCAAGTTCATTTTGTAAACGTTGATTTTTTTTAAATATGGATGGGTAGCACTCGATCAAGTTCTGCAAAGCACCTGATGGAAATTCTTTAGAATAGTCTTTAAATTTTGTTGTATCTACAAACTTAGAAATGATATTTTGTTCAAGTCATAAAATCTAGTATTAATTTGTGACAATATTGTCTGCTATCTCGTAAAACAATGACTTGTATTTGAAGAAAATGTCTTCATTGGATAATTGGGCATGCTGTCTTTTATGGTTGCAGTTACTTCTCACTTTTGCATTACGAAATATTTTGTTGCAGTATTCTTCATTTCTTTTACTATTAATCAAATCGTAAGTACTTCGAATTTTAGCTGCACAGTAACTTATATCTAAACATTTCTTTTGCAGAACATCATACAAAACATCAGTTAGACTGAATATGTCATAAAAAACCAGAGCCAAAAAACTGAATTCAAAGTCATTCATGTCATTCAAGAACCCTCCGCATTGACGGATGGAAGTACTATCAGTTCCAGGATTTATTTTTATTTCTTCAAAAACCTCTTTTAAACCGTCCCAATTGTCTACTACTGTTTTGAGTATTTTGGAGTTCGATGTCCACCTCGTTTCCACAGCTGTTGGAATTCGCCTTCCAACTATCGAATTTAGAATGTAGTTACGTTTACCTGAATGATGAAAGAAAGTGGGAATTCCGCTTAAGTTTGCAAAGAAAATTCGGCAACTTGAAATACTGTTGCAACTCTGTTGCAGAACTAAATTCAAACGATGCGCTAGACAGTGAATGAAAATAGCTTGAGGAACTTCATCTTTGACTTTTTTCTGTAGGCCATTTATGTGGCCTGACATTACACTAGCGCCATCGTAACACTGTCCTATCAATTTATTACGATAATTCAAAGGCCCTAAGATGCTGTCTATTAGTTCAAACAGGGCTTGTGCAGTCCGATCAGAACTTACGTCATAAAAACCTAAGAAACGCTCTACCAGTTTACCATGTGAAGTCACGAATCTTACTATTATAGAGCATTGACAGTTTTGTCCAACGTCCATCGCATCGTCAATTTGCAATGAAAAAAAATCAGTTTCACTTCTTTCTTGATTTGGTTACATACGTAGTCTGAAATACATTCAATTAGTTCGTTCTGTATTGTCTTAGACTCGCCGCTGAATACACATTTAATTTTATTGTATTGATTTCTAACTTCGTCGGAACTTACGGAGAGCAAAGTTTGGAGCAGTTCTTTGAAATTACCGCGGTTATGTGACGAAACTTGTTCATCATGTCCTCGAAATGGCAACTCTTGTTTCGCTAAATATATAACGGCTTGAACCACAACTTTCATAAAGTTCCTGTTTAACCGAACATTCTCATTAAATATTTTAATACACAATAAGGACGACTCCTGTAACACATCACGAATTGAGTTCAAATTTCTTTCGACTTGTTTCAATTGCAATACGCACTTCAAATGCTCACTCGAATCCCCATGTTTGTGAAATGCACGAGTTGAGTTCGCAAAATCGCCAAACCCCGCGTTATTCCAAACGTTCTTTTTCACTCCTAATAAAAGGCAAGCCCAGCAGAAAAGTTTTTGTAGAAAAACACTGCCACATAACCAGGTATACTCCCCATACCAGGTACTTTTAAAATGCAATTGATAAGAATTTCCGGACTTTTTTTGTTTTCTAACAGACACTGATAAACGCGGAGTTGGGCGATTAAACACTAATAAGTCTCTCTTATCTTCCTCGCGCCAACGAGAAAACGGTGTCTCTAATAAATTACACACTACATCGTTTTCTGGATTCATTCGCAAAATCACTTATGAACATCACTAAATAATACACAAATACAAAATTAACTTGTTTCTCTCACCAAGAAATGGATAAAACTGACAATGGGTTTGCACTTGTCGCCTTGTCGGGGTTCGGCGGGTTGGACAAGCGAGGGGTGTTTAGAAACCTGTTTCTTTATTCCTTGAATAGGCAAAGGAACGGCTCTTCTATCCTTGGAGGGTCAATGCTCGTTACCATGGCAACCTACAACAGGCCTGTGTACTAGAAATGTGGAAAAAGAAGCGTTTCTTCTTGAAAACCAGTACCTACTCTTACATTATATAGGGGGTGAGTATCAGCAAGCGACACGAAAGGGAAAGTGTGCAGCGATACACCCAGACACTTCACGAGGCTTTCGTCTTTCAGATAGCGATAGGAGATTTGTGAGCAGGTTATAACTATGATAAAATGAAAATGCATAATTATTGTGATTATAATTTTAAAATGTAGGTGAAGAGCCACTTCAGTCACTTCACCTTGCAGGCCGCGGCTGTGTGAAACTGATACCAATTATGCTATGAAGTTTTTGCTCTTGAAAATGACAAAAATTTATACTCAGAACAAGTTTTTTTAAATTTGGTTATTTAATGACACTGTATAAACTACTCGGTTATTTAGCATCGATGGAATGGGAGATAGGGAGAAGATATTTGGCGAGATAAGACAGAGGATTCGCCATAGGTTATCCGACATTCGCCTTACAGTTGAGGAAAACTTCAGATAATCATCCCAACTGGGAATCAACCGAGCTCAACTCTGGCTCAGGAAGCAAAAAAAAAAAAAAAAAAAAAAAAAAAAAAAAAAAAAAAAAAAAAAAAACTTTGTTCATGTTTATTTGATAATATATAAATAATATAAAGGTATATTTAATCTTAGAATGTCCATTAACAAAATTTGACATGGTAAAACATCAATGCTATGCAGTAGGACTAATAAATATTTACCTGTATCAAAATAGGTTCTGTATATTTTCCTATGCAATTAGTGATTCAATTTACACAATGTTCCAAAATATTAAATTCGGTAGTACAAATGTGTAGGCCTATATAAATGTTAAATAACAGAATGAACTCGTCAATAAGTTTAAGTTACTGGGTGAATGACGAACAGTCAAGTACCCACCATCAGTTAAAAAAAAAAAAAAAAATTAATTTAAGTTACTAGTGTATACTTGCATGTGGAATTCTTTAATTCTTTTATCTTGCAAGTTGTTGCAACCAAATACTATGCACAGTCACCATTCAATTATTTTAAGTAGTTGAGCTTCATTTAGAGGAAAAAATAAATCTGAGAATGTAAATTTAAGTTCGCACAAAACCACACAAACTCCATAGAACATGCTGCAGACAGACAGCGATACTAAAGTATCTCCTTCCTTGTCTGCTTCAGCTCCTGTCATATGCAAGACCACTAGAGTCTGTTCCAGTTGTGAAACAGAGTTCAATGCACCCCACTGATGAAATAAAGATGGCAATGATGACGTAATATTATATATGCAAGGCATACCAAAAGCCTTAACAAACCAAACCTAACCTAACACCAATTCTCAGTCTTACAAAAAAACTCAAAGTACCAAAAAACCATGAAGTTCCGTATCGTATTCTCCAGTAGACCCATTTCATCTATCATCTGCCATAGTAATGCTTTTTAAGTACTGCTTGAAGTACTTTTTTTTTTTTACTCTAGATTAAAATTGCAATTTATTGTTTATGTTAATTAGTTAGGATACAATTAATTACGATACTTGATCACTCATTTAAAGTTCGTGTGACTGCAACTTGTGTGTATTTGTGTGGCTTTATTTGTTTATAGTGATTTTTTTTCTTTTTATTTCTATTATTGTATTTGTATTTCTGGTGGTGTGGAAGAGAAGGCCTGATGGCCTTAACTACACCAGAATAAATAAATAGTAAAAACAGGCTACATTGAAATCCTGGTGGTAGAAAGGGTTTCTGATGTTGATATAAGAAGAGCTTGGGGTTCTGGGCCTTTGGAACACATCAGGCTACTTAAGTGCGGACAGGAACTGGCTCTATCAGGGGCCGAGACAGGATGGCCCACATATCAGAGCTGGATTCAAGAAGGCTAACTAGGCTACCTCTGGACTTCGACAATCATTACATATAAGGGGGCATAAAGAGCCAAATCTTGGGTCCAATGACAAACATGACGAGCATAGGCTAACTAGAGGACATTAACTAATGCTTAGTTCTTGACAAAGTCATTAACTCTCTTGCTCTCCAATATTTCTCTCACAGTGGGTTTAGAGGGAAGAGCTGCACATTGCTGAAGCTTCTGATCCATTTCTTCCTGAAGGTTGCACAATAAACAAAGTGGTGAAGAAATAATTCCAATTTTGTTAACGTGTTTTGCGCATTGATGAATTTGAAATGAGTCTTGTTCAAAAATAAAATTCATTGTTAACTGAACTGTATTTGTGTTTAATTGTTTTAATTTGTCGTGAATACATTTGTTGAATGTTTAATTTATTTTTCCATTCTTGGATACACTCCCATCACTTGTATTAACAAAGTAAAGAGTTATTACTTGTTCAATAACGTTATTAGTGTTTATTTAACTACAGAGGTTATTTAGAATTAATGAAATGATCATTTGGCAGTGGCAGTAGTAATGAAATTGAAATGACTAGAATAGCAGCACTCAGACTGCTCAAGGACTATTAATGTATCCTGAATTTAACAAGTCTCTAGGAGAGTTGCCCATCAAGCTGTTCATGGGAAGTTTGAAGTTGATCAGGACAACAATTCCTTTATTTTCTCCAATATACCAATGAAGATATTTCTAGAGTTCAATATAAGCCTATATATTTAGAGTAGACTATTGATAATATCTGAATGTGTCTGTGTATGGTTTGGATTGAATATGTTACAATAAATGTAATCATAATTAAACAATTTTTAATAATTGTTATTGAACTATTTAGGTTCCTGGTGATACTAATGTTATGCATTTACAACCATATTAAGTCAAACACAAATAAATATAGTGTATCAAATATTACAATTTCATTTATTTTAATATTCACAATCATATTCAAGAAGACTGTACAATATAGACGTAGCTACCTTCGTCAATGCTAAGTATCACATGTTAATATTTATTTACACAATATGAAACACTTCGTGAATAGACATAATATTTCTGTAGCCAAGAAGTTATCTGCTCAAAATTTATACTAGAACCTTGAACAGATACCTTCAACAACAATGTGACACACTACAACGTTTCTAGCTGGACAACAGCCGCATTAAACAATCACACGCCATAAATGTTAACCAAGACGAGAGAGAGAGAAAGAAAGATCACAAAAACCATTTCAAATTCTGCTGAACAAAAAATAAAAACTTTTTTTACACTCATAACATCATACGGAGTAAGTAGAGAAAACCATCTGTTAGTATTCTTATATAGCCATTTACTTTCGTTACAATGTTTTGATACACTATAGCCAGTCTTTAGGGTTCCAAAATGGTTATGGCACTCAGAAATAAAGGCACATATGATCATATTCAGAAATATGTATCTCGTTGCATAACCTTTTTCTTCTAGTTTTTAGTGCCTTATAACACCCTGTTCCAGACATATGGAGAAATCGTTAGTTCAGTGTGCACTCTCTTCACAATACTGCTTACCTATCAAGAAAAATTAGTAATGGAGTTATACTGAAGCCATTTGCATGAATTTCAATCAATACAAAATTACATAAAAGTCATCAGTGTTAAAATTTCGGCTTACAGCTGGAGTGGTATATGTGCATTACATAAAAATAGACAAAATTAAACAAACATACTAAATGGCTGGAGCCTCTTGCTATAGTGACGAACCATCTGCTAGTAAATTGTAATCCAGTTTCACGATTAAGTGCACATACCTCTTATTTAGTCAGGGTTATCATAATTAAATGAATTCAAAACACCGACAACACATCAGGAATTTGTTTTTTATACCACTATTGGATTATTTATTTAAATTTAAGAACATTATAATAAGAAAATAAACTAGGTTTCCACTGCATTTCATTGCAGTGTACATAGCACATTCATCGCCTGTTGTAATTTATTTACACTCTTATTTATTCTAAAATCAGTCATATTTATTTGATATTTTCTGCAACAAAGTGTTATGTTTATTTTCATTATATTATACTCATGAAATTCTATAGAATTTGCAAAGTTAACTGCAGCACTGAAACTAACTTCATATAAGCCACCTTAAATTATTTCTTTCATCTTACCATTGCACATTCATTAAAGAAACTTTTTTTTTTCCCTACTCTAGCATTATGATCACCTGCACAGAAAACTGCCAGCTGTAGTAATTCAAAATATTGCATTAAATATATACTCTACAGAATTTAACCTATTCCCCCTCCCCCCCTTCCAAATCCAATTTAAATTGGCCAGGTTCTGTTTTAATTCCAAAGACACTGACTTTCTAAAGTAAAGTAATTAGTTGAACATCATTTGTCAATGTCTTGGAGAAAATTGAACATTCAACCACAAACTCTTACTTTGTACTAAAATCTAAACTATCTTGGTTTTCAGGATGCATCACACCTATTGTGCTTCTAGCACAAATGATTTTCTGAGAAATTTTTGAATACCAATCATACAATTGACTCTCAGACACTCCATTATCTCTGCGGATTTTTATGAAAAAAAAAAAAAAAAAAACACTAACTTGAATGAAACATACCAGTTACTAATTGCCATTTCTTTTTCAGGAATTATGTTAACTCCAAACTTCCTACAGGATCCCATGTAACACTTGTGTCACAATATGGTTTGATGAAAGTTTCAGAAATAAAAATTCATTGTTTCAGGCTATACTTTCCACACATTTAAGACTACTGCAAACTGTATGTCAGATCGACCTTAAGATAGATAGTGAATGACGAGAGTTGGAAGAGTTTAATAAATCCAGTGGTAAGCTCAAAGGGTCACTTTGTAGAAAAAGAAAATACTTAATACTACACTGGTTCTACATTTAAAAGTTGAACATAACTTCAGAAGTAAATCTGGACCATTTTTAATATACATCACGAGTTAGGTTCAAAATATTACTGGCAGATAGGGTGTTTATGTAAATGGATCTACCTATACCATATTTGTGAAAATACGTATACAAAAACTACTATCTTTCGAATGATATGTATTATTTACTCCATCTTATGCAGAAGGAAGATTATAAAATTTCAGACCAGCAAATAATATGTCGAGATCATAAATCTCTCCCCCCTTTATTTCTAAAGCAGAAACAAGAACATTGCTATCTCTTTGTACATCATTCAGAATAAATTATCACTGCTATATTCAATTTACTGTTCTACTATTGTTAAAATCGTTGCTGGCTGTTCTAATCAAATTTTCCAACTAAACTAACACTTTTGTGGAAATTCTGGGTATTGCCAAAATAAAAAATATTTACACAGTATATGAAATAACAGGTATCTGCAATAATTTTGGGTTCAATGTCCTTCAAATGTGTATTTTTTTTTGTCACTTGAGTACAATATGAAAATAATGCCATTCAATGTTACCATTGCTGTTCATGGTTTTCATCACAAGATCTGTGCTAATGAAAGTTTCTATTAATCAAGCAAAAATTCAGTATGTGAACTGCGCAACAATTCCTGTGACCATTACCATATCGGAAATCACAAAAAGAGAACAGTATCAATAACTAAAGCATGCTCATTAACTCTTAATCTTCACTTACATGTACAGTCATAGAAAAAAGTTGTCACATAGATACTTCACAAGTCCCAGAAAGGAGACAGTGCGCATGATCAGAGGACGAGCGACCTGGTTCACAAGAGAACGACTAGTTGAGATGGTACCGAATATTTGGATTCAGTCTTTTTACAGAATATTCTCCATTTAATATTATATTTTTTAGACGATTCAGTCATCTTCGCTATCCAGTATTAATATGTCAGCCATAGGATCCGAAGTCCAAATATGACCAAGGGCGATTATTTTTTAATAACTTATTAAATACAGTGAATTTATAATCTCAATATGATGCTTTGTCTCGACATGTTCATAAAAGAATATCAGAATCCGAGAAGATGGGGGCATAGGGGTGAAGATTAAAAACTAACATTTCGAGCAAGTAAACATTCCTATGCTACTAATTATATCATACTGTCCCAGCCATTCTCTCCTCTGAGTCTAAAGAGATTCTACATTTTGTCGGTTATTGCTTATTTACTGTGTTCAAGTACCCTGATCAGTTTTACTCAATTTCCATCTACCAGGATATTAAGTTCCCTAGATACTCAAGAACCAACCTAGATTTAATTACTTTTGAAGGCTTAATGCCTTGAATATTGCCCAATTACCATGCATTAAAGATTATCTTATTTATCCAAGTATTTTCACATGCACATTGTAAATAATTTCCATTACTTAAAACTCTGTTTTAAAAATTAATTTAATATTCTTTCGATTTAAATTTATGTCAAGTTACACAAACAAATTGCATTTATTACAATCTGATCTGGTTTTCTTTCTACGGCTAAATAGATACCAGTGTTATATTAAGTTTGTAGAAAAATATTTCACCGAAGCACAAGCAAAGCTAATGTTAGAACTACAAACTGGATAATAAACCTTTGTGCATTACCACTTTACTCACAAATGACGGAACAAGTTAGACAACTAAAAACTCAACAATTCGTTTGTAAAATTTAACAAATTTAACATTCGATTTTTAAACATTAAAAACAGAGATAAAATATTACAAAGACACTAACCTAAACTTATGTACACCAAGGAAAGACCAAATCATTCATAGAAACTATATTCTTTTTGGTAACTCAAGATCACTTCCTGGTACTAGACAACCCCTGAATTCGAGGTTGTGAACAAATAGCACAAGGAAGACCCAGTTTCCAAATGAATGATTGGGTCGTCGCAATTTAAGTAGGAACAAAACAGACATTAGTACACTAGCACTCCTCTTACATCTGATGGAAGATCGTTTGAATTGACTGCAGAATTAACATGTCACATTTTGTATTTGTAAAAATATTATGACTCTAGTTCGTGGATTAGCAAGAGCTACAAAGCTATATGGTCCCTAGTGTGCTTGCTTGCAGCAGGCCGAGATCGTCATGGATATCCTCCAGTTGAGCAGCTCCACAAGATACCGGAATAAACTGTTCAGACAAAATTAAACATGTAATTATTTCATTGCTACTCAGTCATGCATGATAAAATTATAAGTACAGTAAACCCTCTATTTAATGGACCTCCAACAGTCATTATATTTAACAGAATTAAATGCCTGGCATTAGAAAACAACATATTTAACAGAATTTTTGCAGACACTTCTATTATACTTTTAATTTGATTCTATTATCGCCATAATTATTGCTAACATTATCATTACATTATTCATGGTCGCTAGCAGAAGCACACCATATGTCGTGAGAAAATTCAGTCCTGCGTGATGTGGTGATGCAATTTTGTGCTATGCAATCATTATGATTTGTTGTCAGCCAAAGCACACTTTATGTAGCAAGATAAAATACATTAGTCCTGTGTGACGTGATCTGTTATAATACTGTCGTGAAAGAAATGGTTTTTAGTCTTAGAAACAATTGGTGGTGAAAAAATTAATAGACTGACTCGTAAAAATTTTTCTACAGAATTTCTTAATTTATATTTAATTTTAACTCCTATGCGACATATTTTGCAATTGTAATTTGAATATACTAAGGGAAAGGACTTAGAACTCTTTTCTCATATTAGTACTTAAAATACTTCCTTTTCTCGCTTATGCTTCCTGCTAAAATAAATACCTGCTCCAATGAGGAATACACGAAATCAGACTAACATTATCAAGGCACTATAATTTATACTTGATTATGGAAAACTTCCAAGAAGCTAGAACCATATACACAATGTTTGACACAAGTCAGCTGCAGATGACTCACCTGAATATTGCTCTATACTCCCATTAATCTCGAATCATTTCGCTACTTTCGTTTACTTCCCTTACGGATGGCGAAGAACTGAGAAGTTTGTCAACATCCTCTCCTTCCCATCCATTCCTCAGCGTTATCATGATTCCTGCGAACAACAGTAGGACACCAATTCCACCAATGCCGAAGAATGTGCCATGACCAATGGCAGGCAGTCTGACTAGAAGCTTCGTTACATCTGCCAAATCGCTGGTCAATTCTGCAGACTGTGTGAACCACAGTGCAGGAATCATCGCAATAGGCATATTCTGAAACAGACTGTAAAAACAAACAGTTATAATCTGGAGCTATGGAAGAGTGAGAAAATCTTTCCTAGAGTTCTTTTCCACCACAAATCTCACAGTGTAAACCATGACTCGATTTTGATCTCCTCTGATCACAAGTTGTGAATATGAAAGGAAGATGTTACCAAAGTTTATGAAGATATGACTTACTGATACAGATTCTGATGACTGTCAATAAATTGCATATAAAATACCCTAAAAATAATAATTTACAAAAAAATTGTCTAAAAAGCTTAACGAAAGTATTTATTTATTACAGAACAAATTACCAGTAAATTTATTTTGCTGTGGCAAGATTCGAAACTAACCCAGCCGAAATGAGTTTTAGATAATTGTCAGCTTATATAATTTATTTCAAACATTAGTAATATTTCTCAAATATGACTATTCACTAACGTAACACGTTTTGAACAATGACACTTCCAGCACTGTACTCAAAATTTCAGAAAAATTTTAATAATTGGCATTTCCATTATCTATTATACTATTAACAGACTTTTAAACTCGAGCTAAGTATACTCTTCAGACATGAAATATAAGCTAATGAACAAGTTTTAAATCTAGCCAATTATAATTGAAGACAAGTGAAATGTAACCTTGCAGTGTGTTGTATGAGTTTGTATTGAAATAAGTTCATATGACTACATAACACTGCAGCAATATACTGAACAGAGATTGGAGCAGTAGCCTATTTACTGTCGAATGCACACTGAAAACTGCAATTAAATAATTCAAAGTTAATTGTAACTTACACGAAATGATAAAAATAGTTGTGCAAAGTGAAGAAAAAGAAACAATTACCTAAAATGACCCAGATGTAGAAAATTACTAACTGAACAAAAATTATTTGTTGGCACCATTATCAGGGTTTAAGCTAAAATTGTGTGTAAACCGTCAAATACAAGATAACCTGTAAATAACATCTAGACCTCTAAAATATTTCAGCAGTCTTCTACCATTTAGTTGTAAGCTACGTTTACTTCTGCAACCAATGGCAAAGTAGTTTGGTCAGCCCTAGTCCATTTGTTGAGGAGTGCAGTGTACACATCTATCTCCCTTCTCTTTTCAAGCTCTACTACTTCCATAATTTCGTCTACAAGTTTGTTTCCAGTTTTCAATAAACTTTTATGAAACACTACTTCCTGATGAACAGCAGTTACACTTAACTTTGGTTATGATCGGTATTTTCAGAGGGCAAACAATTTTGTGAGACTTTTCAGTACAAATTCGTGGTACTTAGAAGATTGAGAAGAGCTCTTCTCCAAAGAGGTCCAACACTGCCTCCTGATCAACCCTGCATTTTCGAATTTGCATCAAACATGGTAGATACTTCGATGGTAGATACTTGACTTTGCGTCATACAACCAAACATTCCCATCTATGAGAGACATGTCGAAGCTGTAGTCCTTTTTGCTGCTGTGAAATTGCATTCTGTGCACCAGGAGAGGCGAACTGCATAGCATCTACCTACCAGACATTTCCAATATCTTTCTTAATCTGTTCTCAAACATTTAATCTTGACTGCCTACCTACTACACTCGTTCACGAGCTCCCAACATCGATTCCAGACATATCAGTTCGACTCTAGGTGTTCTTTTCCTTTGCACTGTCTAAGCTGGAAACGAATCACCATTAAGTTCGAGCATTGCAAGTAAAACAGATTCTCTACTTCATCCCTCTGCTTACCAGTGCCAGATTGTGCTGGGATTCAAGTCAAAAGCAGTAAATTAGCCAGAGAACTGAATTTGAGTTGGTAGTACATTACTAGTGAAATGCAACAGATTTTGAACATCTTATGGCCGAGTGTCGTAATTTTCTTCACCCATTTCCACTATGTTTTATCCATCATCCATCATCATAATTGTTAGTTTCCCTACCTTTTGTCCTCTCTTTCGTGAAACTATCTGCCTTCACACCCCATCTGCATCTAAATTTCAATGTGTTTGACTTTCCAATTAATTAATGAAATTCCTTAAACCATGAGTCCATGAATAATTTTTTTTTTTTTATTCTATCATTGTATGATCCTGTTTCTCCTGTCCTCACTTCATCTCTGAGAAAGGGACATAATGAAAATGTCAGAATTTTATATTTTGTTAACAGTATTTCTTAAGTTTAACGCTTCTGTATTTTGTGTGCACACTTCAGTAATGAAACATTTAAGAAAAAGACGCACCATTAGCTAAATGGCTAATGTTGCTACTTTCTACACTGCATACTCCTCTAAATATCCCTAAGTACAAGAAGAATCTATGAAAGAACAAAGGTGGTGTTAATGGCAAACAGATAATTCTTTATCCCTTAACATTCCACCATTTCTTCACAGTCTTTTATCACAGGTGCACTAGCAACAGGAACTAGAGCACAATACCACACAGCTGTTGACAATGTCTAACTATAGCACAGCAACATATGAGCACAAGCAGAAAAATACTTTAGTTTGACTTACTCTGAGTCTTCGTATGGCCTTAGCATGAAATTTATCTGCATACGAGCTTTAACATCCAAAGGAATACCAGTTACCTGAAAATAAAGAGAGAAGTTAAAAAATCGCAAGAAACGAAGCAGTTTGTCGTCATAATTAAATACCAAAGATAAGAGAATCTTCAAATACGGTAAGCAATGTTTTTTTCAAGTCAATTTAAAGTCAAATAAGAAAACGTACTGTTCACCACTCTGGAGTAATGGTTAGTACGTCTAACCATGAAATGAATGGGCCAGGTTCAAATTCTGGTTGGGTCAAGTTACTTGGTTGTGGATTTTTCTCTGAACCCATTAAGAGCAAATGCTGGGTAACTTTAGGTGCTGGATCCTGAATTCATTTTGCAGGCATTACCACTTTCATATCACTCACTCGTCAGATGCTAGATAACCATAGCGGCTGATGAAGCATCGTAAAATAAACCAAAAATAAAAAATAAAAAAGGTACTGATTTAAGGTTTCAGAAAAAAGAAACAAACGCTAATCATAGCTTTAAGCTCTATTAGATAGTTCTGATTTACATCCTCTTCCTAAACAACCAACAGTGTGTGCTATTGCGATTAATCTGCCATAATACATAGATTCCAACATTTCGCCTTAAAGGGATCATGACACAATGGTTCTGGGCTAAAATATTAATACAGATGTAACATTTTTGCATGGAGTTCACCCAACATTGGTCCTGGTCTACTCTGGGATAGTGTCGATATAGCATGCTAAATTTTTTACAATCAGGATCAATACTGTCAAAATCTCCCTGCAAGAATTACGTAGTGGATCTAAACTTGACAGTTAAACAGATACAGCACGTATTTACTTCATAAGTGCGTCATCTATTCCAGTCATGACTATGCTTACTATTAGGTCGGATGTTCATGGGTTCAAACCTGGTTAAGAGTGATTAATCTACGAGACAATGAAACTGCTTTGAAAGGAAAGTATAGTCAGGGCCCTGTATTACAGATTTGTAGCAAATAAAAGAGTCCTATTCCTTTACAAATGGCTTTAAAATAATATTACAGACACTCAAGTTCATATTTTTCCAGATTTTACATGAAAGATAAAATAAAGAGTTTAAAACTAGAAAAATTAATTGTATCTGTTAAATTAATGTTCATCACACATCAAATCGCAATTCTTCTCTATTTAATTTACTTTTTAACATAGAGCTGCCACAGTGGTCTAGTAGCTATAGCGCTGAACTTGTACGAGTAATCCTGTGGACTAGGGTTCGACCCCCAGCATATTCTTGATTTATAACTTGTGTTGGGCAAGCCCATGGGTCCAGGAAACAAAAGAATTTTCTCCAAGAGTTCTGGTTCCCATGTGACATCCCAACAAATCTCCATCTTATTTCATCACAATGTAACTCTACAGGCTCCTGTGACACATGCTGTGCAACAACTGTCGGTAAATTGGTCTACATAACTGGCTTTATATGGATGAATGACATGTGTAGGTTACCATCCGTCCAGCAAAAGGACGACATGTCCTCTTTTTTTAATAGTTTTATCCTGTCCGGCTGGCATTTAAAAAAAATTTGAAATGTCCGGCATTTCGCATTTCAACTAGAATTAATATGAATATTGAATAATGTGCGATATTATGCATAGAATATCTAAACAAATGGTGAAAACTTATGAAAGAATTTAACTGCTTTCAATGGTTGAAGCTGGAGCACATAAAAAAACAAAATATGATGACCTATTGACATGCATGGAATTCTTACACTCTAAAAACGTCACTATTCATGATTCTAAGCTACTTAATTTTATTCTGCAATGTACAAAGATATGCCAATCAAGTTAATTTGGACAAAGATTTAAGTTTTGATAAACAATGGTGCAAATTCTTCAATTCCAATAGTTCTGCGAGCACTGAAACTTTCTCAAAACTCTTAAAAATATGTCAATTCTATTTATTTATCCCAAGTCACAATGGAAGTGCTGAGAGAGTATTTTCCCTAATATCTGCTCAATGGACAAAAGAACGAAATCACATGCTAACGGAGACAATCAGAGGTATCATCATGGTGAAATATAATTTCAAGGACATGTCCTGTGAACAGTTCCATAATTATCTGTTACAAGATAGAAGTTTGTCTCTTCTTGTGCACAAAGTGGGCTCCATCGATAAGTAGGGTACAGATCCTGCATTGAATGAAGTTCAAATGCAAATATCTTGACAAATGCATTTTAACTTTACTCGTACGGATTTCAAGGTAATTATATCAGGAATGCAAGTTTGTACCTCCCTCTGGATAATCTATTTAATCCCTGCAAATTGGCACGCAATGATCCAAACTGATAAGCCTAATTGATTCAGACAGTTTTAAAACCTCTACAATTTTTAAACTGCCTTAAAAGAGAGACTGGGAAAGAACGTGAACTCACAGGCTCCACAGCAAGGTAGAACTCGTGTAGTTCTTTCTTGGGGTTCAATCCATTTATGTTCTCCAGGTACCAGTGATCTGCCAGATAGAAGTGCGGGTATGAGATGAAGGCTGGTGCCCCAAAACGACACTGGGATATACCGCGTACACCACTTGGCATGCACTCCTCTGTGCAGGATCGGATGTTTGCATTGCGTCCAACCAGCTGGTTCTTGGCACAGAAGCAGCGCTTCTCTGGGTACTTGGTGCCATTGTCAAATGCTGAATCATCACCAATAAATCTGCAGCATAAAAAGTATTGTTGCGTCTCATACAACTAAGTGACAAGCTACTGTCCGACCTAGTGGTTATGTCGCATCTCTATTTCCCCACCCATTTCTGCTAGCCTCTCTGTAAAGCTAGTGACTCTTTCCCGAAAATATTTGCTGTTCGGAATTTGAAGTCTACGCAATATTATACAACTGTTTAAAATAATTTAAATAAAAGGGTCCCATAAATTAAATGTCACATGACAACCTGTTTTGCTGACCCTGTGACAATCAGTCGGTCACAGTGTGTGGTTTCAATGATGAAATACACGTTTTTGGTCAATTTTATAACAGTGTTAATTAAAATTGATAAAATACATTAAAATTGAAGAAAATACAATACAGTTGTATGACAGTGCTCATACAACTGTAATGTATTTTCTTCAATTTTTATGACACACCTTTATGACTAATGTTACCAAATCACTATGTATTCCACTCTACTATATAATAAATGAAGAATGGGAATATGGAAAAGAAAAAATTTCGAACATTCGATTTGAATAAAATAGTTATAAGTTAAATTCAATAATTTAACTAGTCTAGTTAACATTTGTGTTTCCCTATATGAAACGACTTAATTAAAATAGAAAACTCGCAAAGAAGTGTTCTTTCATTAAAAAAATCAGTAGCTAATCTTTAGTTTTTAACAAGTTCTTCTCGATTAAATTATATTCATTTTTAAAATACTGCCTTAGTTTTAACTTGTTTATGAAAATTATTTTGTATTATTTAATGAAATTTTCCGTCTACAATCTATCAAGAGTGAACTGGTCCGTCTATTTGATTGCATAATCATTTAAGTGTATTATTGTTCTATAGCAATGGACTTCAATAGCACAATCAAAGTCAAAATCTCGTCGAGAGTTCGACAAACTGCTGAATATTAACTCAACAAATGTTCACCATAAAAATGGCTTTGGGGTAGGTTAGTAAATTGCCATACAAATAAGACAATATGAGGAAGATATTACGACTGCAATAGTATAATAAAGCTAATATTAAGTGAAAATAGAAATAAAAAGGTGACTAAATAAGCAGGGACCTAACATGATAACTTTTGTATCATAATTAAGCATTTTACCCATGAGCTACGATAGATTTTGCCAACATCCTTTCCACATATGCAGTGAAAATCACAGGCACCTGAAAACTTATTTTTTGTTAAATTCGTGTATCTGGAAGTTTTGCGAGTTATATTATCTAAATTCGAGACAATCGCAAAACAGAGTTAGATTCGTTTTAAAAGTGTGAGAGGGAAGACAGTGAGTGGAATCAAAGATAGTATGATGTAAAATTTCTGTACAGCTGTACTGCATGACCGCTATGAAGACTTCTCAGCCAGCCAGTTTTTCTTTCCGTAAGTATACAATTCAGTGATAAGCATTAAAAAATTTCGTTGAAAAAACAAAAAATTGCCACATTCGCAAAAAAAAAAAAAAAAAAAAAAAAAAAAAAAAAAAAAAAAAAGCGAAATTCGCAATTGTAAAACATGTCTACAGAACTAGTATTGTTCATACCTACAGAAATTCTAAATAGATTAGGACAAATTCATGAAAAATCATATGCGAATATCGAGTATCCCTAGTTATGACTGAACTAAAAGACAATGTTCGTACATTCGAAAAAAGACGAAATACACCGACTACTTTCGGAGAATTTGTCCAAGTTTCTGCAAGAGATAAGAGGCAAACGCGAGTTTTCAGCCTCTGGTTTACTATTATTTTTTAAGACTAATTTCATTTGTGCTTCTGGAGCTTTACTCTTTCCTTACTTATAAGCGCTCAGTCCATATCTCTCGTATGTCTCATCTGACTTAACAAGCTTCAAGGAACTGCAGATCTCAGGTGCAAACAGTGAGACATCATCTGCATTCTCCATAGGAGGAAAGAGTTCTCCTGTGGATCCAGTGATTTTGGCACACTCGCCATCATAGTATGTCGGGTACTCCTCATAGTTCCATTTGGCCATAATGCCCAGCAGGTTGATGTCATCTGTGCCTGTGTGCATGTTGAATACTCCATCGTAAGTTCGAGAATTGTTACGCTGTGAACACAAACATTTTCATTAATATAATGCCTGCAAGATGTTCATATTTATTCAATAAATAACTTTCGTTCTATTATTCATAGATTATTCAGCAAATTCCTAAACAATGAATTAACTAGTTGGGCTTAATGAATATATATCTGAATTTGGTTAGGACTTAAAATGAAAAGAATTCTTATGAGGCACAAGTATTCAAGTTCACAAGAGCCTAATTCATTGTTTCCTGGTTGACACACATACCGGATAGAACCAACCGAACTTGTCGAAGGGCACTTGGAAGTCAGAGACGTTGAGTGTCGCTGTGAGGTTGAGCAGATCGTCCTCATAGCCCTCATACAACAGCTGGCCAACTGTCTTCGTCACGAACAATGTTTCCACATTCTCCACCAATCTATCCACAATCAACTGCACCATTGGGTTCATGTTCCGAATCATATACTCCACTGTCTGTCAATAAAAATGTTATCGCCTATTATTGTAGCTATACTAAGGATGGACAATTTTTCTCCAAGAGTCAAAAGGTAAGTATTAAGACTGTCACACTGGAGAAGTTTTAAAACATACATTATATTCATAAATTCATAATGAAATTATATTTATTATGAGATAATCTAGTATTCATTAAACAACAGTATGAAAAAATATAACAAAGCACAACTTAATGTTTCAATGAAGTGAATGCAGCCATAGGGGAACTTACAAAACTCCATTGGTCTGTGCATGCGTCAATCTTAAATAGTGACACAATATGGTATTCACCTCCTCCTTCCTAATTGTCAACCAGTAACGGGAGAAGGCATTACTCGCGAGAATTCCAATGAAGTAGAATATTTTCGCATTTTTTATACTTAATAACTCAAAAAGTAGTAGTCAGATTCTAATAAGGAAAAAAAGCATGTTGAAGAGTATTGTTTGCATATTTCTAAGATGTTTGAGTCTACCACAATATAACAAATGCAAGACTTCTTAATTGAGGTCTGTTTTATACTATAGTGTGGGAAAAATATATGTTTTTGAAGTAGAAAATGAATCCATGATAACTTTTCCTTGAAAAGCTAAGTGGGTAGTTGCAGTGTATATCGTCTAAATACATTATATTTTATGTTGAAAAAACTTCATGTTAATAGAATGAGTCTACAAAATATCACTTGTTAAAGGTTTATGTCTGATTGCATGCAGTCAGTCATGTAGCACTCGTACATAAACATTATCTTCAAAACCCAGTAGTGCTTTAAAAATAAGCATTTATTGTTTTGATTGGTTCCATTTACTTAAGGGCCAGACTAAAATGTTTAATCAGTTATCTCCAGTCTTTTCAATTGGATTTTTGTAACAAAAATTAAGGAATGATTCTTTCGCCACCTTTTCGCAGAATATGGAAAAGACAAATGGAAGAAATGTGTTTATCACGTAAAAATAACATAGAACAATATTTTTGTAGTGCTTATGTATTAGACATTGAAAATGACAATTTCGTTAGAAGTTTAAGTGATAGCAGTGATGCATCAGATGACTTTTCAATCAATGCAACAATGGTTCAGATTAATGGAGGAAGACTCCATCTCCAGTACAGCGGTAAGGTTTAGTAACCTCCTACAGCGGAGTTTTGGCAGTTGTTAAGCCATATATTCCTCTATCTCTCAGACATTTGGTAAAATCATGAAATCAAAATTAAAATACTGTGATTTATAAGTTTGATGATTGGTAGCAAACACGAAAGCATTTCAGAATTCGAAAGGACTTTCATAGAAATGACAATGAGCCACCGAGCTGAAATGAAGGATTGTGATTTAATATTGCTCCAGGATTTCCAGTGGAATATTGAAAGACAATCTCAGTGGCTATATTAAAAAATTGGTTTACATTCATCAAAATATGTGAACAGAATTTATAAATATTCTGGACTCACAACATAAGAAAATTTAACGATTTTCACAGAGTGAACACCGAATATTTTTAACATTCTTAAAGTAATAGTTACCGTAAATTAGGGTAATTCTGTTGTAGTATTATAATACCGATCATTTTGCTTTTGCATTAAAAGAATGCAGCTCTTGTTATATCATATCATGAGATATGTTGGAGAATATGATATTTACGAAGCTAATAATGTGACTGACATGAACTGCATGAAAGTTTGCAGCTGCATTAATTTTCATTTTATTGTTGATTCAAAGTAGTTTTCTGCTTGCTATAATATCCTTGTGTAACTTCAGTTCTACTGCTTCACTGCAAGAGTTTGTAAGGTAAGCAAGAGTTAAAATGTGTTGTATAATTAGTTGCTTATATTATTCGTAAGGTGGATAATTTTTAGACTGTACCTACTTAAAATTATGTCACTTAATATAGGAAATTGAAAATTTTCAGGATAATACCGATCATGGGTAGGACTTATACAAAGAAATTGGGACTATCAGTTCACTTGGATAATACTGTTCGGACAGTAAAGAATGGAAAATTATCGATTAGGAAAGATTCAGAGCAATTTGCTGTTCCTTACACTACTCTCAAAATCAAATTGAACAACAAATGTAAAAATAAAGTGGTGTCTCCCAAAGCTTGGAGTGACAATGAAGAGAAATATCTGGAGTTTCCCTTTAAGAAAGTGGTTGTAAGAGATGTTCAGGACTACTTGAACCGGAAAGAATTTTTGTGCATCAAAATGTTTGTGAAATATAGCTGATATATTGTTCTTTGTTAAGCCTCAAGTTTAAAATATTTCTTGAAACTTAAAATACTGACCAGTATAACACCTTTGATAATCTAATTGTGATAAGGGAAATTTAATAGGCTATCAATATTACCCCAATCTTCACATTAACATTAATTACTGATTTTTCTTTAAATATTTTTAAAAACAAATTATTGATCAGTAAAACCCCTTCAACAGTTTAACAGCTATCATCAGGGAAATTAAGTGATCAATATTACCCCATCATATGAAGTAATACCGATCAGAGATTTTTAAAAAATGAAAGAATTAAAATTAGTCAAAGTATGAAAAATTTATCTACAGGTTCCTAAAGATTTGGAGAAAGCTGAATACTTTATTACGCATATATTAAAGAAAAAACGTATGAACTACGTACGAAAAAGTATTAAAAATGATTGGTATAGCTCTTAATACATGCCAAGAAGGTAACTGTACTGACTGTACACTTACTTTGGAAGAGAAAGGGTAAGTAAGAATTCTAACCACATCTAAAATAAGCGGTAACTAGACAAATTTATATGCACTAATAGTTAAGAATGCGAGTACCAGAATGAAGGTGTCCACTGGCAAGGTTTTTAGCCCTGGTTCAAAGGACTCCAAAATCTATTACAGAACTGAGCCTCACTCGCAATGGAAAATGCATTGAGTAAAGTACGTGCTAACATGTTTACATATTATAAGAACAGAATAATTAGGTACTAACAATATTTTGTTAACAGTCTAATTATCAATAAAATTAAGTACCAACATGCAGTTTACTCTATTGCATTCTCTAGTGCATGTAACTCAGTTCTGTACTGCTAGATTCGGAGCTTTTATGAACCAGACTGATGAATACTAGCACACAGCAGCATTCTTAAATATAACACAATCTCAATTATCCATTTAAATGGATGGGACAGAGTAAAGCAGTTAATCGAAAATAACAGAATCTGTATTACCAGTATCAATTTTAATGAACTCAATTACCTGGTGCCATTTAAGACGCTTTAGAAAGAAAGTTTTTTCTGTACTTTCTTACAACTATTTTTATTAATATTAAGCTGGATGAATGACGAAAAGTCATTAGTAAAAAAAAAAAAAAAAAAAAAAAAAAAAAAAAAAAAAAAAAAAAAAAAATTCATTTTAAACTTACCAATTACTAAAAATATATTTCAGCAAGAAAGAGTGGAAATGAAATTATAATAGTTCAAAGGGAGTGAAATGTTTTAACACTCAGAGAATTGAATGAAAGTAATGCATCTGGCAAAGTTAGGCTATGTGATTATAGTAAGCACAATTCAAGTAAATACAGCAGTTTAAATCATTACTGTACATTACTTAAAAAAAATGCAGCTTTTTTTTGTGTGTGTCGGAGGGGGGGGGGTTGGTGCAACAATTTGCAGCTCAGTTGATAAAGGATCAAATGTTCTAGGTTCTACTCTAATAGAGCAAAATTATACATCTGATATGTGGTGATGACTTGGGCAAAGCCTACCATACAAGTGCAAACATACAAGGATTACAATTTTGAAAAACTTATACTATTTGTTAGTGTGTTCAAAATGAGTTTTTTGATACATACCACAGCAATAATATTAAAATTAGTGATTTCATCTCTCAGTGTTCCATTTGATCGCTCTGGGATAAAATGCCATTTCCGAATCTGCCGAAAAGTAACAGTCCCATTGTCATTCCATGACAAATCCACTTTGGTGTGGTGTTCACTGGAAACAACAAACATCACTCAGATATGCAACAACTGTCAACAGTGTAAAAACTGCCACTGTCATCGTAGTCATCACCATCCAACATCATCAATCATGTAATTGGTCCATTCCAGCTTTAGTCATCCAGAAGTCACTTCAGAAGATTACCTTTAGTTCTGCCATGTGACCTATATTTGAGAATTAATACATTGTGGAAGTTTGTATTTCATTCTCCGTACACGTTTGATCCAGTTTTGTATTCATTTTTGTGAAAGTTTGTTGTTTTTAATTTATTGTGTCTTCATTAAGTTGAAATATTTAATTAAATACTATTAAATTATTTTTAATAATTATATAATTATTACTAGAGGGTGGATCTGTATGCATTATCCCTGAAGTTTAGTATGCATGAAATTTGTTGCTACTGCTCATGTCATATGCATGGACTGTGTTGCTACTGCTCACGTCATATGCATGGACTGTGTTGCTACTGCTCACGTCGTATGCATGGGCTGTGTTGCTACTGCTCACGTCGTATGCATGGGCTGTGTTGCTACTGCTCACGTCGTATGCATGGACTGTGTTGCTACTGCTCGTGTCTTATGCATGGACTGTGTTGCTACTGCTCGTGTCGTATGCATGGACTGTGTTGCTACTGCTCACGTCGTATGCATGGGCTGTGTTGCTACTGCTCACGTCGTATGCATGGGCTGTGTTGCTACTGCTCACGTCGTATGCATGGACTGTGTTGCTACTGCTCACGTCGTATGCATGGGCTGTGTTGCTACTGCTCACGTCGTATGCATGGGCTGTGTTGCTACTGCTCACGTCGTATGCATGGACTGTGTTGCTACTGCTCACGTCATATGCATGGACTGTGTTGCTACTGCTCACGTCGTATGCATGGGCTGTGTTGCTACTGCTCACGTCGTATGCATGGGCTGTGTTGCTACTGCTCACGTCGTATGCATGGACTGTGTTGCTACTGCTCGTGTCTTATGCATGGACTGTGTTGCTACTGCTCGTGTCGTATGCATGGACTGTGTTGCTACTGCTCGTGTCGTATGCATGGACTGTTGCTACTGCTCATGTCGTATGCATGGACTGTGTTGCTACTGCTCGTGTCGTATGCATGGACTGTGTTGCTACTGCTCGTGTCGTATGCATGGACTGTGTTGCTACTGCTCGCATCGTATGCATGGACTGTGTTGCTACTGCTTGCGTCGTATGCATGGACTGTGTTGCTACTGCTCGTGTCGTATGCATGGACTGTGTTGCTACTGCTCGTGTCGTATGCATGGACTGTGTTGCTACTGCTCGCGTCGTATGCATGGACTGTGTTGCTACTGCTCGCGTCGTATGCATAGACTGTGTTGCTACTGCTCGCGTCATATGCATGGACTGTGTTGCTACTGCTCACGTCGTATGCATGGACTGTGTTGCTACTGCTCGCATCGTATGCATGGACTGTGTTGCTACTGATCACGTCGTATGCATGGACTGTGTTGCTACTGCTCACGTCGTATGCATGGACTGTGTTGCTACTGATCACGTCGTATGCATGGACTGTGTTGCTACTGATCACGTCGTATGCATGGACTGTGTTGCTACTGATCACGTCGTATGCATGGACTGTGTTGCTACTGATCACGTCGTATGCATGGACTGTGTTGCTACTGCTCACGTCGTATGCATGGACTGTGTTGCTACTGCTCGCGTCGTATGTATCGACTGTGTTGCTACTGCTCGCGTCATATGCATGGACTGTGTTGCTACTGCTCGCGTCATATGCATGGGCTGTGTTGCTACTGCTCACGTCGTATGCATGGACTGTGTTGCTACTGCTCGCATCGTATGCATGGACTGTGTTGCTACTGATCACGTCGTATGCATGGACTGTTGCTACTGCTCACGTCGTATGCATGGACTGTGTTGCTACTGCTCGCGTCGTATGTATGGACTGTGTTGCTACTGCTCGCGTCATATGCATGGACTGTGTTGCTACTGCTCGCGTCGTATGCATGGACTGTTGCTACTGCTCGCGTCTTATGCATGGACTGTGTTGCTACTGCTCGCGTCGTATGCATGGACTGTTGCTACTGCTCACGACGTATGCATGGACTGTGTTGCTACTGCTCACGTCGTATGCATGGACTGTGTTGCTACTGCTCACGTCGTATGCATGGACTGTGTTGCTACTGCTCGCGTCGTATGTATAGACTGTGTTGCTACTGCTCGCGTCATATGCATGGACTGTTGCTACTGCTCGCGTCGTATGCATGGACTGTGTTGCTACTGCTCGCGTTGTATGCATGGACTGTGTTGCTACTGCTCACATTGTATGCATGGACTGTGTTGCTACTGCTCGCGTTGTATGCATGGACTGTGTTGCTACTGCTCACATTGTATGCATGGACTGTGTTGCTACTGCTCGTGTCGTATGCATGGACTGTGTTGCTACTGCTCGCGTCATATGCATGGACTGTTGCTACTGCTCGCGTCGTATGCATGGACTGTGTTGCTACTGCTCGCGTTGTATGCATGGACTGTGTTGCTACTGCTCACATTGTATGCATGGACTGTGTTGCTACTGCTCGCATTGTATGCATGGACTGTGTTGCTACTGCTCACATTGTATGCATGGACTGTGTTGCTACTGCTCGCATCGTATGCATGGACTGTGTTGCTACTGATCACGTCGTATGCATGGACTGTGTTGCTACTGCTCGCATCGTATGCATGGACTGTGTTGCTACTGCTCGCATCGTATGCATGGACTGTGTTGCTACTGATCACGTCGTATGCATGGACTGTTGCTACTGCTCACGTCGTATGCATGGACTGTGTTGCTACTGCTCGCGTCGTATGTATGGACTGTGTTGCTACTGCTCGCGTCATATGCATGGACTGTGTTGCTACTGCTCGCGTCGTATGCATGGACTGTTGCTACTGCTCGCGTCTTATGCATGGACTGTGTTGCTACTGCTCGCGTCGTATGCATGGACTGTTGCTACTGCTCACGACGTATGCATGGACTGTGTTGCTACTGCTCACGTCGTATGCATGGACTGTGTTGCTACTGCTCGCGTCGTATGTATAGACTGTGTTGCTACTGCTCGCGTCATATGCATGAACTGTTGCTACTGCTCACGTCGTATGCATGGACTGTGTTGCTACTGCTCGCGTTGTATGCATGGACTGTGTTGCTACTGCTCACATTGTATGCATGGACTGTGTTGCTACTGCTCGCGTTGTATGCATGGACTGTGTTGCTACTGCTCACATTGTATGCATGGACTGTGTTGCTACTGCTTGCATTGTATGCATGGACTGTGTTGCTACTGCTTGCATTGTATGCATGGACTGTGTTGCTACTGCTTGCATTGTATGCATGGACTGTGTTGCTACTGCTTATGTCGTATGCATGGACTGTGTTGTCACTGCTCATGTTGTATGCATGGACTGTGTTGCCACTACTCGCATCATATGCATGGACTGTGTTGCTACTGCTCATCTTTTCCATCCATTTGTTTTAAGAGTCAAGTGCCATACTGAATTTTTTTTAATCTATCACAACTTAGAGCACCAACTATTACCGAAAAAGTTTTTATGTTTCACTGTTATTTAGTATTTCCTAAACTGCACTTAATTGAGGCTTAGTAATTTTTATTTAAACACAAACTAATTCAGTCTTAAGACAATCTTAATTTCATGAAGAAATCAATCAACTGAACTCATCTGAATAACTGAAGTCTACAACCTTACTTTTCAGACACACTAATCTACATACAAATCCTCAGTGGAGATAAGTGAGAAAGTTCACACATTTAACCTTATAAAAATTACTTTCTTTTTTGTGGAACGTTATTGAAATAAACAAATTAAGCAAAAATATATCAAACAAAAATTAATGTAACATAACATCACAGGAGAACAGGCTAAACTTTAAAATATAAAATAAAGACAATATAATCCAAGGATCACGGAAAATAATGACAAATTATGAATGATTTTATAAAGCTACATAATTCTGAAATAGTAATGCAAGATTAGACCCCACACTTTGCTTTAAATTTTCCAATAGAAAACACATTAGAATTGTTGAGCAGAAATAACTTAACATTCAAGAAGTTATATATATATATTTTTTTTCTTCTTTTTTTTTTTTTTTTTAATTTGCTTGGAAAGTTCATTTTTTTTTTCACATCACTTCCCTCCCAATAAAAATAAGATTCCTTATTATTAAAGGGACATATTTAGGGACAATGAAATAACACGTCAACAAATACGCACAAACTTTTGAATTATTCAAGTATGTATCAAATTGTGATGAAATTAAAATGAATCATTACCTGAAGACATATGGACCCATTTCAGAGTACTCTGGTTTTATATTTTGTGGGTCCTCTTTAAACTTTTCAGCATTCGTACAATTGAATAAGTAGATTTCTACATACATTGGAATAGGAGTTTCTTCCCACATTCCAAATGTTGTAGATGTGCTCGTCAGTGCCATTTCCTGCAACATTAATTATATTTGCATCAGTCACAGGTTCTGCAGAATACATACCAGTACATAAGAGTTTCTAATTGTGTAATATGCACTTTTAGAAAGCTGTGAATAATTTGTGCAGCTTCCATATAATATGTATTTAAGACAGTTTCTGAAGGCTGTAGAAACATGTTCAACCTCTGCAGCATTAATACTTCTTTATTGTCATCGCCATCTCTAAAGTTAAGGGACCATTACATAAAGGTACATTTATCTACAGACCTAGCTATCTACCGGACAACAGTTCTATTTTTGTTCCATCGTAACTGCAGAGTTGGATATGTCTCCAGATCCAAGAGTGACAATTGGTGCAACATCGCTGGCATTATCATTGCAAAGGCTGCTTTTACTGCAACTCATACTTAGTTTCGTAGTGATTAACAGCCATTATCTCCGATTTATTTCCACAGGCTTATTTTCTGGTGTGGTGAAATTAGGACTTTGTGGAGAACATAGTAGTAATGGTGATGTTTGAATCCAGTCAATCCACCTTCTTGGGAAGTAGTATTTAGTAACTAACAGCGCAAAATAGGCTGGTGCACTGCCATGCAGGCCCTTCAAAAAATATGATCCAATGACATTTTATAGCAACATTTACCCACAGCACAATACATGGCAGATTATGTTGCAACTTCTATGTGAAGCGTGGATTGTGGATTTTCCTTTGCCCAGAAAAAGATATTGCATTTATGCATGCTACAGTAAATCACAATCGTCTATAAAGGATCCATTACTCCGAGATAAAGCTACAGAAGCAATAAAGCACATGCTTCACTACATTTGTTCAATATTAGAATCACTAAGTTCATTGAAGAAAACTGATCAAAGTTCATCAGTAAATCCTTCATGTGACGCATTGTTTGAACATGGCACTTCCAAACTATGATGTTCACTTCCATGTCTATTTACGAAGTGAACTGTTTATTGGATTCGGCAACTCCAGCATATGACTTGTGAGTGGTAGACCATTTCGAGAATTATCTGATGCTGCCAGAACTAAACACTCATTTCTCCCAAGCCAATGCTGTTTGTTTTGTTTGAGGTTACTTCTGAAATCTCAGTTGGAACTGCATCAATTTTTTACATTGTCTGCCTAGTGTGCAAATGGAAATGCTAAAAGATAAGTTCTGGTGAAGGGATGGCGTCGTTATAAATGTAACAGGGATTTTGAGAGTAATTGTGAGAAGATTTGCAGTTGCATTCTTAAACTGCAAAATATTAGAGTTGCTACAGCAATGTATGTTTCTTGCATTAATAACAACTTAATATAATGTATAAGAAATAATATCCTATTCACTCACTAGTCCTCAGCCATTATTTTAATAACATGAGATCCAATAAGTGGTGGAGTTCTTGACTGTAGACAAGATCACAAAAGCACTATCTTAAATATTTGTGCATGAAGCATGTTAGAAATAATTTTATATGGCCAATTTCACGCCAAACTAGAAGATATTGAACAATTTCAAATATCTGTGAGAAACATCCATTTCATTAAGTATGAGGTCTCTCCCACCTCATTGAATATTACACGACTACTCTGAAGTAGCCAATATGTATTATTACTATTTAATACGAGAAAAATTCGCACCGGCACAGGGAATCGAACTCAGGACCTCTCAGCTCTGCATGCTGAGCGCTCTTTCCAACTGAGCTATGCCGGGACATAATACACAGCGCCGGCTGAACCCCTCTCGTAATTGAATGACATCAGTGTAATTTCTGTTCCACCAAATTTTTTATCCTTTCAGGTTTTCTATTAATGTAGGTCGAATTTATATATTTTGCACATCAAAAATAGAATAAAAAGATTAGCATTGTCTTTCTGTTTAGTAACACAAAATTACAAGTCATGAGTAAGTTACTCTCAAAACTTTTTCCATGCAATTCCGCATCATTTATTTAAGCAAACAACTCTTACAATATGAGAGGGGTTCGGCCGGTGCTGTGTATCGTGTCCCGGCATAGCTCAGTTGGAAAGAGCGCTCAGCACACAGCTGAGAGGTCCTGGGTTAGATTCCCGGTGCCGGTACGAATTTTTCTCGTATTAAATAGTAATAATCTGTGAGAAAGTATAAAATACAAAGAATTTTCGAAAAATAATAAGAAACGGAACAGTTGCTTAAATTATTATAAAGTTGACAGCAATTTCTGTTGACTAGTAATTTCACCTTTCTTCATGAACTGTCTGGTACTTTGAGTCTAATAATAACAATGACTACCACTACAATCAAAATACTTATCTTAATTAAAAACAAACTGTCTAATATTTATCAAATCATATGTGTTCTTAAACTTACTCCTTCATAGATGGCAGTGAAGATTAATGACCAAAGACCTCCAACAACAAATCCTATGAGAATCAACAGCACTGCAATTCCGAACACCAAACCTTTCTTAGCATTCACTGACAACGACATGGTAACTGTAATGCTTTGGTCTATTCAGCTCAGGAGCAGCCCTGCAAACATATGGATACACACAGTTTAAGTATAAATGTATTATGAACACGAAATTTTCAAGTAATTAGTAGGTAAGTGTGACTGATGAAAAATGGGTTACAGTACAATACAGAAGGAATAAACTTACACAAACTGAGAAAAAATTAACATTCAGATTACTAACAGGACATACCCATTTCGTTTACCAATAACAATTATACAAAATAAAAATTCTGAATTCATATTCGCTGTAAGCAAATGGTTTAAATTCACACGCCCATGTCACTTAAAACGAACCTCAGCCTACATTTTAAATGAAAATAGGCTATAAGTTTTCGGGTGTCTCAGATTTTTCATATTTCTTCAGTTATGCCTGCTTTTAAACGAGATAAATGTTAAAATTCCTTTACGTCAATATTAGGCTATGTAACTTTGTTACATTACCTAAGGCTAGTTTTCAAGCCATTGAAGTTTGTTTCTAAAGGCTACTTATTAAGGGGCTTAAAACTTTAAGTGATTCGTTAATTTTATCTCTCCAAAATCATTTTGCTTACAATTTAATGAACTGAAATCAATTCTGAAGTTTACATTTTTTTTTTATTTCGTGGACTCTTTCACTATCCAGTTCCAGATATAACGCAACATATTGATTTTATTGAACCAGCCATATTACCAGTATCCCTCTGTTTCTTGCTTTTTTTTTTTTTTTTTTTTTTTTTTTTTTTTTTACAGTTCTCTGTAGTCTCAATATACGAGGGCGTGCTGAAAAGTAATGCCTCCTATTTTTTCTTGTTGCTATGAATATAGTTAAAAATATTACTGATAGTACAATGTATTCACTGAACTTTCTGCTTTCAGTGACAATTTTCGTATCTCTGCCAGTAAAGAGCTCTGAGTTACAGCCTGAAATATATATATATTTTTTTAATCCAATGCCACCAGGTTGTCTTTCGACATTTCTGGTCCTCTCTCCTGGCCGTGGCTTAGTTGTAACCCACTTCTGAGGTTGGGGCACCTGGAAGGCGGAGTTACATTACCCCGATGATGTGATAGGATGATTATGATAATGTGGTGCCAGGAGAGGTCTTAAATCTAAACTTAACCTAAATTCCAGACCATGGGCGAACACAGGAATAATCCCCTTTAAGGAAAAATTCCTGTGCTCTAATTCCTGTGCTCTAACCGGGAATTGAACCCGGGACCTCATGAACTATAGCCAGAAGCTCTGACCACTAGACTTGTTGCTATGAATATAGTTAAAAATATTACTGATAGTACAATGTATTCAGTGAACTTTCTGCTTTCAGTGACGCAATTTTCGTATGGAAGTGCATATCAGCAGTATGTCAATGCATCTGAAGCAGTGTGCTGTGATCTAGTTTTTAACAGCAGAAAATGTGCCACAGATACACATTCATTGGAGATTGAAGGCTGTTTATTGTGATCAATGTGTCGACATCAGTACTGTGCAATGTTGGGTCTGCTCGTGCTTGTAATGAACCTGGTGCAACTCTCAACTTGTGTGACAAAGGACATGTACTGCAACTGATGAGGCTTATCGAAATCGTGTCAATGAACTCATTACAGCAAATCATCGGATAACACAGGAACACCTGTCAATCCAGTGTGGAATATCAAGGGAGCAGGTACAGGCTATAATTGCAGAACTGGGATTACAGAAAATTTGTGCATGATAGGTGCCTTGAATGCTCCTTCCTAAAATGAAACAGAAGAGATTGGACATTTGACAACAATAGCTTCTGCACTATGAACAGGAAGGCGAATTGTTAAAGAACATTTTCACAGGTGACGAAAGCTAGGTACACCACTTCAATCCAGAAAAACAAGAGGTAATCAATGCAGTTCCGTCACAAAGGATCACTTGCAATCAAAAAGTTCAAGGCTGTGCCATTAGCAGGCAAACTCATGCTTACAGTCTTTTGGGATATTAAAGGTGTGGTGCATATGGAATTCATGCCTAAAAGGTACTACCATTCATTCTGCAATGGTATTGTAAAAAAAAAAAAAAACAAAGCACGAATTCAAAAAGGTTCGTCCAGATATAGAGCAGCCCCTCCTACAGCATAACTCGTCCGCACACCAGTGCAATGACAACAAAACACATTCAGCATCTTGGTTTCGCTGTTGTTGATCATCCTCCATATAGTCCCGACCTGGTACCATCAGATTTTCATCTGTTCCCAAAACGTGAAGAACAATTGAGAGAACATCTCTCTAATTCTGATGATGCTGTGCAGACAGAAGTGAGGCTGTGGTTCATTAAGAGCACGAGCAGACCAACTTCAGTACTGATAACACATTGATCACGATAAACAATCTTCAATCTCCAATGAATATTTTCAGGGGCACATTTTCTGCTGTTAGAAACTCGATCACAGCACACTGCTTCAGACACACATAGTGCTGGTACATGCCATCATGTTGCAGACTGTACTCAAGCTCTCTACTGGCAGAGATAGGCCTACAAAACTTGCATCACTGAAAGCAGAAAGTTCACTGAATATAATGTATTATCACTAATATTTTTAATTATATTTACATCGACAAAAAAAGAAAAAAAAAAAAAAAAGAAAGGGGATTACTTTTTATCATACCCTCGTAAATTATTATGCACAGAATTTTCAGCCTCAATTAAGATCATGACCAATGGAAACCTCGTGGAATAGAGCACTATATACCGGTAAATGAAAAATAGGTAACTTGTAATTTCGCCAGCAGCACTCTCAATCAGGGATAGAGCTTTGTATGTGCTCTTAATAATATGGAACCTTCGTCTTATTTTGAAACAGTCATGCTGAAAACTTTATCGCACTTATAAATTCATGATCCCTGATCAGAATTACGTACCGTACTTCACAAATAGATATGCCTTTTAAATTTATCAGTAGATCATTACTAAAGCCCATAGTATTCTACGTTTTTATACTTGCGAACTATCAAAAGGATGAAAAAAAATTCGCAGACGAAGGACAGAAGTAAAAACTTTTCAAATACTTCTACTGCATTTAATTTATCAATACTCGTAAGATTAATGAGTACTTGCAATCCATAATCACTCAATTCTCTGTTTCCCTTACTGTTGATATGAAGAGGGAACCTTACAAAATACGAACAGAACTGTTCAAGAATACAAACTTAGATTGATGGAAAAGTTCAGACAAAATATTAATAGAATACCGGTAGACTACTAGAAAAAAAAGAAAAAGAAGAAGATTTAAGGCACTTTGTAAAACAGGAGTAATATTTGAAATCTCGTGCCAAATTATAAGCCAGGTTTTATTTAGAAAACTATTATATTTCATTTATTGTTATAGCTTAGAGGTTATTAGAAACTCCATTACACAAGGCTACTGGTATGTAGAGGCCCTTATGCAATACATACGAAATTTAAAACACGACGGCCAGATTCTAAATGAAAATCTAAGAAAGTTGTCTCGAAAGTATTCTTGAGAAATTGAAATAGGCTACGTCTATCTAGGTAACATCAGTGATTCATAAAAGGAGGAAAAATTAGTGTCAAAATTTTAGGAGAACCACAGTAGGGACTCCCCACAGTAGTAGTACATTCAGCAGCGTTTAAGGTACAATTATTCCATCTCTTTGGAAGAATATTAATAGTTAGGCCTACATCCCACAAGACAAGAATTAAGCATACTTTTCATTACTTCTGGTAATACAAACCTGACCGCTGTCACCTCCAAATGTTTAAAGTATCGATGTGTTTATACGAGAGGTAGTTCATTTTATATTACATAACATTACAAATATTGATACTTTTTCCGTAGTATTATATTATAATTTTCGAAACTAGTGACATTTCATAGGTTAGGAATCAACACAGATGGTTACGCTCATTATTTAGATAAATCCAAGTGACAACCGACCATCAACAACTGTAAACACACATTACAACAAAATAACTCCACTTTTTCTGATAAACATTTGACAATTACAAGAGTAATACAAATATATATTTAATCTATTACGCTCTCTGCGGTTTCAGAACGCCGCATCACGATTCGTGATTCACAAATTACGAATCTTGTGACTGAAGTCAACGTTGGCGATCCTGGAGGTGATCTGTGCGAGACGTGGGTAATCGAGCATAACATGTTGGTACTACCGAATATTTTAGCGGAAAAGTTCAGAGGTTTATCGTGAAACAAAATTATAATTTAACTTTTTCAAAACAATTTTCTGGATTCATATAAACATTATTTTCATGTTTATTTCCTTATAAATAACTACTTTTAGTTTTACTATAATCTCCACATGTATTTGTAATAATGGTAAACTTACTATAAACTATTATAGTCATTAATAAATACAAGTAAACTACTGTACTGAATAATTTCAAAAGAAAAATTGTTCCGGGACCGGGTATCGATCCCGGGATCCTTCGCTTAGCGTACGAATGCTCTACCGACCGAGTTACCCCAGAAACTCTACACAACACTCACAATTCTTCCCTTTATATCCAAACAACTCAAATGGGCTGACATGTGACCAGAAACCCAATTTTGAGTGAACACAATTCTGTGCGACTTAAATTGTGGCTTTCTATTAACGTAACTACAGTAATTAATATATTATGCAAATCTGGCTTTCAGGAAGAAGCTTCCTGTGAAGCAGGCTTGAATAATTTCAAGGGAAAAATAGTTCCGGGGCCGGTATCGATCCCGGGACTCTTCGCTTAGCGCACGAACAATTTTTCCCTTGAAAATATTCAAGCCTGCTTCACAGGGAGCTTATACCTGAATGCCAGATTTGCATAACTTTTGTATTACCTACTAAACAGTAAACACAAACGAAATATGCATTGCACGGCAGATAGGCCTAAAAAAACAAAGTGAAAATATTAACTCTGTATCAACCGCGTGGAATAAACGTTAGCGCGTCTGACCATAAAACGAGCAAGCCCTGGGTTAAAATCCTGGTTGGAACAAGTTACCTGGTTGAAGTATTTTCCGGAGTTTTTCGGCTACTCATTCACAGAATAGAAGTGGTAAGCACAATAAGTCTCAGGATGCAGTGCAAGCCTTCGGCTCCCTCCTCCGTATTACAGAGAAAAAACTCTGTATACTGTAACATTGTTTGGGGCAATATATTACCAGGAACAAAACAATGAAACTTCCATGCTAAGTCACGAGAAAATTAAACGTTTTCTGGAAAAATATGGTTCTTTAACAGTCCATTTAAAATAACCAACTTTAATTAAATTATTTCAATTGATCCAGGGTGTATTTTTATGCGCGTATTGGATTGAGATGCAATAATTACACCGCGTGTACGTGTTGTCATACCTGTTAATTTTATTCAGTGCATTACATTTTAATTTTTCTAATGTAATTTCGGTTGGAACCTTATGTAGAAGAACTAATAGGCTAGTGTATTGGTATCTGCTTTACACTTATGTACGATATTCATGAATGCCATATTGTATAAGGAAATAAAAATTTGGAGCTTCCTTATTGTGCAAGTTTCTCTTACAACACACTGCGCATGTACAGTAAATAAGAGCCCATATGATACTTGTGGACAATCGTGCGAAATTGTTGCCTACATACAGGTGGACTTTCATCAAGACTCGCTCCAAATCTTAATTCCGTATCTGTACACCAACCATTACTGTAACTACGCTTCTAGGAGGTGCTAAGCAAGAGGGCTATAATAGGAGCCCTCTTGGTACCAAGGTATCTACTAGAGTCTGTCACAATCTCCAGTAAAGAAGAATAAATGGCTGATGACCTAGTTGCTAGGTTCGAAATGGGGTAGATGGTACCTATTATGGGCACGATACTAGTAAGGAAAATAAAATTCTTAGATCATATTATTGCGAAGGAGGATAGTACCATTGAGAAGAAGTGTTTGTATTTTCTTCAGGACACGAATTTGACATCCAATTGGCTAGAAGATATATAGAACAAGATTAGAAGTTGAGGTCCGAAATGGTTATGGATGAAATTGGGATAATGCATTTAAATGTATAGGCCTAATTTCAGGAAAAAAAATTGTTCCGATGCTGGGTACCGAACCCAGGACCGAAACAATTTTTCCCTTGAAATGATTCAAGTCAGCTTCATAGGAAGCTACACCTGAAATCCAGATTTGCACAATTTAAATGTAATTTGTAAAATCGTAAAAGAAAGGTGTAACGAAATTACGAGACAAGAGTTTTATCAAAATCTGAAGGAATTAAGAACATTACAATTTTAAGAACATAAAAAGGCAATGGAAATAAGAAGAATATGTAAGAATAAAAAATACGGAAATGAGAATGGGCTTAGCTTGGTGGAAGTTAAATATATGAAAATTGAAAACAGGAGGGGTACCTTAGAGAAGAACATCTGCTTCCTTTGCAGCATGGGAGAAGACGCGTTCCCTACAATATTAGAACGTCAAGAAACAGACAATAAGCACAAAAAATTGAGTACCTATTAATAGATATGTAGCCTGTAAGAAAATTTGTAGTACAGTTAATATAAGAGAATTAAAAAATGAGACAAATTTTTAATTATAGTGAAGAAAAAGTTAAAACTAATGATGTATTAATTTGATCTTTTACTGTGAGTTTATTTCCTGGTTAGATAATAGATGGTGTGGTAAATGGGTGTGTTTTAGGAGAGTGGTTGTGTTTATATAGTGAAATTAATGAGTTATGTTCCGAAAAAAGTATATTGGGTTAGTTTTTAGGGTAACTTAAGACTTAGGTAAATAAAATTGTAAAGCAAGGCAAATCTGGGGTAATATAGTATTGTAACAAGTCTGTCTTACAGAATATGATGGATGGATAAATATCGTATCATATATCACATCATATCAAAATGGCTGATAATGAGACCTTTTGTATTACACTAATGTCGAATAGGTATAATTAGGAAACAAAAATGCCTTAGCTGGTAATTCTATTACCAATGCAATCACCAACATCATACCCTTATGGAGCTAGGAGTGTATCCGGTGCTTCAATACAGGATTTTGTCGAGTAAGATATGGTAACCTTGACAGAAGAGACCCTAGTACTCCATGTTGGAGATATGGCGAGCGGTTGACAGCCCTTTCCTGGGAAACAACTGTTTAGAATCCCTGTATCTTTATACAGTAGTTTGATGGATTAAGTATCGACGACCATACGAGGATAACGTTTTACTTATCGAGTCATGGGATAATATATATTATCACCTTCTCATAGAAGAAAGATCTTAAATCTGCACGTATCGGAAGATGCAGCTGATAGGGGGCTGAAAAGATACCGAGGAAAATTCACGAAACTGTTATTGCTGGAAACAGGTTGCGTAACTAAACTGTTAGTTACTCTTAAATTTTCTGATACTATGTAGGTGACAAAAACATTATGGAATTAGATTCTATTCATGAATTTAGTATGATCTGACTGTACACCTCTGTTGCATCACGCGCAAAGCTGACAGAGCAGGAACTGTTTTGCAGACTTCATTAAAATGCAACGCAAATTGGGCGAGTGTTCGCTTGATTAGCAGGAAGCTTGCAACTCAAAACCACAATGGCGTACTTTATATTTTTTTCAGATAGTTTTGTGAAAGGAAAGTCTGGTCTCCTTTGACCTATTTAAACAATGCGTTCCCCATTTACAGATAAACACGCAACCCAGACAAATATGGATGACTAAGAAGTGATATTTCGTATCTGAAAATGGTCGTTCAGTTTAACTACATTATTTTCACAAAATTGAGCAGTTCACTCAATTTACCTTGGAATAGACCACCTTGCAAAGCATGAACATAATATACAGTACAGTAGAACCCAGTGGCGGCTCGTGAACTTGTGGATTGGGGGAGCTGCAGTAGATTTTGGTATATACAAATTTCACTTCTTGATATCATTACTAATAAGTAAAGGACAAAAATAAATGCACTACATATCGAAAAATCAAAACTTCTTGACTTAGTTGTGAGATGTCTGTAGCATCATTTGCCATAACCTCTAAAGAAAACTGATACCATCGATTTCAGTCAATTTCAAATCGGCAGACACTCAACATGCAATCTACCAGTTCATCCTGAATTGTTTTAGAATTACCTTTAAACAGTGGCAGGTTCCAAATGATTTGTAAGAGTCTCGTTTAGATTACTCATGAAATACACCAGAGTTCTTCGAATCGTTTTTTCATCATGTCCCCTAAGGGGAAGTTCATATTGGCCACAAAATTTGTTACAATCAATATTTTTTAAAATAATTTCACGATTTTTTCTCATTTCTTGATTATGTTTGAGAATGTTTGTTCTGTTCATTTCACTTAGTTGCGCAGCAATATCAGTTTTTCCTAACATAGGCAATGAAAATATTTTTCAGGTGAGACTGCCAAGTTTCGTGCTTTTTAATTTTTAGGGGGAAATGTCCTAAATCTGTCACACCACTCCTAGACTATGCAGTATCATCACCGAAGAGGAGGCAAGGAAAACAAAATACAGAATTTTTTTTTCACATCCACGTAACCACAAATGCTTAGCGTAAGTTTCATTGTTATACTTCCTTACATATATGCACTATTTCGGCTGGATGAAGCTTGAGTAAGATTTAAGTCGGGTAACGGACGACCCTGTAATTTCACTTCATTACATCAATCTTCTCCGCGAGGGAAAGTTGAGAAAAATAAAATTAATATTCTGTAACTCACACACTCTCATGCTTGCACATTTGCACTGGTTAAGTTACGGTACTAAGACGTCACACCAAAGCAACACTCAGATATACTGATGGTCAACAATGTTCTAAAACTGGAAAAGTCTCTTTCGTATTTTACGTGCTATATCAAAAGGATTCTACTCGTGCAATAATTTTGAGTTAAGGCAAATCCTAAGGTTCTACTGGAGACTGGATATATACGTAACAATAAAGCAAAAAAGAATTTTAATTTCGTTATATTAACTCGATAAGATTATACAACAAGTATGTGAAGAGAAAATATGTTGTCATTAAGTTTCAAGGGAATAGAGAATCCATTTGACGTAGCATTACAATAGCGACGTGGGAGTGGAGGAAAGATCTTCCCTTACGGCCTGGCTCTGCAAGCCACTGCAGAGAAATATGGGTTTTAATAGCGGCAGTTTCCCCTCTGCTTCCCTTCATCTCTCTACCCCCTGACCAAGCAAGACACTCTCTATGAGCTGCCCACCCTGCAGATACCAGGACGACTTTGAATGCAGTGTCAATTCCAATACAGTCGACGCGCAAAAAGATTATGCATAAGATAATAGTGCACATTCCCGGCCAGATGAAATATAAAGCAATTTACCAATAAAAGCTGTAAAAATTCTTCTACAAATTAAAACAAATATTATTATTATTATTTTCCTGTCAAAGCAGGGAGTGCTGCAGCTCCGCAGCTCTTATGGACGAGCCGCCCCTGGTAGAACCTCTACTATACGTAGTAATAAAGGAGGTGGGCTGAACGGTTAATCGAAAAAATTTAATAATCCATACCACAAAAGATTTTAGTAAATTTAGTAAATAATATTTACACTTTCGTAATTTCTTCCGTGGTTTATTTAACACGCTAGGTAGTGGGACAGAAGTTCACTAATTTAAGTATGGATGTCAACAAGGGTTTTAAAGGGCCAAGAAAATTCCTCCTAATGGCTGCCTGTGGAAATACATGAATAGTGGAGGTCTCGTGTTATAGATTTACATACTTTATACACTACAATCTCGTATTCTGATGCGAGATGAGCCACAGTTTCTCTTTCCCCAAACCACTATTATTTACACTTTTTTCTATATTTAGCATAAGATTTCTTTTGACATCCGTAGAAAACATTTAATGTAGAAGTTACATAGTACGACAATTCGAACAGTACACCATACTGTTTAAGAAACAAGGTTTGTAATAGCACTAGAAAAAATAACGTGCTAATAAAATCTTCATATATTTATAAAGGAAAAAAGCGAGAGAAAGACAGACTGATAATCCACCAATTGGTTAATAGAGTAATGGATAATCGGGGGTTCTACTATAAATAAATATGTATTTGGTCTATTTTGAGAAATTAAGTCTTAAAACAATTTTTTTTTGTTCACCTGAAAATTTACGGATGCGAGGTATCACTTAGCCATCGATATGAACTTGCATATGTTCATATTCTCATTTGCTCCCCGCCCCCTATTTTTTTAGTCTAAGATCTCAAACCAAGATAAAGAAAATTTAACCATTTTTTCCTCATCGCCTACACTTATGATAAGGTATCTTCGATTTAAGTGATTTGTTATGTAAAATATTTTTTTACATTACCAAAGTAAAAGAACCCTGAAATAAAAATTACCAGTACCTACTCATTTTCTCTAGAGAGAAACTTTTTTCAAAGTCTCTTGTTCCTGAGTTCGCAGAAGTATTGCAGCAAATGGTAAAAGTGCCTAATTACATCAAAGATAGAATAAGAAACGAAGCTGCGTTGGAAAGAGTGGATGAAGATAGAATAATGCTGAAAATGATCAGGAAGAGACGAAGTAATTGGGTCACTGGCTGAGAAGAAAGTTCTTACTGAAGAATGCACTGGAAGGAATAGTGAATGGGAGAAGAGTTCGGGGCAGAAGAAGATATCAGATGACAAACTACATTAAGATACAGGGTATCCCACAAAGGGATGTCCATAGCTTACCTACGTGTTCCTGGGATTATTTTGAGTGAAAAAGTTATAATGAAATGGGTCCGAGTTACGAGAGTATCTACAGAAAAAACAATTTTAAATTAATACTTTTACTCGTGATTTACTTACAACAGTATGTAGCCTCGTCATAAGGGTGTAGTTGAGTTAATTCTGAACAGAATGCGCGCACATCGCTCAGCTACACGACTTTGATTTATACTTGTTTATACCCATTTCGCATCCAAAGTGACCAGGCTCTGCAATCAAATGCTTACATCGCACGAGAAAACTTCTGCACTTTACTCCTTTGAAACCGCGAGTTGTGTTCGAAGATTTTATTCACAGATGAAGAAATTTCAACAGAGATGGCATCACAAACACAAGAAACGCACATGTGGGGCTGACCGGTTGAGACTCTACATGCATCCGAGGAAACATTTCCAATCCAGATTCTCATTGAACATTTTATGTGGTATGATTGGAAACTAATTTGTCGGACCTGTTGAGTTTTCAAACACCTTGACAACTCAACATTATCTGCATCTCCTGCAGGCACAGTCACCATTACTCTTGGAGACGTTTCTCTTATCAGACACGACATGTGGCTGCAGGAAGATGGTGCACCTCCACACTTTGACAGGAGTGTGACTGCATTTTTAACTCAACAGTTTCCACATCGTTGGATTGGCCAAGAAGGTCCAGTGGCTTGGCCATCAAGATGAGCAGATCTGTCTCCATTAGATTGCTTTCTTTGGAGATACATGAAATTAGTTTATGCTTCTCGGTCGAACACAAGGGTCGAAATTCTCGGGCAAATAATAAACTGCGGTGAGGGCTTGAGAAATGACAACGGTGTTTTAATGGGAGCGATAAACTCTTAGGGTGCTATTCATAGACATTTCGCTAGCCCGGGCTACGAGCGCGCTAAACAGGATTCATATCATATAGCTGACACTGGTTTATGAATACGAAAAACGTTAGTTCGCTGATCATCCACCGAAAGCCCGCGCTAAGAATGTCTATGAATACGGCCCTTACAGACAGATCAAAGATGCCTCGGCAACCATGGTGGTCATTTCGAACCCCAAATGTGAAATCAGAATGTGTATTCCTTAAAACAAAATTGTAAGTCGATCACAAGTAATAAAATTAATTTAGAATTGTGTTTTCTGTAGATACCGTTGCAATTCGGACCATGTTGATTAGAACCTATTCTCTCAAAATAATCCCAGGAACACGTAGGTAAGCTATGCACATCCCGCTGCGGGACATCCTGTATGGGGATCATATGCCGAGACTAAGAGGAAGGAAGAAAATAGGAAAGACTGGATAATTCTGGGTTTGCAGTAGAGACCTGTCCTTTGACAGAACATAATGAATGAACGAATGAATGAATGAATATTCAGATCTGTATTCTGCAATTGATTTTAATCAGTCACCTGCTTCTGTACACAGAAGTGAAGTGCTTATCACGTGGTCGCGTATTTTCAAGATGGTATGAGTTTAAAGAACTTTTCCTGTATCTGAAGAATCTGAATAGGTAATGCCAATTTCCTCGTGATAGTCCGTGCAATAAATTTGCTTTTCTTGCCGATACAGTGAAAATATTGAAGCCATTTAAACTAGTATGGATAAATGAAAATATCGTATATCAAATGACAAAATTCGCTTCAGAGGAGAAACTTTCATTTCTGGGAGGTAGATTTAAAAAAAATATTGAGCTTGTATAGCATTGTAGGATGGAAAAATCTCAATTTCAAACGCAGTCTTTTTCAAGCAGAAAGATTGAAAATTATTTTCGATTCACTTGAGTATTCAATTGAGTGAGGGACTCATTTGCTCCATCTGTTCATCAGTCAGCAGAGTTCACCGACCAGGTGGAAAATAAATTTGTTTATGTAAGGAATGAACGCGATTGGAAGCTGCAGTACTCATTCTGAATTATTTTCCAACTAGTTACATAAAGGCTATAGAAGTTCCTATTCTTTTACATAAATACTCTTTTCTGCAATGAAGACAAGTTTAAGAAAGTAGCGACATATTCTAATTCTGGTAAGCATACACTCTTACAAACCATTCGGTCCCAACGAAGATAATGAAAACTCACGGAGTTCAAAATTCTAGTTTATTTTAGTTTTAAACCGAGAATTAACACAAAACATTACAAGTATTGCTTTTTTACATTATTTTATCCTAATTATTATGAAAATATACTGTATTAATGTATTATTTCACTAATTAAATATCATTTCTATTAAAAGCCTACATATCGCACAGAAAAGTTATTTGTAAATAATGTTTACCTCTGTTTTATACGAGTATACCTCGGGATTTTAATTATTAAACTTACTTTTCCTCGTGTTAAAGGCTGAAACGCTGCATTACCTCTTCACAAAAATTACTAGTTCCATCATATTTCGTAAAACATTGGCTACGAACCTCCTGTTTTATAGCACACAAAGAAGGGAAGGGTTCTAGTGCTACTCAGTTACTTTCCCAACAATAAATCTTATAAGTAATTTCTTAAGAATCATTTTGTCGGGCGTGACATTGAGTTACGTCAACTTTATGGAAGAAGGTCGAACTTGTTTTGTAGTTTGCCTCAAATTACGTATTCTATTTTCAAGTTTCGGGAAATTATTATTTTAATACGAGGTAATAAGTACAGTAGTGGCAAAAAAACCGGACCGACCCTTGTGGCTGATTTCAGAGCCTTGTTCACTCCAGAGCACGACAGACTGGTAACTAAGACTTTCGTGGTTCGAATCCTGCCTGGGAAGGAAACTTTTTTTTGTTCCTTACTCAAATTTATTCCAACAATTTTAGATTGCAGCGATATTTTACTACTTAATTAACTTATTATTCCCAGAACATGAATTTTACCAGCAATAGAAAAGTATTGGGAATAAATTTGAATAAGGAACAAAAACAGTTTCCTTCCCAGGCAGGATTCGAACCACGATAGTCTTAGTTATCAGTCTATCGTGCTCTGGAGTGAACAAGGCTCTGAAATCAGCTACAAGGGTCGGTCCGGTTTTTTTTTTGCCACTACTGTACATAGTGTTGGACATTGTGCTACTGTAACATATTCTGTGACACAGTACACGAGGGTAGGCCACCAAAGGGATACAGAGAGGTAGAACAAACTGAGAAGGATTCAATCCGGCATCGGAATTTGAATCCGACGTGACAGTGGATAAAGCGTCAGCACATAGAGCTGAAAACACGAGTTCGAATCCCCATGCATGCCGGAGAGGATTTTTTCTCCGTTCTTCCCATTCTTCACCATATGGTAATGCAGAATTCCCGCATGGAAATATCGTATATACTTCGGTACATCATAGTAATATAAAGTTGTAGTTACGGGTACATGGATTGTAACGACTGACAGAAGTGACAAAGTGTTTTATGTACAAATGTCCCTAAATATTTCATACATCAGTCTCTGTATTGGCTCGATATAGTAACCAGACAACCACATAGGCTATAGAAACGGTGTAATAATGACATAATTCAATCTCAAACTGCGTCGGATCCAACGTCACGTTACAACTGCCTCGACAGGTCGTGTAATAACACTTGCTTTTGCGAGGACGTATGTACTACGGTTATCTGAGCCCTTGATCAATCGTGGCAGATAAAAGCTTAACAACACAACCCCGAATACTTCATATTTATATCGTTATCTGAACTACCTTCCAATATCACGAATAACTACGCCATCGTTAATTGACAGTTCATTAAAGTTGTATCCCACACTTTCCTCGTGTTTTTCCACGGTTTAATGCTGCAATGAATTGTGCATATCTGTCAGTTGGTGGATTAGCCAGAATACTGATCAGTATTAAAGCCAGAACTTTGAAAATGTCGTCTGGATTTTCATGTTAGGTCAAACATCACATGCCATCATATCACAAATATTTTTCTTTGTCAAGTTTTACAGTTTCCCTCGTATTTTTGCTTTATTACTTACTGTCATCTATTTGTTTCTCCTCTCTCCGTTCCCCATAAATTCCCTGCCTGAACGAACCAATTTCAGAAAAAGAAAAAAGCAATCTCAAAATTCTTTCCTTTAATTTCGATCCTAATAAACTAAGGGTTTTGTATGTAATTCATCTGTTGCCTTTCTTTTCAACGATGTACAGTACGAATTTTCGTTTATTTAAATATCATGTTAGATATGATAAATGTTTTCATGGTCATGATACAGTGTTTTATCAACGTTTAAAAGTTGATATTTCTCATGGTACGTTTCACTGTAAACTTCCATGGCTTGTTCTCCGTCACATTTGATAGTTTCAAGGTCCACGTTTATAAAATATTAACATGTTAAAATACACACACTTGGGTAAAACTCTAGAAGAACACATTTTGTTTGTAAAATATTAGAACGTCAAAATACACGATTACATCTCTAAAAGAGCATTTGTTTAAAATAAATTCCCTAAAATTCTTTGGGCCTATACTGAAGCCACGTTAATTCCCAAACCTCTGTACAGGAAAAATGCGCTACTATACACTACTATTAAGACTAAAAAAGGCACTCTTTGCCTACGAGATAGGCTACAGTAGAGTACACTGTACAGCGTTCCACACCGAACATGTTGAATTGTGAACGTGCCTCATTAAAAGAAGTGCGAAGAAATTAAACCTACGTTTCAAGAGTGAAATGCAACGAAATAAACTGCAGCGAGAAAAATTTATATCTCATGTTTACGCATCAGCACAATAAGCGATATGTGGTGTGATAGAAAACTTTTTTTATAGTAGACAACTAGCATGTTATAATAACACATTGTGCGTGTGCATTGTTACCGTGAAGGCATATTCTGCATTTGTGTCCATGTGGATTCAGCAGCAAATGAATTTGTTTACTTTAGTTGGAGACCTACTTAGTCCGATGAAGTTCTGTTTCATTCAAACTGTAATCATAAGTTATGATGACACATTAAAGTTTTGTTGCCGTATTTATTGTAGTTTGTTTTTTAGAAACAAATGTCAATATCCCTGCCCCCCAACCAAATTCCGGCTGTGCAACTGCGGTAAGATTGTCATAACTAGGCATTTTTTTTTCAGATTTACATAATAACCTTGACTTTGAATTCATGATTCATTGTGTTATTATAGGCCTATATTTGTTTAGTTTACTCAGCTTCATTATTTCTTAATTTAAAGTAATTTTCCACTCGTTTTTTTCAAAAGAGAGCCTTGAACTTTGCATAATAAGAGGAAATCGGAACAAAGACTATATTGCGTTGTAAGACAGGACAGATGATTTCATGTTCGTGTTTTCATATGGATATACTGACAATCTCTCTACTAATTATTCTGTGCTTATGTACAATGTCCGTCGAAAAGTTCATATTATTCAATTAAGCCTATCCATTTTCGGAAAAGGCCCTACAAAGAATAACACGACCACTATGTGGTATCAGTACGATGCCAGATCTCATAAGGAAAACAGAATATTACACCGACAACTAAAGCCTCCGTGCTCTATTTGAGATTCGAACGCATGACCATTCCGTTTACTCTGC